>NC_062552.1:66107851-66707851 GCF_016906955.1 Phacochoerus africanus
TTCAATCCCTGACCTGGGAACTTCCACATGCCATTGGCACAGCCAAAAACAAAAACGAACAAAAATCCTACTTTTCTTTTCAGAAGTTATTTGTCAACTGCTGCAGATATTAAAACTAATTTTAGCTTTTCTTGAGCTAAATATTTCCACAGTCCCTTACATATAGTGCTCAACATGTATTAGCTATTATTATGAATCTCTTGAAATTTTTCTTCTTAGAAAAGTGTACATATTTATGTATACAACCAAGCATGCAACTTAGGTCTTTTATGGACCACCTAAAGCCCATATACAGATCCTCTTAACTAGGACCATGGTGAAGAATCCCTGCTGTAACTGAAGTGATTACCCTTGAACGTACTTGAATCAATAGGTTGGCCAACCCTCATTTTCACCTGATATCCTTGAGGTTGAGTTTTCACTTAATACTGCCTTTTAAAAATAACTGAGTAACTTCATACACAATTTGATAATACCTCTCACCTTGACTGGTGATGCTTACATTAATTAGGGGGATTGACTCCCCAGTAAACTCATTTAACTGAGGAGACAGCTGGAAATCTATTGTGATGGTTCGGAGTTTTCGGCCCTTCCCATCTTTCATTTTTTTCAGCTTCCTCTAGCTTCCTAGATCTTCTATTTAAGATGTTTCCCCATGACCACCCTTTCTGAGTCCATTAATACCCCAGCAGCAGTAGCGATCAGAGCCTTGGATGGCAAAGGATATGGTTCCCTTATCATTTGAGAAACCATATGATAGATGGCAGAGGTAGGGAGAAGAGAAGACTAAGGTATAGGAGAGCTCTTGCTAGCCAGCCACCTTCTGAACTCCCTTAGGGAGACTATATAGTCTAAAAAGTCGGAATTAGATTTACAGTCAGTTTCCACCTCTACCACTTTCTTCTAGTATAACCTAAGACAAGTAACTTAACCTCTGACCTCACACTTTTTTGTTATAAAATAGAAATGATAATAGTATCACATATAGGAGTCTTAGTATCACATATAGGAGTCTTAGGATTTAATGACAGTGTTTGTTCATGGTCAGGGAGGACAGGCTTATGGTTGCCAAGGGGGAGAAGGGGAGGGACAGGGATGGACTGGAAGTTTGGGCTTAGCAAACACAAACTGTTACATTTAGAATGGACAGGCAATGAGGTCCTACTGTTTAGCACAGGGAAATACATCTAGTCTCCTGGGATAAACTGTAATGGAAAGGAATAAAATAAAAAACAAAAAGAATGTATATATGTGTATAACTAAGCCATTTTGCTATATATACGACAGAAATTAGCACAACGTTGTAAATCAATTTTTTTTTTTCAGTGCCATACCCACAGCATATGGAAGTTCCCAGGCTAGGGGTCAAATTGGAGCTACAGCTGCCAGCCTGTGCCACAGCTACAGCAACATGGGATCTGAGCCACATCTGTGACCTACACCGTAGCTCACGGCAACACTGGATCCTTAACCCACTGAGTGAGGCCAGGAATAGAACCCGTATCTTCATGGATACTGGTTGGGTTTGTTACCACTGAGCCACAACAGGAATTCCCAGTTACAATTTTTTTTAAATGACAATTTTTGAAAAGCATTGTACAAAGCTAAGCATACTTCAGGTGCTCACGCCATAAACATCATCTTTACCACAGAGTTAAAGATGGTGCTTCCTGTTAGGCTGAAATTGGGAAAATGGGCTGATGATATGGAAAGGTAGATTCTGGCTGAGCATGTGGAAGAAATGCTGTCCCCGAAGGTGTTCTAGTCCAGACTGAGCAATTGTCATGTTAGAGATGCATAGATGAAGCCTGCCATTTGGTAATAGATCATGATCTAAATTCCCTGTTTATTGTATGATTCTTACAAGGCTGACCCAAATGAAAACTATGTTTTCTTAACATGACTGTTTATGCTACAGAATTAAATCCAAAGCAGTTGGGCTATGAAATATCTTAGTTTGATATAAGGAGATTTTGATTGGCTGCTTCAGTTACACCATTTACAAATAGAGAGAACTTGCTAAAAACCACTGGTGTGAGTGATATTAGAATTAAATGTGAGTCATAGAGAATTCCAGACAGTTTTCCATCTGTGGAGGGAAACTAAGCAGAACTTAGGTATTAATTAACACTTTGAGAAAATTTAATTAGATTTTAAGAATACAATAAAAAAGGCCAGTTTTTTAAATTATTTTAAAGGCATCACAGAGGCTATTTAAGTCCCACCTATAACAATTTGGAATGAATCTTAATTGTATTTTTTTCTCTATAATTTATATTTTGCCTCCTTCGAGAAATAATTTTTTTTTTTCTCTTTTTAGGGCCACACCAATGGCATATGGAGGTTCCCAGGATAGGGGTCCCATTGGAGCTGTAGATGCTGGCCTATGCCTCAGCCACAGCAACGCTAGATCAGAGCCACATCTGCGACCTACACCACAGGTCATGGCAACTCTGGATCCTTAACCCACTGATTGAGGCCAGAGATTGAACCCACGCCCTCATGGATACTACTCGGGTTCGTTAACCATTGAGTCACGACAGGAACTCCCCTAGAAATAATTTGAAGCAACAGTTTAAAACATTATACTAGAGAGGTGGGAAAGAAAAAAGAATGAAAAGGCTTTTCTACATTAGTTCAGGGAGCCAAATAATATGTCTTTGTATTAGTCAATAATATATCTTTGTATTACTATTGCTCAGAGAGAATTTATGCAGAGAAAGAATGTCTGTATGTAGGGACACAGAGTGGAAAAAGTGAAAAAGAAGAGTACCTTTATTTAGAGGCAAAAACCTAGGTTTATTTCTTGTGCTACTATTGGCCTGCTTTGTAACTTTTCACAATTCATTTAACCTTAGAAGACTCAGTTACCTGCTCTGTAAATCAAAGAATGTAATCTTGCTTTTTGTTCTCCTCACATGGATACTGTAATACTTAAATGACCTAGTTTCTTATGTGAAAGAACTTTGCAAACTCTGAAATATTATCCAAATTATAATTGTTATTTGTGACACGAAAATAGCATTCTCACCCAGCACAAGAACTATTATGTTTAAGAAAGAAATCATAAACTTACTTGAAAACAGCTGAAGATTTGGGGGGTAGGGGATATGGGGCTGGGTGATATTTTCTTCAGAATCTCATTTTCCTTCTATAGCTATTTTAAAACAGTAAGAAAAACGCAATCCCCTTGAGGTCTTTTACTCTAGCAATAATTCAATATAAGAAAGTCTTTTAGGAGTTCCCGTTGTGGCGCAGTGGCTGACGAATCCGACTAGGAACCATGAGGTTGCGGGTTCAATCCCTGCCCTTGCTCAGTGGGTTGACGATCCGGCGTTGCCGTGAGCTGTGGTGTAGGTTGCAGACGCGGCTCGGATCCCGCGTTGCTGTGGCTCTGGCGTAGGCTGGCGGCTACAGCTCCGATTGGACCCCTAGCCTGGGAACCTCCATGTGCTGCGGGCGGCCCAAGAAATGGCAAAAAAAAAAAAAAAAGAAAAAAGAAAAGAAAGTCTTTTAAAGGAGTTCCCTGGTGGCCTAATGGTTAAGGATCCAGTATTGTCACTACTGTGGTGCTGGTTTGTACCTGGCCTGGGAACTTCTGCATGCTGTGTGTGTGGCCAAAACAAAAAAAAAAGTCTTTTAAGAAAAAGGTAAAATGTTTTCATTAGTAGTCCTTTGCAGGCTACTATTTGACATTCAGGCCATAGCTAACTTTTAGAGTTATTTTTCTTCCAGATAAGTCACATTGTACTTAAAATTATATATGAGCTGCTTAGAAATCATATCTTTGTAAGCTAATTTTATCAAAATTTAGGAGTTCCTGTTGTGGCTCAGCAGTTATGAACCTGACTAGTATCCATGAGGATGCAGGTTCAATCCCTTGCTCAGTGGGCTAAGGATCTGACATTGCCCTGAGCTGTGGTATAGGTTGAAAACAGGGCTTGGATCCCACGTTGCTGTGGCTGTGGTGTAGGCTGGCAGGCTATTCAGCCTCTAACCCAAGAACTTCTAGACGCCTCAGGTGTGGCCCTAAAAAGCACAAATAAATAAAATAAATTTAAAAACATAGGTAAATCAAAACAACAGAACAATGAACACCATTTTTATACCCTTACCTAGGTTCACCAACTGTCAGTCCCTTACTTTTTCTGTCTTTATTGCTGTGTACGTGTGCATGCATACATACATACACTCCCTCTTTGCCAGATTATTCATAAGTAGGCCACAGCCATCAGAAATGTACTGTGGTTTTTTTAGATTGTTTTTACCATTCTGCGCCTGTGGCACGTGGAAATTTCCAGGCCAAGGATGGAACCTGCACCACAGCAGCGACCTGAGCCGCTACAGTGATAACACCAGATCCTTATTGGCTGCGCAACAAGAGAACTCTCAGAAATGAGCTGTTTTAATGATCATTTTATCTGCTGTTCAGATGCAGCAGAGCACCTTGATTCTTGTAAAGTTTATTATATAGTTGGTGCCAGCCATTAGTGCTTATTATTGGAAGCCTTGGGTACAGTTTATCGGAGGCAGGGATACTCAGATTAAAGTTTTCTTGGAATTCCTGCTGTAGTGCAGTGTTAAATATCCAGCATTGCTGCAGCTGTGGCATTGATTGCAGCTGTGGCTCGGATTCCATCCCTGGCCAGGAACTTGCATTTGCCACATGTGCAGCCAGAAAAAAAAAAAGTTATCTTCTTAGTAATCCCTGTGTCATGCCTCCTAGACATGTAAGATCTGTATGGTTATAGAAGGAATATTAGGCTACTTACTGGTAAGCTTAAGACCCTAAAAACCAATGGCAGTGCATTTCTTAAGTAAAAATAAAGTAGTGAGGAGTTCCCATCGTGGCACAGTGGAAGTGAATCCGACTAGGAACCATGAGGTTGTGGGTTCGATCCCTGGCCTCACTCAGTAGGTTAAGGATCTGGCGTTGCCGTGAGCTGTGGTGTAAGTTGCAGATGTGGCTCGGATCCCACGTTGCTGTGGCTGTGGTATAGGCCAGCGGCTACATCTCCAATTAGACCCCTAGCCTGGGAACCTCCATATGCCACAGGTATGACCCTGAAAAGACCATAAATAAATAAATAAATAAAGTAGTGAAAGTACTACATAAAGTAGTAAAAGTTTTATATTTTTAAAATGCCTATGTTGTTCTACAGCAAATTAAATTAGTCAAATTTTATATTTTTAAGCAGTTTGGGAAAAGGAAAAACTCAGTGTTTTCAATGGAACATTTGTTAGAATTTGAATATTTCATTGGTTAGAAGGTTTATTGTTAAAAATTGATGCTGTTGAATGGAAAATACTCATCCATTATGATCGCAGTCTAGGTATGACTACAATCATAAAAGCTATTTCTTGCCTTTTTTTTTTTTCCAGGAGATTTTGATGAATTCACTCAAGACAATAATGATATTATGTTGAAAAATATAGCAGAAGACCTTCGAAATTGCTTACCTCTAGAAACCATGCTTTCCTCTGAACAGCTTGCCCTCCAAAAAGTAAGTATATTATATTAATTTACTCTTTGTGCTACATGAGGATTTGCCTGTTCTTCCCTAACCCCATTACCTCTCCAGTCTAATTAGTCCTGAATTCTGCTTTTTCATTTGGTGCTTCAACCATGTGCTCAATTCTTTTGAGTCCGTAACTCTCTGGTTCACTAGTACCATTGGTTCAACAGATGTTTTTAGAGGGTGTCCTGTTTGACAAGCTCTCAATGACCCACCTCCCCAAACCCCTCAAATCAAGGCCCAGCAATGATCTGTCCCTGCCTACATCATTATCCTAGTTTTCTCTTTCCTGTTCCATTTCCCTGGCTTTTATCAAGGGTGAAGTTCACCCCCTTTGTTTCCCTCTCCTGCTTTTGCATTGCACAGTTTTTGCTTATTCTTCCATTCCTTTATTTCTAAGATTAGTTAGTTCTCAGTTGTCCTCTCCAGACAACCCTCCAGATCCCACCTCTTATGGGATACATATGCCATGAATATTGTTTCCTAAAGCAAAGCTCATAATTTCTTCCTCTTCCAGTAATCTGAAAGTAGCAGTCCTCCATGTGGTTTTTCAGCATGTAAATTCCTGAGCAGAGACACTAAATCCTGTACATTTTGAGTAGTTATGTGCACGTCATGAACATTCAGTAAATCTTAGTAAATATCCAGTCATTCACAGGAGGAAAACTGGATAGTATAAAAACTAAGAGAAATATTTATAACATAGTTTTGATGTTATTAATGAAACAGTCTTATCAGTGTCATGAAGTGTTCATTGTATGTTATTGGTGGGCCCAGAGTCCCGATCCCACCAAATTGTTTTTCTCTTCCCTTGTTTCCTTCTGGTCCTTTTATATGTTCATACATTGTACATACTTATAAATTTGTGTATGTGTGTAGATATAGAGATTATTTTGAGAATTTCCAAGCATTACCACTAAAGTAGAATGAATCAGACATTTTTTCTCTGTGGCCACTTACATTTTTTGTTTTTTTGTTTTTTTGTTTTTTTTTTGTCTTTTGTCTTTTTAGGGCTGCTCCAGTGGCATATGGAGATTCCCAGGCTAGGGGTCGAATCAGAGCTACAGCTACCAGCCTACGCCAGAGCCACAGCAATGCGGGATGCAAGCCACATCTTCGACCTACACCACAGCTCATAGCAACACCAGATCCTTAACCCCCTGAGCAAGGCCAGGGATCAAACCCACAACCTCATGGTTCCTAGTCGAGTTCGTTAACCACTGAGCCACGACGGGAACTCCCTGTTGCCGCTTACTATATTATGTACCACCAGTATTAATAAAGGGTTATTATTTGTAAGCATGAAGTTTTACTAACATTTTTATTATTTGTAAACTTTGCTTCTATGCAGAAAAAGAATTACTTGTTAAGTAATTTGTTGGGCAAGACACCAGCATGTACTAGAAGACCTAGTGTTAGTTTCCACTCCCCCCCTTTTTGGGGGGCCATGCCCTGGCCAGGCATGGAACCCACGCTGCAGCAGCGACCTGAGCTACAACAGTGAAACACTGAACCACCAGGAAACTTCAACTCTTCCCCGTCTTAACTATTATCATTTCTTTGGAGAATCCTCTCTGGGTATCAGTTTTTTTATTTGTGAAATACACTACTCAGAATGGACAAGATGGTCTCCATATCCTTTTTTCAACTAAAATTATTCCTCTTTCTCATAGCCATGTTTTACATCATGACAGGTCAAATAACAAGTTGCTTGTGTCTCAGAAATAAAAGAAGAGCAGAGTTGCTGACTTCCATAGCGAAACTTGTCTTTCTGGGCTTTGTTGTTGCTCTCAGAATTTCAGCATATGAACCACTGATGTTTTGCCTTATTTAGCAATAAAAAGAGACTTCTTTGTACTTTGTTTCTTTTGATGTTTTTCTTCTCTCCACCAGATACAGCAGCAGCCAGAACCCACAGTTCACGTTGATGCATTCCTTTATGATGAAGACTTTATTGATTCATTATGTGAGCAAGGAAAAATGAGCAGAAACTACTGTATGGTGTGCGGCTCACACCAGACGGCGCCCTTAGGTGGGCATTCAAGCCTACAAACCTGACGACTCCATGTGTCCTTACGTGTCATGAGCTTGCAAATTCTTGACCAAACGTTCACTGTTTTTTGAAAGCAAAAAGGCCAACCTGCAGCATAGCCATTACCAATGATTGCAGTCAGGGAAACTAATAGAAACATTTTCAAGAGAGGCTAGACCACTTCATGTCTCCCAGGAGGGTATTCCTGCTTTTCACTGAACATCTTCAATCAGAGGTGACTTTTCAGGTCCGCAAACTAATCGGAAATGGTTGAATACAGGGAAACTGACTCAAACTTTCCATACTCCAAAGAGATTCACATTTAACCATAATGCTGATTTACTTAACAGTGAGAAATATAACTGTCAAGGGGCCCAAAAACATTCTCCTCTAGAGATATCTATTTGAGAAGTCAGATGGTAATCGGATATTGTCAAATGGTCATAGACTCAGAAAATAGAGTTAGATAATCTTGAGAGTTTGTTGAGGCCGTGATTTGACCTAGTGGAGCATCTGCAGTCCACAACACAGAACAACTCTTGTGATAGTCTACTACATCTCTGTCTTTTAGATGAGGCACCCATGTTTCAACTAGAAAGCTAGACTGACTCCATGCTGCTAAGATGTTAACTCTTCTGTTCACATATTTTTTTATTCAGATGATATGATTGTCTAGGCTATTACTTTTTCTCCTTTCTCTCTCTCTCTCTTTTTTCTTTTCTCAGCCATCCCCACAGAATATGGAAGTTCCCAGGCCAGGAATTGAATCCCAGCCAGAGCTGCAACCTGTACCACAGCTGCAGCAACACAGATCCTTAACCCACTGTGCCAGGCTGGGGGTAGAACCCGAGCCTCCACAGAGACAAGCCAGATCATTAACCCACTGCACCACAGTGGGAACTCCCTCTGGGCTATCATTTTAAACATGCTATTTCAGTCTCCCTGCTCACTTAGATTTAGAGGTATTGCTTAGAGTGGGTAAGTAATACTGTTCTCATGTTATTGATCTCAGATAATATTCTCAACAGTTTACTACTACCAAATTTGTAATATGTTGTTAATACAAATATATTGTACTTATAGTTGGGGGATTAAACTGCCCAGGTTGACTGGTTTAAGATTCTGTTGTTAGGAGTTCCCGTCATGGCGCAGTGGTTAACGAATCCGACTAGGAACCATGAGGTTGCGGGTTCGGTCCCTGCCCTTGCTCAGGGGGTTAACGATCCAGCGTTGCCGTGAGCTGTGGTGTAGGTTGCAGACGCGGCTCGGATCCTGCGTTGCTGTGGCTCTGGCATAGGCCGGGGGCTACAGCTCTGATTAGACCCCTAGCCTGGGAACCTCCATATGCCTCGGGAGCGGCCCAAGAAATAGCAACAACAACAACAGACAAAAGACAAAAAGAAAAAAAAAGATTCTGTTGTTAGATAGTACTTAAGATTTCCATTTGAAGTAGTTGAAATTCACAGAATAGGAAAGGACTCAGATGAGAACAATAGAGGCAAAACTAAAAAGTGAATTGTAATTATATTCTAACACCGTAACACCATAATTTATAGAAATTTATAGAAGACCTATGTTTGACAAAAATTTGGAGATTAAGATTCATTTTCCCATAAAAATCAGGTTGTAAATAGTGACTGGGTACCCAGGCCAGCCCAGATAACTGTAACTCCTCGTAGGGAAAGAGGAAGGGAAAAACCAAGGACAGCCTAAAGCAGAAGCAAGAGGGAAATGCAGGGCACCAGGGTGGGACAGGCAGCTGAGTAGCAATTCCCTGGGGGCCTCTTAAATGTTATAGACTTCATGTTTGTTCTTGTGTCATACAGCTCAGAGTGACTGCAATATTACCACATTGATTTTTTTTTTCTAAATCAGCTCTGAATGGCTTTCATTGATGAAGAAAAACATGAAATATACTTTATAGGTGAAAGGATTAGAAATGCAGAATGGAATTGTTAATCCCCCAGCAAAATTTAATGTTTACTCTGTTTTGATTCTCCAGGGTTTATTTCTCATTCCTTCTCTCTCGTGGAATTGAAGTTCATTTATCATCACGTGCTCCCTGATCTGTCAGGAAAGGTCTTGGTTGACGTTGGCTCCAGGCTTGGCACCGTCCTTTATGGGGTAAAGTCCAGCTTGTGGACATACTCAACATTTGGAAATACTTTCTTCTCCTACTAGCAACACTTTTGCCTGCCACCATCCAAGGTGACAGCTTGGCTTTATTTATTAAAATAACAGAATAATACTGTTAAAATAGTGTATTGAACTTGGACTTTCAAAGGCCAGCTCTCTGATTCCTTTACTGGTTTGTTTCTGTGACATAAATGAAGGAATAGCAGCAAAACAAAAACAGGTGACCCTCATATAACACTTTGCTCTTTTGTCACTCACTCACTGCCCTCTAACTCCGTTCTCTTTTTCCGGACTGAAATAGTATGCTGAGCTTTGATAAGAGCTCTTATAAAACTGACAGATTTATTTTACCTAAGAAACTGCATACAGCTATTAGCAAGTCACCTAACACCTCTGGGCCTCAAGTTCCTCACCTGTAAGTGAGCAGACACATCTTGCTCTAGTTTTCTATGATCCAAAGTTAGAATGTAGACTTTTGTTTCTGAAATGTCACTTCAGTGTGGCTTTTTTTTTTTTTTTTTTTTTGCTTTGCTTTTTAGTGCTGTACCTGTGTCATATGGAGGTTCCCAGGCTAGGGGTCTTACCGGAGCTACAGCTGCCAGTCTACACCACAGCCACAGCAACACCAGATCTGAGCCACATCTCCGACCTACACCACAGCTCACAGCAACGCCTGATTCTTAACCTACTGAGCAAGGCCAGGGATTGAACCTGCAACCTCATGGTTCCTAGTCGGATTAGTTTCCGCTGTGCCACGACAGGAACTCCCAGTATGGCTTTTTTAAAAAATTCACATCATGAGTTTTTTACTGTTCTTAAATGCTTTTACCAAAAAACTGAAATGTGGTTTCTGGTTGTCATTAGCAGACTTGTTCAAACATGTGGCCAACAGCAGTAGAGGTTCATGCCAGAAAAAGGCACTATCAGTTCCAGCATCACTGCCTGCCTAAATAGAAACAGTTAACTCTTTAATGCTTCACTTATTGTTCAGTGTTGACTTTTATTCTGTAATTGGGAAAGACTGCCATGAAAGAAAGTAGAGTTTGTCAAATAGCTTTGTTTGGAGAACATGAGAGATTATGATTGTTTACCATATTTCGTTCACTCTTACTAATTCTGTGATTTGCTAGCAGAGTATATAGCTGAAATGATTGTGGCTGTGCATGTATTTGGCAGTGTTAATGAATATTATCATTTTTCTCAGTATTAGGTCACTGAGTCAAAAACTTTTTGAGTATTTATATATGCTTTGTTGAACATATTCTAAAAATCCACGATGAGCTATAACAATAAATTTAGTTTACACGGAGTTCCCTGCTGTGGCACAATGGGATTGGCAGCATCTTAGGAGCTCTGGGTGGCAGTTTCCATCCCTGGCCTAGCACAGTGGGTTACAGATCTGGCATTGCTGCAGCCATGGCTTAAGTTGTTGCAACTACAGCTCCAATCTGATCCATGGCCTGGGAACTCCATATGTCTTGGGGTGGCCCAAAATGAAAGAAAAAAAATTTAATTTACACAGTTATAGTTGATATAAAATGATCTTCAGAATATGATTCAACCTTTTTCGTGAGAATATTTTTATTATAATAAAAAACACATACATAATAATATATAGTCAGTTCTTGATGATTCTTGTTAACTTATAGTTATCTTTGGCAAATTGCCAGACACCAGGCTGACTTCCCTAAGACAAACAGGATATACCTCCAGCTACCTTCCTCTTATGTCAGACTGTGCATGAATTTCCATTATATTTCCCACAGGTTAACGCCTTTCTTGCTTTCCCCTGATGTAACTTCCCAAGAAATTACAGAAATAGGGTATTAAACAAAGAATCATACAGATGTGATCACTTTTCTCATTTCCAATTTTGTTGAATGTAGAGTTTTATTGGAAAAAGTTAAGAAATCAATCTTTAAAAATATAATTATTTTTAAATAATGGAAATTAATAAGCCACAATCAAGATCTTGATGAATAAGAGCCTTTAAGTTCTTAAAGTTGTTTTACATAAATTATAAAATGTTATATATCCTTTTATTTTTATTTTTCTGAATTCTGCTTTTAAAAGTTTGACTTCTTAAGTAGAGATAAACCCATAACTAAAAGTCAGTTATTTTACTTATAATGTGTTTTCATATCCTAGGGTTATCTTTACAGTTCAGCATCACAGCTATTTGGAGTGGAATTGAATGGAGACTTTTGCCAGTTGCAGGATATGATCATAAAAAAGTACCAGTTCACTGACAGAATAAAGGTACCCTTTTAAATATTTATTCTGTTAGCCATTTTATAGAATAATTTGGCCAGATTTCTTCAGAATTGGAGTTGGAAAATCTTTTTGAATATTTTTTGTTTCTGTTGTGTGGAAATAGACTGAATTAACTTAATATTTTAAAACATTAATAATAAAGATGAATATGAATGTTCCACTCACATTTTTCTCTTCCTCCCTAATTTTATTAGAAAGTAGAATTTTTTTTCTTAATTTTCTTCATATCAACT
This sequence comes from Phacochoerus africanus, assembly GCF_016906955.1. NCBI lineage: Eukaryota > Metazoa > Chordata > Mammalia > Artiodactyla > Suidae > Phacochoerus > Phacochoerus africanus. The sequence goes on from NC_062552.1 coordinate 66,120,043, forward strand.
ATAGTTTTGGTAGCAGCAATTTTGAAATTCTCGATGTTGGTGAGAAGTATATTTAACTCTGTTGAAAGTAAGCAAATAGGTTAAGTAGTGCTCACAGTTTTTTATCTTCTTTTTTAAGCTTTTAAGAGGAATTTTGGGTGCCACAGAATTGCAGTTCATGGGAAAATGATGCCCTGGGTTGGACTATGACAGAAATTTTCTCTTTTTCTTATATGTAAGGGGAAAGGAAGTTTTTTGGTTAAAGCAGCAATCTTTATTTCACTAGTGATCCTACACTTCTAATAGCAATGTACACAAATATTGAGTATCTAAGGGTCTTTGAAGTTAAGTGTAATCTAATAATGAAAGACATGTTTTAGCAAAGTTAAGGAGCTATCCTTTCCCTTTTCTATAGAAGGAAAATTTTTCAATCTCCTTCCATTCTTCCTTTTTTCTCTCCCTCTCTTATCTTAAAAATTGAGAGGCAAATAATCAAAGAGAAGTCATTGTCCAATAATCGTGAATTTTTCTCACTATTCTGTATGTAATGAACAAAAACACACTGCTCTTACATGATCAGGATCACATGCTTAACAAGAATGTCAATTTAATTAGAAATTGAGACTTAAACTTATGAATATTATTTATTTGTAAGACTAAATTCTTTTTTGGAAAAAAAATCACATGATACAAAGTAAACTTTTTCTCTGCTTTTTAAAATAGAAGTTATTTGCTTTGCTCTTGAGCAAACAAATATTTCCTCTTATTATCTTATCTACAAGACTTGTTGATTATAGTATAAGTTAATTTTTTTGAGGTATATGGTTTTCCAACAAATTGTTTTGTTTGCTTTCTTAGATCATATATTCAAGTGAATTTTAGATGAAGAGTCAGACAAGGCCAGTTAACATTGTATTAAAATTTATGGTTTATTTGCTGTGTTTTGTTTTTTCTTTATAGGGCTGTACCTGCAGCATATGGAAGTTCCCGGGCTAGGGGTCAAATTGGAGCTGCAGCTGCCAGCCTATGCCATAGCAACTCCAGTTCCAAGACACATCTGCGATCTATGCCACATGCCACAGCTTGCGGCAACACCAGATCCTTAACCTGCTGAGCAAGGCCAGGGAGTGAACCCACAACCTCATGGAGACTACACTGGTTTCTTAACCCACTGAGCCACAATGGGAACACCAAAGTTTTACAATTTATAAATTACTTTTAAAATTTTACATGATCCAGTTTGATTCTGTGAATCAGGACAGACATTATTTTATTTATGAAGACATTGACTACCTAAATGTAAAAACCTAGTTGATCATGGAGCCAGAGTTTGAACCTAGGTTCTTTGACTCATAACTAGCAATAGAGTGGGAAAGGCTCTGAACTGGGAGTCAAAAGAGTACAATCATGACTACATAAGTAAATCCATCTAAAACAAAATTTTCACAAGTTTATGGTTTTTTTAAGATATTAAGTATCTTCCATATGCAGTAGTGTTAAAAATTCTGTTTTCCCATTTTAAGAAGTGGTAATTTCCTATACTGCCTCACAACATCATTGATCCAATAGACATTTCTTATGTGGTTATATGATATGCTATCTTTGTTCTCTTATGTGAACTCATTCTCCTTTAGGTTCTTCATGCAGACATCTGTACACAAGATTCACTTCTTCAAAATGCTGATGTTACTGTAATGAATAATGTCTTTGAATATTTTCTTAATGAGACAGAACAGGCCAGGTACGTTATGTATTCAAGCACAATATCTGTTCTTAAGATATATCCAACAAAATATGAAAAGGAATTGGTAGAGGAGTTCCTGCTGTGGCGCAACAGGATTGGAGGCGTCTTGGGAGCGCTGAGACGCAGGTTTGATCCCTGGTCCAGCACAGTGAGTTAAGCAGTAGAAAAATTAGCAAATCTGTCATCACTTTTCTGACTTCTCATCAGAACTTATAGGTTCCTCTAGTTATAAAATTCCTGTAGTCTGAGACACCGATTTTCTGGTCATTTAGGCTTGCTGACTTGTTTATCATAGTGACATATGAATACTTTAGATGTAGAAAAGCTCCTTTCCATATGTATGAAGGGGCATTACATTCATATAGTTCATCAGTGAGGTTTTCTACTGCTGAGAAATAAAAATGCGTGTAATTACAGACCATAAACAGTTAATATGGAGTGGAATCCTGAATTGCTAAACATCTTCATCCTGCTATACCCCTTCTATATTTTCTGTGTCTATCTTCGTTTCTCTCTCTCTCTCTGTCTCACGCACACACACACACAAATATCTGTTACTTCTAGGTTCAGGTTAGGATAAAATTAACAGCGTAAGAGTTCCTGCTGTGGCACAGTGGGTTAATGACTCAGCTTGTCTCTGTGGAGTTGCTGATTCAATCCCCAGCCTGGCACAGTAGGTTAAGGATCCAGTGTTGCCGCAGCTGTGACAAGGGTTGCAGCTCCAGCTCAGATTCCATCCCTGGCCTGGAAACTTCCATTTGCCACAGGACAGGCCCAAAAAGAAAACAATAATAAAATAAATAAATAAAAAGAAACGAGTTCAACAGAAAGCTAATCATATAGTCAAAGCTCTGCCAGAATGAGTGATGATTTTTTGGTCACAGGCTAAAGACTTAAAAACCAATGTGAGCAAAGTTGTTTTAATCATGGCACACTCTTTAAGCTTAGTTTCCAGTGGTCAAAGTGTATTTAGCTTTTTACCTGTTTAAGTTCATGACAAGTAGCCAAAACATGATATAACTGTTGGAGAATGAAATAATACTAGGTTTATGTTGTATAAGAAGTTAAAAGAGAAAAACACCTTAAACTCTTTGGAGAGTCATATAGGAGGATTTTCGAATGCTGAAGAATGACAGACACTACTGGTCAACTTGATACTATAAGCTACAGCGTGTTTGGTTTGTTTTAAAAGCTATCTTGGTACATTCATTCACAAACTCAGCATGACTCACCAAATAGGTATTGACCACATGTGTTAGGTCAGTCATTTCTCCAAATTAATCTAGTGCAGTAAGTTCTAAATACAAGTAGGTTATAGCCTCTCATAGTTAATTATCTTCATCATGAATAACACTCAAGAGAAAGTTTACAAGATTCTGATATCGGAATCATTCTGACAAAACTGATCATTTATGTATATTATTCTGTATTGTAGCAGTAGAGTAATTCTTAGTTTATAATATGCCTCTGTATTTTCCTTAAGTAGATGAAACATATACCACTACTACAATGACAGCGTATCAGAAATGAGTGCTATTTTGAGAGCCATGCCCAACCATGCTAATATACTCAGCTTCTTCATTCTTATAGATAGACTTGTAAAATATGTAATTTTTAAGGAACTACATCTAACCAACACACAGCTCTACCCCAAGCACAGCGATATTTATTATCAAATACTGCTATTTGGTTTTAGTTCTAGCCTAAGAAAAAGAATATTTGTATCATTTTGCCTAATAAGCTCCAGAAAGTACTAAACCCAGTAACCATTGCTGTAACTAAAATGAACATAAGTGACACTCCCCACCAGCCCCACTGCAGGGGATCCCTGCTTTGCTTGACCCTTGCTCCCCAGTAGTGGGGTGTACCCTCAAGACTCATGCACACAGAGTTCCCATCGTGGCTCAGCGGAAACGAATCTGACTAGTATCCATGAGGACGCAGTTTCAATCCCTCACCCCACTCTGTGAGCTGTGTCGCAGACTCGGCACAAATCTGGCGTTGCTGTTCCATGGCATAGGCCAGTGGCTGCACCTATGATTTGGGGGTTTGGGAACCTCCACATGCTATGGGTGCAGCCCCTATAAAGACCAAAAAAAAAAAAAAAGACTCATGCACAGTGTAGAAATCCCATTCATGTCTGCACCACAGGTTAATCAGAACTGGTCAGAGACTGCCTTCTGATACATGCACATGGCATGCCATCGTGCTTTCAACCTGGCTGATCCCACTACCCTTCTCAGGTGCTGTACTGTCCAGAAGTCTTTCCATCAAATATTTCCGACAGCCAAGTCAAGTGTGATTTCACTCTTGATGTTATTTTAAAAGATCTAATCCATATATTATGCTCTTATGGTGAGTCAGCTTGTTTTCTTGCTTCTATGGCCTTTCTTCATAACTCTTTCCCACGTACACCCCTCAGCCCTGTTCCCTTCTGCAGAAAGTTTGACAGTTCAAAGAATTTAAGGGCTTTAACACCAGTCCACCTTTGACTTCTGTATCAGGTCTGAAAACTTCCTTTTGGCCTTACTCAATTCCTTATATTAGCTCTAATCCCTATCTTGTTAAATCTCCTTAAAACATCCCTTTCAGGAACTGAATTTACCAATTTCTAGTACGTTGTTGTGATCCTCTTTCCTGCAGGCAAACATTTTTGCCCATTTAGATTTTCATCCTCATTTTTAAAAAATATCTAGTATCTGGCCAAGCCTAATATGTAAGTCTTTAATGTGTTGTAGAGCCTGGGAGTACATCAGCCGTAATGTAAGGAAACAAGGATCATTACTAGTGACAGTGCCAAGTCTTGAAGAGTCTCTCTCAGGTCTTCAGGTATGTAAGCCTCTTTTCCAGCTTTTGGGGCTTTTTTGTTTGTTTGTTTTGTTTGTTTGTTTTTGCTTTTTAAGGCCACACTTGTGGCATATGGAAGTTCCAGGCTAGGGGTCCAATCGGAGCTACACCTGCCGACCTACACCACAGCCACAGCAACCTGGGATCTGAGCCATGTCTGCGACCTACACCACAGCTCATGGCAACGTCAGATCCTTAACTCACTGAGCGAGGCCAGGGATCAGACCCGCAACCTCATGGTTCCTAGTCAGATTCATTTCCACTGCACTCTGTCGGGAACTTCCAGCCGGTTTTATTGCCAAAACTTTTCTCTTGCTTTTTTCCAATATTCTAGAAATGTTCTCTCTGAATTTGGTGACAGATGATAGAAAAAAGAGCAAAACCTTATGGCTTAAGAACTGGTTCGTGGTTTGTTCCCTGGCCTCAAGAGCTCTGAAATTATAATTTTGATCTTGATAATAGATTCCTTTGCTTCTCCACCAATTTTTCCAACTGTGGGGGTTACAGTTTTAGGTTAACAAATGCTACTAAATATTTGTAAGAGACTTAGGACACCCACATCAGAACCTTTTCCCTGAGAACAAAGAGAACAGAGTTGTTCAGGCTTTTAAAATCAGTATGTGGCCTGGAGACCCATACCCTCATCACAGTTCAGCTCCTAGGTCAGTTTGAAATCTTGCACAGACTGCTTCTATGTTCCTCCAATTCTCTGCACAAAATAAGGCTGATCTTTAATAAGATTCAACCCAATACACTGACTCTTTTATAAAGATTAATTAATGTTGTAAAGCTCTTTGAGATCCTTAGATGAAAAATACTGTAAGTATTTTTAGTATAGAGTCATATTATCATTTTTTAATAGCACCTTCCTTGCATATAAACACTGCCAAATTGCAATATCTGATTCTTCCTTAAGAAACTAAACAATCAGAGTTACCATCATAGCGAGGCAGGAACAAATCCGACTAGGAGCCATGAGGGTTTGCAGGTTTGATCCCTGGTCTTGCTCACTGGGTTAAGGATTCGGCGTTGCTGCCGTGAGCTGTGGTGTAGGCCGCAGACACGGCTCAGATCCCAGGTTGCTGTGGCTGTGGTGTAGGCCAGCAGCTGTAGCTCTGATTCGACCCCTAGCCTGGGAACCTCCATATGCTGTGGGTGCAGCCCTAAAAGCAAAAAAAGGAAGAAAGAAAGAGAGGAAAGAAAGAAGGAAGGAAAGAAAGAAAAGAAGGAAGGAAGGAAGGAAGGAAGGAAGGAAAGAAAAAGAAAGAAAGCAAAGAAGAAAGAAAGAAAGAAAGAAAGAACAGAAAGAAGAAGAAAGAAAGAAAGAAAAGAAAAGAAAGAAGAAAGAAAGAAAGAAACTAAACTATGTCAGTAATACCTTCTGTAAAAAGTTTTGTCATCACTTCTTGGCCTTGTGGCTAAGATCAAGTGCAGTATATGTTCTTGTTAGTTTTTTTTTTTTTTGTCTTTTTGCTATTTCTTGGACCGCTCCCGCAGCATATGGAGGTTCCCAGCCTAGGGGTCGAATCGGAGCTGTAGCCACCGGCCTACGCCAGAGCCACAGCAACGCGGGATCCAAGCCGCGTCTGCAACCTACACCACAGCTCACGGCAACGCCGGATCATTAACCCACTGAGCAAGGGCAGGGATTGAACCCGCAACCTCATGGTTCCTAGTCGGATTCGTTAACCACTGCGCCACGACAGGAACTCCTGTTTTGTTAGTTTAATGTTTGATATGTCCTGTAGTCGAGGACAGTATAGTAAATGGATTCTTAGAGTGGGGAGTTAGAAAGGAGCTTGCTTGGTCCACTCCATGCAGAGCCCCGGTACTGCTGTACCTCCAGGAACGGCACACCCTTTTTCAGGGCAGTGATTGGCAAGGGCAGAATCTTTGTTTCTTTTGTTCTCCCTTTTTTGTGGGTCTGCTGCTTTCTTTCTTTGTATTTGGGACTGGCTTTTCTGGCCTCTTCTCCACTTGCCATTCCTAGCCCTGAGGGGCTTGATTTTTTTCTTCCATTTTTTTGGCCTCAAAAGTGCGACTTGCAGCAGGTTGGTGGCTGGCTTAAGGTTTGGGTATACCATTGACCTTTGTGGGTTTTTAACTTGCCGACCGGTGAGTGCCTTTGTTACCACATCTCGCGAGGTTCTGTTGTTCCCCCAAGAGCTTCTTAACTTAGCTCAACAACCCCACATCCAGGAACTAGTTTCATCCTGCTCTGCGGAGGGTGGCATCACCAGGTAACCTGCTTGAGTCCTCAAGTCAGTGGCAGAGCTGAGGCTTCAGCCACCTTCGAGCCTGCATGCTCTTCACCTATTCAGGCCTGTCTGACTGTTGACACCTTCATGGGGTCACAAGAAGCCCCAGCCTCCTGGCATTTCTATGTTTCCAGTCTCTTATCCTATAAGGCTCTCTGTATTCTTTTGGATGTCTCCATCTCTGCCTGGATTTGAAACTTTGTTCTTCTGACTCCTACCCTGAGTCTCCCCAGTCTATCCCCACCTAATTCCATCCCTGTGAGATCCCTACCCCATGAGTGGTGTGATTCTATCATATTTTTTTCATACTTATTAAAACATACTATTTGTTTGTTTGTTTGTTTGTTTATGTCTTTTTAGGGCCGCACCCACAGCACATGGAGGTTCCCAGGCTAGGGGTCTAATCGGAGCTGTAGCTGCCTGCCTACACCACAGCCACAGCAACACCAGATTCGAGCCACGTCTGCGCCTACACCACAGCTCACGGCAATGCCGGATCCTTAACCTCCTGAGCAAGGCCAGGGATCAAACCTGCGTCCTCGTGGATGCTACTCAGATTCATTTCTGCTGCACCACAATGGGAACTCCAAAACATACCTTTTAAATATACACTCTCCAATTTATAATGTATATATGTAATTAAAATAGTTCAGTGATTTTTCACTTAGCAAAATAAAATATTTTTGAAAGTGTCCTTATACATATATTTTGGAAAAACTTCATTGCTTTCCTATTTAATGGAACTTCTTTAAACAGATACATCTATTGGTGGCTCTAGAATTCCTGTATCATGGAGAGGCAGGTTTGCAGTTTGAGGGGAAGGGCCTGATGAAGCTTATGGAAGGAGATTAACCCCTTCATGCAACTTCCTAGCACCATCACTTTGTATAGATGAACAGTTTTTCTGTGTTCTCTGTGTATTCCAATTGTTTTAGTCTTTTATAGTTTAAGCCTAATGAGGGAGTTCCCTTTGTGGTTCAACAGTTAACAAACCCAACTAGGATCCATGAAGATGTGGGTTTGATCCCTAGCCTCGCTCAGTGGGTTAAGGATGTAGCATTGCCATGAGCCGTGGTATAAGTCACAAATGCTCAGATCCCATGCCACTGTGGCTGGAGTGTAGGCTGGCACCTATAGATCCGATTTGACCCCAGCCTGGGAACCTCCATATGCCATGGGTGGGTGTGGCCCTAAAAAGCAAAAAAAAAAAAAAAAAAAGCCTAATGATCATTATTAAACATTACATTAAAACAATTACTCTATTCTATATGTTCTTTATTCTTTCAACTTTCAACTTTCAAAGTCAAGATAAATTGATTAAGCCCCTGAATCCACAGACCTGCCATTTAGTACAACAAAGAAATGTTCATGTGGCACCATGTAGAACTTAATCTCTCTCACTGTGATAAAAATCTCTTATTTTCAATTACTTAATCACAGTTTCTCAAAATTTGAGAGAACAGTTTCATTCTGCAATTTTCATATTTGTCTATAACCTTTTTTTTATTCCAGGTTAATATACAGTTATCTTCCTGGGTTGAAGAGATACCACTGAACTATGATGTATACCCAGAAAAGGATATTGACAGGGAAGCTCTTGAACAAATACATTTATACCAGGTTCTCTAACACTAAGATAGTCCTACCTCAGTATAAAAATAATTATAAAATAATGAAAAAGAAACATAACCCCAGTACGCTAAACATATTTTTTTCCATGTATTCCCTTCTAGTCTTTGAACATATGCTTACATATTTGTAAATAGTTGTATGTATACAACTTTGCATGATAATTTTATTAAAATATTTGTTTGAAAAAAATGTGGTTTTCCCTGGTTTCTTTTATTCTGTTAAAAATATAAATGTGTCTTTCTTTAATCACTGACTCTATACCAAGTATACATATGACCAAAAAAAAGAAAGATCAGAAGTAGCTTCTATCATGAGAGAGGGGTAGAAAGGAAGGCAGGTTACATTATATCTCATTTATTGAATCTCTCTTCTATAAGATTCATTGTGCACAGCTTTATCTGGAGAGCCTAGCACAAGGACTAAAATACTGTAAGGCATTTTCTACTGATGGTGAATTCCACAGCCATTTAACTATTAATTACACTAATTACACAGACATGTATTAAGTTACCACTGAATACCTAGCTCTCTACCAGCCTCTGCAGATACAAAAATGAAACAGTTGACTCCACCCTGAAGGAACTCATACTGGGGAGAGAGGGATGCCGCAGACACAGGGTAAGGGAAGATGTTCTTGGTAGAGCGGACAGTATGTGCAGAAGCATAGAGGATAGTATTCTACTGTGACGAGAGTCCAGGGTGGGACTGCTTCAGGCTGGTCAAGTAGATGGATGCCACATCAGGAAGGGCATGGTGTGCCAAGCAAAGGTAATCCCATTTTTTTTTTTTTGTCTTTTGCCATTTCTTGAGCCACTCCCGCAGCATATGGGAGGTTCCCAGGCTAGGGGTCTAATCTGAGCTGTAGCTGCCAGCCTACACCAGAGCCACAGCAACGCGGGATCCAGGCCGCATCTGCGACCTACACCACAGCTCACGGCAACGCAGGATCCTTAACCCACTGAGCAAGGTCAGGGATCGAACCTGCAACCTCACGGCTCCTAGTCGGATTCATTAACCACTGCGCCATGACGGGAACTCCCGGTGATCCCATTTTATTCTGAGTTAGGGTGAGCCACTCAAAGATTTTAAGTAGCATACTGATAGGGTCAGAATAAAACTATAGAAATAAGTAGACACTGTCTATGATGATTGAAAACATGAGGCAAGAGGATTTCCCCTCTTGGCACAGTGGAAATGAATCCGACTAGTATCCATGAGGATGCTGGTTGGATCCCTGGCTTTGCTCAGTGAGTCAGGGATCTGGCATTGCCATAAGCTGTGGTGTAGGTCGAAGATGTGGCTCGGATCCCGCATTGCTATGTCTGTGGCTGTGGCCGGCAGCTGTGGCTCCGATTCAACCCCTAGCCTGGGAATTCCCATATGCTGCAGGTGCAGCCATAAAAACCACAAAAACCTTAGCTTATAAAAAGTATGTGGCTTTTTCCTGTAACAGTTGGGTATTATTTAGCACAGCCGTGTTTATATTATTAAATCATCAAGCAAGAGAACTCCGTGCGTTTAGTTTAACAATTATGTGCTTTTAGAAAGCAAATCATTGTATTAAAAAGTGTGCTAGGAGTTCCCGTCGTGGCGCAGTGGTTAACGAATCCGACTAGGAACCAAGAGGTTGCGGGTTCGGTCCCTGCCCTTGCTCAGTGGGTTAATGATCCAGCATTGCCGTGAGCTGTGGTGTAGGTTGCAGACGCGGCTCGGATCCCGCGTTGCTGTGGCTCTGGTGTAGGCCGGTGGCTACAGCTCCGATTCAACCCCTAGCCTGGGAACCTCCATATGCCGCGGGAGTGGCCCAAGAAATAGCAAAAAGACAAAAAAAAAAAAAAAGTATGCTAATCTTGGTAGGCTCATTAGGAGAAATGAGACAACTGTACTACCATCTAGTATGTATGTATATGTGGACATAAAGTTATAACTCTGAAAACACTGCACACCAGCAGTCTTCTCTTCCTCCTCTCATGTAAGTCCACTGAGGCCCCAGGCAGAATATCCAGCATCTTCACATTCTTCATACATTTTTTAATACTAAAGGTAACTCGTATTTATGACTGTAGACATGAGACAAGATTTGGAACATGTCTGACTGACAATGTTGTAAAAGAAGGAAAGTTGCTCCAAAACCAATGAAGTAGAAGGCCTAAAAGCAATGGAGTACGCTGTTCTTTTTCCTCTGTATTTAATAAGAGATCACTGGGAAACTGAACAGATAGGTACTGGGACTGGTAGGTGCATATGTACTCAAAAGTTAAGGATCAGAGTGATGCTTGTGTAAGAAAGAGGTGGCACTGATAAAACATATCTTTGATTATGGCAAAAGGACTACAATTTTTGCAGGTAAAGCAATTTGCAGAAACCAATTTGCAGGGCTCTATTAAGATCCTTATTTAGAAATCTAGTTCTGGTAAGTAATGCATTTAATGTTAATACTGGTATCAAATCATATAGTTTTATTGATGTATACTCAACATACAGTAAGTTGCAATAAGTAGAGTAACTATGGTATGACATGCACACAACTTTTTTTTTTTTGCTATTTCTTGGATCGTTTAACCCACTGAGCAAGGGCAGGGGTCGAACCCGAAACCTCATGGTTCCTAGTCGGATTTGTTAACCACTGCGCCACGACAGGAACTCCTGCACACAACTTTGAACCATTACCACAATCAGGATGATAGAGGTTCCCATCGCCTCTAGAGTTTCTCTAGTATCTTTGTCATCCATCCCTCTCTTGACTCCTACCCCAGGCAAACACTGATCTGATTTCTTCCATGATAGATTATTTATATCAATGGAATCATACTGTATACACTATACATTCTCTCTCTCTCTCTCTCTCTCTTTTTTTTTTTAGATATTTATGACCACACCTGTGGCATATGGAAGTTCCCAGACTAGGGGTTGAATTGGAGCTACAGTTGCTGGCCTATGCCACAGCCACAGCAATGCGGGATCCGAGCTGTGACTGCAACCTACACCAAAGCTCACGGCAACACTGTATCCTTAACCCACTGAGCAAGGCCAGGGTCCAGTCCCACATCCTCATGGATACTAGTCGGGTTCGTTACCACTGAGCCATAACAGGAACTACAGTATACCCTTTATCTAGCTTTTCTCATTCAGCATGAACATTTTATTTATTATTTATTATTATTATTATTATTATCATTGAGCCCTCATTCTCATTACCATTGCACCACAAGGGGAACTCCAGGCATGAGGATTTTAATATCCATCTATGTTGTTGCCTATTTCAATAGTTCATTCCTTTATACTGATATATACTGTTTCTGGTATGGATATACTACCATTTCCTATCCATTCACCAACTGATGGACTATGGGATGTTTCCAGTTGGGGCAATTACAAATACAGCTGCTATAAACTTTTGTGTATAAGTTTTTGTGTGATTATATGCTTTCATTTCTCTTGAGTAAAAACATCGTACTGGAATGGCTGGGTCACGTGAGAGATATAATTTTAAGTTTTTAAACAATTAGCAAACCACTTTCCAAAGTAGATATATCATTTGTATTGCAAACCACATTGTATGAAAGTTCCAGTTCTTCTACCAACTCTTATCATAGCCTATGTTTTTCATTTTAAGCATTTCAATGGGTATATAGAAGTATCTCATTTTGCTTTTAATTTTCATTTCCTTGATGATTAATGATGAAAATCTTTTCATGAGCTTATTGTAATCTTTATTTTTGGGGGGAGAAGTGTCTCTTCAAATATTTTGTCCATTTAAGAATTTGATTGTCAGAGTTTCCATCGTGGTACAGCGGAAACGAATCCAACTAGGAACCATAAGGTTGCGGATTTGATCCCTGGCCTCACTTATTGGGTTAAGGATCTGGCGTTGATGTGAGCTGTGGTGTAGGTCGCAGATGCAGCTTGGAGCCCAGGTTGCTGTGGCTGAGACGTAGGCCAGCAGCTGTAGCTCCAATTCAACCTCTAGCTTAGGAACCACCATACGCCACAAGTGCAGCCCTAAAAAGCAAAAAAAAAAAAAAAAAAAAATTATTGTCTTATTGAATTGTAAGAGTTATTAGTATGCTCTGAATACAAATTCTTTTTTTTTTTTTTTCTGGCTTTTTAGGGCCACACCCACGGCATATGGAGGTTTCCAGGCCAGGGGTCTAATCGGAGCTGTAGCCACTGGCCTACGCCACCGGCCTACGTAGCAACACGGGATCCAAGCCAAGTCTTTGACTACAGCACAGTTCACAGCAATGCTGGATCCTTAACCCACTGAATGAGGCCAGGGATTAACCCTCAACCTCATGGTTCCTAGTCAGATTCATTAACCACTGAGCCACAATAGGAACTCCTGAATACAAATTCTTAATTGGCTTTGTTTTGCAAATATTTTCACCCACTTTGTAGCCTGGCTTTTCATTTTCTTAGTAGTGTCTTTTATTTTATTATTTTTTCTTTTTATTTATTTATTTATTATTTAGTGATTTTTTTTCCATTATAGCTGGTTTACAGTGTTCTGTCAATTTTCTACTGTACAGTAAGGTGGCCCAGTCACACACACACACACACACACACACACACAAACACACATATATACATTTTTTTCTCACATTGTCATGCTCCATCACAAGTGACCAGACATAGTTCCCAGTGCTATGCAGCAAGATCTCATTGCTTATTCATTTCGAAGGCAATATTTTGCATCTGTTAACCCCAAATTCCCAGTCCATCCCACTCCTTTCCCCTCCCCCTTGGCAACCACAAGTCTATTCTCCAAGTCCATGATTTTCTTTTCTGTGGAAAGGTTCATCTGTGCCATATATTAGATCCCAGATATAAGTGATATCATACGGTATTTGTCTTTCTGACTTACTTCACTCAGGATGAGAGTCTCTAGTTCCATCCAGGTTGCTGCAAATGGCATTATTTTGTTCTTTTTTTATGGCTGAGTAGTATTCCATTGTGTATATATACCACATCTTCTTAATCCAATCATCTGTTGGTGGACATTTGGGTTTTTTCCATGTCTTGGCTATTGTGAATAGTGCTGCAATGAACATGCAGGTGCATGTGTCTTTTTCAAGGAAAGTTTTGTCCATATATATGCCCAAAGAGTGGGATTGCTGGGTCATATGGTAGATCTATGTATAGTTTTCTAAGGTACCATGCTGTTTTCCATAGTGGTTGTACCAAATTACATTCCCACCAACAATGCAGGAGAGTTCCGTTTTCTCCACACCCTCTCCAGTATTTGTTATTTGTGGACTTATAAATGATGACCATTCTGACTGGTGTTAGGTGGTACCTCCTAGTAGTTTTGATTTGCATTTCTCAGATAACTAGTGATGTTGAGCATTTTTTCATGTGCTTGTAGGCCATCTGTATATCTTCTTTGGAGAAATGTCTATTCAGGTCTTTTGCCCATTTTTCAATTGAGTTATTGGCTTTTTTGCTGTTGCATTGTATATGTTGTTTGTATATTTTAGAGATTAAGCCCTTGTCAGTTGCATCATTTGAAGCTATTTTCTCCCATTCTGCTAGTTGTCTTTTTGTTTTCGTTTTGGTTTCCTTTGCTATGCAAAAGCTTGTCAGTTTGGAGCTCCCATCGTAGCGCAGTGGTTAACGAATCCGAGTAGGAACCATGAGGTTTCGGGTTCGATCCCTGGCCTCAGCTCAGTGGGTTAAGGATCTGGCGTTGCCGTGAGCTGTGGTGTAGGTCGCAGATGTGGCTTGGGATCCCACATTGCTGTGGCTCTGGTGCAGGAACCTCCATATGCCGAGAGAGCGGCCCTAGAAAAGGCAAACACACACACACACACACACACACACACACACACACACACAGCTTGTCAGTTTGATTAGGTCCCATTGGTTTATTTTTGCTTTTAATTCTGTTGCTTTGGAAGACTGACCTGAGAAAACATTGGTATGGTTGATGTCAGAGAATGTTTTGCCTATATGCTCTTCTAGGAATTTGATGGTGTCTTGTCATACGTTTAAGTCTTTAAGCCATTTTGTGTTTATTTTTTTGCATAGTGTGAGGGTGTGTTCTAGTTTCATTGATTTACATGAGGCTATCCAGTTTTCCCTGTACCACTTGCTGAAAAGACCCATTTTATATTCTCGCTTCCTTTGTTGAAGATTAATTGACCATAGGTGTTTGGGTTTATTTTTGGGTTTTCTATTCTGTTACATTGGTCTGTATGTCTGTTTTTTGGTACCAGTACCACACTGCCTCTGTAATGTCTGAAGTCTGGGAGAGTTATGCCTCCTGCTTGGTTTTTGTTCCTCAGGATTGCTTTGGCAATTCTGGCTCTTTTGTGGTTCCACATAAATTTCTGGATTGTTTGTTCTAGTCCTGTGAAAAATGTCATGGATAATTTGATAGGGGTTGTATTGAATCTGTAGATTGCTTTGGGTAGTATGGCCATTTTTACAATATTAATTTCTCCAGCCCAGGAGCATGGAATATCTTTCCATTTCTTTGAATCCTCTCAATTTCCTTGATTAATGTTTTATAGTTCTCTGCATATAAGTCTTTCACCTCCTTGGTCAGGTTTATTCCCAAGTATTTGATTTTTGGGGGTGCAACTTTAAAAGGTATTGTATTTTTGTATTCCTTTTCTAATATTTCATTATTAGTATGCAGAGATATGACTGATTTCTGAATGTTAATCTTATATTCTACTACGTTGCTGAATTTGTTGATCAGTTTGAGTAGTTTTTGGGTTGTCCTTAGGGTTTTCTATATATAGCATCATGTCATCTGCATACAGTGACAATTTTACTTCTTCTCTTCCAATTTCAATACATTTTATTTATTTTGTTTGTCTGATTGCTGTGGTTAGGACTTCCAATACTATGTTGAATAAAAGTGGTGAGAGTGGGCATCCTTGTCTTGTTCCAGATTTTAGTGGGAAGGCTTTCAGCTTTTCTCCATTGAGTATTGTATTTGCTGTGGGTTTGTCACAAATGGCTTTTATTATGTTAAGGTATGTTCCCTCTATACCCACTTTGCTAAGAGTTTGATTATGAATGGATGTTGGACTTTGTTGAATGCTTTCTCTGCATCTATTGAGATGATCATGTGGTTATTGACTTTTGTAATGTGGTGTATGACTTTAATTTATTTGCATATGTTGAACCATCCTTGTGAACATGGGATGAATTCCATTTGGTCATGGTGTATGATCTTTTTTATGTGTTGTTGGATTCAGTTGGCTAAAATTTTGTTGAGAATTTTTGCGTCTATATTCATCAGAGATATTGACCTATAGTTTTCTTTTTTCATGGTATCTTTGTCCGGTTTTGGTATTAGGGTGATGGTGGCATCATAGAGTATCTTTGGGAGTGTCCCTTCTTCTTCAACCTTTTGGAAAAGTTTAAGGACTAAAGGTATAAATTCCTCTTTGTAGTTTTGGTAGAATTCGCCTGTGAAGCCATCTGGGCCTGGACTTTTATTTGTAGGGAGTACTTTTATGACATATTCAATTTCATTTCTAGTGATCAGTCAGTTCAGTTGATCTATTTCTTCTTGGTCAGTTTTGGCAGGCTGTAAATCTCTAGAAAGTTGTCTATTTCTTCTGGATTGTCAAATTTGTTGGCATATAATTTTTCATAGTATTCTCTTATGGGTTTTTTTTTTTTGTATTTCTACAGTATCTGTTGATTTCTCCTTTTTCATTTCTAATTTTGTTTATTTGGGTTCTTTCTCTCCTCTTCTTAGTGAGTCTAGCCAGGGGTTTGTCAATTTTGTTTACCTTTTCAAAGAACCAGCTCTTGGTTTCCCCCATCCTTCTTCTTACTTTTATTTAGAGGGGCCCTTTCAGTATTTCTTTTAGAATGGGTTTAGTATTGCTGTACTCTTTTAGCTTTTGTTTGTTGGAGAAATTCTATATTTCCCCTTCTATTTTAAATGATATTCTTGCTGGATAGAGTATTTCTAGGTTGCAAATTTTTTCCTTTTAGAATTTTGAGTATATGTTGCTACTCTTTTCTGGCCTGTAGTGTTTGCACAGCTGATAGCTTATAGGGGCTCCCTCATAATTAATGCTTTGTTTTTCTCCTTCTGCCTTTAGAATCCTCTCTTTAAGTTTTGCCATTTTATTATAATATGTATTGGTGTGGGCTATTTGGGTTCAACTTGTTTGGGGCCCTCTGTGCTTCCTGTATCAGTTTCCTTTAGCTTTGGAAAGTTTTCAGAGGTAAATTCTTCAAATATATTTTCAACCCCTTTTCTTTTTCTTCTCCTTCTGGAATTCCTATTACACATAGATTGGCCCACTTTATATTATCCCATAGGTCTCTTATATTGCTTTTATGTTTTTTCATTTGGTTTTTTCTGTGCTCTCCTGACTGGGTGATTTCCATTATTATATCTTCCAAGTCACTAATTCTTTCCTCTGCATTATTCATTCTGCTCTGTAGTGCCTTTAGCTCAGTTTGCGTCTCTGCAAATTAATTTTCTTTCTTTCCTTTTTTTTTTTTTTTGGTTTTTAGGGTCATACTTATGGCATATGGATGTTCCTAGGCTAGGGGTCTAATTGGAGCTGTAGCTCCCGGCCTACACCACAGCCACAGCAATGCTGGATCTGAGCAGCATCTGTGACCTACACCACAGCTGACGGCAATGCTGGATCCTTAACCCACTTATCAAGGCCAGGGATCAAACCCGAAACGTCACGATTCCTTCCTAGTCGGATTCGTTTCCACTGTGCCATCATGGGAACTCCGTTTTTTTGTTTTTCGTTTTTTGTTTGTTTGTTTGTTTGCTTTTTATGGCTGCATCCATGGTATATGAAAGTTCCTGGGCTGGGGTCAAATCAGAGCTACAGCTGCCGGCCTACACCACAGCCACAGCAACACAGGATCTGAGTGAGCCACATCTGTGACCTACATCACAGCCCATGGCAATGCCATATACTTAACCCATTGAGCAAGGCCAGGGATCAAACCTGCAACCTCATGGTTCCTAGTCAGATTCGTTTCTGTTTGGCCACAACAGGAACTCCTGCAAATGAATTTTCTATTTTTTCTATGTTCCTTGTTATATTTTCTAGTTCCTTTCAGAAGTAATCTGCATTACTGTTCATATCTGCTCTTAATTCCTTGATATTCAGCCTTAATTCTTTCAGTATTTTCACTACCTCCCTTTTGAACTCAGTGTCTGTCAGACTGCAGAGGTCTGTTTCATTGTTCGCTGCTTCATGTGAATTCTGTTCTTTTAACTGGGAATGGTTCCTGAGCTTCTTCACTTGCTTATGGTTTTCTTTTTCTGTGAGCTTAGGGAAGCCAAACTGTAGTCTTGGAGGGCTACTTCTATGCAAGAGCACCCCTTTGCATTTGGGGGGAGTTACTATTTTTTGGCATGGGAGTTTGGATATTTGCTGTCTCTTTCTTTGATGTGTGCAGGCTGTTATCCCTAGGGTGCTGAGTGTGTTTCCAAGGAGAAGGAGGCCATGGGTAGGGCTAGTAGTCAGTGCCTGGTTGCTGGACTCTTAACAGTAGCAAGGACCTGCAGGAAGGTGGCGCAGGCTATTCCTAGTTGCAGGGCCCCGGGAAGTGGTAATGAGACTTAGGCAGATTTACAAAGTGCCCAGAGCATTTGGCAGTGGCACAGCAGGGTGTGTAAGTTCTCAAGGGAGTGAGAGCAACAACAGGTATTGTTTGATCACAATGTCCTCCTCTGAGGTGACTGGGGCTGCAAGTGGTGCCTATTCAGGAACCCCTAGTGGTAGCGGGCCATGCCCCCCTTTAGAGTCAGTGATAACTGTGGTAGTTTGCCCCGCCACCTGTAGACCACGTGAAAAGCACCCCATCCTACTTAGCCCACACCGGAGAGCTGCACAGGCTAGTCCTAGTTGTATGTTCCCAGGAAGGGACAGTGAGCAAGCGTCCGGGCACTGCCTAGAGCGTTTGGCAGTGGCAGCAGCAGGGTGGGTGGGGCAGGGTGGGTGGGCTCCCAGGGTAGTGAGAGCAACAGGTGGTGTTCAGTCACAATGTCCTTCTCTGCAGTGCCCTCTGAAGTGGTTGGGGCTGCAGGCGGTTCCTGTTCAGAGACCTCCAGTGGCAGTGGGCCACACCACCTCTGGAGTCAGAGATAACTGTGGTGGTTTGCCACCACCTGCAGACCACGCAAGAAGTACCCCCATGCCACTTAGCCCATGCAGGAGGTGCTGCATTAGCTGCTCCTAGTTGCAGGGTCCTGAGAAGCAACAGTGATCAAGCATGCGGGCACTGCCTAGAGTGTTTGGCAGTGGCAGCAGCAGGGTGGGTGTGTTCCCAGGGGTGCAAGAGCAGCAACAGGTGGTGTTCGGTCACAATGTCCTTCTCTGCGGTGCCTTCTGAGGTGGTTGGGGCTGCAAGTGGTGCCTGTTCAGGGACCCCTAGTGGTAGCGGGCCACGCCCACCTCTGGAGTCAATGATAACTGTGGTTTGCCCCTGCCACCTATAGACCATGCAAGAAGTACCCTGTGCCACTTAGACCATGCAGGAGGTGCCGCACCAGCTGCTCCTAGTTGCAGGGTCCTGGGAAGCAACAGTGGTCAAGTGTGTGGGCAATGCCCCAAGGGTTTGGCAGTGGCAGCAGCAGGGCGGGTGTGTTCCCAGGGGTGCAAGAGCAACAACAGGTGGTGTTTGGTCACAATGCCCTCTTCTGTGGTGCCCTCTGAGGTGATTGGGGCCACAAGTGGTGCCAGTTCACAGACCCCTAGTGGTGGCGGGCCATGCCCACCTCTGGAGTCAGAGATAATTACGGTGGTTTGCCCCCGCCACCCGTAGACCATGCAAGAAGCACCCCTTCCACTTAGCCCACATAAGAGGTGCTGTACCAGCTGCTCCTAGTTGCAGGGTCTCAGGGAAGGACAGTGATCAAGCATGTGGGTGCTGCCCAGAGCATTTGGCAGTGACAGCAGTAGGGCAGGTATGTTTCCAGGGGAGTGAGAGCAACAATGGGTTGTGCTCAGTTGCAGTGCCCTCTTTTTTTGCTGACCCCTGAGGTGACTGAGGCCACAGGTGGAGCCCACTCCAGGCCCCCACCGGTGGCAGGCCACACCTCCCTCTGGCTTCTGAGACCCTCAGTCCATCCCTGAAACCTGTAGATCACGCAAGAGGCACCACATCACACTTAGCACCCCCGCTGCCCTTAGCCGACATAAGAAGCACCCTGGTCTCCCCTTAGCCTGAGCAAGTGGCTTCTTGCAACCATGGCCTGCGCCAGAGACCCTCACCCTCTGAAAGCCAGCGCATGTGCAGGGAGATTCCTAAGGCGGTCCGCCCCCTCCTGCTCTCGCCCTCCCCAACAATGGCGCCTTGCTTCTCCTGGGGGCCCAGACTTCCTCCCAGGTTCCCCGTACAATGGAGTTCCACTCCCCCGACCCTGGCACAATGCTCCTTAGCCCCTCAGGCTGTCCCTACACAGCCAAACCTAACCCTCTCCCTGGAACTGACCTGAGTCTCAGCACCCAGCCCCTGCCGAGTGTCTCAGACTGTGGTGTCCGGGTGGTGGTGCAGATGATCTGTGCGGTTCTCACTCCTCCTCAGTCCAGCGGCTGCGCTTTTCTTGGCGACTTTGAGGTCCTTCCGGCTCGGCTGATCTCCCCGTCAGT
The DNA here is from genome assembly GCF_016906955.1 of Phacochoerus africanus. Taxonomy (NCBI): domain Eukaryota; kingdom Metazoa; phylum Chordata; class Mammalia; order Artiodactyla; family Suidae; genus Phacochoerus; species Phacochoerus africanus. Next base: position 66,140,100 of record NC_062552.1, read on the forward strand.
CAGGTGGCTTCCCAGGGTGTGGATTCCTTTTCTCTTTCACAGCTCCCTCTCAGGAGTGCTAGTTACATCCTGATTCCTTTTCTCTCTCTCTTTTTTTCCTTCCTTCCACCCAGTTATGTCAAGAGTTTATTGCCCTCTTTGAAGGTTTAAGCTCTTGCGTCAGCGTTCAGTAGATATTCTGTGTGAATCGTTTTACATGTAGATGTATTTTTTTGATGTGTTTGTGACGTCTTACTCCTCTGCCATCTTGATCCTTCCCCTTCAGTGGTGTCTTCTTTTTTTTTTTTTTGTCTTTTTGCCTTTTTTAGGGACGCACCTGCGGCATATGGAGGTTCCCAGGCTAGGGGTCGAATCAGAGCTGCAGCTGCCAGCCTATGCCAGAGCCACAGCAACGCGGGATCCGAGCCGTGTCTGCAACCTACACCATAGCTCAGGGCAACCCCGGATCCTTAACCCATTGAACAAGACCAGGGATCGAACCCGCATCCTCATGGTTCTTAGCCAGATTCATTAACCTCTGAGCCACGACAGGAACTCCTCAGTGGTGTCTTTTAAAGAGCAAAAATTTTGGAGTTCCCCTGTGGCACAGTGGATTAAGGATCCAGTGTCGTCACTACAGCATCATGGGTCCCGGCTGTGCCTCGGGTTCAGTCCTTAGCCTGGGAACTTCCATATGCTGCGGGTGCAGCCAAAAAAAAGGAGCAGAAGTTTTTAATGATATCTATTTTATCAATTTTTTCTTTATAATTTGGGGCTTTTTGTGGTCCTTCCTATAGAAGAAATCATTGTCTAACCCAAAGTCTCTAAGATTTTCTCCTATGTTTTTTCCTAGAAGTTTTATAGTTTTAACTCTTACATATATAAATGGGGTATAAAGAACTAGTTCACTTTCCCCCCACATATGGATATTCAATTATTCAACACCATTTTTTGAGATTATTCCTTCTTCCATTGAATTGATTTGGAAACTGTCAAAAATCAATTAGACATATTAAGTTTGTCTATTTCTGGACTCTATTCTGTTTTACTAGTCTATTATTTTATTTTTATGTCAATACCACATTATCTTGATTACTATTGCTTTATAATAGGTCTTAATATAGGACATTGTAAAACTTCCAACTTTTTCTTTCAAAATTGTTGGCTATTTTATGTTATTTACATTTCCATATAAATTTCAGAATCCACCTGGAAATCTCCACAGAAATTCCTGCTGAGATTTTCACTGGGATTGCATAGAATCTATAAATCAATTTGGAAAGGAGCGTCTTAATTACTGATTCTTCTGACCCATGAACAAGGTATGTGTTTGCAATTACTTAGGTCATCCTTAATTTCACTCAGCAATATTTTATAGTTTTCAATGTACAGATCTTGTACTTCTTTTGTTAAATTTATTCCTATGTATTACATATTTTTAATGTTTTCTATGAATGGTATTTTTAAAAATTTCAAATTCTGGTTGTTTGCTGCTAGTATATAGAAATACATTTTATTTCTGCATATAGACCTGTATTCTGCAATTTTGCTAAATTCGTCTATGAGTTCTAGTAGGTTTCTTGTTGATTCCTTTAGAAAAACAATTTTACTTCTTCCCTTTCAATCTGTATACTTTTATTTCTTTTTTTTTTTTTGCCTTGCCCACAGCATACGGAATTTCCCAGGCCAGGGATCAAACCTGCAAAGCCGCAGAGACAAGATCATTACATTGCATCACAGTGGGAATGCCTATTATTTATACTTTTTGATGATGGCCATTCTGACCAGTGTGCAATGCTACCTCATTATCATTGTGATTTACATTTCTCTAATAAGTAGCAATGTTGAGCATCTTTTCATGTGCTGGTTGGCCATCTGTGTGTCTTCTTTGGAGGAATGTCAATTTGGGTCTCTGCCCATTTTTTGATTGGGTCGTTTGGTTTTTTGATACTGAGCTGCACAGGCTGTTTGGAATACCATCTAGATGCCATTGTGCTGGAGTTTTGTATTCCCTTATATGTTTGTGGGGTTTGTTCTGGGATGCAGTTTCATCCTTTCAAAGCTTACTGTTAAGCTTTGTTGGGTAGGTCCAGAACAGCCTTTAATATAGGGCTTATTTGGCTCAACTACTGAGGCAATAACCTTCTACTCTACTCGATACACACTGCATATTTGGAGGTCTTTCCACTCTATCTGATTGAAACACATATTATTCCCAGGCTGTGTGACTCCAGGTTGTGTTCTGTTTATTCTTTTCTAGTGATTCTTTCTCCAGCCTTAGTTGTTTTCTCACATGCATGTACTGATGAGTACTCAGCTGAAGATTCAAGAGGAACTCTTCCAACTTCTTTTTCTTTGTAGCTCTTTCCTCTGGTTTTCACCATCAAATTCTGAAGTCTTTGCCTCCCAGAGCTTCAAATTCTGTTTCCTCCTCAACTCAAAGAGGTGGCTGGTCTCTGTTTGGGTTCCTTCTCCCTATCCTGTAGCCTGAAAAATCTCCTGCAGCGGGGGTAACCTTAAAAACTCACCTTGTGGGAGTTCCGGAGTTCCCATCAGGGCTCAGTGGTTAATGAGCATGACTAGGATCCATGAGGATGCAGGTTTAATCCCTGGCCTCGCTCAGTGGGTTAAGGATCTGGTGTTGCCTTGAACTGTGATGTAGGTCACTGACATGGCTTGGATTCCATGTTGTTGTGGCCGTAGTATAGGCCAGCAGCTGTAGCTCTGATTCGATTCCTAGCCTGGGAACTTCCATATGCTGCAGGTGGGGCACTAAAAGCAAAAAAAAAAAAAAAAAAAAGACTCACCTTGTTTATTTCCTATTCTGAGAAATCACTGTCCTGCACTGCCTTCTTTCTGCCATCTGAAAACTATTACTTAAATTATTTTAGGTGGGAGACTAGTTCTGGTCCATTACACCACCCCTGCTGGTAGCAGAAGTCATGTCATAAATTTTTAATTTCCTAGTATTTCCCTAACTAAATAAACAATCCACATTAAATTTTTTGAATCATTTCACAACATGGAAGAAGCTAAAAAAGGTGGGAAAGGGAAGAAAAGCCTAAAATGAACAATTGAGAAATGAGAAAAATAATCATGATACTTGCCAAAATATAGTACCAGCTGATAATTAAGGAACTTAAGTAATACCTCAAAGGCTTTTAGAAAAGACATTAAAAAATCTTTTAATCATTTACTATATCTTGATTTTACAGCTTCAAGTATCAAATACCTATTCTAACAACTTTTTAAAAACCCACCCTTCTACTGCAATTTTGCACATAAGTAAAATTTGAAAAATTTGCTTAAAGTTATAGAAAGCATTGAGTATAAAATTTAATTTTCAAGTGATCAGCTTTTACGTTAATGAAGTAAAAAACAAGTAGGATCAGGAGTTCCCATTGTGGTGCAGTGGTTAACAAATCCAACTAGGAACCGTGAGGTTGAGGGTTTGATTCCTGGCCTTGCTCAGTGGGTTAAGGATCTGGTGTTGCGGTGAGCTGTGGTGTAGGTCACAGACACAGCACAGAATCCCGCGTTGCTGTGGCTCTGGCGTAGGCCAGTGGCTACAGCTCCGATCCAACCCCTAGCCTGGGAACCTCCATATGCCGCGGAAGCAGCCCAAGAAAAGGCAAAAAGACAAAAAAACAAAACAAACAAACAAACAAAAAAAAACAAGTAGGATCATTTCCAGCACAAGTTACAGAATGGCAGATCAGAGAAGGCAACTCAAAAGAAATTATTTTAAAAGAAAATTTTCAAAATGAAATAATATATTTTTCCCTGTGAGTATTTTAAAAAAATCACCTTGGATGAGCTATCTCACATTTTCCAAACCGAAAAATAATCACCTCTCCGTTGACAAAAGGCATGGAAAGTTTCAAACACAGTTTTCATACAAGGTGGTGCAATTGCAAAGGGACTGTAATATAGCCACCTCTCTAGTAGACATTCCTGATTCCTAATCACCTGAAAGCTGTATGGTCAGCATTCCTGTCAAATAATGAAATGAGCCCACAAAGCTACTGATAAAATGAAAAATACAGTAAATGTTACTATGTAAGGGTGGCAGTGAACTGGGGATTGACTTATTAATACTCTACTAATTGTCCAGAAATAAAACATCTCTGCTCCTTTTTTTTTTAATTGTTGTTGTTGTCTTTTTTTTTTTTTTTTTCGTCTTTTTGCCATTTTCTTGGGCCGCTCTCGTGGCATATGGAGGTTCCCAGGCTAGGGGTTGGATCGGAGCTATAGCCACCAGCCTACGCCAGAGCCACAGCAACGCAGGATCCGAGCCACGTCTGCAACCTACACCACAGCTCACGGCAACGCCGGATCCTTAACCCACTGAGCAAGGCCAGGGATCGAATCCGCAACCTCATGGTTCCTAGTCGGGTTCGTTAACCACTGCGCCACGACGGGAACTCCTGTTGTTGTCTTTTTAGGGCTGCACCTGCAGCATATGGAGGTTCCCAGGCTAGCGGCTGAATTAGAGCTGTAGCTGCCAGCCTATGCCACAGCCACAGCAACCCCAGATCCTTAATCCACTGATCGAGGCCAGGGATCAAACCTGCATCCTCATGGATGCTAGTCAAATTCATTTCTGTGGAGTCACAACGGGAACCCTTTTCTGCTCCTTTTTGAGTTTCCTAATGATCCCTCACCTCTCGGCTTTCACATCTTTGTGTAATTTCCTCCCATTGTGGGTGGACTGGACCTAGTGACTTGTTTCTAAAGAGTAGAAAATGGCAAAAGTGGTATCCTATCTGAGATTAGATTACAATACACTATGACTTCCAACTTCCTCTCTCTCTTGCTCTCTCACTTACTCATTGTGATGAAGGAGACTGCCATACTGTGAATTGCTCAATGGATAGGTCTAGGTGGCAAAGAACAGAGGGCAGCCTCCAGTCAACACCTTGAGAGGACCTAAATCCTCCACCCATCCTCCTGAGTGACAAGGAAGTAGACTCAGGTCCAATCAAGCATTAAGGCTGTAACAATAGCCAACACACTGATGGCAGCTTTTCATGAGACCCAAGTCAGAAAACTCTGTGAGATACACTTAAAATAGCTATTATAAATATACTTCCTGCCCTCAAAAAATAGAGGAAAGTACAAGCATGATAAAAAGAGGTATATAAAATATTAAGAAGACCCACCTCAAACTTCTAGGGATCAACAAAAACATCAAAATCAACAACACTCTGGATAGGATTAACAGCAGACTAGACATTGCTGAAGAAAAGATTAGTAAACTTGAAGATATTAGAGATAGAAAGTTTTCAAAATGAAATGAATCTGTGTGATAATATTTATTGCTTCAAGCCACTAAGTGGCAATTCGTTGTGCACCAATAGATAACTAATACAGATTCCATTTGATAAATGTTAACTTACCCTTAGCACAAATCTCACTCAATTAAAGAAGAAATTAATTCTCATCTGAGATTTATTCTTTATCCAGTTAAGGTTGTTATTGCCCGGGAAAAAAAATCAAAGAAATTTGCCAAGTGATTATGTCATGATCTCACTTCTGAGTTTAGAAATGAATCTTAAAAGAACTATAGTTTCCAGTCACACTTTTTCATTAAAAAAACCATGAGGCTCTTTTTATAAGCCACAGGGACCTAATTAGTTCTTTACTATTCTGAAAAATAATATACTCTTAACTCTGTAATAACTATCTTCAATTCTGGAAATAAGTACTCTGTAGTAGAAATGATCAGAGCTGTGGATTTATTAGACTTATGTCTTTAATTAAACCATTTTGTGAAAGCTCAGCTGAAAAACAGAAAATTCATTTGACAGTTTTCATAAATAGTTAATTTAAGAAATTATTTTCAAGCTGGTGGGTACATCATAGATATTTCTTTAGTTATTATTCTAAACATCTACATATATGTTTTATACCCTTTTTGGTTTATATGTTATATTTCATAATAAAAATGAGCTTTAAAAAAAATCTGCCTCATTCTGATATTTAAGACTTTGGCTAAAAGTTCCAGTTTTAAAGGGTGTACATTGTAGTCATCTGAAAAAAAGATAGTGCAGAATTCGTGGTGGCACAGAGGGTTAAGGATCCCACATTGTCACTGCTGTAGCATGGGTTCAGTCCCTGGATTGGGAACTTTCCCATGCTGGGGGCACAGCCAAAAAAAAAAAAGTGCTTTCTAAACTTCCATTAAGTTTAACATAGTTTAATTAATTCTCCTAAAATTGTGTAAGTTACCAATTTACCAAAGATCAGTTACTCACTTCCTCCAAAGTTAATTACTCCTTTAGATTGGGAAGATAAAGGGTGAAAAAACAAAAGTTAAAGAGAAGCCAGCAAAATCAGACAAAGAGAAATACTCCTGCAGTTACCTTGTTTTTCATTCTCTATAGGCTTAAACCCCTGCCACATGGACTGATGCTCTGCCTTCTCTCAAATGTCCAATCAGAACCCGAAGGGCTACCTTTGACACTGGTATTATGAACCCCTCTCTGCCTTTATTAGTCATCTGCATTTTAGCTATTACTGCTGATATCCCATTACATCATTCATTGAGAACCAGTAATGCATGTTACCACTGTAACGTCTGGAATTCAATTAAACTTATAACTCTGTTGAGAAATCTGGTTTGTTTTAGATGTGGATGACTTTAGAATTTTTGTTTATAGTGTTTTTATAAGTTCAATGCCATTTTTTAAAATTCTTTTAAAGTTATGTTTGTATTTTTCACTCATTCACCAAATATTTATAGACCTTTTACTACATATTTGGAACTGTTCAGGATAGGAATGCAGCAGTGAACAAGACAGACAACTCATAGTCTTTATGGATTGTATATTCTAATTGGGGGAGGGGTGGGCATGGCAAGGACTAGTCAAGCAAAGTAAATCACCAAATTTTTCAGTAACATATGACCTATTGTTATTCAAGGGTTACTATATTCACACCTATATATAACTATGTATCTTTTATTATAGGTTTGTAATAAAGCAACAGTATGCTCTCTCCCCCTTCCTATGTGTGTCTTAGATTAAAGCACACACCTATGACCTCTATATTTCATATAATCAACATCCTAATTAACAGTTTTGAAATTTCTCAGTGATAAGTTGCACTGCACTAAAAATGGATATATATACTTACTAAAACTGGAGGGGGGCAGTTCCCATCGTGGCTCAGTGGTTAACCAATCCAACTAGGAACCATGAGGTTGCAGGTTCGATCCCTGGCCTTGCTCAGCAGGTTAAGGATCTGGTGTTGCGTGAGCTGTGGTGTAGGTCGCAGACAAGGCTAGGATCCCAGGTAGCTGTGGCTCTGGTGTAGGCTGGCAGCTACAGCTCCGATGCTATGTCTCTGGTGTAGGCCAGTGGCTACAGCTTCAAACCCTAGCCTGGGAACCTCCATATGCCCTTGGGAGCAGCCCAAGAAATAGCAAAAAGACAAAAACAAAACAAAACAAAAAACCTGGAGGGGATTAACCCTCACCATGCATATACTCAAATCAAGTTAATGCCACTTGGTTTTCCCTTCCTTTTTTATGAAAATTACTTAATTTACAATCAAATTTAAAAAAAAAAAAAACTTTGCATGGACCTGATCTTTCAGTTCATGAATGTTTAATGAAAACAGTGGAATTAGTTCTTTGAAGAGAAGATGATTCAGGTAAGAAAGACCTATAACTTGTAGTAAACTGCTTAGTACTGCACAGAAGGCATCAAGCAAAAGCAAGTTGGAGGAGTTTCCGTCGTGGCGCAGTGGTTAACGAATCCGACTAGGAACCATGAGGTTGCGGGTTCGGTCCCTGCCTTGCTCAGTGGGTTAAGGATCCGGTGTTGCCGTGAGCTGTGGTGTAGGTCGCAGACACGGCTCGGATCCTGTGTTGCTGTGGCTCTGGCGTTCGACCCCTCACCTGGAACTTCCATATGCTGCAGGAGTGGCCCAAGAAATAGCAAAAAGACAAAAAAAAAAAAGCAAATTGGAGAAGAAAGGAACGGTCCCCAAACTTTTCTTCTCTTTGATCTACATATTGTATCTCGCGTGATAAGGGTGTGATACTACTTTAAATGAAAACTTACCCTTCCCCACCCAAGCACCAAGCTGGCAGGGTAGAATATATAGAGCACTGTGTCTCTTTCCTGGCATGACACGTCAGGGAGGAAAATCTCTATTAAACAATTTCTGCATCTTCAAAACAAATCAAGTCTTCAAAGAAGAGATATTGTCATTCCTAGAAAATTTTACCCATCAGAATAGGAGATCTTCATACGTTGTTGGTAAGACTGCCATAAAAGCTTTAAAGTGTTTAAATACCTTACTAAGCAGTACAATTTCTAGGAACTTAAGAAAATAATCAGATATTTAAAAATGATTTATATATGGTAGCTAACTACAGTGTTGTTTACAATGCTTGAAAATTGGGAACAAGCTAAATGTCTAACAGCAGGGATTGATTAACTATGGAGCATCCATATTCTGGAACTGACAATCAGGTATAGAAGACTATTTCAGGATATGAGTAAAGAGTCACAATATACTATTGGGTTAAAAAATAATGTTCCTTCCTTCCTTTCCTTCCTTGCTTCCTTTTTCAGCTTTCGTTTTTGTTGTCATTTACTTATTTTTTGGTAACTGTGTAGTGGGAAAAGTCTTTTTCTTTTCCCCTGCCCAGAGGTCTTAAGGTCTCAAGCACGTGAACAAGTGAATGTCTGCTCTCTAGGAGAGTACAGCTCCAGGAAATCAAGACCAAGCACAATGCATGTGCCCCCGAGGGGGTGGTGGAACTAGGTTCCCTACCCTTGGGAAATTAATATTAAAATGCCACCCTACAAATGGAATTACTAAAAAGATAAGTCACTCTGTGATTTAGGGGAAAGCAAGAGTGGTGAGAGTTACAGGGATGTATAACAGAGGGCTATGTGATGGTCCACACCCAGCAGACAGAGTTGGGGCACAATCAACAGAAAACTTTCATCAAAAAGCAGACTAAGGAGTTCCCATCGTGGCTCAGCAGAACCAAATCTGACTAGTATCCACAAGGACGCAGGTTCACTCCCTGGCCTTGCTCATTGGGTTAAGGATCCACCCACGATGCCGTGAGCTGTGGTGTATGTTGCAGACTCGGCTTGGATCCCACGTTGCTATGGAGTAGGCTGGCAGCTACAGCTCTGATTCAACCCCTAGCCTGGGAACCTCCATATGCCATGGGCACAGCTCTAAAAACTCAAAACAACAACAACAACAACAGAAAACAACTACAATTTTGGGTGTCCAATATGCTAGCAGTGATAAAAGCAATTACTTACATTAAGGGAACACAGAACTGAAAGCTGCAAATTACACTTTTTCTCTTCAGTGCTTTGCTTTCCAGCAAGTCACATGTTTATCAGATTTCTCTTTATTTAAAAACTGGGTAAATACTTCTTCCTCACCTCACAGGTGTCTCCTGAAACTTAGTCAACACAAAGCTGTGTTTTGGCAACTTTTGTTTTTTAAGAATAATCCCAAATCAGCATTTTTAATCAGCCACATAGGACCAGATTGAGAGAGAAAGACTAATGTGTTCCAGTTGTCTTGTTCCCCTTTATGACCAAGCAGGAAGTTTCAGAGCAAACCTCCACCTCTCAGGAAGTGTACGTCAAACTGAACACTGACATCCTGTTTAATATAGTCTTAAATTTTTTCCTCAATTTTAGATACTCACTATTTGAATTAAAATGCTTGAGTAATCTGTCCTGATATCATGATGCCTTTGACTTTCAAAAGACTACATGTATCTGTTCTAAGTGACAACTGGAATATCTCTATGACTAATAATGACAAAAGTTAAAGTTTTTCTTAATGTTAAGTGCCTATAATTATAACTCTACTTATAGTCCTATTCCCAACTTCTTATTTGATCTCTCCAGTAGGTCTTTATTAATCACATTCTGAGTCATTAGTTATGTGGCGTATACACTAAAAACAAGCAAATAAAACCTTCAATGGAGCACCCTGGGGCTTCCCTCCAGGACATACAGTGTCATACTGAAGTGAAGGTGACAGCGTAGTAATTCTGGATCTTCTAGAAATGTGTGACTTTGTCTAAGTCCCTTAACCTTTCTGGCTTTAGTTTTCTCACCTGAAAGTGTGAGGGATGGGATAAATCTTAGTACATCCTTTGCGATTGTACTGTGGGGAGGTGGAAATCTTTATCTCATATACTGTAAAGTCAGACTTCTTAAATTAAAAAAAAATATGCTAAGTGTAAGCCTCAGGATAAATACAGTTTCATCTTGCGAGATACACTGATTAGGATTCACTATGGTTGCAAGTAATAGAAATCCAAATGGATCTTGTTTAGACAGGAAGATGAATTTATTATAAGGGTACGGAAGGATCTGGCAAACAGAAGGACAGGAAATCGGCTGCGCATAGGAGCCAGGAAGGCGAATGTCCAGAGGACCCTCCCTCTCCTGTCCCCCTTCTTTTTGTACATCTGCTTCACTCCACCTTCTCTCTGTAGACCAGGTACTTCTGCCTCCCCGGACTGTATGATGGAAAACAGGGCACCCTGGAAAGCTCTTGAATTTACAAGGTGTAGTCTAGGCACATGAAGAGAGACAGATCTCCATCCAAATGCCTATTTCCTGGAAAAGGCTCTAATTCCCACATTAGGACAGATGCCCACCCCCTGGACTAATCCACTGTCATCCAGGTTTGGGACCACTTAAACCAGACATCACAGCTTTCATTACAATTGTGAGCAGGGGGAGGAGTGAAATTTCTAGAAAGGGGATATAAGCAGAAATCCAAAAGATATTCACATCCTAAAATACCACTTTACGCAATAGTATTTTTATTTTGAACTCATTATAGATTCACAGGAAGTTGAACAATTAGTGCAAAGAGTTTCCACCCAGTTTCCCACAAAGGTAGCATCTCACTGTAGTACAATATCAAAAGTAGGAAATTAGCAAAAAATAAAATATTTTTAAAAAGAAAACAAAATTTAAACCCAGGAAGTTGACACTGGTACAATCCACAGACTTCACCACTCAGACTCAGATGGGTTCACTTTTACATGTGCTCATTCGTACGTGTATATGAAAAAAATCTATGAGATTTTATCACATCTTTACAGATTTGTGTAACTACCACCATAATAAAGATACAGAACTATTCCCTCACCACAAAGATCCTGTTCACTGAATTTTCATGAAGTAAATGTCCTCATGTAAGCTAGTTCAAGAAACAAAAACACCATCACCTTAGAAGACATCTTTGTACCCCCTTTTGGAGTCATGACTTGCCCTTAAAAGTGATTCATAGATCATGTATTTCTTTCCTATCTGGATCAACATTATTTGTGGCATTTGTCTATGTCATTTTCTGCAATTATAGTTCAGCCATTCCTTTTTTTTTTTTTTTTGTCTTTTACTGCTGCCCGCCGTAGCATATGGAGATTCCTACGCTAGGAGTCCAATTGGAGCTGTAGCCGCCGGCCTACGCCACAGCCAGAGCCACAGCAACACTGGATCCAAGCCGTGTCTGCAAACTACACCACAGCTCAAGGCAACGCCAGATCCTAAACCCACTGAGTGAGGCCAGGGATCGAATCCACGTCCTCATGGATGCTAGTCTGGTTCGTTAACCACTAAGCCATGACGGGAACTCTGAGTTCACTCATTCTTCATGAAGTTAATTTTTTACAATTTTATTGAGGTTGTAGGACATACCATAAATGGTACCTTTTAAAAGTGTATAACTGGATGCGTTATGACATATGTACACCCCTGTGGCAATACCACAATCAAGATAATGAACTTATCTATTCTGGCAAAATAGTCCATGAATTTTTAAAGCTAAAAATGAAACTTGAAAAAGATCAACAGTTGGGGGCTAGATTGGCTTTCAGAGCTTTTGTGGAAAGTTGTGATAGGTAATGTTAACTTTTCTCTATTGTTAGGAGGACCTTAGGGAGAAAAATTTATATTACATATGTTTTTTTTTTTCTCTCTCTTTTTAGGGCCACGCCCTCGGCATATGGAAGTCCCAGACTAGGGGTCAAATCAGAGCAGCAGTCACCGGCCTACACTACAGCTACAGCAACGCCAGATCCTTAACCCACTAAGCAAGGCCAGGGATTAAACCATTGTTTTCATAGATCCTAGCTGGGTTAGTTACTGCTGAGCCACAATGGGAACTCTGTAAGCTTTGCATATTAATAAAAACATGGTTCTATAAATGCCAGAAGTTAAACATTTTTTCTTTATTGAAATGTGAAATATAACTAAGAAAAACAAGTTGAAAAATATTAAAAAATGCAAAGACATCTTGATACCTAAAGAATGGGTTTTTCTCTGCATTTTATAAATCTTTCATAAATAGGATAATTATTAGGAATGTCAATGGTATCTCATTACTCCAAGTGTCTCTCTCTGTATGCAGGTCATTAATGCTGCCATTAGGATTATAGGTGCTAGAGAAAGTTTGCTAATATAGACAAATTAAAATTAAACTAGGGGAGTTCCCAGTGCAGCTCAGTGGGTCAATGATCTGGTTTGTCTCTGTGGCAATGCCGGTTCAATCCTGACCCAGGGCAGTGGGTTAAGGATCTGGTGTTGCTGAAGCTGCGGCATAGGTCACATATGTGGCTCAGATTCAAACCCTGGCCTGGGAATTTTCATATGCCACCAGTGCAGCCAAAAAATGGAAAAAATTCTAAATTAAAATAAATTAAATTAAATCAAACCAATATTCTCTGGTGGCTCAGCAGGTTAAGGATATGGCATTGTCACTGAGGCTATGGCTACTGCTATGGTATAGGTTTGATCCCTGGCCTGAGAATTTCTGCATGCTGCAGGTGTAGCCAAAAAAAAAAAAAAGAAAAGAAAAAAGAAAGAAACCATTCATTTGGATGGTCCTATCAAATTTTTAATCATTTAGCAAATATCAATTGGAAATCTACCGTGGAGCATTTTTTTTTTCCAACAGGAAAATAACTATTTCCAAAAATCTTTCTCATTTGACATTTAAGTCAGTTTTTAAATTAATCTTTTTATCTGTATATGAAAGTGCTCATAACATTTTTTTAGTTTTACTGGAGTCGACTTACAATGTTGTGATAATTTCTGCTGTGCAAAAAATTGAATCAGTTATAGATATACACACATACATTCTTTTTCAGATTCTTTTCCCATAAAGATTATCACAGAATATTGGGTAGAGTTTCCTGTGCTAGGCACCATTTCCATGTTTGTCTAAGGCCATACCACCCTGATGTACCCAATCTCATTTTTCAGTGTGGAAAAAGACTACCTTTATAACCTCCACAAAAGTCTGAGAGCACCAGCACACAAACCAGGCATGTACCTAACTGCAGCTATCAGATTACCAGATTATTTGTTAAAGATCATCAAAATTTGTAGATTATGTTTTTGTGGCCATATCTTCTTAATTAATGGTATGAACATAAACTATTTACATGTAGGGAGTTCCCATTATGCCGTAGTGGGTTACGAATGTGACTATAGTATCCATGAGGACTTGGTTCAATCCCTGGCCTCACTTAGTGGGTTAAGGATCCAGAGTTGCCATGAGCTGTGGTGGAGGTCGCAAACAAGATTCAGATCTGGTGTTGCTGTGGCTGTTATGTAGGCCGTCAGCTGCAGCTCCTAATTGACCCCTAGCTTGGGAACCTCCATATGACACAGGTGCAGCCCTAAAAAGTAACAAACAGGAGTTCCCGTTGTGGCACAGTGGTTAACGAATCCGACTAGGAACCATGAGGTTGCGGGTTCGGTCCCTGCCCTTGCTCAGTGGGTTAAGGATCTGGCGTTGCCGTGAGCTGTGGTGTAGGTTGCAGACGCGGCTCGGATCCCGTGTTGCTGTGGCTCTGGCTTAGGCCGGTGGCTACAGCTCCGATTCGACCCCTAGCCTGGGAACCTCCATATGCCGCGGGTGCAGCCCAAGAAATAGCAACAACACCACCAACAACAACAAAAGACAAAAAAAAAGTAACAAAAAACACACAAAAAAAACCTATCTACATGTAAAAAAATAAGGCTTTTTAGCCTGAAAAGTGATGAATTGTGATAAAAATCTATTCACTGTTGGTTGTGTTGGTTATATATTGTTATATCTATGGCCAATATGTACTTGATCAAAGATCTCTATGCTTTAGATCAAGAAGTTTCCTGTTGCTCTTCCAGTCACTTTCCAACTTTCTTGTAGACTTGTCAGGAAACTCTTAAGAAAATAAATAATTAAATTGAAAACAATGCAATTTCTTTTGTACTTTTTTTTTTTTTTAATGCTTTTTTAGGGCCACACCCTCGGCATAGGGAGGTTCCCAGGCTAGGGGTAGAATCAGAGCTACAGCTGCCGGCCTACACCACAGCCACAGCTACACAGGGTCTGAGCCAAATCTGCCACCTACACCACAGTTCACGGCAATGCCAGATCTTTAACCCACCGATCAAGTCCAGGGATTGAACTTACAACCTCATGGTTCCTAGTCAGATTCATTTCCACTGCACCACTACAGGAACTTGTGTGTAGAGCTTCCACATATACCATCTACCCCATTCTTCTCACATGCTGAAACTGTTCTTTGCATTCGTTACTATTAGGCTCTGTGAGATGAACCTGCCTCACACCCCAGCCTGGACCAAAAATATTTCCAGATGAGGCCATTTCCTCCTATACATTGTCACAGTGATCATAGCTGAGAAATCCTAAGGAAGAAGAGAGGTGTCAAAGGGCTGTAAAGTCAAAACAAGATGATTTTCAACAATGGAAGGCAAATAGAGTCTGCATATTGTATTGTGGCAAACTTAATATCAGTGCCAGGAAAAAGTCTAGAAAGGATTTTCATAGGTGATTTGAGAGCACTTAAGGAGAAGATGTTGATCACTTGTAGCCAGCCTGAGTTTACAAAAATTACATTAAGCTACACTAACTTTATTTTCTTTTCTTTCCTTTTTTCTTTTGAGGATCCCAACTGTGGCACATAGAGGTTCCCAGGCTAGGGGTCGAATCAGGGCTGCAGCTGCCAGCCAACACCACAGCCACAGCAACACCAGAAGAGAGCTGCATCTGTGACCTACACCACAGCCTGTGGCAACAGTGGATCCTTAACCCACTGAGCAGAGCCAGGGATGGAAGCCGCATCCTCACAGACAGTACCACAGGTTCTTAACCTCTGAGCCAAAACAGAAACTTTTTTTTTCCTCCCCAGATAATTTTGGTAGCTTGGTAGTCAAAGAGAATGCTACATAAAAGTACAACATTTAACTCCTTGTGGGCAAGACGAAAAACTGGACTAGTTTATAATGCAGTTAGATCTTGCTTGAAGGACTTTGGCCTAAGAAAGCAGATCAGTGTTCTCATGGACAAGTACTCCTGTTATTGCTGCAGGGCTCTGTCATGGGCTCCATCACACTTAACATTTTTGTTAATGATTTGGATAGAGAACCACATGTAGTTAGACTGAAGGTCATTTGTAATTAAGGATTACTAATTTGTTCACTGACATTAAAGATTTATTGGGTAAATCTAATGGTAAAAGCCAGCATTTCAGTTAAAAGTCAACTATACAATCATAATTCAGGTAAATATGTCCTTCAGCAGTATTTGGAAAGACAAGAATTTAATAGACTACAATCATGGGCTTCACTAATTAAAATTCACTTCTTAGAACCAGAGGAGAATTGGTTCTATCTATTCTTGCTTGATCAGACCACACCACATTTTCAAATAAACATTAATAAACCAAACTTTTCCACAGGAGGCCAAGATAATAGGATTTGGAACTATGTGTTATTAAACTGCTGAATAATTGGTTTTGTCTCAGGGAGAGGAGATCATATATCTTCAAATATCTGAAAGAGAGTTATGTGGCAGATATTAAACAATATTTGTGACTTCAGAGGACAGAACCAGGGTCAATGTGTAGAAACTACATGAAGACAAGTTTAGCTCAATACAAGAACTTTCTAGCCATTACGATGTGGGCTACTTTGGAAGTTGTGGTAGACTAATGGCCCCCCAAAGATGTCCATATATCAATCCTTGGACCTCCTCATATGTTGCCATATATAGCAGAAGAGACTTTGTAGATGTGATTAATTTAAATGGATTATTCTGGATTATCCAGATGAGCCCAATGTAATCTTTAAAAGATGAAACAGAGAGGCAGAAGTGTCAAAGAAAATGTGATGATGGAAGCAGAGGTTCAGAGTCAGAGAGAGAGGTTAAGATGCTATGTTACTGGCTTTGAAGAAGGAGGAAGGGGCCATAAGCCAAAGGATGCAGGCAGCCTCTAGATACAGGAAAAAGCCAAGAAGCCAGATTCTACCCTACAGCCTATGGAGGGAACTCAGCCCTGCCTTGACTTTGACCCAATGAAACTCATTTTGGACTTCTGACCTCCAGAACTGTAGGATTATATTTTTGCGTGTTTAAACTACTAAATTTGTGGTAATGTGTTACAGTGACAAGAAGAAACTGATACAGGAGTAATGAGTTTCCATCATCACAGGTATAGCAGTAGAGCTGGACTTTTTTGTTTCTGAGGAGTTAAGATCTATGGAAAGGATTAGACTAG
The DNA here is from genome assembly GCF_016906955.1 of Phacochoerus africanus. Lineage (NCBI taxonomy): Eukaryota > Metazoa > Chordata > Mammalia > Artiodactyla > Suidae > Phacochoerus > Phacochoerus africanus. Next base: position 66,156,658 of record NC_062552.1, read on the forward strand.
AATGATCTATAATGTCTTTTACACCAGGACTGAGCTCTCATTTTTCTTTTTTTGAATATTTCCCCATAACTTTAACTTTTTAAGAAATAAACCCAAATTCTCATCTCTAGCTCTAATTTCTCTTAATTTCTAACCTCACATATCTCATTAGCTGACATTTTAATTTGAACATCCTGAAATTCCTTTAAATCCAAAATACTTCCAGAAAGAAAAGATGCATGGATTGAGAATTTAGAATGCAGACAGTTATATGTGGTCTGTTCTTGAAGGAGGAAAAATAAAGCCAACTTGTCATCCATAATGTACAAAATTGAGCAAAATCCACCATGAAGAATTCTGATGACAAAATTTCAAGAGATTTTTGCAACAAACTATGCAGAGGCTTTTTAACCTCAAAGGGAATAAAGTTAAAGATTTTTTTTCCTGGAGTTCCCGTCGTGGCGCGTGGTTAACGAATCCGACTAGGAACCATGAGGTTGCGGATTCGGTCCCTGCCCTTGCTCAGTGGGTTAAGGATCCGGCGTTGCCGTGAGCTGTGGTGTAGGTTGCAGACGCGGCTCGGATCCCATGTTGCTGTGGCTCTGGCGTAGGCCGGTGGCCACAGCTCCGATTAGACCCCTAGCCTGGGAACCTCCATATGCCGCGGGAGTGGCCCAAGAAATAGCAACAACAACAAAAAGACAAAAAAGACAAAAAAAAAAAAGATTTTTTTTTCCTTAAGTATACTTTAAATTTTTTAAAATATTATGTTCTTAACAAGAAAAATTAGACTAATTAATATCTGGACCTGACATGCATGTCTCCAGTCATCTCTCTCAAGACTATGCTGAGCCCGGTGAAATGAAAAATGATCAGCATGACTTAAAACTGCAGAAAGCAATATACCACAGTGGTTTAGAGCACAGACTCTGGGGTCAAGCTGCCTGAAACAGTCGCAGCGCTAATATTCTGGGGGTGAGTAACTTTGGACAAGCTGGTTAACCTCCTTTTCCTCAGTTTCTTCTATAAAATGCAGATTATCTACTTCATGTGGTTGTCATAAAAATTATGAGGTAGTGCAAAATGCTTAGAGCACAGATGGTACATACCAAATGCCCAATAAATATCATATTTTTTATTTTATTTTATTTTATTTATTTTGTCTTTTTTGCTATTTCTTGGGCCGCTCCCGCGGCATATGGAGGTTCCCAGGCTAGGGGTCCAATCGGAGCTGTAGCCACCGGCCTACACCAGAGCCACAGCAACGCGGGATCCGAGCCACGTCTTCAACCTACACCACAGCTCACAGCAACTCCGGATCATTAACCCACTGAGCAAGGGCAGAGACCGAACCTGCAACCTCATGGTTCCTAGTCGGATTCGTTAACCACTGCGCCACGACGGGAACTCCAATATCATATTTTTTAAAAGGAAGACTGGAGTTCCCACCATGGCACAGTGGATTAAGTATCCAACTGCAGCAGCTCAGGTTCAATCTGCAGCCCAATCCAGTGGGTTAAAGGATCGGTATTGCCAAAGCTGTGGCTCAGATTCAATCTCTGGCCCAGGAACTTCCATATGCCAAGTGTGTGGCCATAAAACAAAACAAAATAAATAAAAGAAATACAACCCAGGAAAACTCTTGACATCAACCTAAAAGGAGTTTCTAGTTTCCTGGGGGCATGTGTTTGCATACAAGATTTAATCCAAGGATACACTGGCTTTTTCCCATGGCAGCCTGACTCATCTTGGTCCCTAACTCCTACCCTGGTAAGGCATCTTTTTTGGTCTCCTAATTCCTGGTTCATTTTGCTCCTGACTTGATGTCAACATTCTCCCTGACATCCCAGTGACTAATTCTGAGCATACCACAATTCCTTTCTTGTTCCTACTCTACCTGTTCTACAATGGCACCTAGACCCACCTGTTCTTCAGGGCTTTCAGGAACGCCCTACTTCAGTAGCCCTCTATTGCCTTCATGGTTCATCCATTCTAACAGGTGCAACATTTCGGCTTTGACTTCAGCTTCAGTGGACCTCTGATATGTTTGGGCAAGCTGTTATTAAAAAGAATTGAAATGGAGTAGGGGAGGGGCTTTGAGTATAAGTATTTGCGTGTCTCTATATCTTACTGAATATGATATTAAACACATGGCTTTAAGGAGTCTCCGTTGTGGCTCTGCAGTTAACCAATCTGACTAGCATCCATGAGGATGCAGGTTCGATCCCTGGTTTTGCTCAGTGGGTTAAGGATCCGGCGTTGACATGAGCTGTGGTGTAGGTCGCAGACACGGCTCAGATCCCACGTTGCTGTGGCTGTGGCGTAGGCTGGCAGCTACAGCTCCAATTCGACCCCTAGCCTGGAAACCTCCATGTGCTGAGGGTGCAGCCCTAAAAAGCAAAAACAAAACAAAACAAAAAACCCAAAACAAAAAACTTATGGCTTTATTTAAGTCAGTCACACCTTGGGGCATTTTTTGGGTGGCGCCCTCAGCTTGTAGTTCCTGGACCAGACATCGAACCTGCCCTATAGCATCTACCCAAACTACTGCAGTGGCTATGCCAGATCCATAACTTGCTGGGTCACATGAGAACTCCCTTAGGGTTTTGTTTTGTTTTGTTTTTGTTTTTTAGGGCCACACCCACAGCATATGGAGATTGCCAGGCTAGGCGTCTAATCAGAGCTACAGCTGCCAGCCTACACCACAGCCACAGCAATGCCAGATCTGAGCTGCATCTTAGACCTACACCACAGCTCACAGCAATGCCAGATCCTTAACCCACTGTGCAAGGGCAGGGATCAAACCCGAATCTTATGAATACTAGTCAGGTTCATTATCGCTGAGCTACGACATGAACTCCTAAAAAGGCATTTTAAAATGGTGTCCAGTGACCAATAATATGATGTAGAGGAAAGAAAATGTTTCATTACATATGTGTTGATTATAAAGCTAAAAAATAGAAGCAGCTATTTGGGGAATAAATGGCCATAGAAAGAATGACCTTTTGTACAAATTATGTACCAAACACAAATCTGTTGAAAAATTAATATTTATATAGCACTTCATAATACACTTGTAATATACTCTACCTCCTTAATTTCTTGTAACAGTATTATAACATTGATGCTATTATTCTTCATATTTTAAAAATGAGCAAATTAAAGGGGGGATTTTAGGAATTTAAAAAGAGCAGAACTGGGACTCCAGTACTTTTGCCCTGATTCCAAGTTCTAGACTTTTCCTGTTATGTCATGCTGCCATTAAGAGTCCATGGGCTACATTGAAATGCGTTGAAGAACTTGACCATCTAAATAATCTGCTAAAATCTCTGTTCTCTGGAATCTTCAAGAAGAAAATATGTTTTATATCATCTTATCCAGTCTGTAGGCAGACTTTTTAGGCATAATCATCTTGAGGTTCTTGTCTGCTTTTTGATTACTATCAGCCTACTTTTCACTAAAGTTTGTGACGTATGATACCTACCTGGCATGTAGCCTGAGTATCTACTCTCAAAGTGTAACTTTCAATGAAAGGCAATCTTTCAAAGAAAGGCAGTACTGTGTAGGTGATCGGGTAATTGTCTTACTAGGTCACACCCCTCTGACCAAGCCAGGATTCATAACCTCATAAGAGGCTGGATTTGTGAACGTGTTCCGGTCCCTTCCGCTTACCCCCACCCCCAGCCCCGCAACGACCTAGGCTCCCTCGTTCTCCTGCTCCCTACCACCCCTTCCTGAAGCTCTGCTGGGAAAAAGGCCCAGTTAAGCCTCCATAGTCCCCAAAGTTTTGTTTTGCTTTTGGAGACTGCCACTCCAAACGTCGTCCGCACAAATCCTGTCCTGAAAGATACACAATGACCTGAAGAGACTGAAGGCCTCCTGGGCCCACAGCCACCTACAGGGCCGAGGCCTAATCCAGAGGGCTCGCCCTGTGGGAGCTGCAACAGCGCACCCCCACAAACCGATCCCGGGATGTGTCTGGTGGAGTGCGAGTCTACGGCGGGAAGCGGAGGCTCAGGGACCCGCGAGGAGCAGCGGCCGCTTGGCAGGATGCGAGGACCCCAGCCAGGGCGACCAATCGTGAGAGGTGAGCACTGGCCCAGCAGCTGGAGGGCGGACGCGCTGCCCCCGCGGAGCGAGTAGTCAGCTTGCTAGTGTTCACGCCGGTCGGAAAACAAAACTGATCTGCTGTAAACTACCACGAGCCGCCTCTATCCCACAAGGGCATTAGAGGACTCTTCTAGACTCAGTTTTTGATTATGAAAGTCCTTAACGGTATAGTCCTTAATGATATAACCAAGGGCTGGGGTCTTGACATCAGTTGTCCCCAAACCAATTGCTGAAGCCCAGTGCTCATATCTAGAGCTGGCTCCTCTTCCTAATAACCTCTAGTTTTTTGTTTAAATTCATCCCCTGGTCCAGCTCTTTCTCTCACAAACCTGATGTCTTTTTCTTCTCCTTTTTTTTTTTTTTTTTTTTTTTTGAGGGAATCTAAACTTAGTTTTATTGAATGTTTGGTCATCCTGTGTTAGAAGTTTTTCCGGGCTAGGGGGTCTAATCGGAGCTGCATCTCCCTGCCTACACCGCAGCCACAGCAACCCTGAGCCCCTCTGCCACCTGCAGCACAGCTCACCAGCAACGCCGGATCCTTAACCCACTGAGCAAGGCCAGGGATGGAACCTGTTATTTCACAGTTGCACATGAGTTTCTGGGTGATATTTTCATCTTATTTATTTATTTATTTTTCTGGGAGGTATTTTCCATGAGTATATTTCAGTGTAACTCCTACAGGCCCCTAAGATGCTGCGGTGTAGAGTGTACTTCGCTTATAAAATACAGTCAACAAAAAATGTCTCATTGAATTAAAATCTTTTAACTGCCCACAATGTAGTCATCTTATTAACAATATAATAGTATATATAATAGATTTAAGAGAATATAGAATGTAGTTATTACAATCTTGTGTATAGATGAGAAAAATAAATATTATTAAAAGGCATAGTAATAATCCACAAGCAAAAGAATAAATTTGGGCTGTTAACTTACACCATAGACAAAAATTAATTAAAATGGATCAAAGACCTAAATGTAAGAGCTAAAACTATAAAAATGTTAGAAGAAAATGTAGGAGGAAATCTTTATGACATTGGATTTGGCAAGGTTGTTTTAGATATATAACAAAAGCACAAGCGACAAAAGGAAAAAATAGATAAATAAATTGGAATTTATCAAAATTAAAACCTCGTAGGGAGGAGGAGGGAGTGGGATGGCCTGGGAGTTTAGTGTTAGTAGATCCAAACTATTGCATTTGGAATGCATAAGCAATGAGGTCCTGCTGTATAGCACAGGGAACTATATCCAATCACTTACGATGGAGAACATGATGGAAGATAATATAAGAAAAAATATATATATATAAAACTGTGTCACTTTGCTGTACAGTGGAAATTGTCAGAAGATTTTAAATCGAGTGTGATAAAAATTTAAAAAATAATAATTAAAAGACTTGGAGTTCCCATCATGGCTCAGTGGTTAACAAACCAACCTAGTATCCATGAGGATGAGGGTTTGATCCCTGGCCTTGCTCAGTAGGTTAAGGATCCCTCATTGCCATGAGCTGTGGTATAGGTCACAGACACAGCTTGGATCCTGAGTTCCTGTGGCTGTGATGTACGTAGGCTGGCAGCTGTAGCTCTGATTAGACCCCTAGCCTGGGAAACTCCATATGCCAAGAGAGCGACCCTAAAAAAAAAAAAAAAAAAAAAAAATTAAAGGTTTTACATCAAAGGACACTATCAAGAGAGTGAAAAGACAACCCACAGAGATGAAAGAAAATATTTGCAAATCATATATCCAAAAAGGGGTTGATATCCCAAATGTATAAGGAACTCAATAACAAAAAACCCAATTTTAAAAATGGGCAATAACCACATGAATAGATGTTAGTCAGTAGGGAAATACAAACTAAAATTACAATGAGATATTATTTATATCTACTTTATACCCATTTGGACGGCTTTTTTTTTTTTCTTAAAGGGAAAGTTGGCGAGGATGTGGAGAAATTGGAACCCTTGGGCATGGCTGGTGGGAAAATGGTGCATACCGGAAAACAATATGGCAGTTCCTCATAAAATTAAACAGAATTATTATTATTATTATTATTATTATTATTATTATTATTATTATTATTATTTTGGTCTTTTTGCCATTTTCTTGGGCCGCTCCCACGGTATATGGAGATTCCCAGGCTAAGGGTCGAATCGGAGCTGTAGCCGCCAGCCTACGCCAGAGCCACAGCAAAGCAGGCTCCAAGCCGAGTCTGCAACCTACACCACAGCTCATGGCAACACTGGATCCTTAACCCACTGAGCAAGGCCAGGGATCCAACCCGCACCCTCATGGTTCCTAGTCGGATACGTTAACCACTGAGCCACGACGGGAACTTCCAAACAGAATTATTATAAGATCCAGCAATTCCAATTCTGTGTATATACCTAAAAGAACTGAAAATAGGAACTCAAACAAATACTTGTATACCAATTTTCATTATACTATTCTTCATGATAGCCAAAAGGTAGACATAATGCCCATTAAGAGATGAATAAACAAAGGTCATACATACATGCAAAGGAATATTATTCAGCCTTTAAAAAGGAATGAAATTCTAATACATAGTACAACATGGATAAACTATGAATATATCATGCTAAGTGAAATAAGCCAGGGAGTTCCTGTCGTGGCTCAGTGGTAACAAACCTGACTAGGATCCATGATGATGCGGGTTCTATTCCTGGCCCTGTTCAGTGGGTTAAGGATCCAATGTTAATGTGAGCTGTGGTGTAGGCTGGCAGCTGTAGCTCCAATTTAACCACTAGCCTGGGAATTTCCATATACCACGAGTGCAGCCTTAAAAGAAAAAAAAAGAAGCCAGACATTTTTTTCTTTTGTTTCAACTTGATTAATTGAATAATCTTCCCTGTACTAAATAGCCACCTTTATCATATTCCAAATTCTTTTGTTTTAAAATATATTTCTCTACCTACTATTAAACTTAGTCTATTCATTCATAAGTCATTATCACAATGTGAAGTTACTATTGCTTTATACTATATCTTAATCTTATTTATTTCAGAATTGCCTTATAAACATGATAGACTTGAAATAGTCCCTATTAAGGAATAAATTTCATCTTGTTTATTTCAATCTGTGAAAATATTTTTGAATCTTAATTCTGAAATTAAACTGCTCTCTCTCTTTTTGTACAATCATATTTGATAACCATGCCTATAGCTCTTAATCCAATATAAAATTTTCAACAGAAAAGGGCTAGAAATAGAGTCCTATAGCATTATCCTAGAGCCTTATTACTCTAAGTATGGCCTATGGACCAACCCCATTATTATTTTTGGGAACTTATTATAAATTCTGAGTCTCAGGCCCTAACCCAGACTTACTAATTAAAAAGCTGAATTTTTTTGGTCACTCCTGCAGCATGTGGAAGTTCCCAGGCAAAGGATTGAACTTGCGCCACAGCAGCCACCTGAGCTTCTTCAGTGACAATGCTGGATCCTTACCCTGCTACGCTGCAAGGGAACCTCTAAAAATGTGCATTTTATCAAGATTCCCCAAATGATTTGTACACATGTTAAAAGTTTGAGTGCAGTATACAATAGAGATTTCCCTGTAGGATAATAATTCACAACTTTCACTGCACATTAAATTCACCTGGGAGAGCTTTTAAAAAATATTGAGGCTTGGCCTGCACTCCTAGAGATTGATTTAATTGGTCTGGGGTTAGGACCCTTGGCATTGATATTTTTAAAAATCCCTAATTGCAGCCAGGGTTGAGAAACAGTGCTCTAGAATTACAGCTTGCCATTGTTAGGGTCCCGGTTACTTAAAAACCAGAAAGTATGCCTTTATCATCTGTCAGGACATCATTAGGAAAAAAGCTATGATCCAAAAGCGTTATCCATGCAACTCACATCCCCAGAACTTAGCTGTTATGCCCTGTCTGGCTTGGCTTTTCCCCTCACCATTTCTTTGATTTCCTTGATAAATGACTCTTGCTTTCTTCTCTCTTTATCTTTCTGTTCTGACACCCAATAAAGGTTTCTGACTTATCTGCCTATTCTAATAAGCAGCCACAGATTGATTCCTGCCTGTGTTTCTGTCCTACTGCCTTAAATATTCCTTTTCATGAATCTGATATAATTTTTATCCTTGCCTGTGGGTTCCAGATGTAGTTTAAGAAATTTGAATTCCTTGTACAGTTAAAATTCCATACTCATGAATAGCTATTATAATGGTCAACTCATCTTACTGTTCAGCCATGGTCATTAGCAAAGGATTCCCCTGATGTACTAACCCAGTAACTTAAGCTAAAGTGGAAAGGGGGTTCGTTTTGAATGACATTCTGAGGGAATATATTTCAGCTTACTGTGTTAAGTATACTTACTATGTTTAGTATAAACTGCTGTAGAATGTTGCAGGCTATCAGAATCAAGCTTTCCCCCGAGTAATTATTGAAAAACATACTATTGAAATTTGGAAAGATATCAGTCTACACTTTTCCAGAAACCTACTCACCCCTCTCCCTTTTTAAAACATTATTTCTCAGAGGTTGCTAATACTGACACTGCAATCAATAGGCACATTCTTTCAGCATCTGAACGTATAATTCTCAGGAGTCTTGGAGTCATAACTTCTGTTAGAGTGCTTAATTCTCATTTCTTCACGTATTTTAAGCTTCTGGTCTGCCTTTAGGTTTGTTCACTTAACATACATGAGTGAAGCACCATAATGTGCTGAACTTAGAGTTGAATAATCAGGAGGTTTAGCCTCCATTTGGAGTTGGTGATATGTGTGTCCTCAACCAGTACACACTCTGGTGTGAATGACTGGATGGGGTAGATGAAATTATATGTGTGGAAGCAGCTGATCTTAAAGTTCTGAATTTTTGATACTGATATTATGGATTTGCAGATTGTATGTGTGTGTGTGTGTGTGTGTGTGTGTGTGTGTCTGTGTATTTAGGGTGGCACCCACAGAACATGGAGGTTCCCAGGCTAGAGGGCAAATCAGAGCTGTAGCTGCTGGTCTACACCACGGCCCTAGCAACGCATAATCGGAGCCTCATCTGTGACCTACACCAAAGCTCACGGCGACTCTGGATCCTTAACCCACTGAGCGAGGCCAGGGAGCAAAGCTGAATCCTTAGGGGCGCTAGTCAGATTTCTGCTGGGCCACAGCGGGAACTCCGAATTTGCAGATTTTTAAAGTTTGCCCTTGAGGTGTAGATAATGCTCAGAGTTTTATCTTGACCTGTTTCCAAGTACTGTTTTGATTTGTGTGTGTGTGTGTGTGTGTGTGTGTGTGTGTGTGTTTGCCATTTCTAGGGCTGCTCCTGCAGCAAATGGAGGTTCCCAGGCTAGGGGTCTAATCAGAGCTGTAGCCTCCGGCCTAGACCAGAGCCACAGCAACGTGGGATCCAAGCCACATCTGCAACCTACACCACAGCTCATGGCAACACCAGATCCTTAACCCACTGAGCAAGGCCAGGGATTGAACCTGCAACCTCATGGTTCCTAGTTGGATTCATTAACCACTGAGGCACAATAGGAACTCCTGATTTTCTTTTCAGCTTGAAATATTTCTTTTTGTTTAAAAAGATGGAGGCAATATAATAAAAAGTAGCCCAATTCTCTTTTTTTCAGCTACTAAAATCATACAATTTCCCTCAAGCAATAGGCCTATTTCTTCTTTGAAGTATTTCTCCCCACATACTTTTTTTTTCTTTTGGCTGCACCCATGGCATGTGGAAGTTCCTGGGCCAGGGATAGAATCTGAGCCACACCTATGACCTACACTACAGCTTTGGCAACACCAGATCCTTAACCTGCTGCACCACAGCAGGAACTCCTCTTCCTACCAACTTCTGAAGAGACTCTACAGGTGAAAGAAAGAAAATTTAAGAAAAAAAAGAAAGAAATTTAACATCTTTGGTTTTTGTGGCATACAGTTAGAGTGCTAAAGGCAGATTTGGCTCAGCAAATATTTACCAACAAGTCATTTGTAACATATTTTACGATCTTCCTTAAAGTCTGCCTTGGAGTTCTCTTTGTGGCACAGCAGAAACGATCTGACTAGGAACCACGAGGTTGTGGTTTCAATCCCGGGCCTCGCTCAGTGGGTTGATCCGGCTTTGCCGTGAGCTGTGGTGTAGGTCGAAGACACGGCTCAGATCCTGAGTTGCTGTGGCTGTGGTGTAGGCTGGCAGCTACAGCTCTGATTGGACCCCTAGCCTGGGAACTTCCATAAGCCTAAGGGAGTGGCCCTAAGAAGTGGAAAAAAAAAAAAAAAAGCCTTTTCCAACTTCAGAATAGTGGCAGAATAGTCGGGTAGGGGAGAGAATTAATAATGATGACTGAATAGTATTTTACTCTTTGCCAGGCACCTGTTTTATTTGATCCTCAGAACAACCCTCTGGGGAAGGCACTAACTTCCATTACAAATCAGGAAAACAGGCAGAAGATCAGGCAATAAACACTAACACACATTGTTTAGTTGCATCTATTAAAGTGCCAGAGTTAGGGAATTCCCATTGTGGCGCAGCGGAAACAAATCCAGCTAGTATCCATGAGCATGTGGGTTCATCCCTGGCCTTGAACAGTGGGTTGGGGATCCGGCGTTGCTGTGACCTGTGGTGTAGGTCACAGACACGGCTTGGATCCCGTGTTGCTGTGGCTGTGGTGTGAGCCAGCAGCTGCCACAGGTGTGGCCCTAAAATGCAAAAAAAAAAAAAAAAAAGTGCCAGAGTTAGAATCCAAACCCAAGCCTGCCTGACTTCAGCTCTGAGGAGGAAGTGAGAAACCACCATACAAACTGCTCTTTTATATGATATGCTACAGTAGGGGGTAAAACACGCCTTCCTGCTTACCTTCAGGTTGTCAGGGGGCTATTGAAGACTCAGATTCAAAATGATGCCTGGGAGCTGATGACTAAGCAATTTCATCTGTTGTTAATTTCATCCACTGTACTGGGGGGGGTTGGTGTGTTTTTTTGTTTTTTGTTTTTTTAAATAAAACACTCTGCTTTCCTTCAGGGACATGTTAAAAAGAAGAAGAAGAGTAGGGGGTGGTCCTTTTCTAGCCCCTCTGCTCTATTCTTTGAGGAGAGGTTCAAGGGCTCAATAGTGCCCAGGAGGCCTATATATGCTTTCTTTCCTTTCTGAAACCTACAGAACTATGGACATCTACCCTCCCTAAATATCTCTATTACATTTTCAGGTTTTGAACTCAGCACCTGATTAGAGCCCATATCAGAATTGTGCACAGAGAACAACTGAGAAAGAACATGGTTTTCTCCAATAACTTACATGTTGAGTGATCTCATCTTTTCTAATAAAATTAAAAACACATCTTTACGTCACTATAAATGACAGTAAATGACCTTACCACTTCAGCATTGGCTCAGCTACTGACTAGGATCTGCCGTAATAGAATGTTGAGATTATACTACTGTTTTTCTGTAGGTTACTGGTTTTTAACTGCTAGAAGGGAAAAAACCAGTAGAATAAATAGAATACTTCATGGCAATGTGAAATTCAGCCTATAACTTTCCTAACACCAAAAAAGGTAATTATTTAAGTATTTCTTAGCTGTTTGAACTTTTGTTATCTGTAACTGCATTTAGTATTTAACGTCTGCCTCTTTTGAATACTGCTTGGAATCAACTGGATAAATACTCTAGCTTTTTTGAAAAACTGTGAACTAGATGAAGTTTTTCTCCATGAATACTGTATCTCCTTTTCCGTGGCATCTTTCTGTATTCTCCATCCTTCCAGGGACTTATGTTCTTCCGCTGTTTCCCAAACTGCTTGCTGTCTCCACTGCAGCTTCACTAGTTTGGCAGCTGTTCTTTCTTTCCCCTTCTATACCAAGCTCCTGTTTTCTGCAAGTCTTACTCAGGTTGGTAACTGATAAACTAATTCAAACTAACATATTAATGGCTGACAGCTGCCTTGGGAATCTGGGGAATAAGTTTGGGAAAGGCTTCTCCCTATGGCTTTCATATCCCATCTGGGCAACGGGTTAATTAGTTTATCTTCAAGAGTGGCCAAATTAGGAGTTCCCATCGTGGCTCAGTGGTTAACGAATCTGACTAGGAACCATGAGATTTCAGGTTCGATCCCTGACCTCACTCTGGGTTAAGGATCCGACGTTGCCGTGAGCTGTGGTGTAGATCTCAGATGCAGCTCGAATCCCGTGTTGCTATGGCTCTGGAGCAGACCAGTGGCTTCAGCTCTGATTAGACCCTTAGCCTGGGAACCTCCATATGCATCAAGTGTGGCCCGAGGGGGAAAAAAAAAAAAGAGTGGCCAAATTAACTGACAAGTACTATCAATTGGAAAGAATGTATGGTTTAAATATAAAATAGTTATTGGGAGTTCCCATCATCACTCAGCAGGTTAGGACCCGACTAGAACTCATGAGGATGCAGATTCAATCCCTGGTCTCACTCAGTGGGTTAAGGATCTGGCATTGCCGTGAGCTGTGGTGTAGGTCGCAGATTCGACTCAGATGCTGCGTTGCTGCGGCTCTGGGCAGCTGCAGCACCAATTTGACCCCTAAGCCTGGGAACTTCCATATACTGCAGGTGTAGCCCTAAAAAGCAAAAAATTAATTAATTAAAGAGTTCTTTATTAAGGGGCTGTTGCTTAGATTTAATTGTGTCTCCCACGTGGGAATTTTTAATATCCAGAGTTGAATTTGAATTAGGAAACTGATTCCAAAATCACATAGCAGAAAATTATCTTTTCCTGGCTTTGTTACTACTGGATATCCTATAGGCATTCTCATATTAATCTTCTATAAAATAAGAATAAAGTGTGGTCATATTTCCTGGGGATATCATAGAAATTAATGATTATTCATTATATTATGGATATAAAATAAATATAATAATTATGATATTTGAAGTCATAATTTTGTGGTTTTTCTACAGTACTGCCATTCTTAAAACTTCACAGGTTTAAATGTAGCCTTATAAGTTTATAATTTAAAAAGTGTGTGTGATATGTTAATTCATGTCAATATTAAATCAGAATGGATAAAACTTTGGAAGGGTTAGTAGTTCCTTTCGTGGCTCAGTGGTTAATGAATCTGACAAGGATCCATGAAGATGTGGGTATGATCCCTGGCCTCACTCAGTAGATTAAGGATCTGGTGTTGCTGTGAGCTGTGGTGTAGCTCGCAGACACAGCTTGGATCCTGTATTACTGTGGCTGTGGCAAAACCAGCAGCTGTAGCTCCCATTCAGTCCCTAGCCTGGGAACTTCCATGTGCCCCCGGGTGTGGCCCTAAGATAGCAAAGAAACCAAACCAACTTTAGAAGTGTTAGATACTCAAAATGAAATTGCTATAGAATTTAATTTTTGTGTATGAAATCTTTCCCTAGTTAGCAAGTCAATAGAATAAGAAAACAATTAGCAGAATTCTCTCCTGGTACAGCAGGTTAAGCATCAGTTGTCACTACAGTAGCTTGAGTTGCTGCTGTGGCACAGGTTCGGTCCCTGGCCTGGGAACTTCCACATGCCACGAGCCTGGCCAAAAAAAGGCAAAAGAAAATGATTGGCACTTTATATTAGGTTTTAAATTTTAGGTTCTAATGTTGGAAGATAACATGAGAAAAAGAATATATGTATGACTAGGACACTTTGCTGTACAGCAGAAATTGGCACAACATTATAAATCAACTGTAATACAAAAAATAGATAATTTTAAAAGTTTAGGGTTCTAAATCAATACTGCTTGTTGATATAAACTAAATTATAATTTTAAATTTCATACACAGTGTATACTCTAAGTACTATTTAAGTTGCAGTTCTCATCAATTCTATTTTTAAACTATAGTACCTAATTTGAGTTTCTCTCTGAGGTTTTAGAATTAGGAAAAAAAATTGGCTTATCTTTGAAAGCAGAATTTTTTTCCAGTAATTATGTTGAAAGGTTCTTGTGTTTGTTTAATTAATTTTCAATATTTTTGTGGACAATTTGAATCGTGTATTTCTTTGAATTAAATAAAACATTTTTTTGGATTTTCACATAAATGTGATTAAATATTGTGCATCATTTTAATAAATATTTTATTGGCTCATTCATTTTGCTCATGTTAATCATAACTTTTTTGACTGATCAATAACTATAGACTTAAATGTGCAGAGATGTTGCTTTTTCATTATTGCAACAAATTGTAGAAATTAAATTGGACCTAATTTTTCAGAACTTAGAGATAAAACTCAGAAGTAATTTGTGAACTATGCTTATTCTTTCTGATCCATTTGAAATATATTTTTCTATTTACCTGTGGATTCTTCATACATTTGCTGTACAATAATCATTTGGTTATCTAACACAGATTTATTAGGTATTGTTTATAGGTGTAGCTCTCAGCTGATGATATTTACGTGGAATGATCCATTTTCTAAGCCAAAAAAATAGGGCACATGGTCTGACAAATATATCTTTGGGACAGTGTTTCTAAATTATAGAAATGAGGACAATCCTGGACAATCTAAAACACAAGTAATTTAAAAAATAATAATAAAAAATAAAACCCAATGTTGCTAAATATGTTACTTGAAAAAAATTACATCATATAAACAATAATAAAAAGTGATTTATTGAATAGGTATTGTATGTCAGGCACTTTATATACAGTGTAGTACACCTAATTTTTATAGCAGCTCTACAAGGTAGGTGCTATTATTTCCATTTTACTTGTTAGGAGCTGGGGTTTGGGAATGGGAGTGAGGTTTGGATATGAGATGTAACTTAAGATCAAATGACTGGTTGATGCCAGAGCTGAGTCTCAGGGTCAGAGCTGGTTTAACATAGCCTATGATGTCCTAGTATCTCTTAGTCTACTGATACTGATATCTGTGGTTGAGAAAGGATGGGGAGGTGAATAGAGTCAGTCAGACCTGTGTTGACTATTTGCTATATCATCTCTACCATTTAGTAGTTGTCTGACTTTGAGTAACTTAACTTCTCTGGGCCTTCATTTTCTCATTAGTAAAATGGGTTTAATAATATCTGCATGGAGGGTATTATAAGGATTAAATGAGATAATATATATAGCACTTATGTTAATATATATAACATATATAGCACTTAACAGTGCCTACACATAGTAAGCGTTCAGTAAATGTCATCTATTATTTTATTTCACAGTAACAGTTCAAAGGAGATAGTGACATTGATAATATGCTAGTAAAAATGCTATTGCTGGTGAAAAACTTTATCTCATGTAATTTTCTATTATCAGATTTAATAATTTAACTAATAAAATGATTTCCAAAAAATGATTTCATATTTTATGATTCTGCCTTTGTTAATTTAGTGCCTATAATAAACCTAGATGAAGCATTAATAGAAGAGAATTAACAAGTATTTATTGAGCCTCTATGTGCCAGGCACTGTACTAGGAGCTGGGGCTCTAATGGTGAGCAAATGGTGTCCTCATGGACTATACAATCTAGTGGGAGAAGTGGAAGAATCAATCACACAAATGAATGTAAAGCTATCTTTGTGGTAAGGGCTATGGAGAGACGCACATGGTGCTATGAAAGATTATAGCAAAAATTTTTTTTCTTTTTAGGGCTGCATCCGTGGCGTATGGAGGTTCCCAGGCTAGGGATCTAATCGGAGGCACAGCTGCTGGCCTACACCACAGCCCCTGGCAGCGACAGATGTGAGCCACATCTTCGACCTACACCACAGCTCATGGCAATGCCGGATCCTTAACCCACTGAGCGTGTCCAGGGATCAAACCTGCAACTTCATGGTTCCTAGTCAGATTCGTTTCCACTGAGCCACAACGGGAACTCCTAGTAAATATTTAATTTAGTCGAGGAAGTCAGTCTAGGCTTCCATGAGGAAGAGACAGCTGAACTCTGAAGGATGAGTACAAGTAAGTAGCAGAAAACAGTGGGAAGGATATTCCCTTGAGAAAGCAATACCAGGCTAGATGGGGAGTGTGGGGCCTGAAAGAAGGTGAGTGTGGCTGAGAAGCGAGCTCAAGCAGTGATTGGAATAGGAACCTGGAATAGGAGAGGGACGAATGCCCAGGGTTTTGAAGGCTGTGCTAAGGAGTGTGGGCTTTAAAGGCAAAGGGAAGACATTTAAGGTTGTAGAGTTGAAAGTGACATGATTAGGTCTCATTAAAAAAAAAAAAGTCTGGATTTCCTGTCATGGCACAGTGGAAAAGAATCAGACTAGTGTCCATGAGAATGAGGGTTCAATCCCTGGCCTTGCTCAGTGGGTTAAGGATCTGGCATTGCTGTGAGCTGTGGTGTAGGCCAGCAGCTGCAGCTCTGATTTGACCCCTAGCCCAGGAACTTCCATATGCCACAGGTTTCACCCTAAAAAGTCCAAAAAAAAAAAAAAATCTGTAACATAGAGAGCTGCTAGAGAGAAGGAATAAATACAGGTAGAGTGAGAGGGCATGGAATGATTTTAGGCCAGAAATGATGGTTTTGCATTTGGATGGTGATAGTGATGATAATAGGAAAATTAAACTGATTTGAGTGATATTCAAAAGGGAAAAAGGGGGGGATTTTTATTAATTAGATAGTGGGTATCAAGAGACAGTGAAGTGGTTTGACCATAAATTATAAGTATGCTTTAAGAGATAAAGTAATTTGGGAGCTAATTCTATTAGTAATCACCACAGCAATAAATCAAAGTAAAAACCCCCTAAAATGTAGCTGAAAGTGAAACTCTGTTAACAAAGATAAATTGTTTTACCTGGAAATAATTTACTATAAAAAGCATTAGTAGAAATCTAAATTATTTCTATTTTTGGTGGTAGTCGTGATATGGCACATTTACATGTCTTCTTACAAAATCTGAAATGATATTTTAGATGTACTCTCAAATTTGTGCAAGTAGATTGTCGTTGCACTGTTGCTAATGATGCATTACTCTTGAATGTCTTTCAGCCCAGCATGGTAAAAGCCTTTGCAGATACTAAAATTCACAACACCTCTGACAGAGAATTTATAGGTAATTAGATTCTGTGATCTACCCACTTGATATATGAATCAGTTCCTGGTTAATATGCCCTCTTCCATATTTAAAGTGAAATTTAAAAATTTAAATAACAATAATGACACAAGCCACAGAGAAATGCAAAGGAGTTTAAAATAACCATGAAGCCTCCTAAATTCAGCAATAGAGCTCCTTTAGAAATATGTGAAACTTTATGCTTGCACTAATTCAAGTTGGACCTAAGATTTTGAAAATGAATTCACCCTTCAAAAAATATTTTTAGGGGGTTCTGGCTGTGGCACAGTGAGTTAAAAATCCAACTGCAGGGAGTTCCCATTGTGGCTCAGCGGGTTGCAAACCCAGCTAGTATCCATGAGGATACACGTTCGACCCCTGGCCTCCCTCAGTGTGTTAAGGATCTGGCGTTGCCACGAGCTGTGGTGTACGTTGCAGACATGGTTTGGATCCTGCATTGCTGTGGCTGTGGTGTAGGCTAACAGCTGTATCTCCGATTTGACCCCTAGCCTGGGAACTTCAATATGCCGCAGATGCAGCCATAAAAAAAAAAAAAAAAAAAAGCCAGAAAACAAAAGTATTTTTAGAGGCCCAAAAGTATTTTTACATGCACCAGACATGTGCTAGAAGGGTATGAGGCATAAAATACAGCAACACTGGCACCTCTCTTTGAGGAGCTAGTTGTCTCATGGAAACCATCAAGGAGGCAAATGATTGTAATACAAAGTGCTGTAACAGAGCTGCTTACAAAAGCCCTATTCTGCTAATGTACAAGGACACTATCATGTAAAAAGGCAAAATATCTTACTATAATTATTAACAATCATGCTAAAGACTGTGTTAATAATACCAGTTTTTTCTAAGGCCCCAAATTTACATTTCTGTATTATGGAATAACCAGGGGCCTCACAGAATCTATGAGTAAGCTGGTTTTATGGCAAGCGTTCATTTAAACTTCTTATTTTATAGATGTGTGAGGCTACCACTAAAAATTGTGTGCCCTCCACCGTCAGAAGTTTAGTGAATGGTGGAGTTCTCTTCCTGGCTCAGTGGTTAACGAACCTGACCAGGATCCATGAGGATTTGGGTTCCATTCCTGGCCTTGCTCAGTGGGTTAAGGATGTGGCATTGCCATGGGCTATGGTGTAGGTCACAGACTGGCTTGGATCTGGCATTGCTGTGGGTGTGATGTAGGCCAGTGGCTACAGCTCCAATTCAACCCCTAGCCTGGGAACCTCCATATGCCGTGGGTACACCCCAAAAATAGAAAAGAAAAAAAGAAGAAGAAGTTTAGTGAATAGAGTTAATCGCAGAGACTAAATCTCTCTTGGCTTCCATTGTTGTGGAAGCATTGTTGTGCTTTCCATCGCACTTTTTTTTTTTGTCTTTTTGCCTTTTTGCCTTTTCTAGGGTTGCTCCTGCTGCACATGGAGTTCCCAGGCTAGGGGTGTAATCAGAGCTACAGCTGCTGGCCTACGCCAGAGCCACAGCAACGTGGGATCAGAGCTGCGTCTGCAACCTACACCACAGCTCACGGCAATGCCAGATCCTTAACCCACTGAGCAAGGCCAGGCATCGAACCCGAAACCTCATGGTTCCTAGTTGGTTTCATTAACCACTGAGCCACGACTGGAACGCCCCATCTCACCTTTAACATGTATTTACATTGTTCACAATTCAAGAAAGGAAAAACTGGGAGTACTCTTGGGAGCTGGATTCCTGGCCTGAGAACTTCCACATGCAGCAGGTGCAACTAAAAAGAAAGAAAGAAAAAGAAAGAAAGAAAGAAAAAGAAAGAAGGAAGGAAGGAAAGAAAGGAGGAAAGAAAGGAAGAAAGGAAGGAAGGAAAAAATGATTTCAAATCTCTATAAATTCATACAATGTGGATGCGAAAAAATACATCCAGATTCTTGATGATATTCATACTCCTTCATCTGGGATATATTAAATAAGGGACCATTGTATGTCAGGTATTGTTTTAGAGGAGGACAGCACAGTCCCTGCCCACCCCCATCCCAAGATTATTGGCATGTAAACCAATAGATACAATGTATTACAGGATCTATGTAGGGGAGTGAGAGCAGCAAGAAAAAGCTTTTCAGCATCACTAGCATGTGGGGGCCAGGGTACAGAAAGTGCTTTCTTGAGAAGATACCTCCTTAGTCTAATAAGCGTTCTTATTCTGTACTTGCAAAATAATGGTTTGGTTTATGTAATTATAGGCCTTGTACAAAATTTGGGGGCAATAGTCATTTTAATTCAGACCATTAAAGTTATGTAAGAACTTTACTGGGTCCTGCTTATTTTGGAAATTTTAGCCTGACTTAATGCAATTTATGTTTTCTCTGACTGTTGAGACACACTAATGAGCTTCTGTTCTTGAACAGACTGGTTGCAACAGCTTTGGAATGTGTTTGTAAAATTAAAAGACAAACAAAAACACTACAGTTCAAGTTTTTTATTAGATCTGCTACTTTGCTTTAGACTTTAAACTGTACATAGATAAAGGGAGAAAAAAAGCAGATAAGTGCAAGTTGCAGAGAACTTTCTGTGCTGGTTGCCTCTTGGAAATCTTAACATTTGCACATACTTCTCAAGGTCCAACCATATAATAGGAGTGGACTCCAGAAGATGTAGGAGCCTACCTAGTCGTAAAACCCTATTATTATGAACAGAGTTTGAGCAAAAGTAAGTTTTAGGCTGTCCTTAAGAACATATGTAGAAGCTTATGTTATTACAGATGATTTGTAAGCCTGAAGCCATTCAAAAGACAGAGAAACGATATTCAGTCTAAAATAAAACCTGCTACTTCATTAGAATAGAGAGAATTAAAATGAATTAAAATGATTAATGGTCTGGAGTTCCCGTCATGGCTCAGTGGTATCCATGAGGACTCAGGTTTGATCCCTGACCTCACTCAGTAGGTTAAGGATCCTGTGTTGCTGTGAGCTGTGGTGTAAGTTGCACATGTGGCTCCCATCCTTCGTTGCTGTGGCTGTGGTATAGCTGCAGCTGTGATTCGACCCCTAGCCTGGGAACCTCTATATGCCGTGGATGTGGCCTTAAAAATAAATAAATAAATAAATAAATAAATAAATAAATAAATAAAAATAGAATATGCTTTTTGTTGGGAAGCTAAATCCAAGGAGAGTCAGATTAAATACTCCATAAATAGTAAGTCCCAAAGAGCCTGATTTTTGTTGTTGTTGTTGTTATTGTTTGGTGGTGGTTGTTGTTTTGCGTGTGTGTGTGTGTGTGTGTGCGCGTGTGTCTTTTTTGCTTTTTCTAGGGCCGCTCCGAGGCATATGGAGGTTCCCAGGCTACAGCTAATCAGAGCTGTAGCCGCCAGCCTACGCCAGAGCCACAGCAACTTGGGATCCGAGCCTTGTCTGCAATGCCGGATCCTTAACCCACTGAACAAGGCCAGGGATCGAACCCGTAACCTCATGGTTCCTAGTCGGATTCGTTAACCACTGAGCCACGACGGGAACTCCTTGTTTTTCATCTTTTTAGAGCTGCACCCGTGGGCATAAGTAAGTTCCCAGGCTAGGGTCTAACTGGACAGTTAAAAAAACCCAGACTGTGAGTAAAAGGTACATGAGATTTCTCTGTACAGTTTTAAACAATGTACTGCAACTCTACCATTATTTCAAAATAAAAAGCTTAAAATGTTACATAACCCACAGGTGGAAGCTAAGAAAATGAACTTTCTTTCCTTACATTTTACAAATGTTGCTGCTACCATACAGAAAAGTTATCTTGTAACCAAACATCTTTCTGAACCTCTTACTAGTAGTTTTTAATACTTTTAAAAATATTTGATTTTAAATATTAGATGTTGATTTTCTAGACAATTAGATCAGCTACACATAATGATAAATTTCCCTTATTTTTTTAAAGACTTATACCTCTTATTTCTTTTTCTTGTCTTATTTATTAGTTAGCTTCCTGAACAGATAGGACAAAAAACAACGATAGTGGTGATTTTTTTATTGTTATTGACTTTGATGGAGATGTAGCTAAAGTTTTAATGTTAAGTTTGAAATTTACTATTTATGCTTTATTGTATCTTTGTTTACACTTTTTTTGTTTGTTTACAAATCAGAAACAGTCAGTGAATTTAAGTTCCCCTTTGTTCTTTCTCAAAACACTCTTGGATTTTTACTCTTTGATCCATAAATGTGATGAAATTGATTTACTGATCTCCTAATGTCAAACCATCTGTACATTCTCAAAATAGGCCCTTCTTGGTTGGGGTGTGTTATTCTGTTAATAAACCACTGAATTTGATTGCTAATATTTTATTTGGAATGTTCTTGGTATCAGTTTCCATAAATGGTGTTAATATCTGGTCTTCTTTTGTGTATATGTTGTGTGCTTCAGATTTTCTTCTCAGGTTGGTCTAGCTTTGTACAGTAAATAAAAAAGCTTTCTGTATCATTCTATTTTCCAGATTAGATAAAGATTATAATGTACATATCCCTTAAAATTTTGATTAAACACCAGTAGAAATATTCAGGAACCTGGAATCTACCTCCACTCTTCATAGATGAGGGAAGTTTGTTTCCCAAGGCCTTATGTGCCAAACGGAAATTTAAAACTCCAGTTTTACCAATGCATTTGCTTTCTGTAACAGCCCGTTGTTGCTCTAGCATGATGTGTATGTGTGTATGTGTGTGTGTGTGTGTGTGTCTTTTCTAGGGCCACACCCTTGGCATGTGGAGGTTCCCAGGCTAGGGGTCTAATTGGAGCTGTAGCTGCTGGCCTACGCCACATCCAAGCCGTGTCTTCGACCTATACCACAGCACGAGGCAATGCTGGATCCCTAACCTACTGAGCGAGGCCGGGGATCAAACCCACAACCTCATGGTTGCTGGTCGGATTCGTTAACCACTGCACCACGAGGGGAACTCCGATCTAGCATGATTAATTAGCCTTACCTATTATAGGGGTATCTGGCAAATAAGGGATTTTTCTCATTTGATAAAACAGAATTTGCCAATGCCTCAGTAATCTTACCTGGAGGGGAAATGAAACTTTTCTGTATTTCTAAGTTTCCCATATATGATCATCCAGTGGTTAGCTGTCCCTCCCATCCCAGCCTCCACTGCAGCTTCACTTTTAGCCTATGACTGTAACCTGTCAGGCTTACAGTCTTTCTTGAAAATATCCTTTCTGGTTATAAGACTCTCCGGTGCTACCAAAAGCCACTTGAAACTGTTTGAAGCCTGTTCTTTAAGCCAGTGCCTTCTCTCTTCCAAGATCTAGGAGGGAATATGATAGAGCAGGGTCCCTCTGGCTCTAGCCTCCCTGTTCTCTTAGATGCCACAAAACTTACATATTTTTGAAACCTAGATAAATTTCTCTAAAGCCTACTGAGAAAATAATATTTTTCTCTCTATTTGCTGGCCTCAAGCTCAGTCAGTAGAAACAATGATTCTCCTTTGTTTTACAGAGTAACTTTTGGTCTTTTTGCCTTGCTCTGAGAGCCCAGTAACAAAATTAAAGTCCTTTGATGGCTGTTCCTTGCCCTTGTTCCCTCTGACAAAATACATTGTTTATTTCAACCACTTAATATCAAAATCTTTTTTTTTTTTTGTCTTTTTAGGGCTGCACCCTCAGCATATGCAGGTTCCCAGGCTATGGGTCCAATTGGAGCTGTAGCCACCGCCACGCCAGATCCTTACCCCACTGAGTGAGGCCAGGGATTGAACCCATAACCTCATGGTTCCTAGTCAGATTCGTTTCTGCTGAGCCACAACAGGAACTCCAAAATCAAAATCTTTTAAAATGTAAAGAGGGTATCACCCAAGAAAAGTCTAAATGGGCCAAGAAACATGTAAGAATATATAATTAACCTCATTTGTAGTCAGGAAAATGCAGATTGAAGCTACAGGAAGGTATTATTACATACTCACCATAATGACTGAAAAGCAAGACAATTCCAAGTACTAGTGAGGATACGTAGTTACTATAATTTATATAATGCTGCTGGTGGGAGCACCAACTTGCATGACCACTTTGGAAGAGTTGGACTCTCTATTAAAGCTAAAAATAGGCATATCCTATGACCCAACAATTTCACTCCTATCTGTACATTCTCATGTCCAAGAGACAGGCACAAGAATATTCAAAGGCAAAAGTACAAACAACTAGTATTCGTTAATGCAATAATGGATAAATTATGGTGAATACATATGCTAGAATGCTACAGTGATGAAAATGAATGAACTACAGCTATGTGTAGCAACATGTACGAATCTCATAAATAGTGGAGTGCAAGCTATATTCTTTCTTTACCTGGGTAGTGGTTTGTGTGTGTGTGTGCACGCGTGCGTGCGTGTGTGTGTGTGTGTGTGTGATAATTAGTTGAGCTGTATATTTATTTTGTGCACTGTTCGATGTAATTCACAATGGGAAAGATTTTTTAAAAGTGTGTATGTATATATATATGTTTTTTTGTCTTTTTGCTATTTCTTGGGCCGCTCCTGCGGCATATGGAGGTTCCCAGGCTAGGGGTCTAATCAGAGCCGTAGCTGCCAGCCTACGCCAGAGCCACAGCAACGCAGGATCCGAGCCGTGTCTGCAGCCTACACCACAGCTCACGGCAACACCGGATCGTTAACCCACTGAGCAAGGGCAGGGACCGAACCCGCAACCTCATGGTTCCTAGTCGGATTCGTTAACCACTGCGCCACGACGGGAACTCCATATATTTTAAATATATAGATATGTAGCATATACATGCTCAGACTTTGAGTAGTACGTTAAATATAATTTTATCCTTAATGATTTAAAGTCACTAAATTGTTGTTATTATCGGGCCAGAATATACTTGATTTATGTGGAACTTTTTGTCTTACCATTAAATGATTCCAAATCCATGCTTTTTAAATTCTTGTATCTGGTTCTGAGTGCATATCTTGAGTCAGAAGCAGTTCTGAGTCACCTTCAGAGTGGTGGAAACAAAATCTGACTTTTATACTAGCCTGTAGTCCTACTTTGCAATGAAATCCATGATACAATAAATATGAACATGTATCATCTTGTTTGTATTAGAAAGCTCTTAAAAACATGAAAGGAAAAATTCCTCTAGATGATTTCAAGAAAAAATCATCCATTTCCTGACTTATTCACTTAGTAGCATCTTACTGTGAAGACAGTGTTCACAGGAGATGGCCCGTTTACTTTTTCTTAAAGATACTCTAATGGATGTAGAAACACCATTATTTTAAAGCTAAGAGAAGGCAACTAACATCTCATCAGTCAAGGAAGGAGTTTTTAGGAGTGTCCAGAATGGTTTCATGTTGCAGACAAATCGAGAGGCATGAGGACTGTGAACGACTGTTGGAAGGAGAACAAGGTAGCAGAAGATTAGGAAAGTGCTGTGGAATATGGAGTATGGTGTGAAGTGAGAGAAAAGAATTTCCGTGACAAGTAGAGTCATTTTCCAAGATGAGACATATATATTTAATGTTGTTGGATGGATCCCAGGCAAGAAGCAATAATTAAACTAGGTTTCAAAGGAGTCGTGATAAAGATAACATCAACAACCTGGGTAAAAGGGTTAATCTTGGGAAAGTGAATTCACCTTTAGTTGTGTAGGTGAGTGGTAGGGAAGAAGACAGAGGAGTTGTCAGCTAGTGAATATAAGCACCAAGAATTCAGGGATATTCTGTTTTCTTCCCTGATTAGCCTAAGTATCTAACATATACAAGGCACTCAAAAATATTTGTTGAATAAATAGACTCTGACATATCATCAATCTGCTTTTGAATCTCAGATCTTCCACTTGCATACTGTGGGATCTTGGACGGTTTCTTTTCTTTCTTTCTTTCTTTTTTTAGGGCTGCACCGGAGGCATATGGAGTTTCCCAGGCTAGGGGTCTCATCGGAGCTGTTGCTGCCAGCCTACACTACAGGCACAGCAACGCCAGATCCGAGCCACATCTGTGACCTACACCACAGCTCACGGCAACACCGAATCCTTAACCCACTGAGAGAGGCCAAAGATAGAACCCGCAACCTCACGGTTCCTAGTCGGATTCATTGCCATTGCGCCATGCTGGGAACTCCCGACTTTTCTTATATTATACTTAAATATTAAGCTCAGTGCTTGACAAAGTGTTTTATACCTAGCAGTTGCTCTCTAAATGATTTTTTTTTTTTTTTTTTGTCCACAACCGTGTCATGTGGAAGTTCCCCGGGGCCAGGGATGGAACCTGCATTGTAGCAGTGACAATGCAATATCTTTAACCCCTTAGGCTGCTAGGAATGCCTAAATGATTTTTAATTGAATTTTTATAGCCAATTATAAAGAATAAGCTTGCCTTACTATAGATTATAATATCTTTAAATATTTTTCAGAAGTTTTCTAGCTTTATGGCCTTAACTTTCTTGAGAGAACATAAAAAATGTATTTTTAAATAAAATTATAAACGTTTTCTTAAAGTTGGTTATGAAAGCTAATTCATTTTTACGTATTTCATTCTCTCTCTTTTTTTTTTTTTGCTTTTTAGAGCTGCACCTGCGGCATATGGAAGTTCCCACTTCCCAGGCTAGGGGTCAAATTGGAGCTGGAGCTGCCGGCCTATGCCAGAGCCACAGCAACATGGGATCTGAGCCACATCAGCAACCTACACCACAGTTCTTGGCAATGTCAGATCCTTAAACTCACTGAGCGAGCACAGGGATCGAAACCACATCCTCATGGATACTAGTTGGATTCGTTTCTGCTGAGCCACAATGGGAACTCCCAAAAAGGTACCTTTTTATGATAGAAGGAGAAGTGTGGGTGTATGTGTATAGAGAACAGAGAAGAAAGCACTGTCAACTTTCCTGCTAAAAAGTTCTAAAACAGAAATAACTTTTATGAAGTAAGATTGATTGCATCTAATAATAAAAAAAAATCAGTGTTTGCATGGTGCCTTCTAAGTTTAAAACTTAACTGCCCACTTCTCATGCTAACATCTACATCCGTTGCCATGGGGATTGTCCAAGACCTTGTTTACAGGTAATGAGTATAATTGCTATTGTTACAGACATTAGAAAAATCCTGGCTGATGACTAAAAGATAACCATCACATGACAACTCTTGAGTGCATTTACAAATTTAACTCCTTGGACACAAAGGCAAAGTAGTGTTAGATTATTTTTTGTTTCTCAGAAGTCAGCATCCCAAATCACACAACTATTTCTTGATTAGTCATAGCTGAAAACACTTTATGATTAATTTATCACATGATTTCTGAAACTTACATTTTGGAGTCTGTGACACAAACCTGTAGGACATACTAACACATATAAAACTGCTCTAGCAAGAGTTCAACCCACTATCAAGATCATACACTGGTAAAATTTATATTACTTAATCACACCAAAAAAAAAAATAACAAACAGTAAGATAGTAGCTCTGAGGAAATCAGAGTGAAGGAAAAAAGGTTTTTTAAGGATAAGATGGGCTTGAATTTGTTAGTAGCCACCCCTTTCCCCAAAAAAGGAGCAACTGAAGTGAGGAGATATTAGAGAAAGAAGTCATGGAATAAGATCCTAGAGGTTGAAAGAAATATCAAAGGCAGAGCTACAGCCTTGGAAGGGAGGAGACAATAGGGGAGGAAAAGAGGGTGGGTGAAAAGGAAAGAAAATTTGGTTTGAGAGCAGGAGTTATATTGAATGGCCCAGTTCAATAGGAGTGAATTCATTAGGGGACAGAGTGTGTGCTGAGAGGAAGGTGAAGCTAAGGAAGGAAGATCAGGTCAGAGGCTTGAGAAAAAGGAAAAGAGGTTTAGAAAAACTTGTAAGATTTTCAATAGAAGGTCAACATTAGATGACTTAAAGGGAGGTTAGTGTGTCTGTGGGGCCCTAAGATACTTCATGGTGATCAGTAAGGAAGAGGCAACAGAAAGCAAATGCTGGGAGTTACTCTTTGTGGGAATACCAGTGAGGAATTCTGGAGTGCTGGTGAGTGTCTAGAGCATCCTGGTACTTGGGCTGAGCGCTTGAATGGAGCAAAGAGTATCAAGAGTTTTATTTATTTAGCAAGAACTAATTTCTTACTGTATATCCATCAACTTTAGTGGCTTTTAAAACCATATTTCTGGAAACAGTTCCCGAATCTGTTCCCAATCCTGATTTCACTTTTGATTTCAGAGCCCAACCTTTCAACTGCCTGTAGGGCATCTCTGCTCTGATCATCCATATCTAAGATCAAATGCTTCATCTTCCTCCCAGACTAATTTCTATATCTGATTACCTCAATTTTGTTAATGTTATTACCTTTCTAGTCTCCCAGGTCTGAAATTTTTGAGTTATCTCTGACTTTTCCTCTCCTTTCCTTAATGTGTCATCGAGTTCTGTCACTAAATAGATCCATGGAAATATTTCTCCTGGCTTTTCTTCCTTTCCATTGCCAAGGCAATAATTCAGGCTGTTGTCATTCCATCCTCCCTTCTTCTATGCCTTCTCAACTGGTTTCCCTGCCTCCAGGCTCTACCCAATACGGCCAGTCTTACATACCACACCCAGGCTAATCTTCAGAAAACGTCAGTTTGATGAGTCATTTCTCATCTCAAAAATCTTCAAGGAGCTGTGGTAGGAGTCCCTAAGGAAACAAGACCCTAAGAGAAGCTCATATTCCAGCAAGGATTGGGGCAATTAATGTAGTCAGGAGGAGAGGCTGGTTTAGAGAAGGCTCCCCTGAGGAGTGATGGGAGAAGAGAATGCCCGGAAGAAAGCTGGGAAACACCACGGTTTAGGGAATAGGCTGAGGAAGAAAGAGGGGATGCCGGAGACTTGGGGAAATTCAGAGGGGCAGGAAGAAAGCCAGGGGAGAGAGTGTCACAAAGGCCAAGGTTAAGAGAGGATGTAAAGGAGCAGAATGAATA
The DNA here is from genome assembly GCF_016906955.1 of Phacochoerus africanus. NCBI lineage: Eukaryota > Metazoa > Chordata > Mammalia > Artiodactyla > Suidae > Phacochoerus > Phacochoerus africanus. The sequence goes on from NC_062552.1 coordinate 66,184,586, forward strand.
AGATGGACTCTTCCTTGGTTAGAGTCTGCTGGATTAGGCAATTAGGGGGTCAGAATCAAAAGCTGTTTTAGGATAGTATATGGAGGCTGCAAAGGGTTGAGAAACAAATAGAAATAAGGAACATAGGTTTCTTTTTTTCTTTTTTTTTTAAAAAAAACTTTATTGAATGAGGTAGTTGATTTACAGTGTTCGTTAACTTCTGATGTACAGCAAAGTGACCCAATTATGCATATACATACTTTTTCATATTCTTTTCCATTACAGTTTATCACGGGGTATTGAATATAGTTCCCTGTGCTATACAGAAGGACCTTGTTGATTATCCATTCTATATATATTAGTTTGCATCTGCTAATCCCAAACTCCCAGTCCTTCCCACCCCCTACCCATCCCCAATTTCCTATTTTTCCCCCCCTTTTAGGGCCACACCGTGGAAGTTCCCAGGCTAGGGGTCAAATCGAATCTGAGCTATAGCTGCTGGCTTCCACGTCTATGACCCACACCACAGCTCACCAAAATGCTAGATCCTTAACCCACTGAATGAAGCCAGGGATCACACCCGTATCCTCATGGATCCCAGTCAGGTTGTTAGCCGCTGAGCCACAAAGGGAACTCCCCTCAGTTTCCTTTTTTAATTGTTGGTTGAGAGGAGGAGAGAGATAGTGCTGAAGATAAAGAATGATGTGCTTAATCCTCCCACATATCCTCCCCCACCCTCCACCCCCCAACCCTGCCCCATGACAGACTTGCACTAGATTACAGCCTAAGGGCAGAGATCTCAGTGGTGAAACAAAGTTTGATATTAGGTAGAGAGAAGAAGATTGATGGAGTAAGATCCCTAAGGAGGTCTGAGGAGTTAGAAACTAATGAGGAAAAATAGTCTTTGTCAATTTATTATCATTCTCTTACTATATACATGCTAATTCTGACTGTATATATGTTATGGTTGTATATGGTTAAAGTAATGCTGCATTATGAAATGACTAGATAAGATTTTGCAACTTGGAGGGGTTGCATTTAGATGAATCATGACAGAAAACTCTAGATGTAGGAGTTGCTAATAACCTCAGCTTGAAAGAGCTAAATCATTCATTAAAGTTCAAAGGTATCATTAATCATTGCCATGAAAATCAGCTGAGAATTAAGAATATTTTCATTCTGGATATATTAGTTTTCTACTGCTACTCTAACAAATTACCAGAAACAGTGGGTAAGGTCAGAAGTCCAACACACATCTCACTGGGCAAAAGTAAAGGGGTAGGCAGGTTCATGTTCCTTTCTGGGGGCTTCTAGGGGAGAATCTGTTCTCTCGCCTCTTGCAGCTTCTAGAGACAAGCGCATTCCTTGGTTTGTGGCCCCCCGTCTCTATTCCAGACCAGCAACAGCATATCTCTCTAACCTTTGTTCAGTCCTCCCATGTATCTCTGACCACACCCAGAGAAGCGCTCAAGTGATTAGACTGGACCCACCTGGATAATACAGGCAGCTGTACCATCTCAGGATCCTTAACCTTAATCACATCCTCAAGTTTCTTTTGCCAGGTATAACATATTCACAGGTTCTGGAGATTAGGCTGTGGGCATCTTTAGAGGCTATTACTCTGCCTACCACACTGGAACTGCGATCTTTTTAAGAGGGAAGTTTGAAATGGGAAAAGAGAGGTGTTTAGTATTGGGGGATTTGGTTTTTGTTCTTGAATAGGCAAGATGCTTCTTCTGATAGGTAAACTGGTTCCTCGATACCAGGTATGTGGTGTCTAGATAGTAAAAGGTTGTTGAGAAACAGTTTACTGGTAGCTGAAAAGGACACATTTCAGTTGTGCTATGGAAATAAGAAATGGGCATTTCGACCTAAATATTTAGACCAGAGAAAATAGGATAGTAGCAGGACTTCTGGGTTCTAGATGGCAACAGAAATAAGAGGGAGTTCCTGTCATGGCTCAGGGGAAACAAATCTGACTAGCATCCATGAGGATGCAGGTTGGATCCCTGGCCCCTCCATATCAGTGGGTTAAGGATCTTGTGTTGCCGCGAGCTTTGGTGTAGGGCAAAGATGCAGCTGGGATCTGGTGTTGCTGTGGCTGTGGCGTAGGCCAGGAGCTACAGCTCAGATTTGACTCCTAACTTGGGAACCTCCACATGACTCGGGTGTGGCCCTAAACAGACCAAAAAAAAGTGATATAGTGATATTTAAAATGATATCTGGTAATAAGTTATAGCTTGAACATTAAAGAGATAGAGGAACTAAGTAGTATATTCCAGTATTTTATACTCATTATTAACAGAAATTAGTAATTGAGATGGCAAATATTAGTGTAGCTTTATCTGGTAGCTATTTTACTATAGATAGATTAAAATTTAAAAATTAGTTTTGTAGTTGATAAAAATAAGCAAAATAAGCTTGTAATTCAAACTTTAAAAACTTCTGCTTATTCCTTATATGTCTTATTTTTTTAAAACAATAGTACATCTATTTGGCTGAATATAGTATGACTTGTTCTATAAATTTGTATATAACTAATAATAAACATAAACTCTCTAGAAAGAGTGTTCTGGGAATGTGTACTTTAAATTGTTTCTAGGTTAAGATGGGGAAACAGCATCCATCTGACTCTATTTCTTTCACTTTAATCAAATTAAATTTGTATTTTATATATCCAGCTAACTGTTCATCCATCCAATAAATATGTATTGAACTCTTGTCATGGGAAAAGCACTAAGCGAGGTCCTGTAAAAAAGGACATTTTTACTTTTTATTTGCAGTTCTAAACTTATTTGCAATTGTTGCTTTGAGGACTTTATTACATCAGCTTCCTGTTCTGACCTGCCACTTTACCATCTGATCTCTGTATCTTAAAAACATTTATTCATCTTTCTGCAAGTGAAAAGTTTTACTTTGATCCCTGTCCCCTTGCAACTCTTTTTCCAGAAGTAACTAGTGTGTTATTTTCCAATATATCTTTCCAGATGTAATTTATGTATCAAACAAATATGTGTGTACATTAGCCCCTGTATGTATTTTAATGAACCTTTAAAAACTTTCTTATGTCCATATACTATTCCATTGTATGAACATATAATAATTTATTAATAATTTATAATTAATTTAAAAACTTTCTTATGTCCATATACTATTCCATTGTATGAACATATAATAATTTATTAATGACGGACATTTCCATTAATTTTAGTATTATGCTATTCCTAACAAAGCCAAAACAAAGAGTTTCAAATATACTTGTGGGATATCTTCCTAAAGATATATTTTTAATTTTAGATAAATATTGCCCAGTTTGCCTATTTCCTCAGACTTACCAACATATGGTAGTGATCACTCATCTGAAAGTTGAAAAATGTTATCTCAGTTTAGTTTTAATTTGCATTTCTCTTTTTATGAATGAGGCTGAGAATCTTTTTATATGTCTTTTTATATATCTTTTAAAGCCATTTATATTTTTCTCAGTCTCTTGGGCTATTCTGATTTATTATTCTGTGATAGGGAAATAGGAAATCCTTTATATATTAGGGAAATTATCCCTTTGTCAGTGAATTGCAAATAATTCTTTTCCTAGTTTGGTATTTGTCTTCCAACGTTGTGGTAGCATTTGCTATGCAGAAATTTTTGATTTTTATTTTATAGAATATCTTTATGGATTCTGGGCTTTGTGTTCTATGGTACTTAGGCTTTCTCCACTCTGAGATGATCTTTTTAGTTCTCCATGGTTTCTTCTAACAAATTCTAAATTGTTCAATGGATTGGCTCAAGTTCCCTGTTTCAATTTATATCTAAGCTATATTAGCAAATCAGTCCCGTAGAAATATAGAATAGTATAATAAGGAGCTTGGACACCAGAGTTGATAATTTTGGCTTTTCTGTTTCTGGGCTGTATGACATTGGGCATGCTACTTAATTAACCTCTCTGAGCCTCAATGGCTTCATATGTTTTTTTTGTTGTTGTTGTTGTTGTCTTTTTAGGGCTGCACCCAAGGCACATGGAGGTTCCCAGGCTAGGGGTCTAATCAGAGCTACAGCTTGCCAGCCTACACCAGAGCCACAGCAACGCCAGATCCAAGCCAAGTCTTTCGACCTGCACCACAGCTCACGGCAACGCCAGATCTTTAACCCACTGAGCCAACGCCAGGGATTGTACCTGCAATCTTATGGTTCCTAGTTGGATTCGTTTCCACTGAGCCACAATGGGAACTCCTCAATGGCTTCATATGTAAAATGGAAATGATGAATAGTACTTTGTTGTGAGAACGGCATGAGATGATTCATTTAAAGTCCTTAGTACGCGCCATAAGCTGGAAGCCTTCATTAAATGTAAAGTATTACCATGATAATGATAATGGTCATAGACTCTTCTTTCAACCCCACTACCATCCCATAATTCATGACTTTAATCAGAAAGCATTGAATAAAAAGTGAATTCTGGAGTTCCCGTCGTGGCGCAGTGGTTAATGAATCCGACTAGGAACCATGAGGTTGCGGGTTCGGTCCCTGCCCTTGCTCAGTGGGTTAACGATCCGGCGTTGCCGTGAGTTGTGGTGTAGGTTGCAGACGCGGCTTGGATCCTGCATTGCTGTGGCTCTGGCGTAGGCCGGCGGCTACAGCTCCGATTCGACCCCTAGCCTGGGAACCTCCATATGCCGCAGGAGCGGCCCAAAGAAATAGCAAAAAGACAAAAAAAAAAAAAAGTGAATTCTGAATTGCCAACATTACTACTTCAGCATTAACAATCCAATCTCCTCAAAGCATAGTAGTTCTCAACCTTGGCAGTACATTAGAATCACCTGAATAGACTTTTAAACACCAAATGCCTGGGTCCCTACTTCTGAAATTGTTTTAATTGGTTGACACCCAGGCATCAGTGTCTTTCCAAAACCCCTTTGGTGATTTCAGTGAGCAACTAAGGTCAAGCCCTACCATCCTAATACTAGGCCAGTGATTTCAGATATGAAGGGAAACATATTCATTGCTTCCAAAGAACAATGTATATAAATCTTTTATAGGCAAAATGCCATGAATTAGAAAGACATTAAAAAGAGAACATAGAAGAGCTGAGACAGGTGTCAGAGATACTAAAGCAAGAGTTATGAAGTTGAAGATATTCTTTGTATGTATTTTTAAGACATCATTCTCAGCTATACTTGTATAACTGCAACTTAGAGGTAAGGGACGTGAAGTGTTATATTTGTTAGATATGTTAACTGAAGCACGGAGATAGGATTTGTCAGCTCTTCAATTAGATTTAAGATTCTTATCACCCCTTTTGCTTTCCTGGATAATTCTCAATTATTATTATTATTTTGTCTTTATGGGGCCACACCAAGGCATATGGTGGTTCCCAGGCCAGGGGTCTAATCGGAACTGTAGCCACTGGCCTACGCCAGAGCCACAGCAACGCTGGATCCAAGCCGTGTCTGCGACCTACACCACAGCTCATGGCGACACCAGATCCTTAACCCACTGAGCCAGGCCAGGGATTGAACCCGCAACCTCACGGTTCCTAGTCGGATTCGTTAACCACTGATCCACCAAGAATTATTATTTCTGATCATGAGTAATATATATAACTTATCCCCTTCCACATTTTAGCAGTTTAGGAAGGATTTCTAATGTTGTTTTAGCTTATTTATAGATACAGCATGAGTAGAGTCTACAAGAAAATTAGATGTTATGGAACCCATGGAAAGAGCAGTGTCGTCTAAAGAAACTAGACCAAGGAGACAGGGGCCTAGATTTCAGTTCCTGGGCTTCTGTTTCTCAGCTACAAAATGAGAGAATTAAGAGTTCCCAAAAGTTTCTTTCAGTTCTGAGTAATTACTGTCTCACCAAACCACCTAAGTAAAGCCTTTTTCAACCAGTCAATAGAATACAGGAAAAGTATTCTAGCTCAAGCTTGTAAAACGTATTTCACAATCTTGTTTTGTCTTTACCTAAAGCAGTATACTTTCTCAAATATGTAAACTAGGTGTTGATGATATTATGTCCTGCCTAACTAGTATATTTACATTTTACATGTAAGTGGGGACCACTGGGGTCTTTACACAAAGGGATGACAGGGTGTAGATGGTTGGATCTTGAGACTATGGGGGGTGGGGGGATATGGTGGAACATGAGCTTTCTGTTGCCCTTCACATTATGCCCTGTGGATGATTTAATTTAAGACTGACTGTGGGTTCCCCTTCTATAGTTTCTTTCAATCTTTATTACTTCTCTTTTTGCATTACACTACTTATGATCATCAGGACTCAAATAATTCTTGTATCTGTTATTTGTCTTTACATCATCTCTTCCATATAAGATTGTACATTTTTTGAGGCCAGGATAGGATACATTTTTATTGTATCCCTTGCATGAGGAAGTACAGTGACTTGGCACATAAATGGAGGAAAAATGTTTAACTTAATTGTTAAGGACTTAATTTCATTGTTTTCTCTTTTTTTCTTTGTGATACCTTAACTTTTATAGTTTACAATATATCCATTTTTTTTTCCACAAAAAGCCCTATTACATGACAGCATCCTTTACTTTCTGAATATAGCAAGTGAGTTTTCACTCTCAATGGCCTAGAAGTAGTAATTAATAAAGCAAAGAAGTGATCATGATACCAAAATATGAAATAAATAATATATTAGGTAAGCTTTTAGTAGTAAACGTGTAGGATAACTTTAAGTGTTATTTTAAGTTAGCTTAATATGCTATCAATTCGATCAAACATTATAAACACATAAAAACTAAACTTTTTAATGTTATTTACTGAACATGTTCTGAAATAATAACTATGAATCAAATTAAAATCTTAGTGTAACTGAGAGAACTGGGTTATGACGGTATTGAAATTTGAGTATGGTAGTAGGGAAATTGAGATGATAGTGTTTTTTCAAGTAGAATAAAATTTCAATTTTAGGTTAGTACAAAAAGAGAATCCAACTCTTTAAAAAATTGTATTTAATAGAAACAAAATCAACATTACTATTTTTGATCATGATTTTAATGCGATTTTAGCGGCGTAACAAACAGACCTAAGGAATATAAATACTATATATTCAGATAAAATTTCACCCATTTTTAGCTTGAGAGTTAAGTTGGGATTTTGAATGGTGACAGCGATGCTTCAATATTGGTTGAAAATTATCCATCCTCCTTGTCCCTGTTATGAGTCTATCTTTGTTGGCTCTAAGTTTTTCACCTGGGAAATTGCTTTCTAGGTAAGGAATTCTATAGTGTCACTCAGTGTACTAGTGGGTGGCCAGTTTAAAACTTCAAATCTTTGAGTGGGTAATTTTTTGAAGAGTTTATCCAGAGGAAAATACTTACTAACCCCTGAAAGTATGTCCAAGCCTCTTTGACTATACACTAAGATGCATTAATTTTATTAATGATTTTTGAATCACAAAATTTTTCTAGCCACGTAAAAGTATCTTAAAAGAAGTTTAAAAATGACAACTCTTGAGATTTGAATAGATTCCCTTACATTTTCTGCTCCAGTACACATATGTACTTAATTTGAAGAAACAAAGATGATCCCACATTGTTTCTACGACTGAGATCATTTCATAATATTAGTAATTAGTTACATCCTTTGTTGAATGGCTGCTCTTCAAATTGTCTTTTAGGCCCATTCTTACATGTTAATCTGCAAGTAAGCAAATGTCAAAGGTAGTCGCCAAAAAGACCATTTAATATAAAGCTGGCAAACATTTAAAGTTATTTGTAGTTTTGGAAAATTCTTTTAAATTCGAAAGTCACATGTATTATATCATTAAAATTAGTTTCACATATGGAAATCATTGATATGGGAAAGTCGTTTTAGGGAAAATTTCACTAATAAATCCACAATCTTTAAAATTCCGAATTATTGAATTAAATACTGATCCCTTGCAGAATGTTTTCAGCGCCGTATTCTTCTAAATACTACTTTTTAATTTAAGTACGAGGGGGCCCTATAGGCATGATAACATTTTCCGACATACTTTTTTAGGTCTTTGAATTGTCCTTAGTAGTAAAGAGCATTGCTGTCAAGAAAGGTATTTTCCTTTCAAGGTGAAGGTTTTACATAAGCAAATTATTTTTTAGACATGAGAACTCTAATTTTGAATTAGAAAATATCAAAATATTTCCACTTCTTATTTATCCTCCCTCTTCCCTTCCTTAAAATATAAGTTAAATCTCAATAGGATTCCTTTTCCCATCGCGGAACCAAGCGCTGGTGCCAGACTTGAAGAGGAAGGCTTTACTTTGTTAGTCGCGTGTTTATGAAACCCCAGCGCTCTCCGCAGATCTTTGGGTTGATAATCGCAAACATGGAGGATGCTTCTGATTCTTCACAAGGGGTTGCTCTATTAATTAATAATGTAGCTCTCCCAGGCTCTCCGCCGTCTCTTCCTGTATCAGTGACAGGCTGTAAAAGTCATCGAGTAGCCAATAAAAAGGTAGAAGCGAGAAGTGAAAAGCTCCTCCCAACAGCTCTTCCTCCTTCGGAGCCGAAAGTAGATCAGAAACTTCCCAGGAGCTCGGAGAGGCGGGGAAGTGGCGGTGGGACGCGATTCCCCGCGCGGAGCCAGGCCGTGGCAGCGGGAGAAGCGGCGGCCAGCAGCGCCGCGGGGCCGGCGAGAAGCGACCCCCCGGGGGGGACAGAGCCTCCCCTCGCCGCCTTTGTAGTTGAGAAGGTGGAGAAGTGGCAGCCGGCGTACTCGCAGGTGAGGGGCTCCGTGTGGTCGCTCGGGAGCCGGCCGACGCCGGCAGCGAAGTGGAGGAGAGCGGGGGAACAAAGCGGAGTGACTCCCGGGTCCGCCCGCAGCGAGCTCCCTCGCGGCGTCGGGCCGGCCGGCTGCGCGCCGAGCACGTTGTGAGCCCCGCGGCGGCGGTGGCCCGCGGGCTGGGAGAGGGCGCGGGGGGAGGGGGCCGCCGTCGCTCCCGCACTGCCCGCCCGCGGCCGGGCGTCCGGCCCCATTGTGAGCCGGCAGCCGGGCGTGCGGAGGTGGGGCGGCTCCGCTCTCTCCATACCCCGGCCGCGACAGGAGCGACCTCGGCTCCGGTGGCAGTCGCGGCGCGTCAGTCACACAAAAGGCAGTCGAGCTTCCCCGGCGCGCGGACCGACCCACGCCGCCGCCGAGCGCTCCCCACCTTACCGGCTTTCCTTTCCCTCCAATTTTGATAGGGAAGCGGGGCCGGCGCGGGCGGCCGAGGGTCCGGGTGAGCCCGCGGGCGGACACGAGATGCCGCTGCTACACCGAAAGCCGTTTGTGAGACAGAAGCCGCCCGCGGACCTACGGCCCGACGAGGAAGTTTTCTACTGTAAAGTCACCAACGAGATCTTCCGCCACTACGAGTAAGGGCCGGGCGCGGGGGGTGCGAGGGAGTGTGGGGACTCTCTCCCCCACGTCCTTTTGTCTCTCTCCTTATTCTCGCTCTGGGCTTCTGGCGGGGCGACGGGAAAGTGACGGGTGGTCGCGGGCCCGCGTTTCTTTGGCCCCCGAGCCCAACCAGTGACTGCGCGGGGCCCCCTGCTGGCCCCACTGGCCGCGGCGCGCGTGGGTAGAGCCGGCCCGGGCAGAGTAGCCTCGGGTCCCAGGCCGGCCGCGGGGACAGCTTCCAGTCGCGGCAGCCGCCCGGCAGCCGAGCGGCGGAAACTCCCCGCCTCGCCCCTCCCCGCCGCGGCCACACGCGCGCTCCGGGGCCAGTTCCGGGATCCCCGCCCGGCGGCCGAGGGGATCCCCGCTCGGGTCAGCGGCGCGGAGCCGCCGTCCCCCGGCCCCGGGAGGGAATCCCCGCCCCTGGGGGCAGGAAACGGCCGGGCTGGGCGTTGTTTCCTTGGTCTGGAGTAGAGCCTGACGTTGGAGCTGCCTAGGGTAGGGGCGGGGGCGGAGCGGAGTTGGGACTCGGGGAAGGAGGGGGCTCCCCAGCGGGCCGGGGGCCAGGGGGCCTGGGAGAGCCTCCGCCGGCTGCCTCCGGTGTCCGATGAGGCTAGGCCTCGGAGTGTGCTAAGCGAGCCGTGCGCTCTGTCACCGCCTCTTCTTGGTGACTAACTCCCGGCCCCGGGGAACTCAGCGTCTCCGCCCCGGGAGACCGGGTGAGGAAGAAGTCGGGGCTGGGCGGGGGAAGAGGAGGTGCGGGAGAGCAGGGCCCCGGGCGCCCCCTCGTTTTCACTTTTGCGAAGCCTGGAGAGCGCTGGAGGGGGTTGGGGGAGGGGGTTAAGACAAGTTCAACTCCAACCCCAGTCAGCTTCTTCTTTATCCCCCTGCGCATGTGGGCCGCCTGACATGTGCCACTCGCTATTGTTTTGATATGAATCCGGAGGAGCTACTGCGTGTGTAGTTTCAACCCCTAAATTTTTAGGTCCTCGCCTGGTTTATCCCAAGAGATCCTCTTGTCCCGTGTCACTTAACGACGGGGTGTTTTAGAGCTGTGTTTAAACAGGATCTCCAAGCGAGAACCTGAATTGATCAATCGCTGAAACAGCCTGATCCTCCCTCTTTCTTGTGCTTTATCCTCTCTACTCAGAAGGAATCCCTTTGTGGCTTAGAAACCGAGAGTTAACAGCAACCAAGTAAACTGTGTGTAGGAGGCACCTTTTCTGAGTGGGGGATTCACGGAGGGAGGGCTTCAGGCAAACGCCGCATCTGTCGGAGAAATGAGTAGTGAAGATAGAAAAGAGTTCTTTGGGGCTTCTATTTTAAGTAAGCCTTCTTTTTCTTCAGCTCCACAGAAGAAGCTACAGGTAAAACATGTGATATCTAGAGAAGTTTTTCCAACAGACAGTACTTTTAAGTAGGAGTATACATCTTACTTTGCTCCTGTACAGACTTGTTGTTACTCAAATAGAGTTCACTTTTGTAACTACTTAGGTGAACTTGGGTTAGGTAACTTGACAAGGATGATGTCTTATTTTTTAAAGAGGTTTAATTAAAATCTTTGGTAATTACTGATTTTTTTTTAAAAAAATTGTGTTTAATGAAAGTGTCAACAAAATAGGAAATGGGCTTAAATTTCAAACCTTTCTCCCTTTGAGCAGTCTTATCTTTCTGAGACACTCTTCTCACTTGAGCAGGGTGCATGAATATGGCCACTATCCTTCTTGAATTAAACACTTTTCATATACTTAGGTTCTTGGTGAGGAACCTAAGAGTTATTATAATCGTGGAGAATGCTAAAATGCCAAATAAAAGAAGAGACTTTTGGTATTCCAAACCTACCTTCCGTTAATATCCTATGTAGTCTTACGATTTTAGAGTTAAACAAAAAAACTAGTTTTTTGTTTTCTGTTTTCTCTGTGCTGAAGTGTTTGGATTTTTGGAAATTACAGGCAGTTAAGGAGAGGCAAAGTTTGGCAACAGAGCTATTTTGATCATTTATCCTGAGCAAAGCAAAACTATTGGTGTTCTTGGGTGTTAATGTTTATCACTTTGAATTAGCAAAATTGGAAGAAGACTGCCATTGTGTTAAAATTTGGATTACTTTCTCTTTCTCTCAGATGATTATAGAAAGATATCTTTCTAAAAATGCATTCCTGGTCGATGGTATATGGTGTTCTGCAGATTATGGTAATCTGACCCTTGCCACAAGTCTGGAGAAACTATGAAGGAAACCTGTTTTCACTAAGACATTAAATCCTGAGTTGGTTTATGTAAATTTGTTTGAAGATTATTCTTTACATGCATTATTTTGAACACTTTCTGTTGTGTTTGTCTGAAGATCACCTATTTGCTTAGGTTTTTGATTTCTTGAATATAACTTTAGAGAAAACTCAGTTTTAAAGAATTTTACTACACCTCCCCGACCTTGTTCAGTTCTCAACACGGTGCAAAGTAACTTTTGCCTCTAACTCTGGTTAGCAGAGGTTGCCAGTGACCTTTTAATTGCTAAGTCGTATTTTGTCTATCTTAATTGATATTATAGCCAACACTTCCTCCTTTGGCCTTCTAGCAGGAGTGGTCACCCCCTCCATTTTATCTAGTGTAACATCTGCAGTTATTGCACTGTAATGCAATATATTTGTTGCATCACATTTTTTCTTTTCACAGACCCTGAGTTATTTGAGGCAGGAAAATGGATCCTTAGTGATTATACAGTACGAACTCCTTTATTTTGTTTGTTTTAACTATATGCTCTTTAACTAATTGCTAACTCTTGTTTGACCTGTTTTTCATAAGTAAAAAAGATTCATTAAAAATAGCACATTAACTTTAGATGAATGAATAAGCCAGGGAGCAAAAGAATGAAACTGGGCCACTGTCTTACACCATACACAAAAATTAACTCCAAATGGATTGAAGACTTGAACATAAGGCCTGAAAACATAAAACTCCTAGAAGAAAACATAAGTGGTAAGCTCCTTAACATAGATCTTGTGGTGATTTTTTGCATCTGGCACCAAAAACTAAAAAGCTCCTGCACAGCAAAGGAAATCATTAACAAAATGAAAATGTAACCTGATAAGTAGGAAAAAATATTCATAAATATTATATTTGTTAAGGCGCTAATATTCAAAATATATAAAGAGCTCATACAACTCAATAGCCAAAAAACCAAAACAATTTGATTTAAAAATGGAGAGAAGATCTGAATAGGTATTTTTCCAGAGAAGAAATACAGAGAGCCAGCAGATGCTCTACATCATTAATTATCAAGGAAAAGCAAATCAAAATCTTGATGGGATATCACCTCACAAATGTTAGAATAACTGTTATTAAAAAAGACTTGAGTTCCCGTTGTGGCTCAGCGGAAATAAATCTGACTAGTATCCATGAGGATGCAGGTTCGATCCCTGGCCTCACTCGGTGGGTTAAGGATCCAGTGTTGCCTTTAGCTGTGGTGTAGATTACAGATGCTGCTCAGATCTGGCATTGTTGTGGCTGTGGTGTAGGATGGTGACTACACCTCTGATTCAACTCCTAGCCTGGGACCTCCATGTGCAGCGGGTTTGGCCCTAAGAAGACACAAATAAGACTAGAGAAGTTCCCTTGTGACACAGCAGGTTAAGGATCTGATGTCACTGCAGTAGCTTAGGTAACTGCTGTGGCATAGGTTCAGTCCCTAGCCCAGAAACTTCCATATGCCATGGATGTAGCCAAAAAAACAAAAACCAAAAAAAACCTCTAGAAGTAGAAGTAACAAGTGTTGAGGATGTGGAGAAAGGGAACCTTCATGCACTATTGTTGGGAATATAAATTGGTGTAGCCATTATGGAAAACCGTATGAGGGCTCCTCAAAAAATTACAAATAGGACTACCATATGATCCAGCAGTTTGACTTCTAGGTAATGATCCACAGAAAATGAAAACACTAGTTTGAGAAGGTTTATGTACCTCATGTTTATTGCAGCATTATTTACAATAGCCAAGACATGGAAACAACATAAGTGTCCATTAATGGGTAAGTGGGTGAAGAAGATGTGGTGTGTGTGTATGTACACTCACACACACACAATGAAATATTCAGCCTTATAAAAGAATGAAATCTTGTCATTTATAGCAGTACGTATGGACCTCAAGGGCATTATGCTAAGCAAATACTATATGATCTTGCTTATGTATGGAACCTAGGGGGGAAAAAAAAAACAAGAAAAATGAAGCTCATAGATAAAGAGAATAGAATTAAGTGCATAATTTAATCTTTTAAATGAGATAAAAGTTTATTCTGCAATTTAGTTAGCTGACAATTTTTAGTTTTATTACTTTTTTTGTCTGTGGATTGTTCAGAAATGGTATAATGAGTTCTGAATACCAGAAGTTCTAGATTTGTAGGGTAGGAAAATGATTTTTTTTTTTTATCTAGTGACTTTAATCTCCTGAATAAAATGACCTTGTAAAAGCCATTTAGATTCTTGGAATTGGCTAGTATTTCTCATCTCCAAGTGAGTCACACTTTTCAGTAAAACAGGAATCTCTCCTACAACATCACTGACAAACCAGCTTATGTTTCTATCTGGCTTTCCAGTGAAAAGTGTTTGGCTACTTTATAAGGCATCCTGTTTTCATTATTCGTCAGCTTACTAGTTAATTCAGTCCTCTCACCAGCCTTCTTCTACAGACGAGGAAGCTGGGGTTGGGGGAGGAGGAGTAAGTCCAAGATCAGTGTCAAAAACCAACTGTCTAGTGATTGATGACACTAGAATTTGTAGTCACATACTTAAGACTCTAGAGTTTGTGTTTATATTTAGCATCATGCAGTGCTTATGGAGAATTCTTCCTAATATTTGTTAAAGTTTGCATAAGTATTCACCAAAAGTATAGGGGCAGTGCTTAGAATTCAAGCTGGCTGCCTAGATCTTTGTGTAGGAACCATTGTCTGCTACTCAGACATTTGACTTTAACTATACCCCAAGTGATTGAGTTCTAGATATTATATGTACAAATCAGAATTCCATCAATTTATAGTGGGGAAAAAAATGCTTTTCACTTAGACCAGTTCCCAAACTGATAATCAGCTATGTATGAAATCTAATTGTTATCAGAGGGCTCTTTGGTAAGCATAGTTTTCAAGGAAAGTTGGATAATCTTCACAACTAATGTCTTCAAATTAGGTGTTCATCTCCTCTTTAGGAATGTCTGCCACATGGCCCAGATATTTGGGTCTATGAGTCCTTTTTTTGTGGGTAGTATAATAGATTCCCAAATGTTCTTTTTTGGCTTTAACCTTTTGTCTGGTTAGCAGGCTACCATGTTTCTGTTCTTCAGACAGAATATATATATATCAGTTAATGTATAACAGGCCACCCTAAAACTTAGTGGCTCAAAACACCCATTTTATTTGCCCACTATTCTATGGGTTGCCATTGTGGTTTCTGCTGGTCTGTCTATGCTCATTGATTTAGCTATAGTCAGCTGGAGGATTGGCTGAGGCTAGGTGGAGTAAGAGGTGGCCTTAGTCATGTGTCAGGGATCTCAGCTGGGATGGTCTTTCTTTCTGTGTGTTTTCCAGCTTTATTGAGATATAATTGACAAATAGAATTATAAGATATTTAAAGTATTCTACATGATGATTTAATATACTGGGTGGCATTTCTCACCATATGGTCTTCCATCCTCAGAAGGCTAGCTTGGGCTTCTTCATGTGCTGGTCTCAGGATGCTAGGAGAGTGAAAGTGGACATTTCTCAATGTCATTTTATATTTTGGTGATCAAAGCCAATCTCAAGGCCAGCCCAAACTCACAGGGTGGTGAAATAGACTCCACCTCTTGTGAGAAGAATATGAAAGTCATTTTTAAGGAGCCTACACTCCCTCAACCCTCTGCAAATAGCCTCCCACTCAGCAATTAAGATTTTATACTTGGGTCATCCAGATTAGAATTGAATGTTTGCTTATAATCCCTCTGTAGCTAATCCCTTTTCCTAACCCCCTTCCCAATCCTGAACTTTT
Source organism: Phacochoerus africanus (assembly GCF_016906955.1). Classification (NCBI taxonomy): domain Eukaryota; kingdom Metazoa; phylum Chordata; class Mammalia; order Artiodactyla; family Suidae; genus Phacochoerus; species Phacochoerus africanus. The sequence goes on from NC_062552.1 coordinate 66,199,953, forward strand.
CAAAGATTCTCAAGCCTTGTGTGTGTTCCTCTGTGTTCCCCTGACGTTATTCCTCTACCATACAGGTTATTCTGTGTATTCTATTATCTCTCTACAAATATAATACTTAAACAGTAAGAATTGATACAGTTTATTTAGGCACATGATATTATCTTAATTTCATATTAACTGTTTATGGAAGACATTATTCCCATTTTATAGAAGAGAAATTTAGGTTAGATGAAAGTGTGTAACTTACAGTCATGTACAAGTGGTAAAGCTGAGATTCAGGCACTTTTCTTTCTTCTTCCCATTCATATGTATACTTTCTCTTTTTAGATACACGTAAAAGTAAATGTGGACTATCAATGAGAAAATGTTTATACTTGAAACTGTGCTTTGGAAAGTCTTTGGAGATGCTGAAATAGTTTGTCCCTGTAGTGAGGAAAGAATGTGTGTCTATAAAACAATGGCATAAATCACATGTGCTATGGAACTCCTGTAGTGGGAACATAGAAAATGGAGCTGACAGCTGCTGGAGAGTTGAGGAAGCCCCCAAATAGGAGATACCATCTGAATTGGGTCCTGAAAGATGGAGCTGTGTTTCACCTTTGTCGATTTAACTTAATGTTTAATGTCTAGATTTAAAAAATCTTTATTGCTATTGCTCACCTTAGAATCATCTGCAGATTTTAGGAGCCTGCCTTGTATGTCATTAAGTCTCAGGCAGTACTAAGTGCAAAGTAATAGTTCATTAAAGTATTTATTAAACTAAACTTTATATATATGTATATATCATTTTTTAGGGCCACACCTGCGGCATATAGAGGTACCCAGGCTAGGGGTCAAATCGGAGCTACAACTGCCTGCCTACACCACAGCCACAGCAACTTGGGATCCAAGCTGTGTCTGCGACCTGCTCCACAGCTCACGGCAACGCTGGATCCTTAACCTACTGAGCAAGGCCAGGGACGTAACCCGTGTCTTCATGGATACTAGTCAGGTTCATTAACCACTGAGCCACAGAGGGAACTCCTATATTTTTAATTAATTGAATTTTCCTTCTGTTGATGAAAAATGTGAGAAATGTAATTTTCATCTGTCATTTCTCTGTTTAACATAAGGCACATTTAGTCTACCATGCCTGTTATTATCCAAACCCCATGCTCTTATAACCCCTTCAGTGGAGGAAATTGTTGGGACAACCTGTGATGTCTTTTAGCAATTAATACTTTTCTAAGTTTATAAACCATATTTTCCATCTCTTGCAAACCATATGCTGTTTAAGTCAGAAATTATGTTAGTTTTTAACCTATGGCTACATTTCTCAGTTACTAATTATTTTGTGGACAGGGGAGTTTGCTTATGTCCCTTGGATCTTTTCTGTGGTGTTATGCTGGCTCGTTCTTGTATTATGACCAGTTAATATTGTTTGGGCCATTAAGTAAATAGAGTACGCTTTGGATTTATTTTTTCTGAATTGTAGTTGGTTTTTGGTTTTTATGTCAGTTCATTCTTAATCTTACTATGCTAGGTTTTTAGTTTTCCAAATACCCAGCAAGTTAACAGGATGTTGCCTTTTCTTAATTTGTTTACTAGAGAGTTGGTTGACTTTGTTCTAAGAAGTGTGTTCTTACCAGTACTTGACCTGGTAACTCAGAAGCAATTTTTTCTTAAGAAATAATGGTAAAGGGCAGAGGTCACCAAATGTTTTCTTAAAGGGCCAGATAAATATTTTAGGCTTTCCAGGCCATTAGGTGTCTGTTGTACCTATCCAACTCTGCAGACTATTAAGAAAGCAGTTACAGGCAATAGCTAAAAATGTGGTTTGGTTCCAATGGTTGTGTCCCAATAAAACTAGAAGAACAGGTAGAATGCTGGATTTGACCTCCAGGCCAATAATAAATTACAGACTATAATAATCTATATTCGTCTAAACTGATATAAAGTAGTACTTTGCATGTTATAAATTTTTGTTCACAATAATAAAAATGTGCTTCTTGTAAAAGTGTCATTTTATATTTTTATAATATAGAAACTGAAGAGGCACTGTAACCTGTCCCCTAGAGTTCAGTATTCTTAACAAAATCCTACACATTTGAATGTGTATGATGAGTGGGTGAAGAACAGAATTATAGAAGTGGGTGTAAGCGAAGGTATGTAATGTTAGAGATGGTGCTGTGCCAGTAGTGGGTGTTAAAGAGAGAAAGCGTCTCTAGCTTTTTCCCCCTTGCTTTGAAATGGCCGCTGAAGTGGTGTGCCCTGCTTTCCTCCCCCTGAGGGTATATCTTTGTGCACAGCAGGGCTGTAACTTAACAACTTTGTAGAGTAGATATAGGCTAAAGGAAACAAACAATACAAACACTTTACAGGAGGCTGTGGAAACCTGGGTGAAGAAGGGCAGCTGGGAGTTCCCATCATGGCTCAGCAGAAATGAATCTGACTAGCATCCATGAGGATGTGGGCTCGATCCCTGGCCTCACTCAGTGGTTAAGGATCCAGCATTGCCATGAGCTGTGGTGTAGGTCACAAATGCAGCTTGGATCCTGAGTTGCTGTGGCTGTGGCATAGGCTGGCAGCTACAGCTCCGATTAGACCCCCGGCTTGGGAACCTCCATATGTCATGGGTGTGGCCCTAAAAAGCAAAAAAAGTAAAAGGGGGGGGGGTAGCTGTACATCACTGGTTACTGACTATCCATATGTTTAGTGGAGGTTTGTGGTACTTGTGTCATTCCTGGTACAATGGTAACAAATCTGAATAGTGTTTATTGAAGCTCAGTCTATAGTCTGTCCTTCTGCCACTCGGCACCAAATAGTCCAGGCTATAAAATATGAACCGGCTGTGGCAAAAGCTGTGCTGCCCAAATGCAGGAACCATTCTTTGGCATGGGGGTTATTATGGATTTGAAATGTGACTAGTCAGAATTAAGATGTGCAGTAGATGTAAAATACATACTGGATTTTGAAGATTTGGTTCCCTCCACCAAGGGGAAAATTTTCAATATTGATTACATATTTAAATATTTTGGAATATACTGGGTTAAAGAAAATACATTATTGAATTAGTATCTCTTAAAAATTTTTTTTAAAATATTGCCCTTAGGAAATTTTAAGTTAGGAGTTTCCATCATGGCTCAGTGGAAAAGAATCTGACTAGCATCCATGAGGACGCAGGTTCTGTCCCTGGCCTCGCTCAGTGGGTTAAGGATCCGGCGTTGCTGTGAGCTGTGGTGTAGGTCACAGATGCGGCTTGGATCCCGAGTTGCTGTGGTTGTGGTGTAGGCCAGCAGCTACAGCTCCAATTCGACTCCTAGCCTGGGAACCTCCATATGCTGTGGGTGCGGCCCTGAAAAGACCAAAAAAAAAAAAAAGAAAGAAAAAGAAAATTTAAAGTTATATTTGTGGCTAGCATTCTATTTCTGATAGCATTGGCTTAGAGACTAGTTAATGTGTAAAATAGATTTGAAGTATATTTTCCTTAACAATTGACTGTGGATAAGGAAGGCTGAGTGTTTTTTGCAGGTTTTTGAGTGTGCAGAGATCAGCACCCCTTTCCCTTGTTGAAAGGTCACCAGTAGTACTAGATGTAGTTTAAATTATTAGAAATAGAGGAGTTTTCTTGCAATGAAGCTAGCTAAGGATCTGGTGTGGTCACTGCTGTGGCACCAGTTTGGATCCCTGGCCCAGGAACTTCCATATGCTGTGGGAGTGGCCAAAAGAAAGAAAGAAATATATTTCATGTACATTATGTACTAACTATATGTGGCTTGGGAAACCATCTTACAGATGTGTTTGTTTCTATAGAGAAAAGTTTAAAACTTTTTATAAAGCTTTTCTTGGAGTTCCTGTCATGGCGCAGCAGAAACAATCCGAGTAGGAACCATGAGGTTGCGGATTTGATCCCTGGCCTCGCTTGGTGGGTTAAGGATCTGGTGAGCTGTGGTGTAGGCCAGCAGCTGTAGCTCCAATTAGACCCCTAGCCTGGGAACCTCCATATGCCGTGATGTGGCCCTAAAAAGCAAAAAGCAAAAACAAAACAAAACAAAACAAAAAACAAACAAACAAAAAACTTTTTATAAAGCTTTTCTAAGTGAACTGCAGGTTTTAGGCAGTAAAAAATAAGACCTTTCAAGATCCATCCATTCATTTTATTCTGTGCTGTTGATAACCACCGTCTGGGTATGTCTGTTGCCTTTCTCTTAGCTAATAAACTATTTATCTACATAGATTTTCTTGCTTAAAAGAACCATATTATATTCATGTTTCTCTCTGGCGGAGGCTTTTTTTTTTTTTTTCCTCTCCTTCAGCTCTACTTTTCCTTTACATCCTGACTCTGAATGCCACTTCCTCTGTCTTGGTCTTTTTTGCCTACCTCTACTCCTTCCCTTCCTCTGAATTCTGAAAGGATATCTACTTCTGTCTTGTAAAGATAATCACTTGTTAACTTTGTATTTTAATAATACACACCGATTATCTCCTCTACTAAATGGTACATGCTTCAAAGGGATCTTCTTTGTACTGAGTTAGGTTACTTGGCATAAATATGTTATATTTTTAGGTCTCATTTCTGGTAAGGTATGATTTTTTTTCCATAGATTTCATTTTTGTTGTTGCAGAATCTGCATACAAATAAATAAATTGAGCCTTTTTTTTTTCTCTTTTAGGGCTGCACCTGTGGAATATGGAGGGTCCCAGGCTAGGGGTCTAATTGGAGCTGTAGCCACCGGCCTACGCCACAACCACACCAGATCCGAGTCGTGCCTGCAACCTACACCACAGCTCACGGCAACACCAGATCCTTAACCCACTGAACGAGGCCAGGGATCGAACCTGAAACCTCATAGTTCCTAGTCGAATTCGTTAACCACTGAGCCACGACGGGAACTCCAATAAATTAAGCTATTTTAATGGAACTATTCCAAATCATCTTTGGAGATCAGACTACCACAGGAATAACTTATACAGATATACTAACAAGGAAATAAATGTATAGCAGTTTTAATATGTTTTAGAATGATGGGAGAAAGAAAGGGGTATTTCAGGAAAGAGAAAAAGAGAATAGTGAATTATGTTGGTTACATATATATTGAACAGTAGACCAAAATATACAGAAAGGAAAAATATCTGTTACCATTTAGAGAAAACTATTGTTAACCTTTTATGCATACATTTAACCTATTCTATTTTAAAAATAATTTATTATAGGAGTTCCTGTCGTGGCACAGTGGTTAACGAATCCGACTAGGAACCATGAGGTTGCGGGTTCGGTCCCTGCCCTTGCTCAGTGGGTTAACGATCCGGCGTTGCCGTGAGCTGTGGTGTAGGTTGCAGACGTGGCTTGGATCCCGCGTTGCTGTGGCTCTGGCATAGGCTGGCAGTTACGGCTCCGATTAGACCCCTAGCCTGGGAACCTCCATATGCTGCGGGAGCGGCCCAAGAAATAGCAAAAAGACAAAAAAAAAATTAAACATAGGAAAAAAAAATAATAATAATTTATTATAAAAAATAATGAGTACCTGCTCATCATAAAAATTCAAACGATATGGAAATATTTAGAGTAACAAGTTTTCCTTTTCCTTCCTTCCCAGTCCCCTCCTTTCTCCATGAGGAACATTTTACTATGGTATTTGTATAAATATGAAAAATTGCACATTTTGTCTATTATAATTAAATATGGAATGGAATTATGTCATTCAGTGATTTGGAGTTTTTTCTGTGTAATATTATCTCAGAAATCTGTCTCTATTATAGATCTCTTGAATTTTGAAAATGACTGAAGGAAAGGAGTTCCCTGCTGTCTCAGTAGGTTAAAAATCTGGCATTGTGGAGTTCCCGTCGTGGCGCAGTGGTTAATGAATCCGACTAGGAACCATGAGGTTGCGGGTTCGATCCCTGTCCTTGCTCAGTGGGTTAACGATCCGGCGTTGCTGTGAGCTGTGGTGTAGGTTGCAGACGCAGCTTGGATCCTGAGTTGCTGTGGCTCTGGCGTAGGCCGGCGGCTACAGCTCCGATTCAACCCCTAGCCTGGGAACCTTCATATGCCACAGGAGCGGCCCAAGAAATGCCAAAAAGACCAAAAAAAAAAAAAAAAAATCTGGCATTGTAATTGCTGTGGCATGGGTTCAGTCCCTGGCCCGGCAATCTCTGTGCTGTGGCTGCAGCCAAAAAAAAAAAAAAAAAAAAGACTGAATAGATTTTTTTAGAAGAAATCAATTCTCATAGTAATAAATTCCGGGAGTTCCCTTCATGATTCAGTGGTTAATGAACCCCACTAGTAACCATGAGGTTACGGGTTTGATCCCTGGCCTCACTCAGTGGGTTAAGGATCTGACATTGCCGTGAGCTGTCGTGTAGGTCACAAATGTGGCTTGGATCCCGAGTTGCTGTGACTGTGGCATAGGCCGGCGGCTAGAGCTCTGATTAGATCCCTAGCCTGGGAACCTCCATGTGCCTCGTGTGAGGCCCTAAAAAAGACAAAAAAAAAAAAAAAAAAAAGGAAAGAAAGAAATCCCAACAGTGCAGAAAAGCATTGAGTAGAGTGGTGGTCCCTTACTCTCATCCCCATTCTGTAGCTGTTACCTTGATTTTTGTATAACATTCCAGAAATATTTTATGCCTCTTTAGGTTATCTTTATCTCCTTTCCTTCTTTCCTTCCTTCCTCTTCTTTTTCTTTCTCTCTCTTTTTTAACACGAGTGGGACCATATTATTTATATGTATGTGTGTGTGTTTGTGTGTATTTGTATATGTATTGTTTTGGCATCTTTTACTTTGAAAAAACATAGGAGGGAAGCAGACTAGACAGTTGTTTTTCCTATTTACATGTTAGGAACTCTCCTTATATAGTTTAATGACTGTGATTTTTTCATTATGTGATTTTTTCATTGCTTAACCTTTCTCTTATTGTTAGATGCATAGATTTCCCTGTTTTTCATTTTAAAGCCTTTCAAAATTCATGTTAAGTGCTTGAGTTGACAGTGTTTTGACTGCTTTGAAACAAAAACCTTAAAAATTAGAAGGAAAAAGAGAAGTTGAATTTATTTTGTTTCACTCCAGTTTCAAAACTGATGGAAATCAAAGTCCAACTTTGGCTGAATGTACCTTTAAATTGCAAAATATAAATGTCTAGTTTGAATATACCTTTTTCTTGTGTTTGTATTAATGTGTAAATTGACCAGTTACTAAACTCTTGTTTTTGAGTGCTATGATTCTTTGTAAAATTCTGCAATAAAGGTGCAACCTTTATTAGCTTTTAATGTAAAATTTGTGAAATGATAGGTAATGGATTTTTGTTTTTGTTTTTTAATCAGTGACTTTTTTGAACGAACCATTCTGTGCAACAGTCTTGTGTGGAGTTGTGCTGTGACGGGTAGACCTGGACTGACCTATCAAGAAGCACTTGAGTCAGAAAAAAAAGCAAGACAGAATCTTCAGAGTTTTCCAGAACCACTAATTGTTCCAGTTTTATACTTGACCAACCTTACCCATCGTTCACGCTTACATGAAATTTGTGATGATATTTTTGCATATGTCAAAAATCGATATTTTGTTGAAGAAACTGTGGAAGTCATTAGGAACAATGGTGCAAGGTAAAGTACTTTTTATTTTTTCTTTTGTTATGTATGCATTTATATTGCTCAAATTCAAAATACACAAGGTATACTGAGGAAAGCTTACCTTGTACTGTTTTCCAGCCACCCTTTTACCCTTTTCCCAAGGCCCTTGTGTTAACAGTTTTGTATGTATTTTTGCAAAGCTAATTTCATATAGACCTTTAAAAACATACACACACACTCATACACACACTCTCTCTCTCTCTCTCCTGCCCCTTTTATTGTGAAAGATAACATACTGTTGTTTATACCTTTTTTCACTTAAAATATCTTTAAAATTAATCCATTGTAATGATAAACCACCTTCTTTCTCTTTTTTTATTTACTGTATAGTAAGTCCTATTATATGGAAGTTTCACCCTCAATTTAAGAGTTAAAAATTTTTGGTAAAGATCCCACTGTGGCTCAGCAGTAATGAACCCATCGAGTATCCATGAGGATGAAGGTTTGACCTCTGCCCTCGCTCAGTGGGTTAAGGATCCGATGTTGCTGTGAGCTGTGGTGTAGGTTCCAGACTGGCTTGGATCTGGTGTTGCTGTGGCTGTGGCATAAGCTGGCAGCTATAGCTTGGATTCAACCCCTAGCCTGGGAACTTCCATGTGCTGCAGGTGTGGCCCTAAAAAGACAAGGAAAAAAAAAAAAACTTAGGTAAAGATACCTACTGTGTTCTCATTATGTTACCTAATAGTTTAAATATGCCTATATTTCTTTCTGGGTTTTAGTAATTCCTTTGATAAGCTAAGGACTGAATTTTATATACTTTGCTAAGTTCTCTTTTACCCAGGCCTTCAAGAAAAAAATAAATATTTCATACATGAAAATTTTAAATGACTTTATCTGTGGCACTAAGTTAAAAACTATCAGTGCTTTTCTGAAATCTTAAGCATCTATGATTGACTGGTCACTGATATTTTTTATAGTAATCTTTATTTGCATTAAAATTTTTTATAGCCTCTGGGAGTTCCTGTCGTGGCGCAGTGGTTAACGAATCCGACTAGGAACCATGAGGTTGCGGGTTCGATCCCTGCCCTTGCTCAGTGGGTTAACGATCCGGCGTTGCTGTGAGCTGTGGTGTAGGTTGCAGACGCAGCTCAGATCCCGAGTTGCTGTGGCTCTGGCGTAGGCCAGGGGCTGCAGCTTCCTATTCGACCCCTAGCCTGGGAACCTCCATATGCCATGGAAGCGGCCCAAAGAAATAGCAAAAAAGACAAAAAAAAAATTTTTTTATAGCCTCTGGACTTTTGAGGGATACTTCCACCCCTTTTTGTTAACCTGAATACAATTTTCTTATTTTAAACTTTAGCAGTCAAAACTTATTGTGCATTATATGTTCTTAATTATATGTTAATGTGGTTTTTATTACCTTATTTTTGAGAATCATCATTAGTAGTTCATAATGTGATTTCAGAATCCTTTCTTTTTTAAAAAAATTTATTATAGTTGATTTACAATGTTCTGTCAATTTCTGCTATATAGCAAAGTGACCCAGTTATACATATATATATATGTATACATTCTTTTTCTCACATTATCCTCCATCATGTTCAATCACGAGTGTTAGATATAGTTCCCTGTGCTATACAGCAGGATCTTACTGCTTATCCATTCCAAATGTGTTAGTTTGCATCTAGTAACCCCAAACTACCAGTCTATCCCACTCTCTCCCCCTCAGCAACCATAAGTCTGTTCTCCATGTCTATGAGTTTCTTTCTTTTCTATAGATGGATTTGTTTGTGCCATATATTAGATTCCAGATATAAGTGATATTATGTGGTATTTGTCTTTTTCTTTCTGATTTACTTCACTTAGTATGAGAGTCTCTGGTTCCATCCACATTGCTGCAAATGGCATTATTTTTGTTTTTTTTATGGCTGAGTAGTATTCCATTGTGTATATGTACCACATTTTCATAATCAATTCATCTGTCAATGGACACTTGGGTTGCTTCTATGTATTGACTATTGTGAATAAAGCTGTAGTGAACATAGGGGTTCATGTATCTTTTTAAATGAAAATTGTGTCCGGATATATGTCCAGGAGTGGGATTGCTGGATCATATCATAGTCCTATATTTAGTTTTTTGAGGTACCTCCATACTGTTTTCCATAGTGATTGTACCATTTTACTTTTTCACCAACAGTGTAGGAGGGTTCCCTTTTCTCCATACCCTCTCCTGCATTCGTTATTTTAGACCTAACTAATGATAGCCATTCTGACTGGTGTGAAGTGGTACCACATGGTACTTTTGTTTTGCATTTCTCTCACAAATAGTGATGTTGAGCATTTTTTCATGTTCCTATTGATCATTTGTATATCTGCTTTGGAGAAATGTCTATTCAGATCTTCTGCCCATTTTTCAATTGGGTTGTTTGTTCTTTTGCTGTTGAGTTGTTTGTGTTGTTTGTGTATTTTGGAGATTAAGCCCTTGTTGGTTGCATCGTTTGAAACTGTTTTCTCTCATTCCATGGGTTGTCTTTTTTTTTTTTTATGGTTTCCTTTGCTGTGCAAAAGCAAAAGAAGTAAATTTCATTAGGTCCCATTGGTTTATTTTTGTTTTTATTTCTATTACCTTGGGAGACTGACCTAAGAAAACATTTGTAAGGTTGATGTCAGAGCATGCTTTGCCTATGTTCTCTTCTAGGAGTTTGATGGTGTCTTCTCTTATGTTCAAGTCTTTAAGCCATTTTGAGTTTATTTTTTTGCATGGTGTGAGGGTGTGTTCTAGTTTCATTGATTTACATATGGCTGTCCAGTTTTCCCAGCACCACTTGCTGCAAAGACTGTCTTTTTCCCATTGTATATTCTTGCCTCCTTTGTCGAAGATTAATTGACAGTAGGTGTCTGGGTTTATTTCTGGGTTCTCTCTTCTGTTTTGTTGGTCTGTATGTCTGTTTTGGTACCAGTATCATACTATCTTGATGACTGTGGCTTTTTAATATTGCCTGAAGTCTGGGAGAGTTATGCCTCCTGCTTGGTCTTTGTTCCTTAGGGTTGCTTTGGCATTCTGGGTCTTTTATGGTTCCATATAAATTTTTGGATTGTTTGTTCAAAAATTCCTGTGAAAAATTGTCATTGGTAATTTGATAAGGATTGCATTGACACTGTAGATTGCTTTGGATAGTATGGCCATTTTAACAGTATGAATTCTTCCAATCCAGGAGCATGGAATATCTTTTCATTTCTTTGATTCCTCTTTAATTTCCTTGATTAATGTTTTATAGTTCTCAGCACATAAGTCTTTCTCCTCCTTGGTCAAGTTTATTCCTAGGTAATTAATTTTGGGAGGTGCTATTTTAAAAGGTATTGAATTTTTGTATTCCTTTTCTAATATTTCATTGTTAGTATACAGATATGTGACTGATTTCTGAATGATAATATTATATCCTGCTACTTTGCTGAATTTATTGATCAGTTCAAGTAGTTTTTGGGTTGAGTCCTTAGGGTTTTCTGTATATAGTATCATGTCATCTGCATAATGTGACAGTTTTGCCTCTTCTCTTCCAATTTGGATACCTTTTTTGTTTGTCTGGTTGCTGTGGCTAGGACTTTCAATACTAAGTTGAATAAAAGTGGTGAAAGTGGCATCTTTGTTTTGTTCCAGATTTTAGCCAGAAGGCTTTCAGCTTTTCTCTATTGAGTATTATATTGGCTATGGGTTTGTCACAAATGGCTCTTATTATGCTAAGGTATATCCCTTCTATATCCACTTTGGTAAGAATTTTTATAATGAATGAATGAATGAGTGTTGGATTTTGTCAGATGCTTTTTCTGCATCTATTGAGATGATCATGTGGTTTTTTATTTTTCTTTGGTTAATGCAGTGTATGATGTTGATAGACTTGTGTATGTTGAACCATCCTTGTGAACTTGGGATGTGCTGTTGGATTCAGTTGGCTAAAATTCTTTTGCGAATTTTTGCATCTATATTCATCAAAGATGTTGGCCTATAGTTTTCTTTTTTGGTAGTATCTTTGGTTTTGGTATTGGGGTGATGGTGGCTTCGTAGAATGTCTTTGGGATTGTTCTTTCTTCTTCAATGTTTTGAAAAAGTTTAATAAGAATGGGTGTATAAGTTCTTGTTTGTATGTTTGGTAGAATTTGCCTGTGAAGCCATCTGGTGGTCTTGGACTTTTATTTGTAGGGAGTGTTTTTATGGCATATTCAATTTCATTTCTAGTGATCCATCTGTTCAGTTGATCTATTTCTTCTTGATTCAGGTTTGGCGGGCTATATGTCTCTAGAAAGCTGTCCATTTCTTCTAGGTTGTCAGATTTTTTGGCATGTAATTCAGAATACTGGCTTTCATATAATCCATTTTAATTATTAAATGCTACTCTGCATGAATCTAAAAAAGCCAAGAGATTTTATATTAAGATATAAATTTGTTTGGATTTGATTTTGGTGAAGATTTGATAAGTTATTTTTTTAATTGTAGAAGCAACAAATTGTGAAAATTGAAGGGTTTTTCATATTTGGGACTTTGGGAAAAAATTCTGTCTTTGGGAAAAAATTATGTCTTTATTTTCAAAAGGAAAGATTGATATGTCATCAGTAATACCACCAAGAACATAGCAGTCTGTATCACTGAAAGGAATAATAGGGTCATGTTTGGGAACCAGAACAGTTTTTTTCTCCTTATAGTCATTGTTTCTTATCTGACTTATGCCACAAGTGTTTTCTAACTTATAAATCATTGGGATACATTAACCTTTAACATTAGGTTAAATATTTCTTATCTCCAGACATGTGGTTGTTCAATGTTTTTTGGGTAGCTTGTTTTGGTTGTGCTTTTAAAATGGGCTTCAGTTAATTGTAGCTTTAATAACAATAGTAAAGTAGGGTACATTGCAGAAATGGGAAATTTGAGTCACAGTGTTACTGGTTTTTCGTTAGGAAACATTTCTTCTGGCTTATGAAGCTTTTCAATGATAAAGTATGAGAAATTGGTATTTCTCTGAAAAATTTAGGCTAACTTTTCATAATACATATTGGCCATTCTTTTTGTTTGTTTTTGTTTTTGCTGCACCCATAATGTATGGAAGTTCCTGGGCCAGAGATTGAACCCATGCCACAGCAGTGACCCAAGCTGCTGCAGTGACAATTCTAGATCCTTAGCCTGCTGTGCCACAAGGGAACTTCCTATATTGGCCATTCTTAATCTTTATGGCTGGGAAAGGAAAAATTGTGGATAAGTCATTGACTTTCTGCTTTTGACACCTGGGTGGGTGGTAGGCTGCAGAAGGCTTAGGAAGTAATGCTGTCAGGGTGAAGCTTTGCTGTCATCTTGGACCCAGATATTTCTGATTGTTCTAATTTTTGTATCTCACAGACATGTTGCTTAGGTGATTCATGAGTGTCACTTAGAGGCTAGCCACTGGGTTACTTCTAAAATAAAAAGGATCAAGATGCCCTTAAAGAGGAGATACAAACAAGTCAACTTCTCAAGTATTAAACATATGAATGAAGTCATTCAGGAGCATCTAGGTCCAGAGTGCCATAGAGGCTAGGCCTGGGTCCCCTACACTGGTGCTAACTCTGGTTATTTTAGTCTTTTAATCTTTGCCAGATCTCATGACCATTCAGTGTTTAATTTGCTCTTCAGCTCCTTTGTCCATTTTTCTTTTGGCTTCTTTGTCATCAATACATTTGTGAGAGATCTTTGTTAAATACTAGGCATATTAGGAGTTTCTATCATGGCACAGCGGAAATGAATCCAACTAGGAACCATGAGGTTGCAGGTTCTATCCCTGGCCTTGCTCAGTGGATTAAGGATCCTGTGTTGCTGTGAGCTGTGGTGTAGTTTGCAGACGTGGCTCAGATCTGGCATGGTTGTGGCTGTGGCGTAGGCCAGCAGATCTAGCTCCAGTTCGACCCCTAGCCCAAGGAACTTACATATGCTGCAAGTGTGGCCCTAAAAAGGGGGGAAAAAATAGAGATTCAAACCTGACTTGAGATTTCTGCAGCTTTAAGTCCTAGTTCCTGCATATACCATTATCCTTTCATTTTTTTCACTTAAATTTCAGTTAAAATAACTTTAATATTTAAAATTGGTTATCAAGGTTTCCTTTGATTGTAATTCTGCCTCCACTACCTGCTTACTGCATGTGTAACATTTTGCCAGGTTATTTAATATCACTTACCTCTTCCTTGTGTCTGTGGAGGAATTATTGTGAAGATTAACTGAGATGCTATATGTGAAGTGCCATGCACACAGCAAGTGATCTATAAATGACCAAAAAAAAGTCAGTCTTTTTCATTTTTATTTATTTGGTTCTCTGTTATGCTTGTTTGTTAACTCTTATTATGTTATACTGATAGGAGGAAACGACTTGGCATGTTTTTCATTTGGAATATGTTCTAGATCCTAAGCAATATGTGTCCCTTCTAGCTTCACATCTACGTATGTAACTTTTGGGATTGAGTTCAGTTTTATGGTGGTAGATGGAAGTGATGAGATTCTGGCATCCTCAGGGGGTCGGCTAGGGCAAACTCAGCCTCGGTGATAAGAGAAGCTCCTCATTGAATTTCCTCAGTATCCCTGTTGACTTTTATCTGCAGGCTCTGGTGGCTTTTATACCTGACTGTGGCATGAGGTTTATCTTTAGGGGATTTATTTAGAGAATTAAATGGATTTCTCCCAGTGGCTGAGAAATAGCAGGCATGTACTATCTTTGTGGGATCCATAGGACCCATAGTGTGAGATATCTGTGCTGCTTCGACCTTCCAGTCTTTGGAAGTTATAATGTGAAGTTAGAGAAGAATTTGCTTATACAGTATATACATTTTCATCTCCCTCTGCTTTTTAGGTTAAATGAGCTTTATTGAAATGTAATTCACACACTACAAAATTAGCCCTTTAAAGTGAATTCATTGGGTTTAAGTGTGTTCACTAGGTTATGTGACTATTTCTACTATCTAATCCGAGAATATTTTCATCACCGCAGTAAGTCCTGTATATATTAGCAGGCCCTCCACACTATACTGTCCCCTCAGCCCCTGGCAACCACTAATCTGTTTTCTGTCTCTGAATTTGCCTGTTTTGGACATTTCATGTATGTGGAGTCATAAAGTATATACTGTATTTGGTTCTTTCACTTATTACAATGTTTTCAAGGTTTAATCCATGTTGTAGAGTGTATCAGTATTTTATTTCTTTGTATCAATAAACAAATTCTGTATGGATCCATCCCATTGTGCTTATTCTTTCATCAGTTGATAGATATTTGGGGTGTTTCCACTTTTGGACAATTATAAATAATGCTATTATAAACATTCCTGTATGTGGAGATATATATATCTCTCCAGTTCTATATATATATATATCTCCATATCTCTCTCTCTCCATATATATATATATCTCTAGTTCTCTTGGTTATATACCTTAAGGTAGAATTGCTAAGTCATATGGTAACTCTGTGTTTGGCATTTAAGGAATCTCCAAATTTTTCCAAAGCAGCTGCATCATTTTACATTCCCACTAGCAGTGTGTAAGAATACCAGTTTCTCCACATCCTCAACAAGCCATATATGTGGACAATTTATTATTGTCCACCTTTTTTATTTTACCATTTATTTTGGGTATGAATTGGTATTTCATTGTAGTTTTGATTTCCATTTCCCTAATGACTAATAATGTTGAGCATCATTTCATGTGTTTATTGATCATTTGTGTATCTTCTTTGGACAAAAGTCTACTCTGGTCCTTTTCCCATTTTAAAATTGGAGTATTGATCTTTTTCTTACCAGGTTTAAGAGTTCTTTGTGTTTTGGGGCGTTCTTGTTGCGGCTCAGTGGTTAATGAACCCGACTAGCATCCCTGAGGATGGGGGTTCAGTCACTGGCCTTGCTCAGTGGGTTAAGAATCCAGCATTGCAGTGACTGTGGTATAGGCCAGCAGCTACAGCTCCAATTCAACCCCTAGCCTGGAAACCTCCATATGTTACAAGTATGGCCCTAAAAAGACAAAAGACCAAAAAAAAAAAAATTCTTTGTGTTTTGGGATACAAGTCCCTCAGCAAATACATGATCTACAAATATTTGCTCCCATTCTTTGAGTCGTCTTTTCACTTTTTTTTTTTTTTGTCTTTTTGGGGCCCCACTTACAGCATATGGAGGTTCCCAGGCTAGGGGTCTAATCAGAGCTGTTGCTGCCAACCTACACCACAGTCACAGCAATTCGGGATCCAAGCCATGTCTGTGACCTACACCGCAGCTCACAGCAACACGGGATCCTTAACCCACCGAGCAAAGCCAGGGATCGAACCCACAACCTCATGGTTCCTAGTCAGATTCGTTTCTGCTGCATGATGACGGGAACTCCACTTTTTTTTTTTTTTTAATGGCCACATTCATGGCATATGCAAGTTCCTCGGCCAGGGATTGAATCTGAACCACGGCTGTGACCTATGCCACAGCCATGGCAATGCTGTATCCATTAACCGCTGCTGGGTGATCCAATCCCAGCTTCCACAGCAACCCGAACCGCTGCAGTGGTTTTTCACCTACTATGCCAAAATGTGACCTCCTCTTTTAACATTCTTAATGGTATCATTTGCAATACTATCTCCTTTTGCTTTTAACTTTTGTTCTGCTGTCAATAGCATCTACCTTTTATTTCTGTCTCTGTGGTAGTACTTATCAGTGGTCTAAAGACTTCTTCATAGATTCACTGGAAAGAATTTGCTATGTTTGAGAAAAGTGGATGGGCCATCCTTAGGTTGAATTAGTCAGTACAGATACCCTGAATCTCTTCACTTCAGTATCCTTACTGTCTCATTTTACCTTCCTCCTCTCTTGCTTTTTGCCTCCTAGGACTTTAGATTCGATACTTCCCTCCCCCCCAAGATTTTCTGTTTTGAAATTAACAATCAGCTAACCGATTCTTCTAGAAGACCCTTTGTCGTTGCTGTGGTCGATGGAATAAAGAGAACAACTGACTCCTTGACTCAGCCAACCAGTTTAGTTCTTTACACTCCCCATCCTGATTGCTACCAGCTGGCCTGCCAGTCATGCTCTTTGTTCTCTGATACTACTTCAGAGCCTATAGAAGTGAAAGGATGGGGGTGGTCTTGTGAAAAAAACAAAACAAAAAAAACTGACCTGGTAGTCAGGTCTGTTAATTCTTAAACAGCTACCAGATGCTTTGGGTATACACTTTATCCACAGATATGAGGTAAGGACTTAAATTTTCCGTTTACAGAATCGAAAACAGATCTAAAGAAGTTAAGTGGGTTTTTTTGTAATTGTTTGACATGTATTTACTGATAACCTGTTATTTACTTGCACTATTCTAGACACTGGAGATAGAGCAGTGAACAAAACAAAGTTATGGAGCCTCCATTCCAGTCTTACAAAGTAGTAAATGGTAGGATTTAAATTCACGTAGTGTTGGAAGTTCCTGTTGTGGCTCAGTAGTAACAAATCCAACTAGTATCCATGAAGATGTGGGTTCGATCCCTAGCTTTACTCAGTGGGTTAAGGATCTGTTGATTGCCATGAGCTGTGGTGTAGTTCGCAGATGTGGCTTGGATCACACATTGCTGTGGCTCTGGTGTAGGCCAGCAGCTGCAGCTCGAATTCAACCCGTAGCCTGGGAACTTCATATGCTGCAGGTGCCCTAAAAAGAAAAAAAAAAGAAAGAAAAAAAAATTCAGGTAGGGCTGACTGAGAAAATCATTTCTTTCTCTGTATAGTTGTGTCTTTGGTTTTGGATTTTGCCATTCATGATTATGCATGGTTGTTCTGAGCAAGTAATTTAAACTCTTTAAGCTTTAGGTTTTTTTTCGTAGTAAATGGACCCCTGCCTTAATAAGATTGCCTCACAGGATAAAATGACATAATGAATGTGAATTTTTTTAAAGCCATATTGTATAATATTACCTTTTGATGTAGGTGTTTTTGTTAGTATTTAAATGTGTTTATTGGTGGCTATGTCGTTTTGTTTTGTTTTTGTTTATTTGCAAGGACATGCCTCTAGTGATATGAGGCTATGATAGCTGCCTGGAACACTCTTAACTTGGAATCAGATTTCTCTGTTGTGACTCTGAAAGGAAGCCCCACGGTTAATAATTTCAGTGTCTTAGGAAGACACAGTTGTTTGTTTTTGAAGACAGTTATCCCACATTTGTATGTGATTTTCTAAAAAATGCTACACAAGCAGATTTAAAGGCATCCAAATTTAACTTTATCATTTTCTTTTTGACAAGCCTGATAATCATTGTTTAATGAAGGGTTGAGAGAATGGTGAGCCAGAACGCAAAATGCTTGCATGATAAACCCATCTTCTCTCCCTGACCCTAGAACTAGAGAATTCTAGGGTTGGTAGAACTGGAAATCATGAAAAAGAAGGTAGAAATCACACAACAAATAAACATTTTGGACTGTTGAGTCATCATTCAGTATAAAGAAAGAACTAGAATTTGAAAGAATTTGAAAAAATGGAGTCAGAATATAATAGTATATTTGGTAATTTTTTTTTTAAGTTAAAATGGGCTTTGGGCAACCTGTTTTCAGAAGTTTTACAAGCACGGTCAAGATGTTCTGGGAACTGAAAGAGTCATAGGAGATTTGAAACAACAGGTGTGAGGAGGTACTTCTAAAAGTTATACCAACAGCAGCAAGAAGTGACACTTCAGAGCAAAGGAAGAGATGGAATAAACATTAACGGCAGAATACAGTGGCCTGGCTTAGTATATGATTTGGTAATGTTAGAAGGCATTGCAGAATGAAAGTATGATAGCATTTATCGAACTTTTCCTGTATGCCAGCAGTGTGCTAGATGCTTCTATTTTGTTATTATTTCTTTTTCTGGCCACCCTGTGGCATATGGAGATCCCAGGCCAAGGATCAGATCCAAGCTGTAGTTGAACCTATGCTGCAGCTGGAACTCTGGCAACACTGGATATTTTAATCCACTGTGCCTGGATTTTAATTCTCATGATATTGATGGGTGACCTAGGATTTTCAAAAAGGTTATATCCTTGTTGGTATTTACCCAAAAGAATTGGTAACTTAGGGCCACACAAAACTTGGAAGCAACCAAGATATCTTTTAGTAGATGAATGGATAAATAAATGGTGGTATATCCAGACAATGTAGTATTATTCAGTGCTAAAAAGAAATGAGCTATCAAGCCATGAAAAGACATGGAGGAACTTAAGTACATTATTACTGAGAGAAGCCAATCTGAAAAAGATACGTATAGTATGATTCCGACTATATGACTTTAGAAAAGGCAAAACTGAAGGAGATAGTAAAAAGATCACTGGTTGCCAGGGATTGAGGAGGGTGGAGGGGAGATGAATAGGTTGGGCACAGAGGATGTTTAAGGTAGTAAAAGTATTCTGTGGTACTATAATGATGGATACATTTGTCCAGTTTCATGAAATGTACGGCACCAAGAGTTGAATACTAACTAATATAAACTATGGACTTTGGTGATAATGATGTGTCTATGTAGGGTCATTGATTTTAGCAAGTGGACTTCTCTGGTGTAGAAGTTAATAAAGGAGGAGGTTATGCATGTGTGGCCAGGAAGTATATGGGAAATCTCTGTCTTTGCAATTTTGCTGTAAACCAAAAACCACTCTAAAAAACCAAAGTCTTTTAAGAAAAAAAGTTACATGCTCTGCTTATTAAGACTAAAGTTTATATATATATACACATATATGTGTGTATATGTATATATACATGTATTTAACATCTACCTTTTTTTTCTATAAAGATTCATCTATATCAGAGAAAAGTGAAAGGCGAAAGCCTGGAATGCATTTCCTAAATGCTTCGCAGGTTCAGAGATAACCAACCATAGCCAAAAAATTAGTTCTTAGTTCTCTTTTTTTCTGTACCACACTAAATTTTAAAAAATAAATAATAAGTAGCTTTTTCACTTAGAAATGGTTTGGATGTCTTATGTCAGAACACCGTGTACACCATTTCTGATTAGTTTTTTCTTTTGCTTGCCTTGTGTGAATTTTCTCTTTGAAAATAATGAACTGCATTTTATTCCATATAATCCATAACCTTTGACTTAATTACAGACATTCTCTCCAGTGTAGGTTAAATCAATAAAATAGCAGAATTGGATTTGCATCAAAGAGTTTTAATTTATAGCTAGATTTCCCACCAATATTATCCCCATACCATTTAGATTTATCATTAAAAATGCCATCTAGTCAGGAAGCAAGAGAGGCTACAGTTCAATATTGTTTTTAGAATTGCCTTATAAAGTGAAGATTATGGAATTCTTTTTAATATTACAAAATGATACCAATTTTGCTGTCAAATAGTGGCCAACCAGCTAGAGCTCTTAAATATTTATGTATTTTAAATATTTAATTATTAAGGCATATTCCCTGTGACTTTCTATGTTGCATTGGTAGAATGCTTTAAGAACTTTAACCTAATAAAATAGGAGAAAATTAGCATAGAAACCTAAAATATAAGAAAGTAGGTACTTATATTAGAATTAAAAATGGACTTTTTAAACTTTGGATTCTTTTTTTGTATTGCTAATCTGAATGATATTAATGAATCATAATTAATTAAATATGTTAATATTTAGGACAAAGGGAAATACTAAACATATTGAGACAAGATGAACATAAAAGATATGTGAGAAACATTATAGTTATTTTGATTTAAACATACATGCTTGGATATCAGTGACTGAATAATCAAGTTTTTGGAAAAGGGTTATTTGGCCAGAAATTTGGACAAAGAAAAACATAAGTTAGTTAAAAGGATTGAGGAGGAAGTCTTCTTATTTAGGTGCAAAAATGGTGTGTAATTTTTTGGCAATATATATTAGTTAAATTTATTATATTTCTTTTAGATAGAAGCCTTTCTTTTGGTCACCTTATACTGCTGCCCTTTTAAGGTCAAAATTCCTGGTTCTTGGCCAAGGAGAGTCCTAAGCAACATCACCAAATTGTGTTTCAGTCTTTAGTTCCTATTATGACCCTATTATGTTGATGATATAATTATTAGTAGGAAAAAAAATAAAGCTATTTGGGACCACTATTTCTTTGAAACTCTTAAGTTAGAATGGAAGCATCTTCTTTCGATATATGTTGTTGTATGTACCAGAGACCCAGCCTTTACAACCTGCCTGATTCCTGAATTGTTGTTGCAAGTTTAACAGTTAAAATTTAGAATCCTCATTTACTTGTATAACAATATAAATTGGGAGACCATCCTTCTTATACCCTAAAAATCCCTATTAAGTTATTCACAAAAATAAATAAAAATGTATTTGTTTTTCTATCAAAGAATATATAATCTTTGAATAAAGCATCTGTTGTAAATATTTTGGTATGGCCTGAACCATACCAAATTTGCTTAACAAAATTGGTCAGTGAAATTTAGACTTATCATACAAATGTATTAATTTTTTTCAGTAGCTTTTTTTCTTTTTCCTTTTTTTTTTTTTGTCTTTTTAGGGCCACACCCATGGCATATGGAGGTTCCCAGGTTAGGAGTCAAATCGGAGCTGTAGCCACTGGCCTATGCCATAGCTACAGCAACATCAGATCCAAACCATGTCTGCAACCTACACCACAGTTCATGGCAACACTGGATCCTTAACCTACTGAGCAGGGACCAGGGATATAACCTGCAGCTTCATGGATCCTAGTTAGATTTGTTTCCACTGAGCCACAATGGGAACTCTATTTTCTTCACTGTTTTAAGGGCCTTTAAACCAAATTGGCCATTAGGAACATCTGTCTAATGCTTCTCAAAAGTCTTTGAATGGTAAATGTTGGAGGTGAGGGTAATTGATTTCTGTGGCATCTTCTTTATTGATTCTTTGCACTAATGCCAAGTTTAAAGAGTCAGCTGAGTCTCCACCAGGACTAAGTTCTTTATTGTAGAAGTATTATTTATAATAAGAAGAATGATAAAAATGGCATATTGCAATTAAATCACTTCTTTTCTGATATAAAAGGAAAATCAATTACTTCAATTTGTGTCTTGAACTGATAGCAGGAGGATGGTGAAGTAGACAAGCAGTAGTTCTGAAGTTTCTTAGTTCCTTACAGCAGGAGATTAGAGACTAATCTCACGAAAGAGAGGAGACTATGTATAGCTACTCCTATCCTGAAATCCCTGTTAGGAATAAAAGGGAAGTTTATTTCTGCATAGTTATTACACATGTTCAGGTCTGGGAAATTAGAGGTCTTCTGAATAACTTATCTCTCCCTCATCATCTTCTACCTCCTTTATATGGTCTGTTCCATTTAGCCAACAGAAGATCACAGTGTTTCTGAATAACTATTTTAAAAATGGGGTTATCTGTCTTTCTTAGACAAATGCAGAGACCATCCAAAGAGAAGAGTTAAAAGTTAGAATTAAGAGAAATGAGAAGCTAGGAGTTCTTATCCTGGCTCAGTGGAAGTGAATCTGACTAGCATCCATGAAGATGCAGATTTGATCCCTGGCCTTGCTCAGTGGGTTAAGGGTCGGGTGTTGCTCTGAGCTGTGCTATAGATTGCAGATGTGGCTTTGATCTGGCATTGCTGTGGCTGTGGTGTAGGCCAGCAGCTACAGCTCTGATTTGACCCCTCACCTGGGGACCTCCATATGCCTTGGGTGTGGCCTTAAAAAAAAGAGAGAGAGAGAGAAATGGCATAAGCTAAAATAATTTTAAATGAAAGGAAAAGGAGTAATAAAAGTATAAAAAATGTCTACTCATCACTAAAGGCCAAGCAAAATTCTTTGCTTAAATCGAAAACATATGTCAAGAGAATAATTCTGAGCAGAGGTTGACACTTTGCTTTAGATAAAGGGCCAGATAGTAAATATTATAAACCATGATCCATATGGTCTCTGTAACAGCCACCTAACTCTGCTGTCATAGTGCAAAAGCAGCCATAGGTAATATATGAATGAGCATGGCTGTATTCTAGAATTCTTTTTTTTTTTTGTCTTTTTGCTATTTCTTGGGCTGCTCCCGTGGCATATGGAGGTTCCCAGGCTAGGGGTCGAATCGGAGCTGTAGCCACCAGCCTATGCCAGAGCCACAGCAACGCAGGATCCGAGCCGCGTCTGCAACCTACACCACAGCTCACGGCAACGCCAGATCGTTAACCCACTGAGCAAGGGCAGGGATCGAACCCACAACCTCATGGTTCCTAGTCGGATTCGTTAACCACTGTGCCATGACGGGAACTCCTAGAATTCTTTATTTACGAACACTGAAACTTAATTTCATATTATTTTCAGATGTCACAAAATATTTGTTTTAAGCCATTTAAAAATGTGTAAGCCATTCTTAGCTCAAAGCCCATATAAAATAGGCAATGAGTTGAATGTGGCCCATTAGCCATAGTGTACTGACTCCTGGTAGAGAGAAAAGGTTCCTGCTTAAATAAGGGTTATAGAATAAGATAGTCAGAGATCCCCTTTTAATAGAGAACCTCAGAGTGTGGCATGGTATGGTGGAAAAAGCCTTTCGAGCCAAACTCACTTAATAGTTCTGGGAGTCTTCTTTGCTAATCTGTAAAACAAGTAATATCTACATTCATTTGGTGGTTGTATTAGTTAGCTTTTGCTGCATAACAAACCATCCCCAAAACTTAGTGGCATAAAGCAATAAACATTCTCATGATTCTATAGCTGTCTGGAATATTCTTGTGTTCTGGGCTGACCTGTCTGGGGCTGGATTGTCTAGGTCACTTACTCTGGCCTTGCTTATACTTCTGGGGCCTCAGACTATTTTCACATTGCCTCTTATCCTTCAGGAGGCTAGTCCAGACTTGTTCCTAGGGTGGGATTAGGGTTCCCAGTGGCAGGAGAAGACAAAACCCCAGTGTGCAAGCACATATCAAGCCCCAGCTTGCTCCACATTTGCTAGTGTTCCATTGATCAAAGCAAGTCAGACGAGCAAATCCAGAGTTATTCCGGGAGGGGACCAAGGAGATGTGATTCAGTGGGGGCCATAACTGCAGCAGTCTTTTACAGTGGTTAGTATTTGTTAGGAGCCCAATATAGTGCTTGGCACATAAAGCATTCAGTAAATGTTAGATACTTCCTATGCTTGTCAGAGACAAAGGAAGAGCCTGCCAGCTGTGATGACTCATCTTTTTTTGTAGCTAGTCCCTAATTTTCTTACATCATAGTCACTGTTCTTGAGTGACTTTTGAGAGCTTAGTGTATGCAAGGCACTGTTCTAAGGTTTTTACTTATTTAATTTCTACAACAGCCATATGTGATAGGTGCCCGTTTGCTCAATTTACAGTCGAGGAGTTCATACACAGAGCTTAATTAACTAAAACTTGCCCAGTGTCACAAGTGGTGAAGTTTTTAAGCACAGACAGTGTTTCTGTGTGGGAGGGATAAATGAGTGTGGAAAAAAATACTGATGACTTACTATTTATTTTTCACTTTACTTGAGCATCTTAGAATTTCTGTCAAAGTGAAGAGACGTAGGATTGCATGGAATGTGATTAGATTAAGCTTTTGATGTTTCACAAGAGTGATCCTTATTGTTGAGTGTCTGAAAATTGGCATCATCTTATAATCATTGATTCAAAGGGAAAAACACTGCTGTATTTAATCAGGTTCTCCTGCTCTTTATATTTTTAACCATTGTATTTATCAGAAGGTGACAGTTATCTTCTCTACTCTGAGCTGCTTAAGCTTTCCACTTTTTTGCTTGCAGATGAAAGAATGCTATCTAGTGGCAACAAAAGGTGACTGCATGCATGGGTGAAAGTAGAATTTTTATTTTTTTGTTGTTTTTCTATCTTTTGATACAGTTTCCAGGGATGAAAAATGCAGTTATCTATGACTCTTTTCTTATAGGTTGTAAAGAATATTTTGATTTACTACTTCAAGTATACACATTGCCAAATTTCTGTGATTCATTCAAATAAACATTGTGTTCTTGGTGCTAGTGTAGGTATTGGGAGCAAGGTAGTGAATAAGACAAGGATTAGGGACTTACATTCAAGTGCAAGAGGCATGCTCTATGCCTCAAGTTTATACGATGGTGAATGTCAATTATTTCTCAATAAAACTGGGGAAAAGGGTCATCGGTAAGTCTTATTTGGCTAGTGAATGTATCACTAACATTCAAATAGAATGGGTAAAAGGTACTGCAATGCCAAATTAATGTAGTGCTCCATTAATAATTTGCTGTGGTTGCCATTAGAATGGGCTGATGTTACCTTTTAGTTACCTTTATAAAGACATGTTTGTATCATTCTTTTTCTGCTTATCAGTGAGTCCGTCAGCATGTTGATTTCATTGTTGTCATATGAATGTTTAAAGACCATAAGGATAATAAAAAGAATTCAGATAATTTTGTTTGAGCTTCCAGCTCAAAGAATTTGAAGTATAATTTTGTCATCTTAGTTTGTTGGTTATGTAATAGCTTTTTTTTTTTTTTTTACAAATTCTTATGTTTATTATGTACTGTATTTTGATGTGCAAAAATCACGTGACTTTGATTTGACTCTCAGGTTGTAAGAGAACACCAGTATATTGATCTTCTTTCCATGCAAAATAGGGATTTTAACATGAATTTTTATGATCTTTATAGTGGAAATGGAAATAAACTTAGAGAAAAGGACTCCCTTTATATAGTTTTTTGCATTATAAGGAACTCTGTGGCTAGTCTTATGATAAGTGTAGCAGGACCCATCTATATACTTCAGTGAGATCTAACAAGTAGACCTAATTCAGTTAGCCATTCTCATATATATATCGTTTTAAGAAAAGCAATAACTTTTTTTCTTTTAAAGAATAATTTGAATTAAATAACTTGCATTCAGATAGGCCTTTATTGTAAGAAGTCTAAACTAACAAAGCTTAATTAAAGTACATTGCTTTCTTAAGATGATATTTACCCAGGGAGTTTCCGTCATGGTGCAGCAGAAATGAATCCAACTAGAAACTGTGAGGTTGCAGGTTCGATGCCTGGCCTCAATCAGTGAGTTAAGGATCCCACGTTGCTGTGGCTGTGGTGTAGGCCTGCAGCTGTAGCTCCAATTAGACCCCTAGCCTGGGAGCCTCCATATACCGAGGGTGATAACCTAAAAGGCAAAATAATAGTAGTAATAATAGTGTAATAATAATAATAAAGAAAAAAAGAGGAGGAGTTACAAACCAAGCAAACTTATCTGACCTCTTCTTCCCCACTAGCAAGTAATCGACGTTATTCACAGTCTTTTTGTTTGAAGTTGCAGACTTGTTGAGTGGTCTAAGTTTCTTCCACTTAAAATAAGTTATCACCCTTAATATGAGGTTTTTTTTTAAAACTCTGAACTTTAAATTAAGCAGGTTTACTCTCTTCTTACCTATACAGTTAAAGTAATTATTCAAGCATAGCATTTTTAAAATGAATGTTCTTGGCACCTGCATTATAAGAAAATAAAAGGTTAATGAGGCAGTACAGGGGAGCAGGTGTAAAGCATGCCATAGATTCAGCATGTTCCATTTTTAGAAACCCAAACTGAGAGGGGCAGTCCTTATGTCAAGTAGGTCTCCCGAGGTTTCTAGTCTTCTTCCTTTAGATATTAATTATTTATCTTTTACCCCAAATGCCTTGTAAATATTCTGCATATATTTATTCTAGAATTTGCTTTTGTTGTAATGAATTTGTATTTTAAGATACAAATTAAATGGCTATTAAAACAAAAACAACTTTTGGGGAGGGAGATATACATATAACCATTCCAGAATATTCTCATAAAAGGCTGTTTGCATGTTCAGCTGGTGACTGTGAGAGATTTATGGCTAATTTCTGCTGTATCTTCATCCTATGCGTGCTGCTGTTCCAGAGACTTGCTTTCACTCTGAAATGTGTTAAAGTTTGAAATGTGTTGCAGAGAGGCTGCAAAAGTGCCTCTTAACTGACTGGGCCTAAAGCTCTGAAATACCCTTGGATCAATATAGTGCAATTTTTCTCCTCAACTCCAATAATAGAGTGAAAGGTAGACAGTATATGGGCTTCAGAGTCAAACAGTTAATAGCTTTGGCTCTCCCATGGTTAATTTCGTGACCATAAGCAAATGATTAAACTTTTTTGACCCTGAATTTCATCTACTAAAAAACATGCAACTTGTGGAGTTGATATGAGGAGAGAAATATGTTTGTATAAGTTATATACTTACCTGGCACATGAAAACTCTTAATAAGGACCGTCTTTTGATTGTCAACTTCTCCTCTGTCCGCAAGTAATGGAGCATAACTTTAATTTAGAGTTTCTGTACTCTCCAAGACCTTTCCAACTAAGCTGAGTCTTAATTGTGATTCCTTAACCTTTTTTACATGTCAGTCTTCTTTGGACTCCCTGGAACCAAGAAATTGTAACAAGTGGATTTGAAAAACTTTGTCTGTTTGGAAATCTGAGACACATTGACTTGCTATCTTATAGTTAACTGAAGCTTGGTGAAGCACCAGTGAGAGGTCTGGCCTTGATTAGATTAGCAGGAAATGCTGCCTGTGTTTTGGGCGTGGTACAAAAGTTAATAGTAGCATTGACAATAACTAGTATAATTTGTATATAAAACTACATTATAGGAAATGTCTCCAAACGGTACTGGTTTCCTTCCCCCTTATTCCTCAGGGAAATGGTATTTCTGTCTGTTAATTTTGTGTTGGTTTTATTTTTTTATTTTTTTTAATTAAAAAAATTTTTTTTTGTCTCTTTTTGCTATTTCTAGGGCCGCTCCCGTGGCATATGGAGGTTCCCAGGTTAGGGGTCGAATTGGAGCCTTAGCCCCCCCGCCTACGCCAGAGCCACAGCAACTCGGGATCCGAGCTGCGTCTGTAACCTACACCACAGCTCACGGCAACACCGGATTCTTAACCCACCGAGCAAGGGCAGGGACGGAACCCTCAACCTCATGGTTCCTAGTCGGATTCGTTAACCACTGCGCCACGACGGGAACTCCTGTGTTGGTTTTAAATAAATTAATTCTTAAATTATTGTAGCTCTGCGGGCCTACTGGAATCATAGATTATATTCCCTTGAATGGACTGTCGGACCATCTTAGACACAGTGCCAACCATTTCTGTGCCCAGCATAGCCTTGTTTGCTTTTTCTCTGGTGACAACCACCACTGCCACTTAGGAGCACTCACCAGGGTTCTGCCAGTGAAAACCATCTCTTTTTCTAACTTTAAGAAAACCTTGTCACAGATTCACTGAAAATCTTCCTTCATCACCTTCTGGAACCCTGAACCTTGTGATTCCTGGATGTCACACCTAGGCCCTTCAAAAGTGGGTCCATTTGGTTCCTTGCTTATTTTTGTGCAGTTCATGTCAATAAATTACAGAACTTTTTTTACCATTAGACTACATAATTACCTAACAAGTTCAGATATAATTTCCTGTAGTTGTTCCTCTTTAGAAACACTAGTTTATTTCTATCAGCCAGTGGTGAAAGTCAGCCCGCAGTTCTTTGGACACTGTTTCCGTTTGCTACCAGTGCAGGCTTGGTAATTGGACCTTCTTCACCTTCACTGTTAGGACAAAAAAAGTTTCTTTTTTTTCAGACAAAGATTTTGAAACCAAATTTATGGTTACCAAAGGGGAGATGTGAAGGGGGAAGGGAAAATTAGGGGGTTGGGATTGACATAAGCAAAACTACTATATGTAAAATGGGTAGGTAACAACGACTTATTGTATAGCATAGGGTAATCTGCTCAATATTGTGTAATAACTTACATGGGAAAAGAATCTGAAAAGGAATGGATATATATGTGTGTGTGTATGTATGTTATGTACATATATATGTATGTATAACTGATTTACTTTGCTGTATACCTGAAACTAACACAACTTTGCAAGTCAATTATACTCCAATAAAATTTATAAAAATAAAAAGTAAAAAATAAACACTTGTTTAAAAAAGCTCAAAAAAGTTTTTTTTAAAACTGTGGCAAATAAACTGTACCATTGTAATTTTTTAGTGTATAGTTCAGTGGCATTAAGTACATTCACAGTGTTGTGTAACCACCGCTACTGTTTCCAGAACTTTTTCATCATCCCAAACAGAAACTCTGTACCCATTAAGCAATAACTCTCCATTTCTCCCTCCTTCCTGCCCCTGGTAACTTTTATCTTACTTTACGTCTCTATGAATTTGCCTACTCTAGATACTTCATGTAAGTTTTGATTCATATAATGTTTGGCTTATTTCACTGACCATAATGTTTTCAAGGTTCATCTGTGTTGTAGCATGTATCAGAATTTCAGGAGTTCCCATCGAGGCTCAGTGGTTAACAAATCTGACTAGGAACCATCAGGTTGTGGGTTCGGTCCTTGGACTAGCTCGGTGGGTTGGGGATCCGGTGTTGCCATGGGCTGTGGTGTAGCTTGCAGACGTGACTCGGATCCTGCGTTGCTGTGGCTGTGGCGTAGGCTGGCAGCTACAGCTCCGATTCGACCCCTAGCCTGGGAACTTCCATATGCCGTGGGTGTGGCCCTAGGAAAGACAGAAAAAAAAAAAAAAAAGACAAAGAATTTCATCCTTTTTATGGCCAAATACTATTCTAGTGTATATGTATATACTACATTTTGTTATCCATTTATTTGCTGATAGATACTTGAGTTGTTTCTACCACTTGGTTTCATTATCATGAATTATATTATGAACATTGGTGTACAGATATCTGTTGAGTTCATATTTTTATTTCTTTGGGTATATACCTAGAAGGGGAATTGCTGGGTCATGTGGTAATTCTATGTTTAATATTTTTAGGAACTGCCATACTGTTTTCCACAGCACCTGCACCATTTTACATTCCCTTGGTAATGCACGAGGGGTCCAATTTTGCTATACCCTCCCAACACTCTTTCTTTTCCCTTTTTTTTTCTTTCTTTTTTTTTTTGTCTTTTTAGGGCCGTACCCATGGCATATGGAGATTCTGAGGCTAGGGGCTGCGGTAGCTGCCAGCCTATACCACAGCCACAGCAACTCAGGATCCAAGCCATGTCTGCAATTTACACCACAGCTCACAGCGATGCTGGATCCCTAACTCACTGAGTGGGTCCAGGGATTGAACCCACATCCTCATGAATACTAGTCGGGTTCATTAACCACTGAGCCATGATGGAAACTCTCCATTTTTTTAAATAATAGCCATCTTAGTAGGTATGAAATTTTATCTCATTGTAATTTTGAGTTTGCACTTCCTTTATGACTAATCTTGAGCCTTTTTTCGTGTGCTTTTTGCCACTTGTATCCTACTTGGAGAAAGGTCTGTTTCAGGTCCTTTGCCCTTTTTTTTTTTGGCCTTTTTTGCCATTTCTTGGGTCGCTCCCATGGCATATGGAGGTTCTCAGGCTAGGAGTCAAATTGGAGCTGTAGCCGATGGCCTACACCAGAGCCACAGCAACGCCAGATCCGAGCCTACACCACAGCTCACGGCAACGCCAGATCCTTAACCCCCTGAGCAAGGCCAGGAATTGAACCCACAACCTCATGGTTCCTAGTCAGATTTGTTAACTACTGAGTCATGACAGGAATTCCAGTTTTGAATTGTATGTATTTTTATTGAGTTATATGAGTTCTTTATATGTTTTGCCGCTTTGTCTGGTTTGTGTATTAGGGTGATGCTGGCCTTATAGAATAAGTTAAGATGTATTCTCTCTTTTAGTTTTTTGGAATATTTTAAGAAGAATTGGTATAAATTCTTTAAAACTTTGGTAGAACTCACCAGTGTAGCTCCTTGGTCCTGGGCTTTTCTTCATTGAGACATTTTTGATTACTGATTCAATCTTAATAGTTACAGATCCATTTCAATTTTCTATTTCTTCTGAGTCGATTTATGTGTTTCTAAGAATTTATCCATTTTATCCAGTTTGTCAACATACAATTGTCCATGGCATTCTCTTATATATAAAATCTTTTCCAACTTTCACTTCTAGTTTTAGTAATTTGAGTCTTCTCTCTTTTCTGTTCTTTTTTAGAAGCAAATTATTGTCATATACTTTTAATTGAATTTGTATAAATCTCATTGTGAAAGGAAATGAGTTGCAGAGGATAAGATGCTTTGATCATTTTGGATTCACCCATATAGTCTACATTTTGTTGATTTTTTTTTTCTCTTTATAGCCACACCTGCAGCAAGTTCCCAGGCTAGGGATTGACTTGAAGCTGCAGCGGCTGGCCTATGCTACAGCCATAGCAATGCCAGATCCGAGCCATATCTGCCACCTATGCTGCAGCATATGGCAATGCCAGATCCTTAACCCTCTACTGAGGCCAGGGATTGAACCTGGATTCTTACCCTACTGATCACAATGAGAACTCCCATTGTGTTGATGGTTAAACCTTGGGGTGCTGTGGAACCAGTTGTTTCCTTCTATTTGTGTATAATGCAAAGTTCTACCAGTAAGTCCATGGTCCTGATTTCTCTGTGCCTAATCTCAATATTAGATACTGCTGGGAAAACTAAAGATGTTCTCCTAAAGGAGAATATAAGCAAGCATATGTTAAAATGCACGCTAATGAAAATAAGTGCTGTGATCTTATAGAAATCCACCAGCTTCCCAAAATGAATCAGCTCTAGGTATACTCTTTGTCTTTCTGGATTGTTTGATTCTGTTAACTTTGGGTATAAGTGACAAAATTTTATTTTGACATAGGCAAGAGGTTGAATTATCAGTTTATTGATTCAAAGGGAAGAGTAAACAGCTAAACTTGAAATAGAGCAAGGTACAGCTAGATCTGCAGAACAGGAATAAGAGAATGAATTACCTCTAGTATCCTTGCTATATCTCCTCTCTTCTCTCACTGCATACTGGCCTTTTCCATGTGGCAGAAAACGTGGCTGCTCACAGCAGTAGAATTTTACTATCTTTCAGATTCCATGATGGGAGAGGGACTGATTTTTTACTTTCTAGATTGCAAACGTTTAAATTGCAAAAAAGATGTACTGGCTCAGCAAAAAGGTGCCCACCTGTTAACAACTAACTCTGGCCAGGATTTTGTGGGAACATATCAGCTCTACCACTACCATGTGGAAAAAGGTGGAGTTTGGGGAGAATGAAGTCCAAGAAAGAGTAGGGCTGAATGGACAGGCAGTCTCAAGAATGCCCACAATATATCAAAACTTGTTTATGGTAGGGATAACCAAATGAATGTTACAGTGAGCAAATTGTCTAATCTTGAGCCACTTTTTCTCAGTGAGTAAGGCTTTAGCCCATTGGTAGGTATTTATGTGCTTAGTATATTCTTGGTTAATAAAACCCCTGGATTGCTTAAGAGTTGTAGAGGTGCTTGCTATAGATAGAATTCCAGCAACACACTCTCTCTTTTTAACCTCCTTACTATACCCTGCTTTTACTTGTGACTCTCTTTTTTATCACATTCCATAAAATTCACCTATTTACAACCATCATTACAAACTAATTTTAGAGCATTTTCAACTTCTCCCAAAAGAAAGCTCACACCCATTAGCAACCACTGCCCATTACTCTTCTCTCTCATCCTCTCGCCATGTCCCCCTACCCCCAAGTTCCTTTCTATCTCTGGATTTCCCTATTCTGGATATTTTGTATAAATGGACTCATGTATTATATAGTTTTTTAATATAATTGCTTTAATTTAGCATAATGTTTGCAAGGTTCATCCATCTAGCATACATGAGTATTTCATTCCTTTTTTTTGCTGAATGATGTTCCATTGTATGCATATACCAAATTTAAATTATTTATCTGTTGAAAATTGGCACAGTAAAACTAAGATTGAGGAGGAGTTCCTGTCGTGGCTCAACGGTAACGAACCCAACTAGTATCCGTGAGCATGTGGGCCGATCTCTGGCCTTGCTCAGTGGGTTAAAGATCCAGCGTTGCCATGAGCTGTGGTGTAGGTTGCAGGTGCAGCTCAGATCTGGCATTGCTGTGGCTGTGGCTTAGGCTGGCAGCTGTAGCTCTGATTTGACCCCTAGCCTGGGAACTTCCATATGTGGCAGGTGCAGCCCTAAAAAGAAAAAAAAAAAATTTAATAAATTTTAAAAAGTAAGATTGAGGAATATTTCACTTGTGGTTAGTAAATCTGAAATTGTAGCCCATAAAATCCAGATAGAGCAGGCAGGGGTAAGGAAAGCCAAAGTAGGATCAATAGAGTTAGTGAATAGGAAGCTTTCTATAGATCAGAAATCACAGGAGTTCCCGTTGTGGCGCAGAGGAAATGAATCCAACTGGTAACCATGAGGTTTCAGGTTTGATCCCTGGCCTCCCTCAGTGGGTTAAGGATCCAACATTGGTGTGAGCTGTGGTGGAGGTCCCAGATGCAGCTTGGATCTGGTGTTGCTGTGGCTGTGGTGTAGGCCAGCAGCTGTAGCTCTGATTCAACCCCTAGCCTGGGAAATTCCATAGGCCTCAAGTGTGGCCCTGAAAAGCAAAAAGGAAAAAAAAAAAAAAAAAAAAAGAAAGAAAGAAAGAAATCACGCTAAAAGTTACAGTGAAAATTTAAAAGGTTATAATCAGGAAAATTTCAGAATTTAAAATAGCAAATGCTTTGAAAAGCTGTAAGGCCTAATAATCTGTATAATGAGGTATATTATGCCAATATTTGATTTTCTGAACACTGCTTTAGTTAAGACTATAATTGCTGAGAATCTTGATAAATTGACCTTTAAAATGGTTTTGTCTTGTTTTATTTTTTTAAAGTATAGTTGATTTACAGTGTTGTGCCAACATCTGCTGTACGGCAGAGTGACCCAGACACACACATACACTCTCTCTCTCTCTCTCTCTCTCTCTCTCTCTCTCTCTCTCTCTCTCTCCCTCCCTCCCTCTCCCTCTCTCTCTCCTTCTTATATTATCTTCCATCATGGTCTATCTCAAGAGATTGAATATAGTTCCCTGTGCTGTACAGTGGGACCTCCTTGCTTATCCATTCTAAATGTAATAGTTTGTATCTACCAACCCCAAACTCCCAGTCCATCCCTCTCCTTCCCCCCTCCCCCCAGGCAACCACAAGTCTGTTCTCTATGTCTGAATCTGTTTCTGTTCTGTAGATGGTTTTGTTTGTCCCATATTTTAGATTCCATGTATATGTGATACCATATGGTATTTGTCTTTCTCTTCCTGACTGACCTTACTTAGTATGAAAATCTCTAGTTGGATCCATGTTGCTGCAAATGGCATTATTAAGTTCTGTTCTATCTATATATTATATATATGTAACCACATCTTCTTAATCTATTCACTTGTTGATGGACATTTAAGTTGTTTCCATGTTTTGGCTCTTGTGAGCAGTGCTGCTATGAACATATGGCTGCATGTATCTTTTTTTAAATTTTTTATTTTATTATTATTTTTTTTTTTGCTATTTCTTTGGGCTGCTCCCACAGCATATGGAGGTTCCCAGGCTAGGGTTCGAATCGGAGCTGTGGCCACTGGCCTACGCCAGAGCCACAGCAACGCGGGATCCGAGCCGCGTCTGCAACCTACACCACGGCTCACGGCAACGCCGGATCGTTAACCCACTGAGCAAGGGCAGGGACCGAACCTGCAACCTCATGGTTCCTAGTCGGATTCGTTAACCACTGCGCCATGACGGGAACTCCCTGCATGTATCTTTTTTAATTATAGTTTTGTCCAGATATATGTCCAGGAATGGGATTGCTGGATCATATAGTAATTCAGTATTCAGTTTTCTGAGAAACCTCTATACTGTTCTCTGTAGTGGTTGTACCAGTTTACACTCCCACCAACAGTATAGGAGGGTTCCCTCTTCTCCACACTCTTTCCACTATATGTTATTTATAGACTTATTAGTGATGGCCATTCAGACTGGCATGAGATGGTACCTCATTGTAGTTTTGGTTTGCATTTCTCTAATAATAAGTTGATGTTGAGCATTTTTTCATGTGCCTGCTGGTCATCTGTATGTCTTTTTTGGAGAACTGTCTATTCAGGTCTTTTGCCCATTTTTCCATTGGGTTGTTGGCTTTTTTGCTGTTGAATTGTATGAGTTATTTGTATATTTTGGAGATTAACCCTTGTTGGTTGCTGTGTTTTATTTATTTATTTATTGCTTTTTAGGGCCACACCCACAGCATATGGAGGTTCCCAGGCTAGGGGGTGAATCAGAGCTGTAGCTGCCAGCCTACACCACAGCTCATGGCAACGCCAGATCCTTAACCCCGGAGTGAGGTCAGGGATCAAACCTGCATCTCATGGATCCTAATTGGGTTTGTTAATACTGAGCCATGAAGGGAACTCCTTTGCTGTGTTATTTTAAATTGTAGCTAGCCTTTACTTAAATTGGATTTTAGGAGTTCCCATTGTGGCACAGTGGAAACGAATATGACTAGTATCCGTGATTGGGTTCAATCTCTGGCCCCCTCAGTGGGTTAAGGATCTGTTGTTGCAAGCTGTGATGTAGGTCGCAGACATGGCTCAGATCCCGTATTGCTGTGGCTGTGGCGTAGGCCAGCAGCTACAGCTCTGATTCGACCCCTAGCCTGGGAACCTCCATATACCACGGGCGCGTCCTTAAAAAGCAAAGAAATTAATTAATTAAATTAATAAATAGGATGTTAACATACTTTCTCTCTCTTTTTTTTTTTTTTGCTTTTTAGGGCTGCATGTGCAGCATGTGGAAGTTACCAGGCTAGGGATCGAATTGGAGCTATAGCTGCCAGCCTAATCCACAGCCATAACAACATGGGATCTGAGCTTCGTCTATGACCACACTGCAGCTCACAGTAATGCAGGATCCTTAACCTACTGAGCAAGTCCAGGGATCTAACCCGCCTCCTCATGGATACTAGTTGGGTTCATTACTGCTGAGCCACAATGGGAACTCCCAACACATTTTCTCTTTTTTAAATCAGATATATTAATAAGCCATAGTGTCTACAAAATTGCTTTTCCCTTGTTCAAAATAGACTGCTCTGAAATGTTCAATTATAAAGTATGAAATGATTTGCATTTTTAAATGCATTGTTTTCTTTCAGGTTACAGTGTAGGATTTTGGAAGTCCTCCCTCCATCACACCAAAATGGTTTTGCTAATGGACATGACAGCTGTATAGATGGGGAAACTATTATCATTAGTGATAGTGATGATTCAGAAACACAAAACAGTTCTTTTCAAAACGGGTAAGTGATTTTTATTCATTTTTAAAATGTTTATCAGATTGGCTACTGACATCTCATTGAAATAATTTTTTTTCTTTGATCCCACCCTTCTTCCTTTTTAGTCATACACTGGTATACTGTGCATGTGATTCAATAAAAATGTTAGAATTTGCAAAATTGAAACTTACCTAGTTAATTCTAGTCAACTGCTCAAGAGCAGTTGAAGCTCACTTCATTCAATTATAATCATACAGTCCAATTTTGTTTCCTTGGGAAAATTCGTTCTGTATGTTATTATTCACTTAAGAGTACATATAGTGAAGAAACTCTGTAACTTTCTGAAGTTTAATCAATTGACAACTTTAGTTAGCTGAGTGTTCTTTGCAGAAGAGTCACATAAATCCATGTAGACTGGCGCTTTTGCTCTTAGAATACATAGCTATGAAGAAGAAAGATTAAAAGCAAATCCAAGAGCTGTTTGTTTATAAATTTATCTAACCTAAACTGGGTAGGTACTCTGCTTATTCATTTGGAGTGAATTTCTTCACCCAAGAAGAATTTATTGAATGTTTATTGAATGTTATTGAATGTTAATTTTTCTTCACCCAAGAAAAATTTATTGAATGTTATTTACCTAACATAAAATAGTACAGTATTTTGGCTGATAGAATGATGAGGCAGGAATTCCCATTGTGGCTCAGTGGTAACAAACCTGACTAGTATCCATGAGGTTGTGGATTTGATCCCTGGTCCTGTTCAGCGGGTTAAGAATCGAGTGTTGCCGTGAGCTATAGCGTAAGTTGCAGACTTGGCTCAGATCTTATATTGCTGTGGCTGTGGTGTAGGCCAGCAGCTGTAGCTCCAATTTGATCCCTAGCCTGGGAATCTCCATATGCCTCGGTGTGGACTTAAATTTAAAAAAAAAAAAAAATGGTGAGGCAAATCAGTAACTTATATAAAATCATAATTAAAATAAAAATGCATGAGATTTTGTTATAATATGTTCTTAAAACTAGATTTCATTTAAAGTATCTCATTTCCAAACTATTAATCTATTTGTGTCTTTGCTTTTTTTAGGAAGAAAAAAGATGCAATTGATCCCTTACTATTCAAGTACAAGGTGCAGCCCACTAAAAAAGAATTGTATGAGTGTGCTATTGTTAAAGCAACACAAATCAGGTAAAACTCCATATCTTCTCTTAAAGTAGAGTAATTATGTTTGATTAAGGAGATTGCTATGGAACAAATGGGTAATTGTAAGTGATTGCTTCCTTTTTTAAAATAATGTACATTTATATGCCCATAGACTGATCATTAAGAAGGATCCCAGGAATTCCTGTTGTGGCTCAATGAGTTAAGAATCCCACTAGTATCCATGAGGATGCAGGTTTGAACCCTGGCCTCGCTCAGTGGGTTAAGGATCTGGCCTTGCCGCAAGCTGTGGCTCAGATCCTATGTTGTAGCTGTGGCACAGGCCAGCCGCTGTAGCTCTAATTTGAATCCTAGCCTAAGAACTTCCATGTGCCCTAAAGTGCAGCCTTAAAAAAGAAGGAAAAAAAAAAAAAAAAAAAGGATCCTATTTATGAAGTACTTCTCATAAAAGAACTCAATTTTCAAAGCTGAGAAATCACAAATATATCACATTTGTAATATTTTGTTCATTAGACTCAAATACCTGATCAATCTCCCATTTCTTAATAAAATTAAATAATAAAAAGCATCTTTATTTTATTATTTATTTATTTATTTATTTTGCCTTTTAGGGCTGTACTTGCGGCTTATGGAAATTCCCAGGCTAGAGCTCGATTCAGAGCTACAGGCTTAGCAACACGGGATCCATGCCACATCTGCGACCTACACACCACAGGTCATGACAACGCCAGATCCCTCACCCACCAAGTGAGGTCAGAAATTGAACTCCTATCCTCATGGATACTAGCTGGGTTCGTTTCCACTGAGCCATGACAGGAATTCCCATAAGTATCTTTAAAAATTCCTGTTTGAGACTTAATCAAAATAGAGAGGCTTTTGATTTAAAAGAAATGGCTCTAGGTTACATTGATATATTTTAGGAAAATCCTATTGTTGCCTGTTAAGGTTAGGCTCTTATTCATATGAAAGTAACAGCCGACATTATCAGCCAACTACCAGCTTGCCAGTAAGGAATCAGTCTTGGATTTTGTTTGATGAAAAGTAATTTTACTTATTCTCTCATCTCTTTTGTCCCCCTATATATTCATGATCCAAAGAAAAGTGATAACAATAAAAGTATTGAGTGAATCTTGAGTTAGGTATTACTTTCTGTAAACTACATGGGTGTGTGTATAGTTTTTTGTTTGTTTTTGGGGTCCCATCACTAGTATAAGATCTCTGTAGCATTCTACACTTCATTGTAAATTGAAAAATACCATTCTCAAGCTAATGCTTATAATTTTTCACAGTTTTGAATTTGTTCAGTTAATGGCCTAATGAAGAGTGTAGTTGAAACAACCAAAGTTTTCCTTTTTCATTGTTGAATTTTTCCCCTTTTTTGGTTTTTAGTTCAAGGTGTTTTTTATATAATGTAATTCCCTATTTAGTATTTTTTAGTTTTCTATTTACTTTTTGACGTATAGTAGCACTAACAAGTAGAACTTTCTGCAGTGATAGAAAGGTTATGTGTGTGCTATCCAGTATGATAGGCAAGAGCCACACGTGACTACTGATCACTTGAAATATAGCTAGTAATTGTGAGGAACTCAACTTTTAATTTTATTTAAAAAAAAAAACACGTGACTAATAGGTGTCATGTAGGACATTACATTTCTTGAGGGCCAGTATATTTAGTTAGTAGTCAAAAGATATTTACCTTCTTCTCCTATATGGTACTGGGATACAGCAGTAAACCAAGATCTTTTTTTTTTTTCCATATAGTCCTTCCTATAGTCTGGGAAAAGAAACACATTTTGGGGAGGGCCACTACTTAAGAATTCCTCGGAGTTCCCTTTGTGGTACAGCGAAACAAATCCAACTAGGCACCATGAGGTCGAGGATTTGATCCCTGGCCCCGCTCAGCGGGTTAAGGATCCGGTGTTGCTGTGGCTGTGGCTTAGGCCAGCAGCTACAGCTCTAATTAGACCCCTAGCCTGGGAACCTCCATATGCTGCTAGTGCAGCCCTAAAAGGACAAAAGACAAAAAAAAAAAAAGAATTCCTCTATTGTTTATTTACTCATAAAAGCTTTTAACTTGGCTCTTTCTAGAAATCTATACATTAAATTTAGTTGAAGCATTTGCTTTCTTTCTAGAAATATTTGTGGATTTTTTGTTTTTTGGCTTTTTTTGGTTTGGGTTTATTCTGTTTGTGGTGGTAGTACTGTTGTGATTGCTGTTTTTGAATTCGGAGGGCAGGGGAGAATAAAAAATAGAGTATTTTTAGAATCTTAATAATTTAACTCTCTTTAATTTTAATCCCATGAATTTGTTGGCTGCCATACAAAATATTTTAGAATTTAATCAAACCCATATTTAACTCTGTTC
Source organism: Phacochoerus africanus (assembly GCF_016906955.1). Lineage (NCBI taxonomy): Eukaryota > Metazoa > Chordata > Mammalia > Artiodactyla > Suidae > Phacochoerus > Phacochoerus africanus. Next base: position 66,239,107 of record NC_062552.1, read on the forward strand.
ACAATATCCATTTGAATGTTGATTTATGTAGTACTCTGTGATAACTGGCAGTCTACTAATTTTAATTATTTTAGGGATATTAATAGTGATACCTCTAGGACTAATCATCTAATTTTACAAAATTTGGTTTACTCTCTGTAGTATGTTTTCCTGAGGTGTTATTTGATTTCTAAGTGGTTCATAAGCAACAAATGAAATGTTCTTTTTCTAGGCTTGAAATTGAGGTTATGGATTTATAGAGATTATGGAGTTCAGATTGAATTCTTTGATACGAACACTCTCTTCTTTCTCCTCCTTTTTCCCCTATAGCCGGAGAAAACATCTGTTTTCTCGTGATAAACTAAAGCTTTTTCTGAAGCAACACTGTGAACCACAAGATGGAGTCATTAAAATTAAGGTAAGCAGAACAGTGAAATTATTTGTTGGAAAGAAGAAAAAAGGAAAGTGAGTGGTGTTATAAAGCTGTAACATTGCAGAAATGTTACTCCAAAGTTGGTTGAAAATAACTCTCTTTTTATCTGGAGCCAATTTTTAGCAATTTTATTTGTATTTAATTGGATTAAATATTGGTTTTTTGCAATTGCTAGAATTGCTAGATGGCTTAGATACTTCCACTTTTTTCCTTGTATAAAAAAGATCAGGAGTTCCCATTGTGACTGAGTGGGTAAAGAACCCGACATAATCTATGAGGATGCAGGTTCAGTCCCTGGCTTCATTCAGCGGGTTAAGGATCAGACATTGCCACAAGGTGCGGCATAGGGCATATATGCAGCTCAGCTCCATTGTTGCCATAACTGTGGCGTAGGCTAGGAGCTGCAGCTCCAATTTGACCCTTAGCCCAGGAATTTCCATATGGTATAGGTGCAGCCATAAAAAGGGGAAAAAAAATCAATCAAGACAGATGAGAATAGTTGGAAAACTTGGAAAAAGAAAAGTAACAGTAGAGCAATGGTAATTTTCTTATAGTATCATGCTGGCCGCAAAAAAAGTTTCAAAGAACAATGCTAAAATAGAATCTGCTATAGATGGGGAAGCAATGTATATAAAAAAAGAATATCAGAGATCAGTATACTAAGCAGTTAGAGTATTTTATTCATAACCATTCAGAAGGAAAAAAGTCAAGGTCAGAAACTTTTCATTCTACACAAAGTAAAAAGTTAAATGGTAAAACTAAAGCTAAATTTTTTTAATTTTTAAATTTTTTTGCCACACCCACAGTATATGGAAGCTCCCTGGGCCAGGGATTGAATCTAAGCCACAACTGCAACCTACATGGAAGCTGTGGCAATGCCCGATCCTTTAACCACTGCCCTGCACCAGGGATTGAACCCACACCTCCACAGTGACCCTAGCTGCTGCAGTCAGATTCTTTTTTTTTTTTTGTGATTTTTTTTTCGTTTTTTTTTATTACTCAAATGAATTTATCACATCTGTAGTTGTATAATGATCATAACAATCTGATTTCACAGGATTTCCATCCCACAGCCCAGGCACATCCCCCCACCCCCCAAACTGTCTCCTCCAGAGACCGTAAGTTTTTCAATGTCTGTGATGCAGTCAGATTCTTAACACACTGCACCTAAAACTATTTTTTTTTAAATGAGTAATATTTGGAGTTCCTTGGTGGCCCAGTGGTTAAGGATCTGGTTTTGTCACTGCTATGGCTCAGTTCACTGCCATAGTACTCTTTTGATCCCTGGCCCAAGGAACTTCCACATACCATGGGCATGGCTCCAAAAATAAATAAAATAGGAGTCTCTGTGATTTAAAAAAAAAAATGAGAGAAGTTCCCATTGTGGCCCAGTGGGTTAAGAACCTGACTAGTATCCATGAGGATACAAGTTTGATACCTGGCCTCATTCAGTGGGTTAAGGATCTGGTGTTGCTGCAGACTGTGTGGCGGTAGGTCGAGGATGTGGCTTGGATCTGGGCGTGGCTGTGGCTGTGGCTTAGGCTGACAGCTGCAGCTCTGATTCATTCCCTAGTCTGAACTTCCATATGTTGCAGGTGTGGCCCTAAAAAGACAAAAAAAAAAAAGAGAGAAATATTTAACTCATATTGGGAGAGAAAGCTTATCTAAGTAAAAAAATAATAGAATGGGTTAGAGAGCTATATGCATGTGTCAAAAATCAGCTACTGTATGCTTAAGATTTGTGCATTTCATTATATGTAAATGTTACATGAAAAGAAAAGATATGAAAAAAGAATATATGAGTATGTGAAACATAACATTTCAAATATCTAGAGACGGAGATAGATTATTTAATAAATAAAACTGGAACACTTGGTTAATTATTTGGAAAAATGAAGGTAGACATAACTTTAAAAAAGACATGAAATAAATTGTAATGTTATTCATGCTGAAATACTTAGGAGGAGCAATAGAAAAGAAATGCCAAAGATGAGATTGATTTGACAATATAAATTTATATAAGTTTAGGGAGTTCTTGTCATGGTGCAGCAGAAATGAATCCAACTAGGAACCATGAGATTCCGGATTTAATCCCTGGCCCTGCTCATTGGGTTAAGGATCCGGAGTTGCTGTGAGCTGTGGTGTAGGTGGCAGATTTCGACTCAGATCTGGCATTGCTATGGCTGTGGTGTAGGCTGGCAGCTGTAGCTGTAGCTCCAATTAGACCCCTAGCCTGGGAACCTCCATATCCCATGGGTGTGGCCTTAAAAAGCAAAATAAATAAATAAATAAATAAATAAATAAATAAATGGGGTTTTTTTTGCTTTTTTTATATAATGATTTTTTAAAATTTTTTTGCTTTTTTATATAATATTTTTAAAATTATGTAAGTTTAAAAATGAATAGATTTTAAGGGTAAGTGCTGGAGGAAAAATACTTTAAATGAATACAATGAGGAACTCAAATCAGTTATAAAATATAAGCACCCATTAGAAAAATAGACAGAAAAAACTCATCAAAACCAAAAAAAAAGGAAAATAGACATGATAAAAATTCAGTGGATGAGGTATAAAAACTTGAAAACACATAAGAAAAAAGTCATCTGAAATAATTTATAGTGAGCATATTTATTTGCCTTGATAATTTAAGCATTCTTCTGTCCGTAGCATTGAGTATCAGGTAGTCATGCAAATGATGCTTGCAAAAAGTTAATAATGTAGACACTTGGTGATAAGTAGCTAGAACGGTGCTTGGCACTTGGTAGGCAGTCAGTGAATCAGTGAACAGTTGCATATGTATATCATAAATAGTCAGTTGGCCAGTTCCCCTAATTTACTAAGATCTCTTAACACATTCAATGAACAAAACCAACCCAATTAGAGAAAAAAACGGTGAAGGACATCAGCAGTTTTTCACCAAGGAAAATAAACAGTCAGTAAACATGAAAGGAAGTTCACCTTAATAAATGAAAATTAAGATGACATTGAACATTTTTGTCTTAGAGTATAATGAAAGATGGTAGTAAATATTTTGGTATACTTGCACACACACCCCCTCCCGCCTTCCAAGACAGCAAAATTTGATACCAGTAGGGTGAGTGTAAACTGTTGTTAGAAGTACCTGCAAGGGAGTTCCTGTCGTGGCACAGCAGAAACAAATCCGAATAGGAACCATGAGGTTGCGGGTTCGATCCCTGGCCTCACTCCGTGGGTTAAGGATCTGGCATTGCCTTGAGCTGTGGTGTAGGTCGCAGACGTGGCTTGGATCCCGTGTTGCTGTTGTTCTGGCGTAGACTGGCAACTGTAGCTCCAATTTGACCCCTAGCCTGGGAACCTCCATATGCCACAAGTGTGGCCCTAATAAGCAAAAAAAAAAAAAAAAAAAAGAGGAAGAAGCAGCAGCAGCGCCTGCTGAAGTGGTATTTTTGTTTATTGTGGGTATTGTATGTGTGAATACGGACATCTTGGCAATTAATATATTAAAACCTATTTTGATCTTTTTAGGGTATATATTTTAGAGGAAACCACCCATTCATACTTAAAGGACAGTTCTCTGTACTCAAGGGTTATCATTTAGGGCAGTAAATCTTAATGGAATTTACTTTTAATGTAAAATCTTACTGGATTCTTGATTTACTCTGATGGCCAGAACTGATTAAATTTCAGGTTGTCAAAAGCTATGTTCTATCAAAAATAAAAATATTATGTATAAAATTGAATTCCCTTTAAAAGTACTCCTATTTTGTTAACTGTTTAAATTTTTTATCATTATTTTCTTACACATTTTCTTTGTTTTTGTAAATTGCACATGTTTTTTGGAGAGAAAGAAAAGGCAGTGACTGTTAGACCAAAAATAATCTTAAGAATTGCTAATAAAATTTTTTAAAAGTCTTGAGTTGAACATGCATAAGAGGTGAACAAGTTCTGAATACAAAGTAAAAAAAGAGAAACTTACATTTAGTAATTATCCTAGAACCACAACACTTCTGACAAAAATGAGGTTGACTTCTCTGAACTTAAATTTTGAGTTGAAACTTGATAGAAATTTATCATTAGTTCTGCTTTTATCCAGACCAACTTTATGTTTATTTTTGCTTTTTAGGGCTGTACTTAGAGCATATGGAAGTTCCCGGGCTAGGGGTCGAATTGAAGCCTGCCAGCCCACTCCACAGCCACAGCAACTCTGGATACCAGCCAAGTCTGCAACCTACACCACAGGTCACAGCAGCGCCAGATCCTCGACCCACTGAGTGAGGCCAGGGATAGAACCCGAATCCTTCTGGATACCAGTCGGATTCATTTCCACTGCACCACAAAGGGAACTCCCAGTCCAACTTTAAATAAAGTATTTAAGTATCACTCCAAACTGGGGGGAAATCTAAATGTTCAGCAGTTAAGGGAGTTCCCGTCATGGCGCAGTGGTTAACAAATCCGACTAGGAACCATGAGGTTGCGGGTTCGGTCCCTACCCTTGCTCAGTGGGTTAACGATCCGGCGTTGCCGTGAGCTGTGGTGGAGGTTGCAGACGCGGCTCGGATCCCGCGCTGCTGTGGCTCTGGTGTAGGCCAGTGGCCACAGCTCCGATTTGAGCCCTAGGCTGGGAACCTCCATGTGCCGCGGGAGCGGCCCAAGAAACAGCAAAAAGACAAAAAAAAAAAGTTCTTTAAATGTTCAGCAGTTAAGAAATGACTAAGAAAAATTAATTCATTTATTTAGTACAGGGGAAATTTTTTTTTTTTTGGTCTTTTGAGACCTGCACCTGTGGCATATGGAAGTTCCCAGGCCAGGGGTTGAATTGAAGCTGTAGCCGCTAGCCACAGCCACAGCCACAGCCATTCGGAATCCCAGCTCACGGCAATGCTGGATCCTTAGCTGAGCAAGGCCAGGGAATGAACCCTCGTCCTCACTCATACTAGTTGGGTTCGTTTCCGCTGAGCCACAACAGGAACTCCTGCAGTGGATTTTTAATAGTAAATATAGGGATTATTTATTTACATAGAAAAATCTCATACAAAATTAGTCAAAAGCAAAGAAAACAAAATTATGGTGTAAATAGGAGTTCCCATCATGGCGCAGTGGAAACGAATTGGACTAGGAACCATGAAGACGCAAGTTCAATCCCTGGCCTCACTCAGTGAGTTAAGGATCTGGCATTGCCGTGAGCTGTGGTGTAGGTCGAAGATGTGGCTCAGATCTGGCATTGCTATGGCTCTGGCTTAGGACGGCAGCAACAGCTCCAATTAGACCCCTGGCCTAGGAACCTCCATATGCCACAGACGTGGCCCTAAAAAGACACACACAATAAAAAGATTATTGTGTAAATATAATTTTGAAATAGTTTTAGAATTCAAGAAATTATTGAAACATTCTTGAGTATTTTATGGTAAAGTTATCTTTTGAATTGTGATTTTCTTTTTGGTAAAACTGATTAATTATCTAGTTTTTTAAAGGGTCAAGTAATAAAATGTATATAAATACATAATACACATGGAGCTCTAATGTTTTTGACCTGGTTTTTAGCAGTAGTCATATGATGTGTTAGAGCATATCTATATATGGTTTACTTATGTGTCATTATTGTACCCTATGTCTTTTTTAAATGAAGGCATCATCTCTTTCAACATATAAAATAGCAGAACAAGATTTTTCTTATTTCTTCCCTGATGACCCTCCCACATTTATCTTCAGTCCTGCTAACAGGAGAAGAGGGAGACCTCCCAAACGAGTATCTATTAGTCAGGTAAGTAGAGAATTGATAAAAACTACATTATGGCTCTTAATAAAACTAATCAAAATCAAGAGTAGTGTTGGCACCCTTCACTCCTTAGCCTGTAGGAAGGAACACATTCCTTAAACACAAAAAGGGTGTGTACTGTGTGTTGGTAACTGTTCTGCAGTGAGGCTTGTAGAAGTATCAGTTGTGAATTAGACATGACTCTTATGCCACAGGGATTTTATATCAAAGTGGAAGCAAGCATATAAGCAAATAGTAAAGCAGGATGACATATGGGGAATAAATTATGGGATTGAAATGTAAAGATCATTTAAAAGGTAAGAGATAATATCACAATTAAGCAGGCTAGATTAATCTCAATAAATAAAGTAAAAATAAACTTTTGACATTGTTTAATATTAACCACAGTTATGTCTGGCATGTCTTTTCTCTGCCTGTGTCTTATTTGATGTCTATACTATCTAGTTTATAAAGTACCCTGGAAGATTTTTTGGTTTTTCTAATGTATACTTTTAAGTCTCCCCTCAAAACAAAACCAGTTGTTTTTCCTGGCTGTTTTTTGTAGTAATTTATAAAACTGTAGAATTAGCTACTATTCTCTGTTCTCTGTGTTAAAACTAGAGTTATTAAAGTTCAGTTAGAATAAAACCTTAGTATAAAGTATAATTGTTTTATTCTTACTGTAAGAACAAAGAAGACCATTTGTTTGTAAAAGTTCTGGTTCTACAACTTTAGTTTCTTGTTTTTCTTTATGTTTTTTTGTTTTTTGTTTTTTAGGAGGACACCATTGCTAATAAACAGACTGTTGTAGGTTTTAGGAACAAAGTTACTAAAGAAAGAGAGAAACTTTTGAAACAAGAAGAAATGAAGTCACTGGGTGAGTTTTAACATTCTCTCCAAAAACTGTTTAGTTACAGGAAAGAATATTTCTCCGTTCCCAGGTAGAAGATGTTTCTAAAGTGATGTATTTCTGTGTTTTGTTTTGTTTTGTTTTTCGTTCTTCGTTTTGTGTGTTTTTTTTGGCCCTTACCAGCCTCATGTGGAAGTTCCCAGGCCAGGGATCAAACTGGTGACGCAAGCCGCTGCAGAGACAACACTGGATCCTTAATCCATTGCTCCACAAGGAAACTTCTCTGGGTTTTTTTTTTTTAAGCATAATTTTTTCCCTCAGATAACTGTTGACTTGTGTGATAATTGAGACAGCTCTTCCTCTCGTAAAATAATATTTCAAAGTATAGTATATACCCTGTTAAACTTACCTAATGCAGATCGAGTACAAGTTGGGAGTTTCTAGGGGCTAGAAACTGTTTTGGGCCATTTTGTTTGAGTCATACAGCCTTATAAAACATTGCTTCACATATGTGACTATATTATATATGAATCACTTGGAAATCTTGTTAAAACGAAGATTCTAAATTAGTAGGTCTGAAAAAAAGAAGTGTTTTGTTTTTTTTTTTTCTTTTAAAGTAGGGGGAGGGGGGAAATTTCCCTTGTGGCTCAGCAGGAACGTAGTATCCCGACATAGTGTCCGTGAGGATGCGGGTTCCATCCCTGGCCTCACTCAGTGGATTAGGTGTTGTCATAAGCTGATGTGGCTCAGATAGGTACCACTGTGGCTACGTCCAATTCGACCCCTAGCCTGGGAACTTCCATAAGCTGCAGGTGCAACCACAAAAGGAAAGAGGGGAAAGGAAACTAAATTAGTAGGTTGGGTTGGAGAAGAGATTCTGCATTTCTGACAAGGTAATATCTTGCTACTCGTCTTAAGGTCACACTTTGAGTAGCAAGGCTTTTCAAGGCAGGTATATGTTTATCCCACTGCAGTAGTTTGTTTTAAACACAGTCAACTTGCTCTTCCCATTTTAATCATCTGCTCACTCCCCCCGGAATTTGCAACCCCTATGAGTCTCTCTTGATCTCATTTAGCCTTAAGGTATTTCAGGGATTCTTTTGTTACATTAAAAAAATGTATTATTTTTTTACCTTTGTACTGTTCTAAGTTTGACCTTCTCCACAGCTTTTGAAAAGGCTAAATTAAAAAGAGATAAAGCAGATGCTCTAGAGGCAAAGAAAAAAGAAAAAGAAGATAAAGAGAAAAAGAAGGAAGAACTGAAGAAAATTGTGGAAGAAGAGAGAATGAAGAAGAAAGAAGAAAAAGAGAGGCTTAAAATAGAAAGAGAAAAGGTATATTCAAGTATATTAGTTATGCTCTCCACAAATAGTAAATAGTATTTTACATATTTAAATTTATGGTTATTTTCAAATACTTTTATCACTTTTATTCACATTTAGTTGTGCATAGAATGCTGATAAATAGTATTGGTTTATCTCCCTTTCGTACTGGAAAATTTAATGAATGATTTAAGGTTCAACTTACACACATACCTTTATACTTCAAAGCCTCTTCCAGAGTATAATTCTGAAGTTGATTTTCTTCATTATTTAGACTTCCATATTTAGGGAAGACAACATTTGTAAAGCTTTCAAAAGTAATAAAATATGTCATTAGAAAAATGCAATAAAATGTGTAATTAATAAGAAATAGTGTAATGTTCTTACCTTCCTGGAAGAATAAGGTAACTGTGATAATCATTATTTCAGCAATTCTTTGATTATAATCTTAAGTGGTAGTTACTCCTTAGAGAATTCTATAGCTGATTTCTTCTGGAGTCATTGTCATTGGTTCTCCCAGGATATTCTCAAGTAACCTTAGGTGATCATGTTACAGTGTGCACATTTAAATTGCATGTATTTCTTGAATTATTTCAGATAGGCCCCTAAGGTGGAGGTGGAGAGTGTTTAATACATGTTTACTCTAGGAAATGTAGAAGAAGAAAAAAACACTTGTAATCTAAATGGTAGCATTTAGAGATAGCATTAACACTTTGATTAATTTACTTCTAGTCTTTATTCTGGGCCTTCGAGAATAACAGCCAGCATTTATAATTTTGTATTTAGGAGGAGTTCCCATCGTGGCGCAGTGGAAATGGATCCGATTAGGATCCATGAGGTTGTGGGTTCGATCCCTGGCCATACTCAATGGGTTGAGGATTCCAGCGTTGCCATGAGCTGTGGTGTAGATCACACATGCGGCTCGGATCTGGCATTGCTGCAGCTGTGGTGAAGGCCCATGGCTGTAGCTCCAATTGGACCCCTGGCCTGGGAACCTCAATGTGCCATGGGTGTGGCCCTAAAAAGCAAAAAAAAAAAAAATATATATATATATATATATATATAATTTTGTATATTTTTTTGTTTAACATTATTGTAAACATTCCTTCATGTTATTAAATTAACTAAGTGGAATTTTTAGCGACTGAATATAACAATCAAATAGATATAAATAAGCGATTTACAAATTTTTGCTCGTAAATAATGGTACTTTATTCATATTTGTGAATAAAAGTCTTTCCCGTTTTTGGATTATGTCTCTTGATAAATTTGTAGAAGTAAAATAATAGGTCAAAGGATAAGAACATTTTTAAAGTTTTCTGTACATGGGGAGCTCCCTTTCGTGGCTCAGCAGTTAATAAACCTGACTAGGATCCATGAGGATGTGGGTTCCATCCTTGGCTCAGTGGATTAACGATCCAGCCATCCAGCGTTGCCGTGAGCTGTGGTGTAGGTCACAGACACGGCTTGGGTCCTTTGTTGCTGTGGCTGTGGCATAGGCTGGCAGCTGCAGCTTCAATTCGACCCCTAGCATGGGAACTTCCATATGCTGCAAGTTCGGCCCTAAAAAAAAAAAAAAAAAAATTCTGTACTTGGACATAAGTATTTGCTTGCCAAATATGTTGTACTTTTTGTGTATCTTAGAAACAGAGAAAGAAAATACCCATCTTATACTTCGTATAAGAATTAGTTGGGGGAAGGGAGAACTTATTTCAGCAGAACATTCAAAGCACAGTTAATAAGTTCTGTACTACCTTATTTTATGTTAAATTTGATAAGTGTACATCTGTTTACTTCAGTGTTGCTAAATTTCCAAGAAAGAGTATTAATATGTATTAAACATATAATGTATTAACATGTTTATTGGAAATAATTATAATTAAAAAATTCTTTTACATTCAACTTTATTAGAGACATTTTAGGGTCAGTATTTATCTTGCAGTTTCAAATACCAGAATCAAGAAATAAGGGTTTCAAAAGACTTACGTAAGCAAAAAGTCCCCAATTGTATTCTAATAATGCTTTTATTTACTGTCCATTCTGTGTCCCCTAGGCTGTTACTCAGATTTAAAAGAGTCTTAAAAACAATGTATTACAAATGTAAGGGGAAGTTTTATTTTAGGTACTCTAATAATTTCTTACCTCTTTAGTTAGGATCTAATTTTTTTTTTTTTTTTTTTTTTGGTCTTTTTAGGGCCATACCCACAGCACATGGAGGTTCCCAGGCTAGGGGTCTAATTGGAGCTACAGCTGCCAGCCTATGCCAGAGCCACAGCAACGCCAGAACCAAGCCAAATCTGTGACCTACACCACAGCTCATGGCAACACTGTATCCTTAACCCACTGAGCAAGGCCAGGGATCAAACCTGCAACCCGATGGTTCCCAGTTGGATTCGTTTCTGCTGTGCCATCATGGCCTTTGCTTTGCTAGTAACAAAAGACACACTCTTGCCAAGTTCATGTGTTCTGAACCATGGATAAAGTGTCCATACCATGAAATAAGGAAAGTTTTGATGTGCCTTGTACCTAAGAGGTGCAACAGAAATTCTGACATTGGCAGTGTCCCTTTTTGACTTAAAAAAGATTGGTCCTTAAAAATGTTCATAATACGTAAATGACTTTCTGAACTTTTTACAATTGTCAGGGTTTTTTTAGCCAAGACTTAAACCATTTAATTAAGCTAAATTAAGTTGAGGGAGAGCTTCTATATGCAGTTAGATTGAAATAATATTTATCCAGGAGCTACTATGCGTTGGACATTTTTTACCTTTGTAGCAGTTCTGTCAGGTAGGCATTGTTTTGATCAGTAGTTTTAACACTTTAATGTGCATCAAGATCACCAGAAGGGCTTATATCAATTGCTGGGGCCCAATCCCAGAGTTTCTAGGTCAATAGGTGGGGTAGGTCTAGGGTATCTGTGTTTCTTACTACTTCCCAGGTGATGCTGATGCTGCCTTATACATTTCTTCCTTTTTTTTTTTTTTTTTGTCTTTGGCTTTTTAGGGCCGCACCCATGACATATGAAGGTTCCCAGGCTAGGATCTAAATGGAGGTGTAGCTGCTGGCCTACACCACAGCCACAGCAATGCATGATCCAAGCCTCATCCGGATTCTTGAGCCACTGAGCGAGGCCAGGGATCAAACCAGCAACCTCATGGTTCCTATTCGGATTTGTTTCCGCTGCACCACAACGGGGAACTCCTGCCTTATAAATTTCTTATAAGAATTTTTATTAACCTTTTGTTTTAGGAAAGAGAAAAATTGCGTGAAGAAAAGAAAAAATATATGGAATACTTAAAACAGTGGAGTAAACCTAGAGAAGACATGGAATGTGATGATCTTAAGGTAAAAGCATGTTATGTGATGTTTCACACACCTGTGTAACAGAGGAAATAGCCACTTAAGCAAGTGTTTTTCTTTAGAGTTCCAAGGTAGCATTGTTAGTATTTTGTAACAAGCTTCAATAATGATTCTTATTCTGTGGAAATAGTTGGTCATCTGTACTATCCTTGATAGCCCAGTAACAACTGGGGCCAGGCATGCATTTAACTTGACTGCTAGACAAAGATTCTGCCTGTCTCCAGAATAACCAAAATATCCAAACCCAACTCATTCATCTCAGTTTATGAGGGACCATTTCTAAGATAACAGATGGTGAATTAAGTCTATTTCATATCCTAAGGAAAATACCGCATCAAAAATCATATTGATACAGCTAAGGCCTTGACCTCAGAATTTAGGTTAGGAATCTCTCTTGACTGGAAAGTGTAGTCAGAAGCACACTTCAGCCTCAAGTTACATTTTTAGTTTGATGAGGAAGAAGTCCCTAAAGACTGTGATTTAGTAAAGTTGAAATAAAGCCAGGGCATCTATAATTTCAAAAGTTCCAAAAGTGATGACAGTAAACATCCAGGGTTGAGAACTGTATGAAATAATTCTTTACATGAAATAATTCTTATTAGGTTAAGAGTGTATCATATTTACAATTTCCTGTGCTTGGTTCAGATAGTTATATAAATTGTTCAATCTTGCAGGAACTTCCAGAACCAACTCCAGTGAAAACTAGACTACCTCCTGAAATCTTTGGTGATGCTCTGATGGTTTTGGAGTTCCTTAATGCATTTGGGGAGCTTTTCGATCTTCAAGATGAGTTTCCTGAGGGAGTAACCCTAGGCAAGTGCTATTGCTGTGTTATAATTCACCCTAAAATTAGTGGCTTAAAAAAGCAAATTATTCTCTCTCAAAGTTCTGTGGAGTCATTGGACCTAGCTGTTGGGATCTTTCACATGGATATGGTCAGTCTCCAGTAGGGAGCTGGAGTCATCTGAAGGCTCACCTGGTGAGATGTTCATGGTGGCTTATGCACACGCACACGCTCTACCTGGTCCCTTGGTACTCTCCACACTGGATGGCCTGCACTTCTTATGTGGCAGCTGAGTGCTCCAAGAGGCCGGAAACAGAAACTGCCAGTTTTCTTGATTACTTCTGCCAAATTCCAGTAGGTGGGCCTGGGGGATTCAAGGAAGTGAAGGAATAGACTACTTCTTGAGAGTGGCATGGTATGTAAGTGCAAGGAGGGAAGGAATTGACATAAGTCATATTTGGAGACAAGTTGTTGTCTACCTTTAATTTTTGATTCTATTTTGCCTCTGTACTTATTCACTATTACTTTGTATTTACATCATTTATAAAAGCTAAATTGGTATGTGAAGGGCTTTAGATCCCATTTTGATTTTTAGCTGCCAATAGCAAAATAATTTTCTTGGAATCCAAATAAAGACTCTTAAAGACAGAATTACAGTGCCACTCTTATTTGAGTAAGAGTATATTCTTCAGGAAGGCTTTCACATTCCCTGAATTTCTCTTTATGAGCTAGATGAGGCATGAATCATTGTGCCTTACAGATCCAGAGGTCTAAACATTGTTGGTTTAGGTAAGGTGAATGAGATGAGAAAGATTTATATCTTGAGCATATTAGGATTATAACTGTTGCTGATGATTACCTCTGCTGTGCACTGTTTGGTAAACAGTAATGTCCCACATAGCTATTAAGAACATTGGGACACGAGTTCCCATTGTGGCTCAGTGGAAACGACTAATATCTATGAGGATCCAGGTTCGATCCCTGGTTTTGCTCAGTGGGTTAAGGATCCAGTATTGCCATGAGCTGTGGTGTGGATCACAGACGAGGCTCAGATCTCAAGTTGCTGTGGCTGTGGAGTAGGCCAGTAGCTACAGCTCCAATTCGACCCCTAGCCTGGGAACTTCCATATGCCACAGGTGTGGCCTTAAAACAACAAACAAAAAAAGAACAGTGGGACAACAATAACAAATCTTTTGGCATTGTTATTCAAATGAGAGTAAAATTATAATTTTAATATGTCTTAATTTACATCTCAAATTCAAACCTCAATAAACTATTATATTGATCTCTTGAGACTAATTTGGCTTTCTTTGGATGTGGGGATTTTGGCTTATGATTTTACTGTATTTTACTGATTTATAATTACATTATAAATTATTATAAATTTTTAAAAATTTTTTGCCTTGAATAAACTTGGCTGTACTTTGATAAATGGACACTTAAGAAAATAGTTACACAGGCTCTTATTGATTAAATTGTTTATTATTCCAGTGGAGTTGTTTTTTCAGTACATGACCAGAACTTTAAATTCATTTTAAACATTTTATTCACAGAAGTGTTAGAGGAAGCTCTTGTAGGAAATGACAGTGAAGGCCCACTATGTGAATTGCTTTTTTTCTTCCTGACTGCCATCTTCCAGGCGATAGCTGAAGAAGAAGAGGAAGTAGCCAAAGAGCAAATAACTGATGCTGACACCAAAGGTCAGAATTAAATATTATTGCTAGCTGATTGTTGCTTTGTAGTGAAACTAATTTTTGAAGGTTATTTTAAAATTAACTTGAATTTATGGTTCAAAATTATGGTTGTTCAAGTTAGTTGATTCTTAAGTCACATACTAACAACACATTATCAGTTTTAGAAAAGCTTTGTTTTAATGAGCTTAAAAATACTGCTCTCCCCCACCCCCCACTCCCTACCCCCACCACTGCCAGTCTGTCTTGCTTTTTATTCTTTTAGATTTCTCCTATGATTTAGGAGCATTACAGATTTCATTGATCAGTATCTGTAATTCTGAGAAATTCTACTAAATAAGCACTGATTTTTTTCCCTCCATATAAGGAAATACTTCAGTTGTTGTTTTTAATAAATTAAATTAAAAATACTGCTACTGATTTCATTCCAGATCTAATAGTTTTTAGATGGGAGTTAAGTAAAATTTAATTTTTTAATTTCACTAATTAGTTTGAACTAGAATACTTTGCTCTTTAAATTTTATACAGATAAATTTTAGGAGTCAGTGGGTGGTACATATTAATATAGAAATAATTCTGAAGGAAAGCTTTTTTAATTTTTAATACAGAAAATGTTCACTTTTATTTAGTATTTACTTCAACCAGAGGAATTATTAAGCATTTATATTAAAAGGTTGATTTGACTTCCAACATAATACTTTCTGAATTTTGCCACATACGAGATAGGACCATTAACAATAACAGTACTTTAGTGTATTTCATAAAAATTTACAATAAGAAATAACTATTTGGAGATATCTTGAGAGCAGAATATTGGTAGAAAAAAATGTGACATTCCTCCATTCAGATAGTATGGTTGTCCTTAGGTAATTTGAGCTAATTTCCTTTATGCCTAATTGCTGAAGCAATAGGACAATGATATATAAGTAAGTATCCAGTGTTGGTTGCCTTTTAAATTACAACCTGAGTTCAGATATTCTCTCGCTTGAATGCTAATAACACTCTTAAAGGACATAAGTCCCTTATCAAGGTCATTTTAACAATGTGGTCCTCATTGTCAACTCAAATGATTTAGTCAGTTAGGTGAGACTCTACTAAAGAGAAGACAGAAGAGTAAATCCACTTATAAAACATGTAAAGATTTTCTAAAATGACAAGTACTAACACTACAGATGGATTATCTAAGATAGACATTGTAGCATAAATTCATTCTTTTATTCTTTAGGTCGTCTTAATGACCAATACTGTCACAGGGTTATTGACCAAATTCTGACCTTAATATAAGATAAAGCTTTCTTTAATTCAGGATTCGAAGCAGGTGAATTTCAGCAGTCCTAGTGACAGAAAGTAGGGTTAAAAGGAAGTTGTGTTGGAAAATCAGCTGGTGTAAAGGAAAGATATATTAACTGTGAGGTGTGTATGGCCATTATATTTTCTATTCATGATTTGTTTGATCTGTGATTTTTATAGCTCTGCTTCTATACAGGACTGTCTATAAAGAAAAGTCTACCTATGAATAAGTATTGGCCATTAAAAAGGTTTTAACACCCCTTTTGAAACTAGTTATTTAAATGTTAGAGAAGGAAGAAAATAGTTTGGCGTTTTTCCGCCCTTCCCTCATTTCCTTGTTATTATTGGCCATATTTTAAATGGTTATTTCACTTTCATTAATGGCCCCATACTGTTCCCCCAGGTATTTTTCCTATGTTCTCCCATCTAAGCAACAAACAACTTTTCCATAGTCTTCCCGAAAGCAACTGAATAGTCGAATGGGATTGAACATTCTTTTATTTCCTCATTAGCTAGTCTTATTATGTAAGGTATTTCTTGCTATTTTTTAGAAATGGGGAAGTTTGGCAGAAAAGCATGAATTTATCTTAGTGATGAAAACATTGAGGTTCATTGAGGCTATTTACTGAAGATCACATAGATAGTAAGTGATCATACAGCTAGTAAAACACTATAGATGCATTGTTTCATTTAATCATACCACCCTTGTAAGGTAGATGTAACTATAACTATTTTTCTGCCGTTTACATATAAAGAAACCTAGACTTAAATTAACTTGCCCAGGGAGTTTTAAATTTAACTTTAATTTAATGTGCCCAGGGAGTTTAATTAACTTGCCCAGAGACATATGGCTAATAAGAGAGTGATGGGTTACAAATTTAAGCACTTTAGTCTAGAGCCTTATAGTGACTATGTTGTATTTCCTTATAATATGGCAAAGAAGTAATTATCTGTCTTCAAGAACATCTGATTTCTTTGGCCTTTGGTCTCCATGTTTTTATATCAAACCTTGGATTTTTTTTTTTTTTTGCTTTTTAGGGCTGCACTTGCAGCATATGAAAGTTCCCAGGCTAGGGGTCAAATCAGAGCTACAGCTGCTGGCCTACGCCACTGCCACTGCCACAGCAATGAGAGAGATCCAAGCCACATCTGTGACCTGCACCGCAGCTCGAAGCAATGCCACAACGGGAACTCCAATTTGGATTTTTTTTTTTTTCCAGTGCCATGCCTGCAGTATAAGGAAGTTCTGAGGTTAGGGATGGAAACCAAGCCACAGTAGTAGCCTGAGCCACAGCAGTGACAGTGCCAAGTCCTTAAATGCTAGGTGGCGCCACCAGGGAACTCTTAATTAGCAGATTTTTTTTTTAATCAGCAATTTTTTAACTCTCATATTAAAAATATCACTTCCTCTCTTTTGTCTTACCTCTAAATGCCCTTCAAAGTATATGAACAAGAGAATTTTTTATATAGAATAGTTTGTGTTTTTACTAAGATGCTATTGTTTAGGGTTGAAATTGTATTTACCTAATTCTAGATTATAGTGGTGATAGATGTATCTATTTCAGATAGTCATAACATATACAGTTCAGCTGTATTCTCTTGAGATGGCATACCCAATGGTTATCTCTCAGTGAATCCTAAAATGATATTTATTTCTTGACAGTGCAATTTGGTAGATAATTGAGTTAAAGAATATATATTTTAACATGTTGGTTTAATACAACTAAAAGTAAACTGTCATTTTGTTAGTTGTCTATTTCCTAAGGCCTTGTAGTCTTCATTGTAGAAAATTATAACTTTGTAGAGCTAAAATAGATTGAGTATGGTGATAGGTGCAAAGGGAGAGAGACAGTATACTTATACAGCCCTGTAACTAGGACTGTTGTTAATTTTAGAGGGCCTATTAATTTTAAGTTTGTTTGGCTTTATCTGTAAAATGAAAATTGAAAAAGCTTTAGGTCTAGTATTTTCCTGATGAGGACAAATATAATATCTGTCATTTTGACTAGATTCATGGCCTGGTAGGAATAATTTCTGAATGTATACAACTTCTCCTGTATATATTGTTTATGCTTTTAATGCCATGAAATTGTCAGTGATCGTAATCCCAGAGCTGACTTTATCATGCCTTTTCCTTTAGTAAAGGACAACATTTCTGTTCTCTAAGGTTCATTTTTTCAGCTTGTGACCTTTGGGGGAGAAAATAGTAGTAGAAAGTTAAGAACACAGAACCAGGTTAGCCCAGTGATTTTCCAGCTTTAATCTGTGGAGCCCTGCAGTCTCTTCAGGGATCCCTCCATGCTGTTCCAGGAGAATTGGAAAGATGAATGGGCAGGATTGTCATCTCTATGCCCGACTTTAACAAGGGCATCTTTTATATTGTGCTTCCAAGAAATATTTGAAGAATTTGAAAACTGCTGATCTAGACTTACCCCTTTAAGAAAAATGAGGCCAATTAAGTGACTGGTCTAAAGGCTACATAACTAGGAACTGGGCAGAGCTAAGAATAAAGTGTACATATCCAACTCTTAGTCTGAAACTGTGTCCACTCTACTGTGATACAACAGAAGGGCTTTTTATAAGCTTAAAGTTTTTTCATAGATGACATTTAAATTTTTTGTTATCTACATAAGGAATAATTGTGTGTGTGTGTGTGTATATATATATATATATATATATATATATATATATATATATACCAGTGCTTTAAATACATTTTTGTGCCATTAGATTTGCTCTTTAGTCCGCTTTGTAGGCTAAGCACTGTTTTCAGAGCTAAAGCAATTTACTTGGAAAACATAGGGAGATACTCTTACTGTTTCTTGGATCGAAGAGTTTTCAAAATAAAAACAAGCAATTTATATGAGGAGGATAAATCTATGGTTGAGTGACAGCACTGTACTGTTTTAGTTCCTTTAGCTCCTTTTCTGTGCTGCTTTTGTGATGGTTACAACTTATACTTTGTTATTATTCAATCTTAAAATATTTATAAAAGATTTGGGTGTCTTCAAATAGATTCTGACTTTCAAAGTAGACTTTCCTAAAGTTATATTGATCAAGGAGATTCGTTTTGCATTCTAACGTGCGTTTTACCACTTTTGGGGAATATGTATGTGCATCTTGTTGGTAACTTGGAAATTGTCTTCTCATGTTAAGTAAGGGAAAAGTGTGAGCGTATGTCTTAGGATTTATAGTTGGATGTGCAGACTAGACAGAATATGAATGCTGCTTGTTGTACTTAGTGTTGGTTCTTTTGAGGTTCCTGAATGTTAAGTTGTTTGCTGTTTCTTTCATCATTTTAAAAGGGCATTATTCCCAAATATTCAAGCTTTGATTTGCACTAGAATAAAGTATTTATTTCCTTAAAGATTTAACAGAGGCTTTGGATGAAGATGCAGACCCTACAAAATCTGCACTGTCTGCAGTTGCATCTTTGGCAGCTGCATGGCCGCAGTTGCATCAGGGTATGTGTGGGTTTTTTTTTTTAATTGGCTTTTTATTTTTAATTTTATAAAGGTATATTTTACATTGCTGAGGATTTGTTGTTTATATTTTAAATAACTATTTCATTTTTAACAACTATAGGCTGCAGTTTGAAAAGCTTGGATCTCGATAGCTGCACTCTTTCTGAAATCCTCAGACTACACATCTTAGCTTCAGGTGCTGATGTAACATCAGCAAATGCAAAGTACAGATATCAAAAACGAGGAGGATTTGATGCTACAGACGACGCCTGCATGGAGCTTCGTCTAAGCAATCCCAGTCTAGTGAAGAAACTGTCAAGCACTTCAGTGTATGATTTGACACCAGGTAAACTTTGCAAGTTGGAATTTGTATAACCTGTCTACTCCTACCCTCTTATCTTCTTATGCCCAGAAAATTAGGTGACTGATAAGAAATTTTAGATGCTATTCAAGAAAAAGAGAAAATCAGTCTTAAAAAAATTGTTACAATAAAAATGGTGTTCTAAATTGAAACTACTGTTTTTATTCATGCTAGCTTTAACTATTGATGATTTTCTTTTCTTTTTCATTTGGATTTTCTGTTATTTTTAAAAATTGTCATTAGTTTACTAACTCTACTAAGTTTAAAAGGATAAGTGAGAATTACCTAGCTTTCACTTTTATTTATTTGTAAATCAGAAATTTAAGCTATAGCTGCTAAATTCTAACATTGACTCAAGTAAGTGAAATATGTGGAACAGTATTTAAATTAAGATGAAGTTATTTTTTACTTCGTTTTTAATTATAAGAATAATAATGTACATGGGAGTTCTCTTGTGGTGCATCGGGTTAAGACTCCTGGGTTATCACTGCAGCAGTTTGGGTGACAGGAACCTGTGGTGCAGGTTTGATCCCTGGCCCTGGAACTTCCATATGCCACAGGTGCAACCAAAAAAAAGAAGTAGAAAAAAAAAAGTACAAATATATAGGAGTTCCCATCATGGCGCAGCAGAAACGAATCTGACTAGGAACCATGAAGTTGCAGGTTTGATCTCTGGCCTTGCTCAGTGGGTTAAGGATCCGGAGTTGCTGTGAGCTGTGGTATAGGTCGCAGATGCGGCTCAGATCTGGCATAGGCTGGCATGGCTCCGATTCAACCCCTAGCTTGGGAGTCTTCATGTTCCCTGTGTGCGGCTCTAAACAGCACACACACACAAAAAAGGAAGTACAAATATATGGAGTTTAATTTAATATGCTTATTTAAGCAAACATAAAATAAGAGTACCTTAATTCCTAACATTCATATAGTTAAAAAAATTTTTATTTATTAAGGTATAGTTGACCTAACATTCATATAGTTTTTATAATTTATGGTGTCTGTAGTCTTTTCAGAGTAGCAAATTGCCTACAGTCATTTTTTTTTTAATTCATGTGGTTATAACTTAGTTTTGATTTGAACTTCGTATATAAGCCTAACAATTAAAACTTAAAATCTTTGCAATTAGGAAAAAAAACCAAAACCTTTTTGGGGCTACACCCATGGCATGCTGAAGTTCCCAGGCCAGGGATCGAATCCACACCACACTTTTGATCCAAGCCACAGCGGAGATAACACTGGATCCTTCATGCACTGAGCCACCAGAAAACTCCAGAAATTAGAAAAATTTTCATGTCTGTTGAGCTAGTATATAAGCTAGTCATTAATATTGAAATGCTTTATATATCATGTAACTGTTAAATTGGATTCAATCTGACATGCCATTGACATGCCATCTCGAGAGACTTTATTCTGTATTAAACATTTTCACATTAAGTATAAATTAAAAATTTTGTCATTGATAATCCAGAAGTTATTTACCAATTTTTGACAGGAGAAAAAATGAAGATTCTTCATGCTCTCTGTGGGAAACTACTGACCCTAGTTTCTACTAGGGATTTCATTGAAGATTATGTTGACATATTACGACAGGCAAAGCAGGAGTTCCGGGAGTTAAAAGCAGAACAACATCGAAAAGAAAGGGAAGAAGCAGCTGCCAGGTAAGAGACAATTACAGTCAGTTGTGCTAATGAAAGCTATTTATTTCTTTGCATCTAAAACACTGTTGATTTTAGCCAACCGAATCTGACAACATATAAAAAAGGTCATACACCACAACCAGGTGGGATTCATCCCAGGTTCACAAGTATGGTTCAGCATACACAAATCAATCAACATCATACACCACATTAACAAAAGAAAAGTAAAAAACCACATGATCATCTCAATAGGTGCAGAAAAAGCTTTTGACAAAGTCCAACATCCATTCATGATCAAAACTCTTACCAAAGTGGGTATAGAGGGAACATACCTTAGCATAATAAAAGCCATTTGTGACAAATCCACAGCAAATATAATACTCAATGGAGAAAAGCTGAAAACCTTCCCACTAAAATCTGGAACAAGACAAGGATGCCCACTCTCACCGCTGTTATTCAATGTAGTATTGAAAGTCCTAGCCACAGCAGTCAGACAAACAAATGAAATAAAAGGCATCCAAATAGGAAGAGAAGAAGTAAAACTATCACTGTATGCAGATGACATGATACTGTATATACAAAACCCCAAGGACTCAACCGAAAAACTACTTGAGCTGATCAACAAATTCAGCAAAGTAGCAGGATATAAGATTAACATTCAGAAATCAGTCGCATTTCTGTATACTAACAATGAAATATTAGAAAAGGAATACAGGAGTTCCCGTCGTGGCTCAGTGGTTAACGAATCCGATTAGGAACCATGAGGTTGCGGGTTGGATCCCTGGCCTTACTCAGTGGGTTAAGGATCTGGCGTTGCCATGAGCTGTGGTGTAGGTCACAGATGTGGCTCAGATCCTGAGTTGCTGTGGCTCTGGCGTAGGCTGTTGGCTACAGCTCTGATTGAACCCCTAGCTTGGGAACCTCCATATGCCACAGGAGCGGCCCTAGAAAAGGCAAAAAGACAAAAAAAAAAAAGAAAAGAAAAAAAAACAGAAAAGGAAAACAAAAATATAATACCTTTTAAAATTGCACCCCAAAAAATCAAATACTTGGGAATAAACCTGACCAAGGAGTAAAGACTTATGTGCTGAGAACTATAAAACATTAATCAAGGAAATTGAGAGGATTCAAAGAAATGGAAAGATATTTCATGCTCCTGGGTTGGAAAAATTAATATTATAAAAATGGCCATACCACCCAAAGCAATCTACAGATTCAGTGCAATCTGTATCAAATTACCCATGACTTTTTTCACAGGACTAGAACAAACAATCCAGAAATTTATGTGGAACCACAAAAGAGCCAGAATTGCCAAAGCAATCCTGAGGAACAAAAACCAAGCAGGAGGCATAACTCTCCCAGACTTTAGGCAATATTACAAAGTCACAGTAGTCAAGACAGTGTGGTACTGGTATCAAAAAGCAGACATACAGGGAGTTCCCGTTGTGGCTCAGTGGTTAACAAATCCGACTAGGAACCATGAGGTTGTGGGTTCAATCCCTGGCCTTGTTCAGTGGGTTAAGGATCCGGCATTGCCATGAGCTTTGGTGTAGGCCGCAGATGTGGCTCAGATCTGGCATTGCTGTAGCTCTGGCGTAGGCCGCCAGCTATAGCTCCGATTAGACCCCTAGCCTGGGAACCTCCATGTGCCACAGGAGCAGCCCTAGAAAAGGCAAAAAGACCAAAAAAAAAAAAACAAAAACAAACAAAAAAACAGACATACGGACCAATAGAACAGATTAGAGAACCCAGAAATAAACCCAGACACCTACAGTCAATCTTCAACACAGGAGGCAAGAATATAAAACAGGAAAAAGACAGTCTTCTCAGCAAGTGGCACTAGGAAAACTGGGCAGCCACATGTAAATCAATGAAAGTGAAACACACCCTCACACCATGCACAAAAATAAAACTTAAAATGGCTTAAAGACTTAAACATAAGACAAGACACCATCAAACTCCTAGAAGAGAACATAGGCAAAACATTCTCTGACATCAGCCTTACAAATGTTTTCTCAGGTCAGTCTCCCAAAACAAGAGAAATAAAAGCAAAACTAAACCAATGGGACCTAATCAAACTGACAAGCTTTTGCATAGCAAAGGAAACCAAAACGAAAACAAAAAGACAACTAGCAGAATGGGAGAAAATAGTTTCAAATGATGCAACTGACAAAGGCTTAATCTCTAAAATGTACAAACAGCTTATACAACACAACAGCAAAAAAGCCAACAACTCAATTGAAAAATGGGCAAAAGACCTTAATAGACATTTCTCCAAAGAAGATATACAAATGGCTTACAAGCACATGAAAAAATGCTCAACATCAATGATCGTTAGAGAAATGCAAATCAAAACTACCATGAGGTACCACCTCACACCAGTCAGAATGGTCGTCATTGATAAGTCCACAAATATCAAATGCTGGAGAGGGTGTAGAGAAAAGGGAACCCTCCTGCACTGTTGGTGGGAATGTAAATTGGTATAACCACTATGGAGAACAGTATGCAGTTACCTTAGAAAACTATGTATAGAACTACTATATGACCCAGCAATCCCACTCTTGGGCATATATCCAGACAAAACTTTCCTTGGAAAAGACACATTCACCCACGTGTTCATTGCAACACTATTTATGATAGCCAAGATACAGAAACAACCCAGATGTCCATCAACAGATGATTGGATTAGGAAGATGTGGTGTATATACACAATGGAATACTACGCAACCATAAAAAAAGAACAAAATAATGCCATTTGCAGCAACCTGGATGGAACTAGAGACTCTCATCCTGAGTGAAGTAAGTCAGAAAGAGAAAGACAAATACCATATGCTATCACTTGTATCTGGAATCTAACATACGGCACAAATGAACCTTTCCACAGAAAAGAAAATCATGGACTTGGAGAATAGACTTGTGGTTGCCGAGGGGGTGGGAGTGGGATGGATCGGGAGCTTGGGCTTAATAGAGGCAGACTATTGCCTTTGGAATGGATTAGCAGTGAGATCCTGCTGTATAGCACTGGGAACTATGTCTAGTCACTTATGATGGAGCATGATAATGGGAGAAAAAAGAATGTATATATGTATGTATAATTGGGTCATCATGCTGTACAGTAGAAAATTGATGAAACAATGTAAACCAGCTATAATGGAAAAAAATTAAAATCATTCTATTAAACCATGTTGAGCTACAGTGTGGCATCGGATCATACTGTTTGTTGACTTTACTAAGAGGTTATGAATATATTAATAATATTTTATTTTAACTTCCAGAATTCGTAAAAGGAAAGAAGAAAAACTTAAGGAGCAAGAACAAAAAATGAAGGAGAAACAAGAAAAACTAAAGGAAGATGAACAAAGAAATTCAGTTGCAGATGTATCTATTGGGTATGGTTTCAGTTACACTGCTCATGTGGATTACAAAAAGAATAAAAATCAGCACCTTTAAAATGCTTTCAAAATTTTCAGAAAACTGGAGTTTTCTATAGGTATATAATAGTTTCAGCAAGTCTATGAAATTTACGTAAGACAGTCCTCAGATACTTATGTGTATGTTAAAAAGTTATAATTTCCCCAGAAAACTTTCCATAGGCTATTTTTAAGCAGTTTGTAGCATTACTAGTAGTAGCTCTTCACTCCACCATTATCACCACAGTTGTACGCTGTCTTGCATAGATCTCCTTCAAGCTTTTTGAGGAATAGAGGTGAGATTGAACGTTTTAATAGAAGGTGTAGGGAGAGGATGGCTGCACCTTAATTTAGTAACTGCCGAAGTATTTTGTTGCATTTCAAAATATTGGGGATGGGAGTTCTTGTGTGGCTCAGCAGGATAAGGATTTAGCATCTCTGTAGTGGCTTGGTTTGCTGCTGTGGCTTGGGTTCAGTACCTGGCCTGAGAACTTCCACATGCCATAGGCATGGCCAAAAATAAATAAATATATTGGGGATGGAGATTGGCTATGAAGACAAGTGGAAATTTTTCCGTGTTGTAGATAGCAAGTCATATTCAAATTTAGCAGAAATAATCATTTTAAAATAAAATCTGCAAAAGAAGTTCTAGAAATCTTAGTAGTCCAGATTTAGTGTATTGACTTTCGATTATGTTTACCTGTAAAAATACCTATTAAGTCTTCAGATCATAGGCCACAAACTTGCAACAGCTGATTTTTATATGACCATCAGTAATACTTTAAGGAATTGAATTTGGATACCTTACAAAATTAATAAATATCACACCTAAAGTACAAGCAATCAAATAAAAAATAGATAGTTAGACTTCATCAAAATTAAGAACTTTTGTGCTTCAAAGAACACTGTAAGTCAACTATATTCCAATAAATAAAAAAGGAAGAAAGTGAAAAAACCACCTAGAGAATGGGGAAAATTTTTTGCAAATCACACATATATCTAATGATGGTCTAATATCCAGAATACTTAAAGAACTCATATAACTCAATAGTAAAAAGACAACCCAATTAAAAACGGGCAGAGGATTTTAATGAGCATTTCTCCAAAGAAGATAAACAGGAAGCACATGAAAAGATGTTCACCTTCATTAGTCATTAGGGAAATGCGTATCAAAACCACAGTGAGATACTACTTCACACTTACTAGGATGGCTGTAATTCATTTGGGGGGTAGTAATGTGTTGGTGAGAATGTGAAGAAAGTAGAACTCTCATATATTGTATTGCCAGCAGGCATGTGTAGAACAGTGTGGCTGCTTTGGCTAAGTTTGGCAGTTCATCAAACAGTTTAAACCATGTTAATCATATAACCAGCAACCTCACTCCTAGGTGTATGCTCAAGAGAATTAAGAACATACATTCACCCAAAAATGTATACATGAAAGTTCATAGCAGCAATATTCTTAATAGCCAAAAAATAACAACCCAAATGTCCATTGTTGATGAAAGGATAATCAAAACGATGTATCTTTTCTGTGCTATATCCTTATAGCAGAATGTTATTCAACATTTAAAAAGAGTGGAATTCTGCAATTCCCATTGAGGCACAGTGGGTTAAGAACCTGACATAGTGTCCTTGAGGATTCGGGTTCAATCCCTGGCCTCGCTTAGTGGGTTGAGAATCTGGCATTGCCACGAGTTGCAACATGGGTCACACACGTGGCTTAGATCCGGTGTTGCTGTGGCTGTGCTGTAGACCAGCAGCTGCACCTCTGATTCAACCCCTGTTCTAGGAATATGTACCATAAGTGCAATCATGAAGACAAAACAAAAGGAATGGAATTCTGATACATGCTGCAATGTGAATAAACCCTGAAAACATTATGCTGAGTGAAAGAAGCTAGTCACAAAAGGCCATGTGTTACATGATTCCATTTGTAGAAAAAGTTCAGAATAGGCAAATCCATAGCAGAAAGGAGATGCGTGATTACCAGGGGCAGTAGAGAGAGGAAATGAAAATGGCTATGTGGTTTCTCATTGTGGATGATGAAAATGTAAAATGTTATGGAATTAGATAAGGGCAGTGATTGCACAACTTTGTTAATACACTAAAAACCTCTAACTTGTACATTTTGAATGGTGATTTTTATGGTATGTAAATTATATCTTAATTTTTTTTTACATTTTATAAACTTTTTCCAGTTACACCAAGATACAATTGACATAAAATGTTGTATTCATTTAAGATCTACAAAGTAATGAATTGATATATGCATATATTGTAAAATGATTACTATAGTTAGTTTAGTTAATATCCATAACCTCACGTAGCTACAATTATTTTTTTCCTTGTGATACCTCAATTTTAAAAAACAGGCATGTTAATAGATCCCACACTTCATATTTTTTGTACTCAACTAACTTCACTCATTTACATTATCTCTCTGGCTTCTGAGTACATTTGAATTCACAAAATTTACTTTGAATGTAGAATATAAATGGTGGAATTTATTTCAAGTTTTATGCAATTTTAGTTTTAATTGGGGCAATGGAGTGGATTAGGTAAAACGTCCACCTAGTGTTCATTCTGCCTACTTACTGTATCTGAAGTTTGTCTGTTTCTCTCCTCCACTGTTTGCGTACTTATCCCCTTTATACTCGGAGCCACCATCACCTCCCTAGCCAAAGTGCCTTCCTTCTAATCATATTTCCTTTTTCTAAAATCTTCAACTTTTTTCCTATTAATTTTTGAGTAATGCCCTACAAGGCTTAGTATGACTTAGCCCTACTTTTTCTCATTCATATCTTGGATTACTTCTTTTTCTTTTACCTTCTTCGCCTTCCTTTTCCCTTGGGCTCAGTGCCTTTGTACATGTTGTCCCCTCAGCTAGAAATGGAGATTTCTTCTTGCATGTCGCCTTACCCCTCCATAGTCTCTCTGGTCTTGCAGTTTAAATGTTAACTTCCTCAAGTGAGCCTTTATTGATCCCCAGGACTAGATTTGGTTCTCCTTGAAATGCTTTCATAACACTTTGAACGTCTCCCTTTTTAGTATTTAATTAGTATTTTAATTTTACAATGGTTTATGTTGTTATCTGCCTTCTCTGTGTCATCTTGTTAAGCATAATGCCTGACACTTTATAGGCAGGCAATAAATATTTTATGAATGGAATTATATATTCATTAATGAATATAATTTGTTTTTATCCTTAAGGGAGGAAGAAAGGGAAGATTTTGATACTAGCACTGAGAGCAAAGAAATAGAACAAAAGGAACAAGATCAAGATACAGTCACTGAAGATGAAGATGACCCAGGATTACATAAAAGAGGCAGAAGGGGTAATAAAGAATTTCTTCAGGGCATGCTTGCTTGATTTTAATTGATAAGTCACTTGTGTTAGTTTGCAATTCCGAAATACATATTACATTACTCCATTTGTTATTCCAAGTTGTGTACAGACAATATTCATATCTCTTTAATAGGACAGTTTCTTATCACTTCAACTTTTGGTTAGTCAGTGAGTTTTGTTGAGTTTTTGTATGTACTACTTTATATTAGACCAAATAGAAATTTTTGTTCTGTAATGTTCTCATTCAACATGCATTCAATGCCTCATTTAGATGCTGGAGATACCAAGATGAGTAATGCTTGTAATTGATGTCGTATGTTGAGAAGAGGTATCTCTGCTGGATTAAAATAATTTCATAAATTGCTGGATTAAAGGCAATACATTTTTTAAAGCTTTTGATACAAATTACTTCTGAGGATCTCTAACCATCTTCATTTGATAACTATTAAAGGAGATCCTTAAGTTTATTCCCTGCCTGTAATTTGGATGATATCTCTTCTTTCTGCATTATTTTCTAAATGGTTGTTATAAGTAGACAGAGAATCTTCTATATCACGGAGGTTGTATTCTCTGATTACAATGCAGTTGATTTAGAAATCCAAAATGGGGGAGTTCCCGTCGTGGTGCAGTGGTTAACGAATCCGACTAGGAACCATGAGGTTGCGGGTTCGGTCCCTGCCCTTGCTCAGCGGGTTAATGATCCGGTGTTGCCGTGAGCTGTGGTGTAGGCTGCAGACGCGGCTCGGATCCTGCGTTGCTGTGGCTCTGGCGTAGGCTGGCGGCTACGGCTCTGATTAGACCCCTAGCCTGGGAATCTCCATATGCCGCAGGAGCGGCCCAAGAAATAGCAAAAAAGACGAAAAAAAAAAAAAAATCCAAAATGAATAAAATTCATATTACAAATTTTAAAACATACTTTTTAAGTAGTGGGTCAAAGGAGAAACCATGGAACTTAGAAAATATTTAAAATTAATAAATATTAATACTGCATAATAATACTTGCTGTATACAGTCCCTCTACTTAGAGGAAGATGTATAGCTTTAATACATATTAGGAAAGAAAAAAGGCAAACTGAAGTAGGCATTCATTTAAGAAGTTAGAGGTAGAAGAGTTTCCACTGTGGCACAGCTGGTTGAGAATCCAGCATTGTCTCTGAGGTGGCGCAGCTTGACCCCCAGCCTGGCGCAGTGGCTTAAGGATCCAGGTATTGCCACAGCTGTGGCATAGGTTGAAGCTGCGGCTTGGATTTGATTCCCTGCGCTGGGAACTTCCATATGCCACAGGTGCAGCTGAAAAAGAAAAAAATAATAAAAATGAGAAGTTAGAGGTAAAAACTAATGTGTCCAAGTATAACGAAACAATAGATGGGAGTAGAAACTAATAGAAGATAAAACTGCAGTAGAACAACAGAAATTATCACAACTTTGTAAATCAACTATACTTCAATAAAACTTTCAAAAAATGGAGAAAAAAACTGCAGTAGAGAACAACAAAACCAAAAGTTTATTCTTTATAATTGAAATTCTTTGTTGAAATTGATTTTTAGGGAAGTGAGGGGTCTCAATAAACAAAATTAAGACTAAAAATGGGGGGTTCCCGTGGCGCAGTGGAAACGAATCCAACTAGGAACCATGAGGTTCGATCCCTGGCCTTGCTCAGTGGGTTGGGGATCCAGTGGTGTAGACCGCAGACACACCTTGGATCTGGCGTTGCTGTGGCTGTGGTGTAGGGTGGCGGCTGCAGCTCCGGTTGGACCCCTACCTAGCCTGGGAACCTCCATATGCCGTGGGTGCGGCCCTAAAAAAAGACAAAAAGACAAAAAAAAAACCTAAAAATGGAAGCAACATAATTACAGATAGAGTAGAAATTTAAAGACCAGAGGATATGATAATTTTATAGCAATCAATTTGAAAGTAGAGGCCAAAATGAGCAAAATCCTAGAAAAATGTGAATTATAAATGTGGATTAATGAAAAAATGTAAATGTAAATGGTCCTGGGAGTTCCCATCTTGGCTCAGCGAAAACAAATCTGACTAGCATCCATGAGGACGCAGGTTCCATCCCTGGCTTCACTCAGTGGGTTAAGGATCTGGCATTGCTGTGAGCTGTGGTGTAGGTTGCAGATGCAGCTTGGATCTGGCTTGGCTTTGGCTGTGGCGTAGACCAGCGGCTGTAGTTCCAGTTCAACCTCTAGCCTGGGAACCTCCATATGCCTCAGGTGCAGCTCTAAAAAGACAAAAAAAAAGTAAATGGTCCTAAACCATTAAAGATCTTGAGTTAATATTTGAAATCTTTCTATTAAAAAAAATCAGTCCTAGCCAACTTTATGGTGAACTCTGCTCAATTTTAAGGAAGCACGTAATTCCAGCCTTGTGCAAAATCTTTTCAGGCAAAGGAAATGGAAGAAACACTCCCTCAACCATTTAAGTAGTTGACAATGACAAGAGAGAAGTGTAATTCTTCAATACAGCATAAAAGGCCAGTCAGATCACCAGCAATCCAGGCTCTTTCTATGTTTTTGGTACTGTCATCCTTAGGGTTTTGCTGCCATCCTCATATTCCAGAATGATTTATCACCATATCTCCATTCTACCTGGTTGGAAGAGGGGAAAAAGAAAAAGAGGCACAACCCAAAGGTTACATATAATGCTTCTGCTCCCATCTCTTTGACCAGAATTTTCTAATGTAGCCATGTTTACTGGGGAGAGTCTGAGAAATGTTGTCCTTCTTTTGGATTACTAGGTGCCCACTAATAATTAAGGGTTCTGTTACCATAAAGCAGTAGTTACTATACTACACCTCATTAGCCAAATCTGTCCTGCTCCTGTTTTTATATAACCCATGAGCTAAAAAGAGTTTTTGCATTTTTAAATAATTGAAAAAAAATTTTTAAAGATTGGTATTTTGTAACATATGAAAATTGTATGGGGTTCCTATAGTAGCTCAGTGGTTAATGAATCCGACTAGTAACCAAGAAGTTTTGGGTTCAATCCCTGGCCTCGCTCTCACAGTGGGTTAAGGATCTGGTGTTCCCGTGAGCTGTGGTGTAGGTCGCAGACATGGCTCAGATCCCTTGTTGCTATGGCTGTGGCATAGGCCAGCAGCTGTAGCTCCAATTGTACCCCTAGCCTTGGAACCTCCATATGCCGTAGATGCGGCCCTAAAAAGACAAGAGACAAGAAAGAAAACTGTATGAAATTCAAACTCAGTGATCATAAATAAAGCTTTATTGAACACAGCCATGCTGACTCATTTACGTATTGTCAGTGGCTGTTTTCATGCTACAGAGCAGAGTTGAGTAACTGTCACAGAAATCATATGACCCACACGGCCTAATATTTAGTAGCTAGCCCTTTATGAAGTAAACTCTCTTGCCTTAGAGGAGGGACTGAATGTATGCTGCAGAATAATGTTACAGACTGCCACACTTTTCAGTATGGAGGTGGCAGATTTTTGCGTGTCCCTTTATATTTAACTGTGCCAATTTCTTATTAACATGGTGTATTAGTCTATTCATGCCGCCGTAACAAAATATCACAGATTGGAGGGTTTAAACAACACATTTTTTTTTTCTTGGTCTTTTTAGGGCCACAGTCACTGCATATGGAGGTTCCCAGGCTAGGGGTCCAATTGGAGCTGTAGCCGTGGCCTACACCACAGCTCACAGCAACGCTGGATCCTTAACCCACTGAGCAAGGCCAGGAATCGAACTTGTGTCCTTATGAATGCTAGTCAGGTTCGCTAATGATGGCCACGTTGTCCATCGTGGTTAGCCATGATGGGAACTCCAACAACAAATTTATTTTATCATAGTGCTAGAGGATGTAAGCACAAGATCAGGTGCCACAGGGTTGATTTCTGGTGAGGCCTCTCTCGGCTGGTGATAGCACCTTCTTGCTGTGTCCTCACATGATCTTCCTCTGTGCCCACAGTGTGAGAGTGCCCTGGTCTCTGTTCCTCTTATTTAAAGACACCAGTCCCCTTGGATTAACCCCACCCTTATGACCTCCTTTAACCTTAATTACCTCCTTAAAGGCCCTGTCTCCAAATACAGTCACATTGGAGTTTAGTACTTCATCCTATAAATTGGGGGATGTAGGGGTGGCACATACAATTTGGTCCATAATATGTAGTAACTTGTATCATATTTCTATAATGAAAATTTTAAATATGATGACGGTGATCAGATGTTCTTTCAATTATAGGGAAGAGAGGACAAAATGAATTTAAAGAATTTTCAAGGCAAGAAGAAGTCAACTGTGTAACAAGAGAGCCTCTGACTGCTGATGAGGAAGAAGCCTTAAAACAGGAACACCAACGAAAAGAGAAAGAGCTCTTAGAAAAAATCCAAAATGCCATAGCATGTACCAATATCTTTCCCTTGGGCCGTGACCGCATGTATAGGCGGTATTGGATTTTCCCTTCTATTCCTGGATTGTTTATTGAAGAGGATTATTCTGGTCTCACTGAAGATATGCTCTTGCCTAGACCTTCATCATTTCAGAATAATGTACAGTCTCAAGATCCTCAGGTATCCACTAAAACTGGAGCTTCTTTGATGTCTGAATCTACCTCCAGCATTGACCAAGGTCCATGTGATGATTCTGTGAAGCTGCCAAAACCAGTGCATAAGCCAAACCGGTGGTGCTTTTACAGTTCTTGTGAACAGCTGGACCAGCTTATTGAAGCTCTCAATTCTAGAGGATATAGAGAAAGTGCCTTAAAAGAAACTTTGTTGCAAGAAAAAAGCAGAATATGTGCACAACTAGCCCGTTTTTCTGAGGAGAAATTTCATTTTTCAGGTAAATTTTCAATGAAACCTGTTTCCTTTATTTTTCTTTCCCAACAATCTCTGATTCGGGATTAAGCATTTTTCAAATTATTAGAGCTATATTTAAAGCACTTTCTTTTTCTTTTGGACTGTGCATTTAGTTCCTGAATTAGAGAAAATTTGCCCTTTAGAAAAAAAAATTTTCTAGATTCCTCTGTGTTCCATTTGGATTATGTGAAACAGATCTAGAAATGTGAGAAGTTACATATTCTTGCTAATAATCCCATTCCTTGATTAGTAAACTGAATACCTGCCTGAGGCGTTGAGGTTACCCTCCATTTTTGAGCTCTAATAGTGACCTTACTCACTGAAGGTTTTAGCTGAAGGTCCAAGGACAGGTTCCATTAGTTATCACTTCTTTGGAGATGGGCTGCAAGAGCAGATCCGGTAGCAACATTTCCTATTGATGGTCTACTGATGACAGATAAGAGAAAGCACTAAGGCATGTTTAGGTGTAAATGAGATTCTCTAGGTAGAGAACTCTTAGATTTACTGTGACTACTTTAGTTCTCTTAAGGATTAAAAACTGTAGATCACAATTCCTTTTTTTTTTTTTTTGGTCTTTTTGCTATTTCTTTGGGCCGCTCCTGCGGCATATGGAGGTTCCCAGGCTAGGGGTCGAATCGGAGCTGTAGCCACTGGCCTACGCCAGAGCCACAGCAATGCTAGATCCCCAAGCCGCGTCTGCGACCTACACCACAGCTCACGGCAACGCCACATCGTTAACCCACTGAGCAAGGGCAGGGACTGAACCCGCAACCTCATGGTTCCTTGTCAGATTCATTAACCACTGCGCCACGACGGGAACTCCCCACAATTCCTTTTTAACAGCTTTATTGAGATTTAATTAATACAATATACAATTTACCCTTTAACATGTACAATTCAGTGGTTTTTAGCATATTCATAGATATGTGTGACCATCACACAGTCAGTTTTAGAGCATTTTCATCATCTCAAAAAGAAATCTCAGAGTACCCACTGTAGTACAGTGGGTTAAGAACCTGACTTCAACAGCTTAGGTCACTGCAGAAGCCCGGGTTCAATCCCCTGCGTGGTACAGGAATTTGTGCGTTAAAGGATCCAGCATTGCTACCTCTGTGGCTTGGATTCAATCCCTGGCCCAGGAATTTCCATATGCCATAGTGTGACCATAAAAAAAAGGAAAAAAAAAATCTTTTAACCTTTAACTACCAACCCCCCATAGACCTAAGCAACCACAAACCTATTTTCTGTCACTGTAAATTTCCCTGCTTGAACATTTTATATGACTGGTATCATATAATTTATGGCCTTTTGGTACTTGCATCTTACACTTAGCATATTTTCAGGATTCATCCAAGTTGTAGCATATACTTCATTTCTTTTTATGGCATTTTACCTATCCATATGTTAGTTGATGGACATTTCTGTTGTTTCCACCCTTTGGCTATTATGGATAATGCTGCTGTGACCATTTGTGTACACATTTTTGCCAGCATATGTTTTCATTTATCTTGGGTAAATATCTTAGAATAAAATTACTGGCTAACATGGTAATTCTGTTGAATCTTTTGGAGGAACTGCCACGTGTTTCCTAAAGTGGCTCACCATTTTATTTATTTATTTATTTATTTATTTATTTCGCTTTTTAGGGCTGCACCCGTGACTTAATGGAAAGTTCCCAGGCTAGGGGTGGAATCGAAGCAAACAGCTGCTGGCCTACACCACAGCCACTGCAACTCGGGATCTGAGCTGAGTCTGCAACCTCCACCACAGCTCACACAACACCGGATCCCCAGCCCACTGAGCAAGGCTAGGGATCGAACCTTCATTCTCATAGATACTAGTCAGATTCGTTTCCACTCTGCTATAGCAGCAACTCAAAGTGGCTTATGATTTTAAATTAAGGGTTAAAAATTTTCCCTGTCCTTGCCAACACTTGTTACTATTGACTTGATTCTAGCCCTTCTTGAGGTATGAAGTGGTATTTCGTTGTGATTTTGATATGCATTTCCCAAATGACTAATGACGTTAAGCATCTTTTCATGATCTCATTGGCCATTTGTATATATTCCTTAAAGAAATGTCTGTTCAGGAGTTCCCGTCGTGGCGCAGTGGTTAACGAATCCGACTAGGAACCATGAGGTTGTGGGTTCGGTCCCTGCCCTTGCTCAGTGGGTTAACGATGTGGCGTTGCCGTGAGCTGTGGTGTAGGTTGCAGACACGGCTCGGATCCAGCATTGCTGTGGCTCTGGCGTAGGCCAGTGGCTACAGCTCCGATTCGACCCCTAGCCTGGGAACCTCCATATGCCGCAGGAGCGACCCAAAGAAATAGCAAAAAGACCAAAAAAAAAAAAAAAAAGAAAAAAAAAGAAATGTCTGTTCAGATCCTATGCTCATTTTTAATTGCATTATTTTTTTACTGATTTGTAAGAGTTCTTTACATACTCTAGATACAAGTCCCTTATCAGATAAGTGATATACAGGCATTTTCTTTTTTTTTTTTTTTTTTGCTGAGTGGTTTTTTGATTTACTGAGTGGTTTTATATCCATTATCTCACAGTCATAGTCAAATGGGTAGTTGTGTTTTTTAATAAAATCACAATAAAGATATATGATAACTATTTCAGACAAACCTCAAACTGATAGCAAATCTACGTATAGTCGGGGAAAATCTTCCAATGCATGTGATCCATCTCAAATGTCTGCAGAAAGGCAGCTTGAATTGAGGCTGAGAGATTTTCTTTTGGATATTGAAGACAGGATCTACCAAGGAACATTAGGAGCAATCAAGGTTTGTAGCTGTTCCCATTTTTAATTTGCCTAATTACCAGTATTTTGGTCATATTTGTTAATTTATTTGATATAGTCAAGGCATGTGTGTTCCGAATAAACACCAGGGAGTGATAATATTTTTTATGAAAACCAAGTTTATTCCCCTGTATCAAAATGTTTATATGTAGATACAAATATTTCTTAAATATATGACTGTCTGCTTTTACAATTTAGTGAACATAGTTGATCTTTTTAATACTGATTTTTAGTACTTTTAAACTATCTATTTTATGGTATTTTTATCCGAGATGTTGAAATGTGTAAGGATATTTTCTTCTTCCTTGACTAGCTCCTGCCTGCTGTGCTGAGTCTGGTTTGTTTATTGGTTTCTTTGTTACCTTTTTAAAATCTGTAAGTAATTCATGCTTGGTATGTGTGTTCTGTTCATTCCTTTGATATCATCTGTCATTTTTTTTGCTACTATCAGGTGACCAATCTTAGAATTGTTTATGATTGTTTATAAATGTTTATATAGAGAGTAAGGT
Organism: Phacochoerus africanus; assembly: GCF_016906955.1. NCBI lineage: Eukaryota > Metazoa > Chordata > Mammalia > Artiodactyla > Suidae > Phacochoerus > Phacochoerus africanus. The sequence goes on from NC_062552.1 coordinate 66,274,900, forward strand.
ATTAAAGCTTCCATCTATGAATGATATGAATTCCATTTTGGCCACTTAGTAACCTTATTTTTAGATCCCTTTTTGATTCACAATCTGTTCTAGAATATTCATGAAATTTTCATATGTACATTGAACCTCATACTTCTTAGGATCAGCATGTGCCATTTTGCAAGATTAGTAAATTTAGGTTTTGTTACAGGTTACAGACCGACACATCTGGAGATCAGCATTAGAAAGTGGACGGTATGAGCTGTTAAATGAGGAAAACAAGGAAAATGGAATAATTAAAACTGTGAATGAAGATGTAGAAGAGATGGAAATTGATGAGCCAGCAAAGGTCATAGTAAAAGACAGGTACAAAAAGGATTTTTCAAAGTAATCATCACTTTTCCTTGCCACTTTATTAGTTTTTTGTTTTGTTTTTTCATATGTTTTGTTTTTTCAATAAAGACATTGTCTTTTTTTTATTGCTTATTTTCTTTCTTTATTTTTTTAGGGTTTTTTAATTATTTATTATTATTTTTTTCCCACTGTACAGCAAGGGAGTCAGGTTATCCTTACATGTATACATTACAATTACATTTTTCCCCCAGCCTTTCTTCTGTTGCAACATGAGTATCTAGACAAAGTTCTCAATGCTATTCAGCAGGATCTCCTTGTAAATCTATTCTAAGTTGTGTCTGATAAGCCCAAACTCCTGATCCCTCCCACTCCCTCCCCCTCCCATCAGGCAGCCACAAGTCTCTTCTCCAAGTCCATGATTTTCTTTTCTGAGGAGATGTTCATTTGTGCTGGATATTAGATTCCAGTTATAAGTGATATCATATGGTATTTGTCTTTGTCTTTCTGGCTCATTTCACTCAGTATGAGGTTCTCTAGCTCCATCCATGTTGCTGCAAATGGCATTATGTCATTCTTTTTTATGGCTGAGTAGTATTCCATTGTGTATATATACCACCTCTTCCGAATCCAATCATCTGTCATGGACATTTGGGTTGTTTCCATGTCTTGGCTATTGTGAATAGTGCTGCAATGAACATGCGGGTGCACGTGTCTCTTTTAAGTAGAGTTTTGTCCGGATAGATGCCCAAGAGTGGGGTTGTGGGGTCATATGGAAGTTCTATGTATAGATTTCTGAGGTATCTCCAAACTGTTTTCCGTAGTGGCTGTACCAGTTTACATTCCCACCAACAGTGCAGGAGGGTTCCCTTTTCTCCACAGTCCCTCCAGCACTTGTTATTTGTGGATTTATTAATGATGGCCATTCTGACTGGTGTGAGGTGATATCTCATGGTAGTTTTGATTTGCATTTCTCTTATAACCAGCGATGTTGAGCATTTTTTCATGTGTTTGTTGGCCATCTGTATATCTTCTTTGGAGAAAAAGACATTGTCTTTATTTATAGCTTGAATAATTTTTTTTCTCCTTGTTGAAACTTTTTCCAGTCAGTATCTATCTGATTTACGTTTCTGAGACACCACTCTCATTTCTTAATTTATCTTTCTGGCTACCCCTTACCTTTGCTGCTGCTTCTTTTTTTTTTAATTATAGTTGATTTACAGTGTCTGTCAATTTCTGCCGTATAGTATAGTGACCCAGTTATACATGTATATACATTCTTTTTCTCATATTATCTTCTATCATGTTCTGTCACAAGTGATTGGGTATAGGTCCCTGTGCTATACAGTAGGACCTCATTGCTTATCCGTCCTAAATCTAATAGTTCACATCTACTAACCCCAAACTCCCACTTCATCCCACCCCTCAGCAACCACAAGTCTGTTCTCTCTCCATGAGTTCATTTCTCTTTTTTCTTTTCTTTTCTTTCCTTTTTTTTTTTTTTTGTCTTTTTGCCATTTCTTGGGCCGCTCTCGAGGCATATGGAGGTTCCCAGGCTAGAGGTCGAATCGGAGATGTAGCTGCCAGCCTATGCCAGAGCCACAGCAACGCAGAATCCGAGCAGCGTCTGCAACCTACACCACAGCTCGTGGCAACACCGGATCCTTAACCCACTGAGCAAGGGCAGGGACCAAACCCGAAACCTCATGGTTCCTAGTTGGATTCATTAACCACTGCGCTATGAACTCCTGAGTTTGTTTCTTAATGTAGATAGGTTCCTTTGTGCCATATTTTAGGATCCCCATATAAGTGATATCATGTGGTATTTGTCTTTCTGATTTACTTTACTTAGTATGAGAGCCTCTATTTTCATCCATGTTGCTGCAAATGACATTATTTTGTTTTTTGTTTTTTCCATTGTGTATATGTACCACATCTTCTTAATCCATTCTTCTGTTGATGGAGATTTAAGTTGTTTCCATGTCTTGGCTATTATGAATAGTGCTGTGGTGAACACAGGGGGTTCATGTATCTTTTTGAATGAAAATTTGTCTGGATATACGCCCAGGAGTGGCATTGCTGGATTATATGGTAGTCCTATTTTTAGTTTTCTCATGTACCTCCGTACTGTTTTCCACAGTGATCGTACCAATTTATATTCCCTAAAGTGTAGAATGGGGTTCCTTTTCTCCACACCCTCTCCAGCATTTATTTGTGGAATTATTAATGTTGGCCATTCTTACTGGTGTGAGGTGGTACTTCATTGTAGTTTTGATTTGCATTTCTGTAATAATTAGTGATATTGAGCATTTTTTTCATGTGTTTGTTGGCCATCTGTATGTCTTCTTTGGAGAAATGTCTGTTCAGGTCCTCTGCCCATTTTTCAACTGGGTTTTTGTTTTTTTTTTTTTTTTGAGTAGTATGAATTGTTTGTATATTTTAGAGATTAAGCCCTTGTCAGTTGCTTCATTTGAAACTATTTTCTCCCATTCCATAAGTCTTTTTGGTTTTATTATGGTTTACTTTACTGTACAAAAGCTTGTATGTTTAATTAGGTCCCATTGGTTTAGTTTTGCTTTTATTTCTATTGCCTTGGGAGACTGACCTAAGAAAACATTTGTATGGTTGATGTCAGAGAATATTTTGCCTATGTTCTCTGCTAGGAGTTTGATGGTGTCCTCTCATGTTGAAGTCTTTAAGCCATTTTGAGTTTATTTTTGTGCATGGTGTGAGGGTGTGTTCTGGTTTCATTGATTTACATGCAGCTGTTTAGTTTTCCCAGCACCATTTGCTGAAGAGACTGTCTTTTTCCCATTTTATATTCTTCCCTCCTCTGTCAAAGATTAATTGACCATAGATGTCAAATTTTTTTAAGTAACTTTGTTTTTCTTCAAAAAAATTGTTTTAAAATCTAATCTGATTGTGAAGACTTTAATATTTGTAACCACTGAAATGATGATTTTGCTAAGCCTCAGGTTTTATGTTACTCCACTTAATACTAAAGTAGCCAAAACAACTTGTTAGGATAATGATAATTACTCAATTTTTTTAAAAAGTCTTTGAACTTAAGGTTTTATTCATTTCTGAAAGTCGCCATTCTCTATCCACTTTTCTTTTCTGTAAGAAAACTTAGTAAACTGTAATAGACTAAAATATTATTTGAGCTGTTAGTCAGAACCCATATATCTATACACAGGTACTTTTACTTTTTCAGAGTTATTTTGGATAGTATCTGCCCTTAAGGATAAGTTAATTGTCTAGAAGGAAGTGGTGGAGGGACATTAAGCCAGCAATTATAGAATAGGGTCAGAGTTGTGGTAGAAGTAACTACCTATTGCAAATGTAGTACATAGGAGGGCTTCGCATCTTGCTAGAATATATGGAAGACAGCAGAGAATGAGCTAGAGGAAGTGACTGTGAACCTAAGACCTGAAGGTGAGGAGGATAGGCGACTGGGAGGGAAGACATCATACCAAAGGCTTTTAGGGAATGGGCTTGTACTTTTAAATGATCTCTTTTGGTGCAGCGTGGAGATTTATTGTAAAGAGAGTAAGATTGGAAGCCATGGAACCAGTTAGTTATGAGACAGCTGTAAGTAAAAGTTGAAGCAGAAAAAATAAAGATAAGCCACCTGAGATACTTATCACTGAGGCTCATCATAGTATCACCTCTCTGAAACGTTTCCCCTAAGCCTTGTCTCATCCACCTTCCCTCTAGATATTTGCCTTTGTGACCTCCTTAAATGATTTGATAGTTTAGCTCTTAGTTCATATTTTTTTTTTGTCTTTTTTGTTGTTGTTGCTATTTCTTGGGCCGCACCCGCGGCATATGGAGGTTCCCACGCCAGGGGTCGAATCGGAGCTGTAGCCACCGGCCTACGCCAGAGCCACAGCAACTCGGGATCCGAGCCACGTCTGCAACCTACACCACAGCTCACGGCAACGCCGGATCATTAACCCACTGAGCAAGGGCAGGGATCGAACCTGCAACCTCATGGTTCCTAGTCGGATTCGTTAACCACTGCGCCACAACGGGAACTCCTCTTAGTTCATATTTTTATCTTCCTTTCCTACTAGCTTATGAGAACTCCTTGAGATTAAGGAAACTTTCTTATATAGGTATCAATAAGCATTTGGATGAATTAGTGGACTGAAGTTTCACCTAACAGTGTTTTTAAGTATTGTAAACTCTTCGTTGTTTTAATTGTAGACTTTTGGGCATAAAAACAGAAACACCAAGTACTGTCTCAACTAATGCAAGTACCCCACAGTCAGTGAGCAACGTGGTCCATTATCTTGCAATGGCACTTTTTCAAATAGAGCAGGGCATTGAGAGGCGTTTTCTCAAAGCTCCACTTGGTAAGTATCTGGTTTTAATTCAAGATTTTAGTTGTATTTTAAATGCTTTTGAATTACTCTTTATATAATAGAGCTTTATTGGCTGACATAATGAAATTTGTTAACTTATTTGAAAATTTTGAGATCACATTTACATTTTAAAATAAGAATTCTTTTAGGTGAGTTTTTTTCTATAATACTAAAAATTTTTTTTAATTCTAGATATTCATTCGTTTTAATGAATGTCTGTTTTAACTGTTTCTGTCAGTCTCTTCTTTTGTGAACATTTCATCCAGACCCTGAATAATCAAAGATTATACCTAAGTTTGTTGTTTCTGTTAGTTAAAACAGAACCTCAAAGAAGCTGCTTAAGGAGTTCCCATCCGGTGCAGCAGAAACAAATCCGACTAAGAACCATGAGGTTGCAGGTTCGATCCTTGGCCTCGCACAGTGGGTTAAGGATCTGGAGTTACCATGAGTTGTTTTGTAGGTTGCACATACAGCTCAGATCTGGCATTGCTGTGGCTGCGGCTCCAATTAGACCCCTAGCCTGGGAACCTCCATATGCCATGAGTGTGTGGCCCTGAAAAGCAAAAAAAAAAAAAAAAATGAAGAAGAAGAAGCTGCTTAAATCCCTACTCTTAGGAGTACAGTGGGTCACTAACCTGAGCTCTGTGTGAGAAGTGCGAAATCAGAAATACCAAGTATTAAAGGGTACACAGATGAGGAAATGACCTATAATTTGTGGTTAGGATGACAGAAATAATGCTGTCTGGATCATGCTTCAGCAATTTATGAAATTAATACGCTTTTAGAGACTAACATAGGAACCATTATTTTCCTAGATTATGTGTTTCAAATTCCATATCAATTTTCATGTTATAACTGCCTCTACTTCCCTGTGGTCTTTCTGACATATTGACTTAGTTTATAATTCATCATATTGAGATAGTTTATATCTCAGTAGTAGGGTACCAGAAGAAACAATTTTTTAATTTTTTGCTTTATTTTATTTATTTTTGGCCACACCCATGGTATGTGCAAGTTCCCAGGCCAGGGATTGAACCCATGCCACAGCAGCAACCCAAGCCACTGTGGTGACCATGCTGGATCCTTAACCCACTGCACCATAAGAGAATTCCAGAAACAGTTTTTTTATTTTTTTTTATTTTTTAATTTTATTTTTTGCTTTTTAGGGCCACACTCGTGGCATATGGAAGTTCCTAGGCTGGGGGTTGAATCAGAGCTACAGCTGCCAGCCTACACAACAGCCACAGCAACGTGGGATCCAAGCCGAGTCTGCGACCTACACCACAGCTCACAACAATGCCAGATCTCTGACCCACTGAGCTCTGATTGGACCCCTAGTCTGGAAACCTCCATATGCTACAGGTGCAGCCCTAAAAAAAAAAAAAAAAAAAAAAAGAAAAGAATTATGACTTTGCTTTCTTTGTTACTGAATACTGGTTTACGTATTTAGTTTTTGAAGGAAAACCTTGAATTTGAATTTTTGAAGAGAGTGGGGTTGGGAGCGAGCTTATAAAACATCTTAACTTTGTTTTTTTCTACATTTCATATCTCAGCTAATTACACTTTTAAATTGTTATATAAAAAAAGTTGACATTGTTGAATCTTAATAGATTTATTTATTAAAAGAATGAACAGCTATGAAATGCATGCCTACTTATTTTACATATAGTATTTATTCACCCTCTTTTTTTCCTTTACTAGCATAGGGAGAACTATGGAGTAGGAGATGTGTTGAGGGTTTTTTTGTTTGTTTGTTTTGTCTTTTTAGGGCCACACCCAAAAGAGGCATATGGAGGTTCCCAGGCCAGGGATAAAATCAGAGCTGTAGCTGCCAGCCTACGCCACAGCCACAGCAATGCCAGATCTGAGCTGCATCTGCGACCTACACCACAGCCCACAGCAACACCAGATCCTTAACCTACTGAGCGAGGCCAGGGATGGAACCGGTGTCCTCAATGGAGTCTAGTTGGGTTTTTTACCACTGAGCCACAACAGAAACTGCAGAGATGTTATTTTTTATCTCCTGTAGAAACCTGTGATGGCATAGTGACATGGATTACTTTGTAGTGCCAGGTACCAGTAGGAAGTCTCCCAGTGTGATATTTGATCATTAGAATCTACCATTATTTTGTGTTAGTAAAATACTTTTAATTAGTAATTTCTTGAGGATTTTATCTGTTCTAACATAATGGAAAATGAAAGAGAAGCAAGACATTTCTGCCCTTGAGAGTTGTATAATCCGGGGAAGAAGCAAAGTTTAAGATAAAACAAACAACAGAAAAATGGAATCATATATACTGTTTATCCCTAAGTACTTACATGAAAATAGAAAAATAAGGACATCTATTTATATTTTATATTTAAAATGAGTAGAAGTAAGTAGGATAAAATTTGAACCTTGAGCTACCAATGGTTTGTTTTTTTTTTAAATGAGTGTACAGCTAATATTTTTCCATCCATTTGCATGTGTATGTATTTATGTACATGTGTGTATGTGTTTTTTAATGATTTTTATTTTTTCATTATATTTGGTTTACAGTGTTCTGTCAGTTTTCTATTTGGTTTAATTTTCTTAAAGCATGTCTCTCTGTCTCTCTTTTTTTTTTTCCTTTTTTTTTTTTTAGAGCTGCACCCTTGGCATAGGGCATATGGAGGTTTGAAGTCTAGGGGTCTAATCGGAGCTACAGCTGCCAGCCTTTGCCACAGCAATGCCAGATCTGAGTCACATCTGCAGCCTACACCACATCTCATGGCAACTTGAGATCCTTAACCCAATGAGCGAGGTCAGGGGTTGAACCCACAACCTCATAGTTCCTAGTCAGATTCGTTTCCACTGCTTCACAATGGAAACTCCCTTAAAGCATCTCTTTGATGAAAACTTATAGCATTTCACCAGTGTTTGAGTTAAGAATCGTTCAAACTGACTTTCAAGGTTCCAGAGGTTCTTTTTTTTTTTTTTTTCATTTTTTCCCCCTGCCTCCACCATGGCATATGTAAGTTCTCTGGCTAGGCATATGTAAGTGAAGCAACACCAGATCCTTAACCCACTGCGCTGGGCCAGGGATCAAACCAGCAACACCATAGAGACAAGCTGGATCATTAATCCACTGTGCCACGGTGTGAAGATTCTTCATAATTTTTCTTCCACTCTTCCATGTTGGCCTCTGCAACCTTATTTCTTGCCATTACCAGTAAGAATGCCCTCTAATTTATCCAGAAAGATTTCTTCAAGATCTTTGAACTAGCAGTTCTTGTTGCCTTCTCCTTGGAGGTCCCTTTCAGGCCAGACTTTTTCATGAAAAGTTATATCAGAAAATCAAGATAAATAGAAAGCATAAAACAAGAGAGTGAAAATAAATCAAATGAACTATATTACTACATTTATCTCCCTCTTTGCTGATATTTCTCTTCAGCTTCATCTAAAGAGTCATTTGACCCATCCATTTTTCCCCTCTCCCGTTGGGTTATAAATTTCAGTTATTGTTAGAGGGTCTGATGCTTTTTTGTTTTGTTTTGTCTTTTTAGAGCTGCATCCAAGGCACATGGAGGTTTCCAGAATAGGGGTCGAATCGGAAATGTAGTCACTGGCCTACGCCACAGCCACAGCAATTCAGGATCCAACCCTCATCTGCAGCCTACACCACAGCTCACGGCAATGCCAGATCCTTAACCCACTGAGCGAGGTCAGGAATCGAACCTGCATCTTCATGCATACTAGTCAAGATTTGTTTCCACTGAGCCATGACAGGAACTCCTCTGATGCTTTTTCAAACTGCTTGATTATTTACTCATATTTTCAAATGTTCATTTCTTTAAACATAATTATTTTATAATCTCTGTAATTCTGTGTCTCAAGTCTTTATGGGTCATATTCTGCAGGCTGTTGCTTATTTTGTTTTCACATGTGCCTTATGGGTTTTGACTATTAACTCTTATTCCTCAGAATTTAATCTATGGAAATTTCTTCAGAGAGAATTTGCAAAGATTTGCATTTGTTTCTGCCATTCACCTGAAATCACCACCAACCCTGAATGACTTTAAAATCTTAGCTTGTGGAGTTCCTGTCGTGGCACAGTGGTTAACGAATCTGACTAGGAACCATGAGGTTGCGGGTTCGGTCCCTGCCCTTGCTCAGTGGGTTAACGATCTGGCATTGTTGTGAGCTGTGGTGTAGGTTGAGGACGCGGCTGGGATCCCGTGTTGCTGTGGCTCTGGCGTAGGCCGGGGGCTACAGCTCCGATTCGACCCCTAGCCTGGGAACTTCCATATGCCGCGGGAGCGGCCCAAGAAATAGCAAAAAGACAAAAAAATAAAAAAATAAAATAAAATCTTAGCTTGTGTTTTTTCAGGTTTTAAACTTGATCAAGCCTTTGCTTGCAGTTACATCATCTTAGGGTAGATTTATTTCCCCTTTTCACCCAATACCTAGGGCCAGATGAGCAGATTTCCTTGCTGCTTTTTTCTTGGGGCTCCCGTTTCACCCCTGACACTTACAGGTGTCGCTTTTGGGGGTCCTTGGGGATTCACTATGTTGAATAGGCCTTGGGTCTTAACGTCCTTTCTCTCCCTCTCTGCCAAACAGTCAAACGTGAGCTCAAGATGCACTAGTATTTGGCAGGTCTCTTGCCTTATGACTTCAACTCATTGTGTATATCTTCACTCTCCCAACTGTATTAAAAATTTCTTGGAGTTCCCTTTGCGGCTCAGCAGAAACAAACCCAACTACTATCTATGAGGATGCAGGTTCAATCCCTGGCCTCACTCAGTTGGTATTGCCACAAGGTGTGGTGTTGGCTGCAGATGTGGTTCAGATCCAGCATTGCTCTGGCTGTGGTGTAGGCCAGCAGCTGCAGCTCTGATTCGACCCCTAGCTTAGGAATTTCCATATGCCATGGGTACAGCCCTAAAAAGAAAAAAAAAAAATCTTAAAAGCAAGGGCCATAGAGTAGATTTATTTCATATTTTGTAAAGTGCTGCACATAGGAGGATCAGTGTGATTCAGGGATAATGACAGGCAGTTTACATGTCTTATGTGTATTATCTCATAAAATGTCTTATAAACAAACCACAAATTACTGCTGAGGAATCTGAGACACAGAGAGGTTAAGTAAATTGCCCAAGCTCACGTAGGACAGCTAATCAGGGTAGACTGACTTCATAGCCTATATTCCCTTAACCATTGTGCTACTACTCGTGGAGTTTTATTTGAGGAAAATAGTGGAAAATGTGGCATGATGGGACCAAACTATGTGTGGAGTCTTATATATCTTTCAGAATTTTGACACGTGGTAGGCCCTTCATAATTAAGTATAATGTCTTAGGAAAACTAAGGTGGTTGCTATACTGAAGAGCAGTTGAAGATGCCAGGGTAAAATGATAGACTGGCTAGATTTATGGCATCTAGTAAAATGATTCTTAATAGATTTTTTAGTCCAGAAGACACAGGATTGCCAAAGTTATTTTTCTTTTTTAGCTATTGAAATCCTTAAACATTTGGTTTATAGATTTATGCAATTCCTTGTGTCATAAACAAGATGTGGCTCAGCAAATATTTTCTTTAACATGAGGTTTTTGTTTTTAATATCAACACAGTCTTTTTGTGAAGTATTAGGAGAAAAGAACTGTAAAGTCTAACCTATTTAAAATTACTGAGAAAATAGTTCTAGGAGATATATAGGGTTTGCTTAGGAACTTTAATCACTTTCTCTTTTCATTTAAGATGCCAGTGACAGTGGGCGTTCTTATAAAACAGTCCTGGACCGTTGGAGAGAGTCTCTCCTTTCTTCTGCTAGTCTATCCCAAGTCTTTCTTCATCTCTCCACCTTGGATCGCAGTGTGATATGGTCTAAATCTATACTGAATGCACGTTGCAAGATATGCCGAAAGAAAGGCGATGCTGAAAACATGGTACTTTGTGATGGCTGTGATCGGGGTCATCATACCTACTGTGTTCGGCCAAAGCTCAAGGTATTTTTTTCACCTCCTTCTCAGATCAGAATTGAGGCATTGAGATTCTTTGCATCAAATGATTAATGATATTTATATGATTTATCAGACTGTGCCTGAAGGAGATTGGTTTTGTCCAGAGTGTCGGCCGAAGCAACGGTCTAGAAGACTCTCCTCTAGACAGAGACCATCCTTGGAAAGTGATGAAGAGCTGGAAGACAGTCTGGAAGGTGAGGATGATGAAGTTGATGATGATGATGAAGAGGGTCAAAGTGAGGAGGAAGAGTATGAGGTAGAACAAGATGAAGATGATTCTCAAGAAGAGGAAGAAGTCAGGTAAGTCCTAACATGCAATAAAATGAGAGTTTATGAGGAGTGTTAACCATACAGTCTCTTCACTGTCCAAATACAAATGAAATGGTTGGGGTCCATAATTTTTTTAAAACTAGTGCAGAGTATACTGGTATAAAGTTACCCTTGTTTTTCATGTATTACAAACATCAGAAGATGGAAAAGAGATTCTTGGTGTTGAGGCACAGTAAGTTTAAGGTCTATTTGTATGCCATTCATTGGCCAAAACTGTAGGATACTCAGTATCAATAGTAATGAAAAATGACAGTCTCCTGTAGCATAAGGAGGCAAAAGATTTGCATTTTAAGTTTCTGAGGAGTTCCTGTTGTGACTCAACTAGTTGGGTTGATTACCATAAGGACTCAGATTTGATCCCTGGCCTCACTCAGTGGGTTAAGGATCTGGTGTTGCCGTGAGCTGTGGTGTAGGTGGCAAACATGGCTTGGATCCTTCATAGCTGTGGCTCTGGCATAGGCTGGCAGCTGCAGCTTAGATTTGATCCCTAGCCTGGGAACCCCCATATGCCACAGATACAGCCCTAAAAAGCAAAAAATAGGTTTTTCACTACGATTAAGTCCATTTATTCTGTTCTTCTAAGAATTTCATTACAGTTTATCATAATTTAGGATTTGATATTCATGATGATGTCCTTGAAATTATTAAACATTCTCTTTGCATTATAAAGAAATACATGAAAGCACATTTTAAATTTCATGAAAAATCTATTGGCTCTAAATTTAAGGAGTTAAATATAGGTTAAGTCTCAGTGACATAGAAAAGCTTAGTTTGTAGAACTCATTGGCTGAATGAATATAGAACAAGGGGAATAAAAGTGATTATATGTTCATCACTGCTCTGTAAAGTAATTGTTTTGTAACACTATTCATAGCCCACCAAAACGAGGAAGACCTCAAGTTAGATTGTCAATTAAAACAAGAAGGAAACTGAGCTCTTCTTTCTCAAGTCGTGGCCAACGACAAGATCCTGGAAGATATACTTCAAGGAGTCAGCAGAGTACACCCAAAACAACTCTTTCTTCTAAAACTACCAGTAGAAGCCTAAGAAAGATAAAATCTGCTCCTCCTACAGAAACTAAGTCTTTAAGAATTGCCAGTCGTTCTACTCGCCAGAGTCATGACCCACTGCAAGCAGATGTATTCGTGGAACTACTTAGTCCTCGTAGAAAACGTAGAGGCAGGAAAAGTGCTAATAATACACCAGAAAGTAGTCCCAACCTGCCTAACTTCAGGGTCATTGCTACAAAGTCAAGTGAGCAATCAAGATCTCTAAATGTTGCTTCAAAACTTTCTCTGCAAGATAGTGAATCCAAGAGAAGAGGCAGGAAGAGACAATCTACAGGTATGAAGACCTCTAATTTAAATTATTCTTTTTAAAAATTTTTATTATAGTTGATTTACAATGTTCTGTCAATTTCTGCTGTTCTGCGAAGTAACCTAGTTACAGATATTTATAAATTCTTTTTCTCACATTATCCTCCATCATGTTCTATCACAAGTGACTAGATATAGTTCCCTGTGCTATACAGCAGGTTCTCATTGCTTATTCACTGCAAATGCAATAGTTTGCATCTACAAACCCCAAACTCCTAGTCCATTCCACTCCTTCTGCGTCCCTCTTGGCAACCACACGTCTGTTCTCCATGTCCGTGAGTTTGTTTCTTTTCTGTAGATAGGTTCATTTGTACCATATTTTAGATTCCAGGTATAAATGATATCATATGGTATTTATTCTTACCTAAGAAAATTGAGTGATTTGGAAAGGTTGAATGTTGAGATACTTTGGATCATTTTCAAAAGACTCACTATTCAGAATTACTATGGAGCAACCTAACCTGAAGCATAATATTCAAGGAAGGGGCAGCTATTTGGGAACTAAAGATAAACTGCATTACTAGTAATTCTACTAATATAGCAGAGTAGTTGTTAAGAAATTCGCAAACAGCGAGTTCCGTTGTGGCTCAGCAGGTTACGAATGTTACAAGCATCCATGAGCCTGTGGGTTTGATCCCTGGCCTTGCCAGTGGAATCCAGTGTTGCTGTGGCTGGTAGTTGCAGTTCTGATTCAACCCCTAGCCTAGGAACTTCTATGTGCCATGGCCCTAAGAAAAAGCAAAAAAGAAAGAAAGAAGGAAAAATTTGCAATGTTCTGAGGTTTTTTGTTTTTGTTTTTTTGTGGGTTTTTTCCTTTTTGCCTCTTCTAGGACCAAACCCTTGGCATATGGAGGTTCCCACACTAGGGGTCGAATCAGAACTGTAGCTGCCGGCCTTCGCCACAGCCACAGCAACGCAGGATCCGAGCCGCGTCTGTGACCCATACCGCAGCTCATGGCAACGCCGGATCCTTAACCCACTGAGCAAGGCCAGGGATCGAACCCGAAACCTCGTGGTTCCTAGTTGGATTCATTAGCCACTGAGCCACAACAGGAACTCCTACAATGTTCTGTTTTTAATGGAGAGATTGGCCAATACTCGCACAGCCTCAACTTATCACAGTATAACATGTTTCATTCTCTTCCACCTTTTCTTCCTTCAAAACACACATACTCATCATCACCTCGATGAGCTACTTTTGGTAATTTGGTAAGTCTCCCATCTAACACACTGAATCTGGGGCAAGGGAGAGTTGGGAACAGTAATATTGCTAAGGAGTGATGACCAATGATCTTTTTTTTTTTTTTTTTTTTAAGGGGAGTCAGCAGGAGCCCTTTTTAGTTCCCCACCCTCATGATAGCTTTTGCTGAGGGGCCACTGCTAGCACCCCACTTGCTCCCTTCCCTTTGGCCTAAGACGGCAGGGCAGTGCAAGGGCAGTATGGGGACACTGAAGGAGCACATCACGACTCCCCGTTCCCAGAATCATCATCATCATAACACTCGGCAGACCAACTATCTTTTTAATTCTGATAATTATTGTTCATAGTAGTATTTATCCATATAATAATGCCTTTACCCATTTATCTCTTTTTTTTTTTTTGTCTTTTTGCTATTTCTTGGGCTGCTCCCACAGCATATGGAGGTTCCCAGGCTAGGGGTTGAATCGGAGCTGCAGCCGCCGGCCTACGCCAGAGCCACAGCAACACGGGATCGGAGCCGCATCCTTGACCTACACCACAGCTCACGGCAACGCCGGATCATTAACCCACTGAGCAAGGGCAGGGATTGAACCCACAACCTCATGGTTCCTAGTCGGATTCGTTAACCACTGCGCCACAACGGGAACTCCATACCCATTTATCTCTTCAATCCTATCTTCCCTTTTCTTTAATGTCAGTAGTAATAAAACTTTGATTTTTTTAAAAAATGACGTTAAACAAAAAATGCTACTACTGTTCTTTGAAGAATTTTAGAGAGTTTGTGTTGCATTATTCAAAAACGTGACTGGGATTTCCTGTCATGGTGCAGCGAAAACGAATCCGACTAGGAACCATGAGGTTTCGGGTTCGATCCCTGGCCTTGCTGAGTGGGTCAAGGATCCAGAGTTGCAGTGAGCTGTGGTGTAGGTGGCAGACACAGCTCGGATCTGGTGTTGCTGTGGCTGTGGCATAGGCCGACGGCTACAGCTCTGATTCAACCCTAGCCTGGGAACCTCCATATGCTATGCCACCAGTGCGGGCCTAAAAAGACAAAAGGGAAAAAAAAAGAAAAGAAAGGAAAAAAAGTGACTGTATTAAGGAATTCATTGACAAAAGAATGGAACATGATGCAGTCACCAGGTTGTCAAGTTTTGCTGGGGAAATATCAGATAACTTTGCACAAGATCTAATTTAGCTTTTCCTATCTCCTTATCTGTTTTGCTCTTCCCCAATCATGTTTGAAACCTTCTTGTTTTAAAACAAAAAACAAACAAACAAAAATCTGTTCTTAATTGATTTGTGAACTTACTAATAACCTAGTTCTAAGGACAAATAAAGGGGAAATGTATGGATTTACATTTAAGCAGGTAATTTAAACTCCTAAATTCATATATGGGCTATACTGCTCTTTTCTACTAATTCATATACCTTAAATCTCATTATACACCTTACATTTTGTGAGGTAAAATTTTGCTCTAAGAAAATCCTCCATATAGTTCCCTCTGTGTTGCATTGGATTAAGAATCCAATTGCAGCAACTCAGGTCACTGCTGGGGTGTGGGTTCCATCCAGGCAGGCACAGTGAGTTAAAGGATCTGGTGTTGCTTCAGCTGCAATGTAAGTCACAGCTACAGTTTGGCTTGGATTCAGTACTTGGCCCAGGAATTTCCGTATGTCATGCATGCAGCTGTTAAAAGAAGAAAGAAAGAAAATCCTCCATATACAATTGATGAAATTAAATTTTTGAGAATAATCTTTTATTTCATCTTTGATAAATACTTTTTATTATGCAACGTAATTTATAAAAAGACCGAGTTTCTCAATCCAAGGAGGTTGTTTTCCTAAGATGTAGTTCAGGAAATTCCAGGGAATTGTTTGCTTTCATTTTACTATAGTCCAAGACATATTTTTAATAAAATGGAGTAAAAAAACAATCCACAGATTTTGTGTTCTAGAATTTCCTTTTTTTGTTTCTCACCTGTGCCACGTGGAAGTTCCTGGGCCAGAAATTGAACCCCTGCTCCTGGAGCCACAGCAGTGATAATGCCGAGTCTTTAACAGCTAGGTCACCAGGGTACTTCTAGAATGTCCTTTTGTATTACACTCTTTACAGTCTGTTCCCAGTGAATGTTTATTTCAGTTGGAAACTTTTAATATCAAAAGGAAATAATGTTGTGGTTGCCAAGGGGGAGGGAGTGGGTGGACTGGGAGCTTGGGGTTAATAGATGCAAACTATTGCATTTGGAGTGGATAAGCAATGAGATCCTGCTGTATAGCATAGGGAACTGTATCTAGTCAATTGTGATGATATAAAGGACATGATGGAGGATAATGTGAGGAAAAGAATGTATATATATGTGTATGTGGCTAGGTCACTTTGCTGTACAGTAGAAAATTGACAGCACTATCAACCAACTATAATGGAAAAAGTAAAAATCTAAAAAAAAGAAAGGAAATAATGAATTTTTGGTCTAAATTTATATGTCTCAGCACGTAAGTTAGTTTAACATCTCAGTGGGTAGAGTATCGGTTTTCTGGTTGAATTTAGTTTTTATTTATATGCCCTGTTTGGCTTGTGGTGATCAAATATTTTGCTTGGTTATCACCTAATAATTAATACAATTCTTTATTCAGAATCATCTCCTATGACACTGAATCGAAGGAGTTCAGGCCGACAGGGAGGAGTTCATGAATTGTCTGCTTTTGAACAACTTGTTGTGGAATTGGTACGGCATGATGACAGCTGGCCTTTTTTGAAACTTGTTTCTAAAATCCAGGTAATATTACTAGACTTTATAAAATGTATTCATGTATATATCTGATTTAGTCTACATGGCAACTTTGAGGTAGTCAAAGTACTTATTTAGTCACTGTCTACTTAAGAAAAAAAACTTGGCAAGTTGGTTCCTATATTGAAAAAAATGGAGTTAGATAGTCTTCTCAGTCCCTTCTAGTGCTGTGACTGATTCTTTTGTTTTTGTTTTTAGATAACTTTACTTTTAAATGTTTATGACTAGTAGGAAACTTCACTGAATAGGAAAACAAATAGAGATACTTGCTTTTGTTTTGGCCAAATAGTACAAATGAGATGTGGAAGAGAAATTTCCTCTTGATAGAAGTTTTAAAAGAAAAATAACACATTTTTGGAAATGATTTAAAATTGAAGAATCCTGTCGTGGCTCAGCAGGTTAAGGACCTGACTATATCCATAAGGACACGGGCTCAATCCCTGGCCTTGCTCAGTGGGTGAAGGATCTGGTGTTGCCATGAGCTATGGTGTAGGTCACAAACGTGGCTCAGATCTGGCATTGCTGTGGCTATGGCGTAGACTGGCAGCTGTAGCTCCAGTTAGACCCCTAGTCTGGGAACTTCCATATGTTGCAGGTGCAGCCAAAAAAAGACAAAAAAAATTTGATAACCAGAGTTACTCTAATGCTGCTATGACTAGTTCTTATAAATTATGACAGTGTGTTGAAATAACCTCACTTTTTTTATGTAATGAATATATATGTAATGGGTTCAGCTGAGTATCATTATTGGTATTTCTGTTATGTGAAACAGTGTCTCTCGAACTTTAGCAAATACCAGAATCACCAGAGAGCTTGCTAAAGCAGAGATGACTGGTCCCCACCCAGAGTTCTTGATTAACTAGGTCTGGGATGATGCCAAGTCATTTACATTACTAAAAAGTCCCCAAATGAGGCTGATGGTGCTGGTCCAGGGACCACAGTTTGAAAAACATTGATGTAAAAGATAGATAGCTTAAATAACAGAGATGGCATATCCTAAGGGATGTGAGATGGGGCTGTGGTTATTTAATATGTATGGCAGAATCTGATAGCCATATATAGTACTATAGAATTTAATATGTATGGCAGAATCATATAGCCATACATAGTACTATAGCAGAGATAGGACAGTGAGAGTGTACTGTCTAGAAGTTATAATGGTCTTTCAGATGTAGAGAAGAGGAGTTTGATTTGAGCATTTCAGAGGGAGGGAATAGCAGGAATTAGAAAATTTTTCTGTGGAAGAACTGTTTGGTCTGGTCATTGAAGAAAGATGGAATTTCTACAGTGAGAAATGGAATGAGGACAGTTCAGGAAGTGGGAACAATGAGTTTAAAGACCAAGAAGTGAGAATATGGGAGTGATGGGTAATTTGAGTGCAGCAGAGGGTACGTTAGAGGGGCTCAGACACGACTAGACTATAAAAGGCCTCGTCGGTATTAGGGGACAGTCCCTGAATGAAAAAGTGACATCATCAGAATTCTACTTTGAGATTTCTAAAGCCAGAATGTATAGGATTAACCAACATTGAATACCATCTTATAAAAGTTAACTCTCAGTTTGACTGTAACTGATTTTTCCTGAGTAGTATATATGGAGAAAAAGATAGCACACAAGCAAATCTGTAATCTACCTTTTTCATAATAAATTGATAACATTTTTATAGTATCAAATAAGTTTCTACAGCATTATAGTGACTGAAATGTATTATGTAGTTTTAATGGACTAAGAGTATTCAGAGGTTAATATTCAGTTGCTTTTAAGTGTAAAACTTGCATGTATTTGACTACTTATCTCCAATAAATTTTCTGTGGGAGAGATATATTTGAATTATTTTACAGGTCCCAGACTATTATGACATCATCAAAAAGCCCATTGCCTTAAATATAATTCGTGAAAAAGTGAACAAATGTGAATATAAATTAGCATGTGAGTAATTTATGTTTTTCTCTGATAATTATTTCTGGGCAGGTAGAGGGTAGTTTTCTTTTTATTTAATGATGTATATTAATGTAATTGCGTAGATGGCATTCCAAAAAAAATCCCTGAAACGCTTAAATATGCATATATAAAAGGTGGATGGGGATTGAATGAGTTAAAGATATTTTCTAGAATCTGATCTTAGTAGACATTCTTTGTAATTACATGAAATGCATCTAAATAAATAATTGCATATTCTCAATAAAACAGTTTTTAACATATTTGTTGTTAGACAATTTAAGCTTTAGTTCTGCCTCCTTGTTTCAGTCTTTATTTCCTAAAGAAAAAATACACTTCCATTTTCTTAATGACATTTCCAGATATGATACAAAAGTTATATTTATAATTTGCTTTCTAATCTCTTTTTTTTTTTCATTCTAGCTGAGTTTATTGATGATATTGAGTTAATGTTTTCGAACTGCTTTGAATACAACCCTCGTAACACAAGTGAAGCAAAAGCTGGAAGTAGGCTTCAAGCTTTTTTTCACATTCAGGCACAAAAACTTGGACTCCATGTCACCCCTGGGAATGTGGATCAGGTTAGCACACCTCCGGCAGCAAAAAAGTCACGAATCTAATTTTGTCCTTCTAAAGGATATATCTGAAGAAAACAAATTGTTCATGAAAATGGAACGTTAAATCATGCTCTAAAGCAGACATATATATATAAAGCAATAACAACTGATTGACCACATTGAAGTGTGGCCTGCACTATATATATTCTCAACGTTAATATTAAGCACTCAGGAGAATGTAGGAAAGATTTCCTTTGCTACAGTTTTGTTCAGTATCTACTAAGTTTGATAGATGTATTGGATACAGTACTGGTTTACAGAGGTTTTTGTACATTTTGAGATCATTCATGTGTCCCCATATCTCAGAAAATATTTTTTCACCTATGATTTATTTTGCCATTGACTTTTTTTGGAAGTGTGGTATTAAGGGAGATTTATCTACACAGATCTTCCATTATAACACAGTTTAGAAAAAAGTTATGTCTGAGAATTGTTTAATGAGCACATTCTTTCAACACTACACATGAATGAATCCAATTTTATATCCTTGAAGTGCTGTACCAGTGCTGGCTGGAGGTATTAAGTCTGAGTTTATTAATTAGATATTTATTTAGCATTCAGAGTAATTTGTGAATTTGTTTTGTATTTATAAAATTTGTACCTGGAAAATGTTCTTTAATTTTTTAAACATTTTATTGTGTTTTCGTTTTATTTCTCTAACTTCCTTAATCAATCAATAAAAGATAATACCCTCCCCTTTCCCTGGCAGTTCTTTCGGTTTTACAGAACTGTATTGTAAGTTTTTATGTACAACTTTTTAAGTGTACAAATAAAATGATACATTTTTTTCAAGTATTCTGAATTTCTGGAATTTTGACAAATAAGAATTTGACTTCTGCATGCGATAAATACAGACCATAGGAGTCTATGTTTTATTGTACCTGAGTCTATATAGCAGTGGTTTCATCTTTTTCTGCCCAAACCCTTGAGGAGTAAGATACTTCCCATCACTAACAGTAACATTCTATGGCAGGGATTCTCATTAAAAGGAGAAAAGAAAGTTTGCAATATGCCCACCTAGTTAAGAAACACCACTCTGAAAAAAATGTTTTTGTTAAAATAGGAAGTGCTGTTTCTTAGATGTGGAAAATATGTGCAGGTCTCTGTTTTGGAGGAGTAGCTGTTTCTTTTTAGGATGTAAAATTCAGGGATCCTCTCTAGGGTTTGGGGGTAGTAAGTAGAGGGGACCATCCCTCTATTTTCTCACCTGAAATCCTCAGGATTTAATTAGGTTCATTTGTTTGGGAAGTTACCCCTCTACTTTTTTTTATTTTTTGTCTTTTTTTTTTTTTTTTTTTTTTAGGGCCACACTGTGGCATATGGAGGTTCCCAGGCTAGGGGGTCCAATCAGAGCTACAGGGGCTGGCCTACACCACAGCCACAGCAACGTGGGATCTGAGCCAAGTCTATGACCTATACCACAGCTCACAACAACGCCGGATCCTTAATACACTGAGCAAGGCCTGGGCTTGAACCCCGAGTCTTCATGAATGCTAGTCAGGTTCGTTAACCACTGAGCCACAACGGGAACTCTACGCATCTACTTCCTTTCTTTCTCACATACTCTGAGATTATCAATTCCTTGGATTTTTTTATATGAATATGTTCATATCTGTAACTGTTGATAAATTTGTAATCATTTCAATACCAATAACCAGATTTCTTAGAAAATTTTACTAAATGGTGTTTAAATACTTGAAAGAGAATTCTAAAATATCATTACATTTTAATAGTAAACCATCTGATTGCTTAATATTCTTCACATTTTGGAATTTTTTTTTTTTTAATTACTGCACCCCTGGTTTATGGAAATTCCCAGGCCAGGGACTGAATCCAAGGCACACCTATGCTGCACCTACAGCAACAACGGATCCTTTAACCCACTACTCTAGGCCAGGGATTGAGCCTGCACTTCCACAGCAACCCAAGCCACTGCATTTGGATTCTTAATCCACTGTGCCACAGCAGGAACGCCAATATCCCTCACTTTTTAATGTTAATAACTAGTAACTTTATATTTGCTTTTCTTCTGAACAAACACAAAGAAGGAATTATTTCTGATCAACTAATTGAATTATTCAGTCTGAAAGTCAGTCTTAACACATGCCATTTATCTTACATGTTGCCTTTCTCAGATTCAGTTAAAATAGGACATTGGGGAGTTCCTGCTGTGGCGCAGTGGAAACAAATCTGACTAGTATCCATGAGGATGCAGGTTCAATCCCTGGCTATGCTCAGTGGGTCGGGAATCTGCCATTGTTGTAACCTGTGGTGTACGTCACAGACGCAGCTCAGATCCCGAGTTGCTGTGGCTGTGGCGTAGGCCGGCAGCTATAGCTCTTATTCAACCCCCAGCCTGGGAACTTCCATATGTGACCACTGCAGCCCTAAAAAGCAAAAAAAAAAAAAAAAAATTGGACATTGCCTTTTAATCTTTCTAGCCAGATTGTTTTATATACAATAAGCATCATTTATTCCCGTGCATATCTGCAGTAGTTGAAGTTTTATACAGCAACAAGGTTAACACATAAAGACATGTGGTAATGGCTGAGATGTCACATTGACCTGATAAAGAAAGCAAAGCAGTCAGCATCATTTGACTTCTATTTTGCTTTTATGTTTTTATTCAAGGAGACAGGATTGCATAGTGGAATGAGTAAAACAAAAACATAATTAAGAAAACTGAAGTCCAAGACAGTGAAGGAGACATTTCAGTCAGCTGGGTACTTCTTAATGATTTCAGATGAATTATATTTCTAAAAGCACTTGATTTGTAATTGCAAGAGAATACCAGAAGGGAAAGGAATATTAACATATCCTGCTATATATACCAAGCCCATTAATATAAAAGTTTTTATCCTCCGTATCCAATAACTATGGGAAATGCTTTTTATGTTAAATAAGGCAATTGGTTTTGTTATTATTTTTCTCTGCATTTTTCTTTTTTGTTTTTGGTTTTGGTGGGTAAAGGAGAAAAAGATAGCTTCATTGCTTTGCCCAGGCAAAGGGGGCCACAGCAGGCTAATGCCTTAAAGACTGTGCCCTTCTCTCCATTTTTCAAGTGAGGGTTTAGACTCAGATGAATTTTGTTTTTCCAAGTACTTGCCCAAGATCACAGAGTAAATGTCACCAGACTGTCAGCGTTCCATCTGGTTAACACTAGGATGGTGTCACTAGGTACACTAGGGTATCTCCAGGAAGATGAGAAATATGCAGATTTGTCTTTGTGAACAATATAAAGGGGTGAGCAAAAGGGAAAATAGAGCATGTTTATATACGTGTGTTCATGTCAGATAATAATCTACCTCACGTTTTTTGGAGCAGTATTCATTGCAAACAGATGGTTCTTTTCCTTCTTAGTTTGTAGTTTCTCAGGATCTCTATCTTCATATTTTTTATTCATGTGCTCAGACTGTGTACTGAAGGCTGCATGAGTATTGGAAAAGTTTGCTGTCTTCCGAACTTTGGATTTAGTTACAGTGTATATTTGGCTACAGAGTCCTTAATATTGAAGCATATGTAGAAACGTGTGAGAAGCAGAAATTTAATACCTATGCCAAGCTTGGAAGGTAGCAGTTCTTGCAATATCTTTCATTCTCTCCTTTGTTTGCCATTTTTCCCCCAGTATTAGAATATTTTAAAATTTTACACTTTTTCTTGAGAGAAAAGGAGTTGCACACATGTGGGTATGTTGTTTGATTTCAGAAAAATGGGTAGATTGCTTAGGTTAATTTCTCTAACAATAGAAGGAGGATTATACTTAAGCTACAAATTCCACATTAGCCTTTATGCTCACTGATAAAGAGAAGTTGCAGTGTTAATAAAGGTATCAAAGCAAACGTCTAGGAAAAATATGCACGAACATCTGTGTATAAGTAATTTAATGGTATATTAATGACTGATCAACCCTCTATAATCTTTCTATTGATTCTTTTTCTCAAAGTTTTGTCTTGGGAACCAGCAACGCTTCCTAGTGAAGAAATTTGAGAAAATGTGTTCAGAGTATTGATGGACACGCAATCTCTGTATAGAATTTAAGATTGTAATTTAAGCCTTAGATTTGTATGATATTAGAGGTATACTACTTTTTTCCCCAGGAAAATGAAAATTTTACTTCTTCTAGTTATAAAATTAATAAATGATCATTGCCCAAAAAATAGAACACAGTGAATATGTAAAATAAATTTGGTGTATAATTTTTCAGATTTTCTCATGATATACCAATCATATTTGAATCAGCTTTTTTCATTTACTGCAATACATTGTGATACCCATATTCATTTGTGTGCTGTCCAGTGTTCCACTGTGTCTAGGACTCACCTCATTTGGATCTCTTATCTCAGATACCACCCCCATCCTGCATTTATTTAACTGGTTAATCATTTTCATGTATCTCTTTTAACTCCTGATTCCTATCACTAGTCCTTCTTCTGGCCACTCCCTAAAAATCAAGATTGGCCTGTGCTCTCATTTTTGGTTGTCTTTCATTCTAACTCTATGTAGTCTCTGAGCATATAGTCCACAGTGAAACTTAGCAATTACCCTATACTGGGCCTCTCCTTCCACCCATGAAGGAAAAATTGGTATAAGATTTGACATCCTGGCGTAAACAACGAGAAAACTGAATGAAATACATTAACAAACTTTTCATACATTGTACAGTAGGCAGTGTAGGAGTGTTTTCTCTTTAAGATCGCCCCATTACTAATCTTCCTAAATAACAAAACTAAGCAACTCAAGTTCTTATATACAGATTTCCTTCCCCCATTACCTATCATGGGATTAGCTTGGCCTACACAATCTGACACCATTCTGTCAGCCTCATCTGTCACTTCCCACCACAATGTCTACGAATGGTTCCTGTCACATTGGACTCTGGTTTCCCAGATACTAGGATTCTTCTAAGCTCCATTCTTTTCGCTTGCTGTGTCTTCCATTTGAAATGTCTTTCAGCTTCACCAGCGGGAAGCAGATAACCTAAAAACTTGTTAAAATCACCCAGAACAGGAGTTCCTGCTGTGGGACAGTGGGTCAAGAATCTGGCATTGCCATGGCTGTGGCGGTTGCAGCTGCAGCTTGGATTTGATCCCTGGCCTGGGAATTTACATATGCCATGGGAGAATTCAGAAAAGGGGGGGAAAAGGCAACCCAGAACAGAATTTCTGTTGGGGATGATGAAAAGTTCTAGAAATGAATAGTCGTGATGGTTGCATGACGGTACGAATGTACTAATGCCACTGAATCATATATTTTAAAATGGTTAAAATATGGAGTTTCCGTCGTGGCTCAGCAGTTAACGAACCCCACTAGCATCAGAACCTCGCTTAGTGGGTTAAGGATCTGGCGTTGCCATGAGCTGTGGTGTAGGTGGAAGACACGGTTCAGATCTGATGTGGCTGTGGCATAGGCCGGCGGCTACAGCTCCAATTGGACACCTAGCCTGGGAACCTCCATATGCTGCAGGTGCGGCTCTAAAAAGACAAAAAGGCTAAATAAATAAATAAAATGGTTAAAATAGAAGGTTTTATACTGTATATATTTTACCACAATTTTTTAAACACCTGGAAATGCTACCTAAAAGACAACAAGCATCTGTTTAAATTTATAGCTGAGTGCACAAGAAAAAAATATCCTGATGGTGACATGAGCTGAAGCTGTAACTATCCTGGGGCAGATGGATAGCTGGTCTAGGAGAGTTGATGGTTTAGGAACTTGGGTGATCAAATCTACGTGGAGATAAGTCCTGGGGCTCATTCAAATCAGTTGAGCTGAAAATCCATATAAAACCAAAACCCTGGTAGTACTATACCTTTATTAAAAATGTAAACAGGACAAAAATCTGCCAATATGTGGTCCAAAAACTTCTAAGGAGCAAAGCCAACCTTAAAAAGTGATCTTTAGTCAGACTTCCACCTCTGAGATGATAAAATAGGCATCCTTTTCCCCAGTCCTCCTCAGTAACTAAAAACTGTGGACATTATGTATAAAGTGAACTTAAAAACTGAAAGAAGGCAGACTGACTAGGGACCTTGGGATTTGAGGAAAGACACAGTGATGGGTTTCCTGGGTTTTCTTTTTGACTCATATGTATATCCAGATGGTGGTACAATTAGAAATTCCAGATGGCACAAACAAGCCAGCCACAACAAAATCCTTCTCTAGCCAAAGAAGGAAAAAACAGCCTAACAAGACAAAGCATTCAGACAATAACCACTCTATTCCAGCCAAACACTGCAGGAAAAAGCCAGCTATACATATGCCCACACCAGCAAAGACATAGTGGGGAGCCTAGGCCTCCACCCTCATCCGGATAAAATGAAGTGCCCAACACCTGCACTAGAGTGGTGTCACAAAAGACCACGTAGAGGTCCTGGACATTCATCCCTGCCAGCCAGTGAAGAGATGTCTCCCCCCACACGTGGTCAGTGGAGACCAGGTGAGGCCAGGACCCACCAGGAATAACGAGCACCCCCTCTCTGGTGTCAGTGCAAACTGAGTGGGAAACTTGGACTTCTGCCTGCATCTGGCAGTCACAAGGTACAGCCTCAGCTTCTCCTGTCAGTGGAGTCAGAGAAAGCCAGCTGAGACAGAAGGTTTCAATAAGATCCAGAGTCTCATACAACAAACATGTCCATGATTCAATAACAAATTATTCATACGAAGAGCCAGGAAGAGCTCAAACTGAAGGGGGACAAAGAAGATGCCAACACCAAGATAATGTGTTAGAATTATTTGACAGAGATTTTAAAGTAGCCCTGATAAAAATGCTTCATGAACCATTGTAAACACACTTGAAACTGGTGAGAAAATAGAAAATTTCATGTTCTAGCTTTCTGATACTGTAACAAATTACCACCAATCTAGCAGCTTAGACAATGGAAAGTTATCAGATGTAGGAGTCTGATAGGAGTCTCATTGGGCTAAAATTAAGTTTCCAGAGTGCTGCTTTGCTTTCTGGAGGCTCTGGAGAAGAATCCATTTCCAAGCTTTTTCTAGTTTCCAGAGGTTACCCACATTTCCTGGCTTGCAGCACCTCCTTCCTCCACCTTCAAACCTATTAACATTATGTTTCTCTGACTTTCTTCAGTAATCCCATCTTCCTTGACCACCACCAGGAAAGCCTCTCTGATTTTAAAGACTCTTATGATTAGGTTACACCCACCCAGACAATTCGGGATAACCCCACGCCCACCCCGCAAGCTCCTACATTAATCACATTTTAAAATCTCATTTGCACTTAAGGTAACATATTCACAGGAATTCTGGGAATTAGGATGTGGACATCTTCGGAAAACTATTGTCCAAAATATATAGAGAGCCCCTAAAACAAAACAGGAAGATGAATAACCTGACTAAAATATGGGCCAAAGACCTTAACAGACACCTTATCAAAGAAGATAGAAACCAGAACTAAGAGGAAAATATATAGCACTAAATGCACCCATTAGAAAAGAGGAAATGTCTCAATAACCTAAGCGCCCACCTCAAGATCCTAGAAAAGAAGCCCTTGAGGGTTAGTTATACCTGAAATGCCTACCAGAAATAAAGACAAAACTATTCTGGGAGTTTCCTCATGGCGTATCCGGTTAATGATCCAGTGTTGTTGCTGCAGCCAATTCAGTTGATGCTGTGGCATGGGTTCCATCCCCGGTCCAGGAGTTTCCGCATGTCATGAGCCCAGCCTCCCCACTCCCCCCACCCCAAATATTCTGGATGGACCAAATGTTGCCGAATGTTGCCACATTGAAAATGAACTCACAGTCCAAATCGACATAACCAACACACATGAGTGTCCACTGAGAGGCAGTGTGGTGTGACGGGCATAGTATAGGCTTTCAATTCAGATTCAAAACCTGCTGGGTCTGGTCAGTTTAACTTCCCTGATCCTCAGTTTCCTCACCTATATGATGAAGATGACAATATGTTTTACAGTACTTTTGCAAAGATTAAATGAGAAAAAAACATGTAAAAACTCCACTTATTTTATTCAACTTTTAATTTTTTTACTTAAATGAATTTCTCTTAGAATTTAGTCCTGGGGGGTGGGGGAGGCAGGGGAACTGTTTCTCCTTACAAACTTTGTGCTTTTCTTTATTAGCTAATTGGAGAGGACTTTCCCTTTTGCCTTGACCACCAGGAAACTTAAGGCTAAACTTTATTGTTTTCATCCCTGTGCCCTTTTAAAAATTAAAATATATTGATAGGAAAGGGCAATATCTCAACCCTGTGTCTTTTAAGCAACTTTAAACTCTTTTTGGAAGAATTTCTAGTACAAATAAACAAATGGAGGAAACTACCTCTACAGTCATTTTCCCATTGTTTCAGACTCTGCCCCACTCCTAAACCTTACTCAACTATCCATCTCTGTTAATTCTTCTATGTTCATCCTAAGCTTGCAAATTTATATTTGGAATGTTAAAAAAGCAATGTGACTCAGAGTGATTCATTCTGCAACATTATGGTAGTAAAAGGCTAACACTTTCAAAGTTCTTGGATACTGATGCTAGGCTATGGATCAAGTGATGAGAAATACGCTAGCGAGCACTACTAGAAGGGACATGAGCTCATCAATGACATATTTTTGCTTCTCTCATGGCAAAATAGAAGTTGCAGAGACAGCCAAGTATTTGATGTTCTCTATTTCATTTTGGTTATTAAAAGTTGAAGATTGTTAGAGGTGTGAATGTCCCCTTTCAGATATCTATTCTTTTTTTGTTGTTGTTGTTTTGTTTTGTGTTTTGTTTTGTTTTTTGTCTTTTTGCTATTTCTTTGGGCTGCTTCCGCGGCATATGGAGGTTCCCAGGCTAGGGGTCTAATCGGAGCTGCAGCCACCGGCCTACGCCAGAGCCACAGCAACGCAGGATCCGAGCCACCTCTGCAACCTACACCACAGCTCACGGCAACGCCAGATCGTTAACCCACTGAGCAAGGGCAGGAACCGAACCTTCAACCTCATGGTTCCTAGTCGGATTCGTTAACCACTGCGCCACCACGGGAACTCCTTCTTTTTTTTTTTTTTTTGTCTTTTCTAGGGCTGCACTCAGCAGCATATGGAGGTTCGCAGGCTAAGGGTCCAATTGGAATTGTAGCCACCTATGCCAGAGCCACAGCAACTCGGGATCCGAGCCGCGTCTGCAAACTACACCACAGCTTAATTTACCATTAGAGTTAATCATGGGTTGGTTAAACCTTTCTGTAGAGTTAAGCCAGTTGAGTACCAGGCACATAGTGGACACTCAATAAAAATAGTGTGGTTGTTAAACTTGCAGGAAAGAAAGCCAAGAGATGTGTGCTGAGTTGTGTTACTACAGCACATTCAGCTTCATCCTGAGATCTGAATGGGTAATTTCATTTGAGGACGAAAAGAAAAAAATTTTTTAAGTCATATGGTTCCCATTCCTAATGCTCCTCCTCCATTTCAACTCAGCCCTTTTTCTCTCTAAGGTCTAAACTAATGATGTCAAGGTCTGCATTTGTTTAACTTACCTGGTGCCCTAACAATGCCATCTCCTAGGGCAAATAAAGATAAAGGGTCCAACAGTCCAGACCATTCTTGAAAATTTCTTGGAGGGAAAGGAGAAAACCACAAATCAAAAGAACATCTGGAAATCCATCCTATATAATACAAAGCAAGAGATCTATAACTAAAGCAACTTATAAGTTGATGGACTCACTTTGAACCATTTGTCTACATCTGGTAGAATTAGAGAGTGTGTTGAGAGTTCACATGTGTTAGAAATCCCAGCAGATCAAAGGCTCTGAGCTCAAATACTTTCTTAGTAGATCCAAAAACATCTGCCACTCCCCCATCCAAATGTAGCAAAAGCTCTTTGTCTCTCTAAATGTGCATGTTACTTTGAAGATAGGAATTTCCAGGGTAGAGTCTTGAAGACCTGACTTTTTTTTTTTTTGGCCACACCCTTGGCATGTGGAAGTTCCCAGGCCATAGACTCAACCTGCGCCACAGCTGCAACCAAAGCCACTGTAATGACAACGCCAGATCCTTAACCTGCTGAGCCAGCAGAAAACTCCCAAGAGCTCACTTTCTGAGATGAAGACTTTAGCAAAATTATCTCAGTTAGATAAATAATGTAATCATTACATTTTTAAAAATATTCTGATCTATGACCAAAAAAGGCTAAATGGTCAAAAAGAGAGCAAGTATTTAATCTTATAATAATTTCAAATGCTTCCTTTGGTTATCCTATTTCATAGGAATTTTTCAAATTGGGGTCAAAAACTATGTTTCTACACAGCCAAGGCAAACTGTCCTCTTTGATTTGGAAAGGGCTTTCCAAGGATTGTCACAGGAATCAGCCAACCACAAAGCATTCCTCTTGACCATATTTGGATAGCCCAATAAAAGCCTGCTCTCTGGTCTTCTAGGCTGTTCCTTTCAGAGTCAACCAGGATTAGAGGCCTTAAATGCAAAACGCAAAACTTTAAAATTATTTGAAGAACATATAGGGAAATAATTTTATATCAAGATTGAAAAAGATTTCTTCTCTCATTCTCTATTTTTTAAATTTTTTATCATAGTTGATTTACAATGTTCTGCCAATTTCTGCTGTATTCTATTTTTACTATGGGAAAAAATATAAAATATACAAAATTAGATAGAATAATGTAATGAACCCCCATGTACTTATTCCTCAGCTTTGACAGTTACCAACTCATAGTGAATCTTGCATTATCTGCCCTTCTCCCATTTCCTCCCTATATTATTTTGAAGAAAAACCCACTCATCACACTATTTTATGTCTAAAAGAAAATGGACCCTAAATAAAAATGACCCCATTATTACACTTTAAAAAACTCTTTAAAACTAATTCCTTGACTGCATCAGATATCTGGTCAGGAAGGATTTCCTGAAAGAAAGGAAGAAAGGCAGAGGAGAGGAGGATGAGGAAAAGCAGAAAAGAGGGGGAATGGTGGAAGGGAGGGAGGGAAAGTGGATTAAATGAAGAAGGAAGGAAGACAAAGCATAAACATAAAGGAAGAGGCATAAACCTAAAGGAATAACTTTATACATTCTGTCACATAAATTTTGTTTAACTTCTTCACTTAGGAGACAGCGTAAACAAAATGAAAAGACAGACCAGAGAAGGAGGAAAATGTCTGCAATGTATATAACAGACGAAGGGTCCCTATACGGAATCTATAAAGAACTGCTATAAACAAGCAAAAGAAAAATGACCTTATGGAAAATCTTATAAAGCATGTGAAGCGACATGGTTTAAGGTGGTCAACCCCACTAGGAGTCAGAAAAGTGAAAATTAAAATCATGGTGATGGAGTTCCCCTTGTGGCTCATTGGTAAGGAACATGTGTAGTTTCCATGAGGATGCAGGTCCAATCCCTGGCCCAACACAGTGGGTTAAGGATCCAGCATTTCCCCAGCAGCTGCTTAGGTCGTGACTGTGGCTGGGATCTGATCCCTGGCCCCGGGAACTCCATATGCCCCGGGAGCGCGGCCAAAAATGAAACAAATAAAAATAAAATATAAAACAGCTCCATTTAGTAATTCCTGTTGTGCCCGACAGGTGGCGCTACGTTTCCCTTAAAATTTAAAGTAGCCACAGCGCCCCTGAGATGCTGGGGCACCTAGGAGACTGGTAGTTTGGTACATGGGATATGGTAGTTTGGAACAGAGTTTATAAAGTCTGCATTCACTGGCCCCTGACCACTTCTTCATCCTCATCTTGTAGTTATCTCCTTGTCTGCTCCACTGTGGCTCCACAGCACTCCACTTTTATTTTCCCTAAAAGGTCAGTGTTCAGTCTTTTTTTCATGTCTTTGCTTTCGTTTGGGGCATTCTTCAACCAGAGAAACCCTCCCGAATTTCCATAATCTATATGGGAGTGGGCCCTGTTATTTTCTCACCAGACTACAAACACCATGAAGACAGGGACTGTGTGTGTTTTGTTCATTTTATACCCAGCGCCTAGCACAGCTTCTATGGCACATAGTAGGAATTCAGTACTTAAAACTAGGGAGTTTCTGGGAGTTACCGTTGCGGTGCAGTGGAAACGAATCCGACTAGTATCCATGAGGATGCGGGTTTGATCCCTGGTCTCTCTCAGTGGGTCGGGGATCCGGCGTTACCTGAGCTGTGGTGTAGGTCACAGACTCAGCTCGGATCCCGAGCTGCTGTGGCTGTGGCATAGATCAGCAGCTATAGCTCTGATTCAGCCCCTAGTCTTAGAACTTCCATATGCTGCCTGTGCGGCCCTGATAAGCCAAAAAAACAAAACAAAACAAAACAAAAAACAAAAAACAGCAAAAAACCTAGGGAGTTCCCAGTATGGCACAGAAGAAATGAATCTGACTAGTATCCATGAGGATGCAGGTTCGATCCCTGGCCTCAATCAGTGTGTAGGGGATCCAGCGTTACCATGAGCTGTGATGTAGGTTGCAGACTCAGCTCAGATTCTGTGTTGTGGCTGTAGCATAGACCAGCAGCTGTAGCTCCAATTCAGCCCCTAGCCTGAGAACTTCCATATGCCATGGGTATGGCCCTAAAAAGCAAAAAAACTCAAAAACTGGAGTTCCCGTCGTGGCGCAGTGGTTAACGAATCCGACTAGGAACCATGAGGTTGCGGGTTTGGTCCCTGCCCTTGCTCAGTGGGTTAACGATCCGGTGTTGCCGTGAGCTGTGGTGTAGGTTGCAGATGAGGCTCGGATCCCGTGTTGCTGTGGCTCTGGCATTGGCCGGCGGCTACAGCTCCGATTCAACCCCTAGCCTGGGAACCTCCATATGCCGCGGGAGTGGCCCAAGAAATAGCAACAACAACAACAAAAAAGACAAAAGAAAAAAAAAACTCAAAAACTATATTTCTACTGACATGCTTATTAAGAATTTAGTTTTCAAACACAATAAATCTATTGTGAAATACAAGAGAAATTCCTTTCTTATTATCAATTCAATTCATCAGCAAGCAATTATAAATCTACAAATTGATAGCATTTTAGAATGTGATTGCCAGCATACCAGTAACAGCATTTAAAAAAACAAATTTGAAGAGAAGAGTAATCTTGCAACAAATGCTTCTGAGACAAACGGATATCCACATGCAAGTCCAAGAATGAGTTGGACCCCTACCTCGACATACTAAAAAATAACTCAAAATAGATCATAGACCTATTCATGAAGCTGAAACTATAAAATTCTTAGAAAGAAAATGGGAGTAAACATTATAAACATAGATTAGGTATAGTTCATTTTAATACCGAAAGTACAAGCAACAGAAGAAAAACTGGATAAACTAGACTTCACCAAAATTTCAGTTTTCTGTTTAATTTCTTATAAATTAAAAGTATGGGAGTTCCCATCATGGCGCAGCGGAAACGAATCCGACTAGGAACCATGAGGTTGCAGGTTCAATCCTTGGCCTTGCTCAGTGGGTTAAGGATCTGGCATTGCTGTGAACTGTGGTGTAGGTCGCAGACACGGCTCAGATCCGGAGTTGCTGTGGTTCTGGCAAAGGCCAGTGGCAACAGCTCCAACTAGACCCCTAGCCTAGGAACCTCCATATGCCGCGGGTTTGGTCCTCAAAGGACAAAAAAAAAAAAAAAGAAAGAAAGAAAAAAAGAAGTATGGGAGTTCTCCTGTGCTGCCTTAGTGGTAAGGAACCAGACTGGTATCCATGAGGATATGGTTCAGTCCCTGGCCTTGCTCAGTGGGTTTAGGATCCAGTGTTGCTGTGAGCTGTGGTATAGGTTGAAGATGTGGCTCGGATGTGGTGTTGCTGTGGCTATGGTGTAGGTGGAAGCTGCAGCTCTGATTAGACTCCTAGCCTGGGAATTTCCATTTGCCACAGGTGTGACCCTAAAAAAACAAAAAAAAAAGAAGAAGAAGTATAATATTGTATTTTGGAGTTAACTTGTGGCTCAGTGGGTTAAGGCTCTAGTGTTGTCACGGCTGTGGTTCTGGTTACAACTGTGATGTGGGTTTCATCCCTGGCCCAGGGAATTTTTGCACCCTGCAGGCACAACAAAAAAAAAATAAATAAATGATTGATTGACTGATTTAAAATAACTTTGAAAAATCTTTACTGTCTCCCTTATCTACTTCGGAATACAATTCTGACTGTATGATTATACTCGAGGCTCTTCCGGTACCTCCCATCACTCCATCTTCATTCCCTACCGAGCGCTCAGGCTTCAGTGGTAGCTAATGACTTGGGTTTCTTATGTGTTACCGGTGCTGCTGTAGCTTTGTACTTTTGTTTCCCTCTGCTTTGAATGCCCTATCCCTCTTTGCCACGCCAAATCTCACTAGTCCCTTAAAACCCAACTCACTCCAGACTGAGTGAGTTGGCAGCCCTGCCCTCTGCTCCCCAGGCATCTTGTATGTCCCCATTAGAGCACACATGGGATTGTCCCATAGATACTGGCTTCCTTGTTGTATTCTCACAGAGCTGACTTTCTTCAAGGCAGAGACTGTTAGTTTTATCTTTGCATTCCCAGCCCCTAGCAGAGGTGCTCAATAAATGAAATAAAGGAATGAATGAATGAATGAGTGAAATGAATAAGCTCTTCTCATTCTTGATTTGGTTTTTGATCTCTTGCCTGCTCTTATTCATGTCAGTTGTTTTATGTTTTGTTCTTTTTTGGGGGGAGTGGGCGCTGCCCCTGCAGCATATGGAGGTTCCCAGGCTAGGGGCCAAATCAGAGCTACAGCTGCCTGTCTACACCACAGCCACAGCAACGCAGGATCTCAGCCCAGTCTTCGAATTACACCACAGCTCATGACAATGCCAGATCCCCGACCCACTGAGCAAGGCCAAGGATCGAACCCACAACCTCATAGTTACTAGTCAGATTCGTTTCTGCTGCACCACAAGAGGAACTCCTGATGTCTGTTAACATGCAGTTTTAGTATGTTCCATTTTTCATGTCTATATGATTTTCCAGGAAATAAAAATTGTCGGCTTTTGTAATAAAGCAAGCTAAACAAGGGATCTCCACCTTTAATAAATTACTAGCAAGTTTCTCTTCTCAGATGCTGTTTTTGAATGGTTTGCATAATTTAGGTAACCAGTTGCTATTTTGAATCAATTAATATCAGAAACAACTGATAGGTGGATCTGATAAATGCACTTGTGAGTACATAAATAGAAATGGGCATTTGTAAATATAGAATTTGAGACCATTTTGAACTACACGTCACTACTTACAGCATTTCCCTGCTGCTACCCTCTACCTCATCACCTCTTCCCTTGACATAGTCTAAGTTCCTTTGTTGTGAGGTCATCTTCCTAAATTAGAAAGAATGAAAGGTGAGACATGGAAGATCCCAATTGAGTTTGTGGATTAGAGAGTCACAGAGAACAGACTCCAACACACATCTCCCACTATGTTTTTTTCCTAGTTTTAAGTTCAAACTTGGCTTTAGAAAAATGCATGCCTCCTTACCCATCTTTTAGCGCAGGCATGGGTTAGGCAGGAGATGTCAGATGAAGCAGGCACGGGGGTAGAAAGGTACATTTGGCAGTGGTAAGCATCTTTATCCTTACATTTGTCTTTGTTAGGAAGTGGCTGTGGGAGCTGAGGCTGATGTGGCTTGACAGGGAGTGGGGCTGAAATAGAATTTTTCTACATAATCTTCTAGAGTCACTGCTTTAGCTAGGACTTGAAAAGTCTGAACTTTTGCACACCACAGAAACTCCATCTAGTTTGCTTCATGGGAGACTATGCATTAGGGATGTTAACTTTTCCAGTTTGCTAAGGAATCTTGAGCAAACTTTAGCTGAGCCTTACAAATCAATACTAGAGAGGCTTGGAGTTCCCATCATGGAGCAGTGGAAACAAATCTGACTAGGAACCATGAGGTTGCAAGTTCAATCCCTGGCCTCGCTCAGTGGGTTAGAGATCCGGTGTTGCTGTGAGCTGTGGTGTAGGTCAAAGATGCAGTTTGGATCCCCTCTGGCATAGGCTGGCAGCTACAGCTCCAATTAGACCCCTAGCCTGGGAACCTCCACATGCCGCGGGAGCGGCCCTATAAGGGACAAAAAGACGCACACAAAAAAGACAAGAGAGATTTGTGATTGCTTCATGACTGTTGCCTGTGAGTTCGTAAAATCACTCTCTTCCCTTCACTCCATCCTGGTGGTAATACCCCCAGGGTTCCTTTTCCTGTGGCTGGAAAGAGCTTTACTTACTTTAGCTCATTTAATCCTCACCAACTCCGAGGAGGAAGGGTGTAACATGATCCCCATTTCATATACGAGGAAGCAGGCCTAGAGCAGCTAAGTAAATGGGCTGAGAGTGCCCCTCTGCTGGGTCAGAGCTGAGATTCCTTTCAGACCCATCACCCTCTTTGAGGTTACTTTCACTTAGCTCCTAATGGTTGTCTGTGGCTGTCATCCATGTGTGGTCCAGGAAATGGACAACTATAGCTCAGACGTGTGTGTTCTAGTACCGGATTGCTCAGGGTCCTTGTGTCCCACCACTTCATTGTTTCCTCAGGCTTGAAATTGCTAAAGAGAATAGATGTGGTGTGGTGGGCAGAATAATGCCTCCCCAAAGACCTCCCTGTCCTAAACCCCAGCGCCTCTGATTATGTTACTTACATAGCAAAAGTGACTCTGCAGATGTGATTAATTAGATGATTTTGAGATGGGAGGTTATCCTAAATGATCCAGTGGGTCCAGAATTAGAGGACAACAGTCATGAGCATCAAAAGAGAGAGGCCAAAGAGAGTCAGAGGTAGAATGATGGAAGCAGAGGTACGAGTGAAATAGTTGCTCTCTGAGAGCGACACACCAAGAAATGTGGGCAGCCTCTAGAAGCTGGAAAAGAGAAGGAAACTGATTTTCCTCCTACAGCTGCCGGAAGCAATGAAGCACTTTAAGTCATTTCTCACTTCTTTATTTACTTTTTATTTTATTTTATTTTTTGCCCCCACCCACAGCATGCAGAAGTTCCCAGGCCAGGGCTCAAACCCTTGCCACAGCAATGACAATATCAGAACCTTAACCCAGTGAACCACCAGGAACTCCTAATTTCTCACTTTTAACTTTCAGAACTATAAGACAATATATTTGTGTTGTTTTAGCCACTAAATTCATGGCAGTTTGTTACAGCAGTCACAGGAAATGGATACACATGATGTTTGACAGCCAGCTTCTTCCACCACACAGGCCAAAATTCATGTAGCAGTGCTTGGTAATGCAGTGCCTTTACCAAGAAGTGGTAAGTTCTGATTATGAATAACAGATGTAAAAAGTTATTAGTGGGAGTTCCCTTCGTGGCTCAGCATTAACGAACCCATTAATGATCCAAGAGGATGAGAGTTCGATCCCTGGCCTCACTCAGTAGGTTAAGGATCTGATATTACCATGAGCTGTGGTGTAGTTTATAGACACGGCTTGGATCCCGAGTTGCTGTGGCTGTGGCTCAGCCAGCAGCTGTAGCTCCGGTTCCACCCCTAACCTGGGAACTTCCATATGCTGCAAATGTGGCACAAAAAAAAAAAAAAGTGATTATTAGTGCCTACTCTTTGGCACAGGGGAAATCTACTCAATCGTTTGTAATAACCTGTATGGGAAAAAAGAATGGAGATATATATCTGATTCATTTTACTGTACTCCTGAAACTGATACAACATTGTGAAGTCAACTGTACTCCAATAAAATTTTTTTTAAAAAGAGTTATTAGTGGCTCTGATGTTCTAAGAGCCAGCCTCACAAGGGCAGGAACAAAAGCCTTACAATCTTCAGGAACTTCCTTTTCTTTTTGTTCTCTTTATAGCACTAAAGCCTCTTAAATTTGTTACTTTATCATCTATTGAGCACCTACTATGTACCAGATTCCAGCAACTCAAAGATGAGTTGCATATCCTGAAAGGAGCTTCCAGTCTAGTGGGGTGGCAGAATACCATGTAAACAAGTGATTACAATGCAATGAAATAAGTGCAAAAACAAACAAATACCTTCAGGGAAAGACTCCTAGCACGTGGGAAGTTCAAACTCTACCTGGGGAGGGGAAGAGGGACAGGGAAGCTTGGAGAGGGGTTAAAGCTGGAGGTGGGGGGACTAACATCTCCAGAATCCCCAGTTTTGGTGGGAGAAGTTCTAACACCTGATCTAGGTCACCTTGTGTCCAGACCTGGTCTCTGCTGGGGCTATGGCTCCTGTGGAATCTCTTTGCTGCAAATTTCAAGGCTGAAAAGGGAGGGAAATCCCATGAGAGGAAGAGTTCAGGAAGGAAAATTGCTGATATCCACAGAGAAAATGTTTGGAGCCCCCTGGAGATTCATTCTCTATGATTCTTTCAATCAGATATCAAGAAAGTGAAAGATTTAATAAACTGTAATGTATGACCTAATGTAAAGTATTATTACCTACCTGCTTGGGAGTCATGCTTAGACATTAGGAAATTTCTTCTCTGGGAGTTCCTGTCATGGCTAGCATCCATGATGATGCAGGTTCGATCCCTGCCCTTGCTCAGTGAGTCAAGGATACGGCGTTGCTGTGAGCCGTGGTGTAGGTCACAGACACGGCTGGGATCTGGCATTGCTATGGCTGTGGTGTAGGCTGGCAGCTGTAGCTCTGGTTTGACCCCTAACTTGGGAACCTCCATATGCTGTGGGCATGGCCCTAAAAAAGAAAAAAAGAAAAGAAAAGAAGTACAAATAATGGACATAAAAAACTAGGTCTGTTTCCTGGGCAACAGCTGATGTGCTCCATTGGAAATATATTAACTTTGGGGTATAAGAATTTATCACACAAACTAGGGCAAAATCCTTTCTTGTTAAGATTTTCTAAGCCTAAACTTAAACCTGAGAATACATATACACCATTTCCTCAGAAACAATGGCATACTAAGAAACTGAATTTTATAGCTGGAAACTGATTTTTAAAGATAATCACAGCTTATAATACAGATGAAGCAGATCTGCAGGTGCTGAAAACCCTTCTGATTTGGAAAGATAGGGCATTGCTAAGATGAATACTCAAGTCTCACTCAACTCCCAGCCCAAAGTTTTTGCCCTTACACTGTGCTTCTGGTTTAAGGATTACCTGGGCTTACTTACTATTTTGTTTCCAAGAGCTTTAAACAATAACGATTCCACCTTCTTAGTATAAGTATTTTTCATGAAATAAATTCAACTTTTTTTTTGTCTTTTTGCCATTTCTTGGGCCGCTCCCGCGGCATATGGAGGTTCCCGGGTTAGGGGTCGAATCGGAGCTGTAGCTGCCAGCCTATGCCAGAGCCACAGCAATGCAGGATCTGAGCCATGTCTGCAACCTACACCACAGCTCACGGCAACACCAGATCGTCAACCCACTGAGCAAGGGCAGGGACCGAACCCGCAACCTTATGGTTCCTAGTCGGATTCGTTTCCACTGCGCCATGACGGGAACTCCTAAATTCAACTTTTGTTTTGTTTTGTTTTAGGGACTTACCTGCCACATATGGAAGGTCCCAGGCTAGGGGTCTAATTGGAGCTGCAGCTGCCAGCCTATGCCACAGCCACCACTACAGAGGATCCTAACTGTGTCTGTGACCTACACCACAGCTCACAGGCATTGCAGGATCCTTAACCCACTGCATCGATTGATTGATTGATGCTGCATCCTCATGGATACTAGTCAGGTTTCTAACCTGCTGAGCCACAAGAGGAACTCCTCAACTTTTTTTTTTTCTTGGCCTCACCCACTTCCCCAGCCAGGGATGAAACCCGTGGCACAACAGTGACACAAGCACAGCAGTGACACACCTGATCCTTAACCACTAGGTCACCAGGGAACTCCAAAATATGTTCAACCATTAATGTTTTAAATTCATTTTTACCAATTTTACAAATGAAGAAAGTAAGGTAGAAATGATAAATGTTCAGGATAAAAGGTAGCATAAATCAACCCAAAGTAATGAAATATTTTATTAAATCTTCCTTTTATTATACATAAACACATAAAATGTTTCATTTAAAACATTTTCACTATAAACTTACAAAGCACTGAATCTTTATGAAAAATTTCTTCAATGTCTAAAATGACAATTTTTTTCTATGATAAATGCGATGTATAATTGTAAGTATCAAAAAGGTTTAGAGAAGAGCCTTGGCTCCGTTATACGGGCTTTGCTAGAAGAGATTGCAGTTGCCAAGACGGAAGAATCTCTACTCTTGGGTCCACTTATTGACGCCAGCTGTCATAGCTGGGGCCTCAGGAAGAAACGACTACTAGCAAAGAGTGCAATCCATTTCCTACGAAGTCTAATATATAAAAGAATTTTACCAAGGAATGTTACTACCCAATTTTCCCCCTATTATTATTTGAAACACAGACTTTTGGAAAGTGATTTCTCCATCTCTATTTGTCATTTTGTTTTTGCTCATTAATTCCATCAATTGCGGGGGGGACCCCCCCCCATAGTGTTTATTCTCATTGAATTGGAGGAAGGAGATCTAAACAATTCACACCATCTCTTAAAGGGTTTTCTAAAAAAGACCCACAACGTAGGAATACAGCCCCTTTCGGTGGAAACCGCAGGCGAAGGAGAGACCACCTCGGAGCGCGGTTCCCCACAGATGCGCCCGCGCCCTCGCTCTCGGGGAAGCAGTGTAGAAACAGCCCTCAGGGAGCTGGAGGACCGGACCACTGGTGCCCTGGGGTAGAGGCCTCCTCGCCAGGTCCCGGGGCTCCGACCGCGACAGCCGGGCCTGCAGGGCGCGAGCGGGGTCAGGTCGAGGACGCGGGCGGGGCCGAAGGGCCGGACAGGGGCGCGCCCACGTGACCGCCCCGCCTGCGCCGCAGCCCCCCGAGCCGCCGCCGCCGCCTCTCGGGCCGCACTCCCGGCGTGCCCCGCACTTGCCGCCTCCCGCCCCTCCTTCTGCTCGCATCGCCACACAGCCGGAGCCGAGCCGCCGCCGCCGCCGCCGCAGTCTCAGCCGCGGGCACTATGGTAAGGCGGGAGCGCCGGCCGGGGACCCCGGCGGCCAAGGGGGCCGGGGCACGGCGAGCATAAACCCCCGCGCGGCCCCGCCGGGCCTCGGGCCTGAGGCCGCCATTTTAACCTGATTTTGGCCTCCAAGGTGGGCGCTGCGGCCCCGCTGCTCTCTTCCAGCCGGCCTGCCCTCCCGCCGTCAGGCCCTGCCCAGCCGCTCTCCGGATTCCTGGGGGCAGGGAGAGCCCGGGCGCGGGGCGGGGGGCGCGGGGCGGGGGCTGGAGCCTGGGCCGGGGGGCGGCGGCCGGGGGCGCCGGAGGGTCCACTGAGCTTCCTCCCCACCCTCCCCGCCTCCTCTCGCCGTCTTTGCCTTCCGCTACCTAATTTTACCCCGCACGCGAGCTCTCAAATTGGTACGTGCTGTAAAGCCCTTTCTGGAGGCTTTCGGTGAGGGTCTTGATGGCCTGTCATAAAACCCTTAGGGGGAGATTAAGGAGGTGGGAAAACTCTTAAAAATGCTTTCTCGCTGTAAAAAGCTTTTTACACGCGATCCGATCCGTTAGTTGTGAAGTGTCTGCCTTTGAGCTGTGAGGCAATTATGTTGTAGCCGTGGGCGGCTTGGAGTTCACACTCGATTCTCTTTCCATATGAGGAAACGGCACTGGCTAGGATGACTTTTAAAAAAAAAATAGTAGAAGCATTAACTGAAATCCAAAAGTGTTTTTTTAAGGCCTGCTGGGTTGACACAATACAGAAGGTATTTTTGCTGCTGTTCCTGAAGCTCTGACATCACCCAGTGAAATAGGAAACATTTCAGGGATGGGACAGCCTGTATTTGTCCCTTTCCCTCTACCTTCCAGTTACTTCACCTCCAAACCTCTTTTTAAAAGAAGGATGAATGGGGCAGGATGAGTTAGAATCCTTAGGTGCATCAAGGAC
Organism: Phacochoerus africanus; assembly: GCF_016906955.1. NCBI lineage: Eukaryota > Metazoa > Chordata > Mammalia > Artiodactyla > Suidae > Phacochoerus > Phacochoerus africanus. The sequence continues at coordinate 66,315,663 of NC_062552.1, forward strand.
TGGTACTTAAAATGTGGCAAATTTGATTGGACTACTTGCATGGTATGATGCAATTTTCGATGTCCAGACTAAAGTGAATCCTCCCTGGGCAAACAGTAATTTCGGTTAAAACCAAAATGTATGCACTGAATTGCTTTTCTTTCTTTATTTTCAGGCTTCTGGAGTTACAGTGAATGATGAAGTCATCAAAGTTTTTAATGACATGAAAGTAAGGAAATCTTCTACACAAGAAGAGATCAAAAAAAGAAAGAAAGCAGTTCTCTTCTGTTTAAGCGATGACAAAAGACAAATAATTGTAGAGGAAGCAAAGCAGATCTTGGTGGGTGACATTGGTGATACTGTAGAGGACCCCTACACATCTTTTGTGAAGTTGCTACCTCTGAATGATTGCCGATATGCTTTGTACGATGCCACATACGAAACAAAAGAGTCTAAGAAAGAAGACCTAGTATTTATATTCTGGTGTGTAAAAACAAAAGAAAAAAGTACTTTTAAAATGCAAGGATTGTTATTAACAGAGTCAGTTTTGCCTTTGTTTTTCTCTTAAGTGGGAGTCAACAGTTTTTTTCTTTCTTCCCTATAGGGCTCCTGAAAGTGCACCTTTAAAAAGCAAGATGATTTATGCTAGCTCTAAAGATGCCATTAAAAAGAAATTTACAGGTATAGACATTGGATATTTTGTGCAGAGGAACTGCTCTTTCTTAGTTATGATAAAGTAATGGGGTAATGTGTTTTTTTTTTTTAGGTATTAAACATGAGTGGCAAGTAAATGGCTTGGACGATATAAAGGACCGTTCAACACTTGGAGAGAAATTGGGAGGCAACGTAGTCGTTTCACTTGAAGGAAAACCCTTATAAAATGACAGTCAAGTGCCATCCGGATCTTAAGGAGCTTCCATTTCTCCAGCTCAGTCGATTGGAATAGTATTAGGTGTTTTTTTTTTTTCTTTCTTTCTTCCTTTTCCCACTGGGTCCTTCCAACACAGTGAATGAAGGAAATACCATTCATGTAAGCAGCCTATCAGTGATTGCCATTAGACTGTTTAATACTGTTACTTTTATGTAGAACCCAAGGAATGCCTTCCCCTCATATTTTAGCCAAAACAACTGATTACATGCCTCCCTTGCAGCAAGCACTACAATGAATGTGATTGTCAATGTGAATAGTTTAGAATACTGCAAAGGGTTAAGCTAATTGAATGCCTTGAAAGCATTATCCACTGGTAAGATGGTAAACTTTATTCAGTATTATTTATAGTTGCACTTGATCGCAGTTCTGTGAGGCTCGAGCATTCATACACCTCACCTGCCTTGGCAAGCCAATTTTTTGTGACTTGGCAGCACGGATATAACACTATGCATTGAAAGCACTTTTTTTGTAATGAGTTTAATCTCCCACCTCAAAAGGAATGCCAATTAAGTTGTGTTAACTGTGTCATCAGCTTATCCTAGTACCTCAGTGTTCATTCCTGTTACCTGCGAATCTTCCTAAAAGAAATAGCAATTATCAATGCCTTTTTGTTTTCCATTGAGTATACACTACTGAGTAAGTGTAGGAGTTTTATGTTTACCATGTAAGTATGTAAGTCTTGCAACACTAAAGATATTTTGAATATCAGTCATGATGGCAATTTCTGTATAAAAGAGCCTTAAATGGAACATTGTTTTTGAGATCAACTCCCCACCCTCACAAAAATGGCCACGTTGCAATAAAAATTGTGGCATATTACAGAACGTTGCCTTGTTTTCCTTGGACATTTTGCAAAATACCATGTGAAGCAACTCCTAGGATAAACAGCTATTATTAATCTCTGCACTGGTCATTTAAGAATTTTTTTGTACAATATTCATGCATGATATTTTCCAGTTTGTTGGCATATTTGGTTTAAAAAATATTCTATCCTAAATCCAATTAATATAAATTATTATTATTATAGAAGGGTACTTTTACAAGCTTTAGTTATTTATTTCCTTATGTGTTAATATGATCAGGAATTATTTTTTTGCACTTTGACATAAATACTCTTTAATATCTGATTTGTTCTCTGGATAAGTTAGAGTAGTTATTTTTTAATTCACGTTTACATTTCTAAGTTGAGTAGTAGAAGAAGCAGGGAGCTCTTACTGCGTATTTAGTCATAAAATAATTTGTAAAATGTTGTCCTTCAAAAGGTTAACAATACTTCTCATGTTTAGGAATTTTCATTTCAGCTACTATTTCTTAATATATTTCATAAATTGGGGGAAAAATGATATAGCTTTCTTAAACATTAGTAGTGGGGTTTGGCTGTGATCCAGACAGTTCTCCTTATAGAGAATTTGATCTGCTCACTGTGAGCAGTTTGCTGTTAGCCAGAGCTATTTATGGCAAACACATGCTTTTGTATCTTGTCATAGTTATCCACAAATGGCAAAACTGGACTTGATTCTACTGGTATGCAAAACAGGCATGCTAGTAAGCAGTGGATTTTAACTTAGAACTTAACCCCATAGCTCTGAAGAATGCTCTTTTAGAAAACAGGAAATGAAAAAAATCCCCTTTTTTTCAATGTGTGGAAGTAATTTGAGGTTAATGAAATATTCCATATTTCAAAAGGTTTTTTCAGATGAAAACAAAAATAGAAGTTAAAGTCTAGGTTTCTGTTTAAAATTATATGAATGGCTTGGAATCTTTTGCACTGAGCAATTTTATTTCAGGCTTCCAGCTGTCCCTGTGAATTACCCTGGACATTTTGATGGCTTTTTGGTAAGGCCAAACTCATAAGTAAAGCATGAGAGTACACTAAACCATATGTGTAACTGATATTTGTACCGTGACATTTTTCATTATTTTCCTCATTCTTTGAAAAAATAAGGGACTCTAAATAAGTTATATGGTTTATTTTGTTTTTATAGCTGATTTCTCAACTTTCGTAAATGCCTCTTTAATTATATAATAACCTCAGAGATTAAATATGGCTTTAAACTGTGGTACTCTGATTTGTTAGATTGACAGAATTGATAGTAATATTAAATTTCTCTTTGAAAAACATCTTCGTGCATAAAGCCAAAAATAATGATAATTAATGGTTCATGTTACTTGAAACTAATTTGGCATTTGAAATGATCATTTTACTTTACAATCATTTACAGTGAAACAATGTTCCAGTTAGCTTTAAAAGGTATACGGTGCTAATTAGTAAAATACTGAGGACAATATTTTACTGCTAGCTTGCAAAATTATAAGTGTTTAAAAAAATAAAATATCTGAAAATATATAAAGCTGTTGAGATGTGTTTACTTATACTTTGGAACACTAAAATTTTAAACTAATAGGGCAGATCAGAGAGGCACCATTATCTTTTGTCTGTTTTTTAGGATTTTAGTTGACTTACTTTCTCATTTAGCGATAACAATATTCTCTGAAAACTGAGTGTTGTAGCAATTAATTTTGACATTTTCAGACAAATGGGAGCAGTTGGCATTTGTCCCAAACTGCCTATCAGCTGTTGTTTTCCATCATTATCTAAAATAATGTGGCCAACATTGTGTGTTTTTAATATGCCTTTTGAGTAGATTGGAAGAAAAGCCTCTTATTAGGTTTGAATTCTGATGTAGATTCTTTGTAACAGCTAATTTATGGAACTAGTAAATGAGCTTTGGAGGAAAATTATTTTAAGTATTTCCTTGTAAAGGAGTAATCTCAGCAATGGCAAATCATAGAAGACTTGGGACTTTCATTAGATTATGAAAAAATAATCTGGTTCTGTTCTTGATAGGTCCTGTTTTTACTTGCAATCTTAGTAATAGTTTGAGATCCCAAACAAACATGAATATTTATTTTTCTATGAATATTAATACTGCTAGAGATGTGCGGCAGGCTCTGTCTCATTTCAGCCAATAAAGAAGTCTGAGGCTTTTCTTTTGCTCTAGAGCATCCAAACAGTTACTTTCTTTCCCTGTAGATTAGGAGTCATCCTTCCATTTGAGTTTCCTGTCAGAAAGCAGTTGTGCAAATTAATCTCTCTCAGCCTCAGTTTCTTCATTATATGCAAAACATGGTATCTTTCTACCATACCTGGTTGCTGAGGATCAAATATGGAAATGCTTTTGGAAAACAGGAAAATGCTACGTAAATGTAATCATTTCAACTTCACTCTAAGTAATTGTAGTTAGGTAAAGAACTATGTTGAAAATAAGATTTATTGTAAGTCTTTGAACCTCTTTATTTTATTATTACTATTTTGCTTAATTTCACTGGTTTAAGAACTAATTTGCTGATAAGCTGTATAGCAGAAATAGGTACAACATTGTAAATCAACTATAATAAAAAAAAAAACAACCAAAAAAAGAGGCTAATTAGCTGATGAGTAGCATCTGGTTTTCAGAATGAAGTATAAAGTGTAGACCCTGACTGCTCTTAATCTTTTTGGTGTAATTTTCTTTTTTACTAGTGACCCATCAGACTAGTTTTTTTCCCCCAGAATTTTGAAGCGAAAAATAAAAGAGGAAATAAAAAAATATCATTTGAAATACTTGGCATAATTTATCATCCAGGTTGTTGAAAATCCATTACTGTTTATGAATTAATTAACTAATTAACACCCTAAATTTAGGTCTTCCTTCATAGTTCTCAAGGCACTTGAAATCCGTTTGCTCTCCTTAGGTCCTCTTAACGAGCTAAACCATATTTCTCTGCTGAACATGAAGAAAATGAAGTTTGGAGAGGTTTAAGGGACGTGCCAGCCCTTGAGTAGCAAAATGGATTCCAGTCCAGTACATTTTAAGCTCTGCGTTTATATTGTAACATACAGTGAGTTACTAATTTTCTTTTTTAAAAGATGAAATAATCTGGTTTTTTGATCAGAACATAACTCGTTATTTAGCATGTTTTAAAAGTAGCATCTTAAGAATCTTTTCTTTTTTTGTCTTTTTGTCTTTTTAGGGCTGCACCTGCGGCATATGGAGGTTCCCAAGCTAGGGGTCTAATCGGAGCTGAGCCACAGCAATGCCAGATCTGAGCCGTGTCTGCAACCTATACCACAGCTCACGGCAACGCTGGATCCTTTAACCCACTGAGCAAGGCCAGGGATTGAACCCACAACCTTATGGTTCCTAGTCTGATTCATTTCTGCTGCGCCACTATGGGAACTCCTGGAATTTTTATTTTCTAAGAAAGCCCATGCTCATAAAAATATGAAATATTTTTACACTTCAATAAAGATGTTCCATTATTGTAAGTTTACATTACTGTGAAAACCGTAAGTATTGTGTAGATGCATTTTCCAGAAAGCTGATACCTCTCGATCCTTTTCCAAAAACTTGGGTATCTCCCTCTCCCTGTTCCTCTACCCGTCTTTCTAAGGAGAAATAATACAGTGTATTAATAGTGCTTTAATACTAGGACTTTGGGAGTTCCCATCATGGCTCAATGTTAACAAAACTGACTGGCATCCATGAGGACACAGGTTCGATCCCTGGCCTCACTCAGTGGGTTAAGGATCTGGCATTGCCGTTAGCTATAGTGCAGGTCACAGATGTTGCTCGGATCCTGAATGACTGTGGCTGTGGTGTAGGCCGGCGGCTACAACTCCAGTTGGACCCCTAGCCTGGGAACCTCCATATGCTGTGGGTGTGGCCCTAAAAAGGGAGAAAGACAAAAAATAACTAACTAAATAAATACTAGGACTTTGGTATCAGACTCTCTGGGTTCACATATAGGCCTTTAATACTTCCCGATTGAACAATCTTAGGAAAATAACCTCTCAGAACCCTAAGAAAAGGGAATAATAATTATTCCCCATCTCACAGGACCATAAGGATAAATGAAAGCTCTTGGAATAGTTCCTGGCACATAGTAGGCATTTGGTAGGATGACCTTAAAATGTATAGTCCAAACCATTTGTTTCAAGAGTGAAAGGGAGGGCTAATAATTATGCCTGGACAACAGGCTTAAGCTGATACAACCCCAGGCAAACCAGATGTGGTTCCTTGTATCAAGAAGTAGACTGATGTCAACATGTGATACATAGAACTGTATTGAAGACTCAAGGTCAACATTCATTTCAGTTATATACAGTGCTAGCATGCTGACTTGAGAGTCTCCTGAAGTACAGGATTGCTCTTAAGTAATTACCTCAGAAGGGTCAATTTTGGCTTTTTAAGCCCTCTTTTTTTTGAATTTCCTTTTGCTTTTTGTACTTACAAACTCTGAGATAATTGCATTTTGCTGTTACAGTATGCTTTGCCTGTAGCAGCTTCTTATTGTCTCTTCATTTCATGTGGACTTGCAAAGCCAAGTATGTTAGAATTGTGTAGAAGGACGCCGGCTTGAGAGCAGAATGCCTGAGCACAAGAGCCTTCTAACATTCCTTTTGGCTGTTCAAAGACCTTTGGTATATGTCTGGGTTTTGGTTTTATCTTTTTTATAGGTAAGATTTGTAAGATAGCTGAGCTATAGGTAAAGGAGACATTATTGTGTCCCAATGAGGTGTCTAAAATATCATTAATATTTAAAGAGGTTGTATTTGCTTTTGATTGTACTTGTGTCATTAAAGGTACACGGAAGAATTTGTTCCCTATTAAGAGAAGGTTTATTCTTGATCCAACTTTTTTAGATTATGGGAACAGTAATAGGATCTGAGAACAAGCATTTGATATGACTTTAAAAATACGAAATGCAAGTTGATTTTTAAAAAATTTATTAGTTTTTTTCTTACATATACCCTGGGCATGTTCATTTGGTAGTAACTATGATTACTCTTCATCTAGATATGTAATTACTTTTCATTTACTCCTGACTTCTGTCAGCTAATTTGATTATGCATATACAACATTTTGGTAGTTTGGCATAACAAAAATCTGAAGCAGATTTTTCTCAAATGTATAATTTTCTCACAAATGAAAAAGCACTTATGTTAATGGTATACTATTTTCTAGTAGCACTTTTTTTCTTGTGTTATGTATTCTTAATAGTGGAATTTTAAATATTTCCTTTGGGAAGATGATAGTTACTGAGTGAATCACAAAATTCCTGGGCATGTGGCCCAAAGCCTTCTGTGTGTTCCTGTTAGCTGATGGGGCCTTTTTTTTTATTAGCTGCAAACTAAATTATCAGATTAAAAAGAAAGGCAGTTCCCAAATTGGCATAATTGGACACAGTTTTATAAAAATGTAAAATGGCAGCAGAATATTTTGTTCTAGAAATCATAAAACTCTTGTTATACTGCACAAGAAATAAGATATGAAAGAGATGTAGACTTTATGAAATGAGTAGAAAAATAATTTTATGTGAAGATTAATATTTAAACCTTCCGTGTGTAAAATAGCCATGGGTCAAGAACAGCGAGAAAAGAAGTGATGTTCCCTTTACTCATTGCTGCTTATTGATAACTGTGTTATGAAGGAATGTATAGAAATTTTATATAATTTCCATTTCAAAAAGTCTTACTTGAGGAAGAAAAGGGATGAGGAGCTAACAAGATTGGTATTATCTATTTTCCTAATTTGAAATATATTTTTATTTTAGAATGTATCTGGTTTTTTTTTTTAAGGTTGAGCTGATTTTTTAAAGAGAAATAAAATTGTTTTATAATTTTTAATACTGTTACATATTGAGTAATATGTACACCTTGAATAATTGCTGCATTAAGAGTTTTAAATATGTGTGTGTGTGTGTATAGTCTTCTTTTGTCTTTTTAGGGCCCCACCCACTCCACATGGAGGTTCCCAGGCTAGGGCTGAATCGGAGCTGCAGCTGCTGGCTTACGTCACAGCCACACCAAATCCAAGCTGCACCTGTGACCTACCTACACCACAGCTCATGGCAACACTGGATCCTTAACCCAGTGAGGCCAGGGAATGAATTTTTGTCCTCATGGATACTACTCAGACTTGTTTGCACTGAGCCTCAACAGGAACTCCAAGAGTTATATTTGTTACGAAGTCGATTGAGCATTACCTCCCTCATTTTTTTTTGTCTTTTTGCCTTTTCTAGGGCCGCTTCCCACGGCATATGGAGGTTCCCAGGCTAGGGGTCTAATTGGAGCCATAGCCACTGGCCTACAACAGAGCCACAGCAACATGGGATCCGAGCCGCGTCTGCAAACTACACCACAGCTCAGGGCAACGCTGGATCCTCAACCCACTGAGCAAGACCAGGGATCGAACCCGCAACCTCATGGTTCCTAGTCGGATTTGTTAACCACTGTGCCACAATGGGAACTCCAAGTACCTCCCTCATTTTAATTTTATTTTTACCTACCTGCTAAAGAAAAATGCTTTATGGTAATAGTATAGCAGTTTTTAAGAAACAGCAAGTGACTGGAGTTCCCACTGGGCGCAACAGGTTAAGGATCCAGCATTGTCTCTGTGGTGGTGCACGTTCCATCCCCCATCCCCCCATTCCCCCCCCCCCCCGCCCCCCGCGCCTGGGGCAGTGGATTAAGGATCCATTGTTGCTGCAAACTGTGGCCTGGATTTGATCCTTGGCCCAAGTACTTAAATATGCTGTGATTACAGCTAGAAAAAGGGAGGAAAAAAGAGAAAAATACCAAGTGACCAAATTAGATAACTTGTGTCCTGGCTGTAGAAAAAAGTTTTGGGATTAGTTGAAGTGTCATTGCCGCTGAAACAAAAAGTTTCCTTCTCTGCACTAGATATTTTATTTTACTTGGATTTTCTCTGGGCAATACGTAAAGTAAATAAATTCTTAAAATTGAGCCTTAGGTTAAACGAAGACAATCTAATGACATTCTCAGGGAAACCATAAAAATTGGGCTAAGCTAATATGTTCAGTAGTCTTCTGGGTAACACTTTAAAATAATTGTATTTTTATTTCAAAAATAATGTGTCCAGTGTGGAACCTTTGCAAAATACAGAAAAGAACAAATAAGAAAGTTCAATTATGAGCTAATTTTAAATACTTAAGGCAGATTTCTTGTAAATTATTATGACTAATAGGGAGATAGCTGTAGTTAAAACTACTTTTAGATTATTAGTATCTGCTGTAAGAGGGGAGATTTTATTCTTAAATATTATTTGTGCACATTCTGTAGTATTTTTCATCCCAGAAAGAACTTTGTTGTAATTCTAGACACAGAGGGGCAGATTTAGATCTTGAAAATTACTTGTGGTACTTACTGAATGCTTGCAGTATGACTTAGGGCCATCCGCTGTAAATATTTGAAGCCTCGGAGTTCCCGTGGTGGCGCAGTGGTTAACGAATCCGACTAGGAACCATGAGGTTGCGGGTTCGGTCCCTGCCCTTGCTCAGTGGGTTAAGGACCTGGTGTTGCCGTGAGCTGTGGTGTAGGTTGTAGATGTGGCTCGGGTCCCGCGTTGCTGTGGCTCTGGCGTAGGCTGACGGCTGCAGCTCCAATTTGACCCCTAGCCAGGGAACCTCCATATGCTGCGAGAGCGGCCCAAAAAATGGCAAAAAAAAAAAAAAGTATTTGAAGCCACAAAATTTCCCTTTGTTTCTCATGTCACCTACTTTTGTTTAATTGGGATTTGATAAGTTATTTTACAAAGTAGTTTCTAGTATGTTAAGATTATCCTTTTCTCCTGGTATGTGTATGATAAATTTCAGTAGAAGCTAGTTCCTAGTACACAAAGTAAACCATCCTTTAATCTACTTTGTACCCTGCCAAAAAATTCCAAATAAAGCATAATGTATATATTTTCCACTAAGCCAGAAATTCTCAATCTGTATTTAAGAGTTTGTGTTTTGTATGCTGTTCCAAGAGGGTCTGATAATCCTGGGATTAAAGAAACATAAGATTTATGTTTGCTGTGGAGAAACATGATTATCCCAGCCACTATGAATCACTCTGGAAACACCCCATCTCTTTTTCCCAGTTACTCAGATCATTCCATCAAGTTCAATTTGGTTTAACAAACATGAAACACCTTTCATAATCTCCAAAAGCTTACAGTGATAGAGAAAAGTCAGATGTATAAACAATCATAATACAGTGTGATAAGTACAATGTAAGATTTAAAAGAAGGAGTGGGGAGTTCCCATCATGGCTCAGTGGTTAACGAATCCGACTAGGAACCATGAGGTTGCAGGTTCGATCCCTGGCCTTGCTCAGTGGGTTAAGAATCCGGCATTGCCGTGAGCTGTGGAGTAGATCGCAGATGTGGCTGGGATCCCAAGTAGCTGTGGTGCTGGCGCCTACAGCTCCGATTAGACACCTAGCCTGGGAACCTCCATATGACACAGGAGCAGCCCTAGAAAAGGCAAAAAGATAAATAAATAAAAATAAAAGAAGGAGTGGTTAACTTTGGCATTGGATGGACTTCAAGAACACCTTATACAAGTCATATTTGAGCTGAGTGAAGGATGACGAAGTCCACCAGAACTCAGTATGAAAAGACGGTCCTGGAGAAAGGAGAGCAGTGCAGAGCCCTGATGATAGGTCATTTTAGCTGATTAGCCTAGTGTGAAGCACTGTAAGGAGAGGAGTGCAGCAGAGGTGGTGTGGGCCAGATCACTAGGGGCCATGATGAACATGAAACGTGTGCATGGTGAGGAGCCAGGGCAAGGTTTTCAGCAGAGGGGTAGTGTGGTCTTTCTGAAACAAAGCTGGATCATTTTGTGATCATGTTGGGATGTATGGGAGAGTGAAATTTGTGAAATACATCTCAAATCTCATGTTGAGATGTATGGAGGCAGCTAGAAGGCCGAATTGAGGCAGTAGCACATTCATCTAGGGTGTGTATGTTTGAGAGGTATGTAGGGGAATTGACAGGACTTAATTTCATAATTAAATGAAAGGGTGCAAGGCTTTAATTTAGAAAAATGTTAGCTATATTTTTAGTATTGTTGACATTTAAGATCATTTAAGCATTAGATTGGCTCAGGAAAGACTTAACAGGTAACTTGTAAATGTGGAAAGAAAAAAATATTAAATACATTTTTAATGAAGGTAACATTTTATAAGCATGAAATAAATCATTGGCTAAAATGTCATAGGTCTGCTATTTGAATTTAGATTTGCAAGATTGATTTGCAGTAATTTTTGTATAATAGTGGTTTCAATAGATAAGAAATTTTAAAACTACCACAGCTATAGCATCTTCGAAATGGAATATTCTACAGCTTTTTAAATCATAGTTATATTTTCTATTATTCTGTGCTTGAGCTTTTATTGTAAAACATCTGTCTGTCTGCATACAAGCAATGGCTGAATTCCTGGATCAAAGATTTTAGAGGGAATTTAGCAATATTCTTCATCACATAATCTGCTCATTAGAGCAAGCCTGGCCCACTCTGCTGGTGATAGAAAATGGTATTTTCAGGTCATCTGAGGGCTCACTTTCTATTAAGATGTTTAATCCTTACTACTAAATAAAAGTTATTTATAAACATGGTGTCTTAATTCTTTTCACAAGCACTTATCCAGAATCAGGGATTCCTCCTTTTTTGTCACCATGTAATAAAATTACTCAACCATATTGGTTTTATGATAAATAAATGCACTTTTCTGAAAAGCCTTACACTCATCAGGAAGCATTTATTGAATGTCTATTTGTAGAACGCAATTCTGACCATCCTGAGGAAAAAAAAACTTCTCAAGGGCAATGTTATAATCCAGCTGCAGAGACAGTATAGACCTGTGAACTAAAAAGTATTCAATGATAAACATTTGGATAAACATTGAGGGAATGCAGGGAAAAGGAACTATCAGAAGAGAAAAAATTTCCTAGAAGTAAGTTTTAAACAGCACTTAGAGAAAATTTTTTTTAATCAAGATATTTTCACTTCAGATATATAATTATTATTTGAAATGAGGTTCCAGTAGGCTCTTTCTTCACAGAGAATATCTCCTTAACATCAAGATCAGAAAAGCCTTTTTATTTTTTCTTTTTTGTCTTTAGAGCCGCACCTGAGGCATGTGGAAGTTCCTAGGCTAGGGGTCGAATCAGAGCTACAGCTGCTGGCCTACGCCACAGCCACAGCAACACCGGATATGAGCTGTGTCTGCAACCTGCACCACAGTTCACAGCAACGCTGGATCCTTAACCCACTGAGCAAGGCCGGAGATCAAACCCATGTCCTCATGGATCCTAGTCGAGTTTGTTACTGCTGAGCCACAACAGGGGCTCCAGAAAAAGGCCTTTTTAATCACTTCTTCCATTAAGTCATTTTGGAGAAGAACTAGGGCCAAAGTAGGGATCTTAATCTGGCAGCTGTATGTTCCATGTGGGTAAATTGTCATGGAGCCCAGAGTTTCCACATGGGCCCTTAAACTTTTCTTGTGCCATTAATCCCTTTGGCAGTCTGGTCAAGCACAAGAATCTCTCCTCAAAATAATGTTTTAAAGTTAGTACTATGCCTATTATATAGCAATTAAAAGTTGTGATACCTTTATGGTTTTTGTTTTTTTTTAACACGTTGTATAATACTGTCTAGGACAGGAATAACTACCATACTATGTAGTGTTGAAGGGAAATGATACTGCAACTACATAACATGACTTGTGTCTGATTTCTTTTGGTGGTAAGCCCACAGATATTGTTGATACTGCTGTGGTTTATGGCCTATACTGATAACTGAAAGAACTGGTAGGTTTCAAGTAGTGATTAGTTAAAATGAAGGTGTAATTTTTTGTGGGTCCTTTGATTTCTTTTCATGGGTCACTTGGGGGTCCTAAGACCCCTAGTTAGGAAACTCTGTAGTTTAGCAATTACTAAGAAGCCCCAGGAAGTAAAGGAATGAACAGGGTGGTTCACCTTACCAAATAATCTAATTTTATCTTGTTTTATCTATCAGAATTTCACATAAGATTTCATTTGAAATAGAAATGGTTTCTGGGGCTAAATGTGTAATTTTGAAAACAATTGTAAACAAAAAAATATTGATTCTTTATCTTACTTTTTAACTTAAAACTTAACTTCCTTTATAAACATTCTCAGCATGTTAGTGTACCATCAAGTTTATAACCCCGAAAATAGAGATTTAGAAGTCAACAGGAAATAGTGGAAGGCGTGGAACACCAATAAGACTGCCCAGCAATAATCCGTGTGAGTGTAGCCTGAGATGAACAGGCTAAGGAGTAGTGAAGAAGAAGCAAAGCCCCGGAAAGAAGACAGAGAAGGAGCTGTCAGAGAGGTAGGAGAAGAACATTTCCGTAACATTAAAGAAGCAAAGGATGTCAGTACTGTGGAGATGTCATAGACGATGACCAAAAAGAATCCAGCAAACTTAAGCAGGAGGTGAGTGACCTTTCCTATGGCATTTTCAGCAGAGTGAGGTGGGCAGATGCCAGAATGAAATGGCCTGAAGAGTGAATAAGAGATGAGGTGAAGACAGTGTGGTATAGACCGGTGCTTTTCAAATGAATGTGGTGAAACAGTATCTGTAGTTTCCAATCTGTTGAAAACTGACCGCAGTCCTGCCATGCATGTCTGGCGTGCCACTTACACCATATGTTAGGTACCCTAAGAACTGGATGACAGCCAAACTGATCTAGACTCTCTCAAGACAGGTCCACTGATGACAGGCTTGAATGTCATGGCCATGTCACATTGCTATTCAAATTTCTAAATGCTTATTCTTAATTCTGTATTGTAGTCTAGGTGCAGACTATTCTTTCAAAAAGCTTACCTGTCAAGGAAGAGAAAGAATAGCCCCTACTCTATGGGGCTGACTTGTAGGATTGAGAGAAGGTTTCTGCCAATATTATTTCTTGCAACTTCCTCCTCTGAATATCTCCCGATGTTCTTCATGCTTCACATTCTTTTCAGCCCCAACTTTGGAGCTCTAATACCTAAAATAGTTCCCTGATACATAGAAAGCATTTAAATTAAAAGATTATTAAGTGAAAATTCATGTGAACTGTGGAAGATCTAAGTGGTCCTGTGTTTCCAGATTTTACATTTAATCTCTGGATATTTATTTTGCCTGTGGTCAGGGAATTGTCAGGGAGACGATAATTTTCACAGTTTTTGAGTGCGTTCAATCACTACCCCCTGTTTTCAAAGAGGACATCACTTACTCTTACTTAGTAGGACCTGTGCTTTGAGGGGTTTTGTTTGTTTTTTCAAAATTGGGAGTGAATATATCTCTTGCTTTGCCTCCTCTCCCCTCTTGGAGGACAGTTATTAACAAAATACTGGTCAGATTTGGGTCTGTATCATGACCACAGAATAAAGAGAACTGAATTGACTGGCACAGAGCTCAAACCCAAGAGAATAATTTAACAGAAAGGACTTTGGTTTTCCACAAAACTCTTTACTTTCCTCTTTCTCTAAAGGGAGTGATTTTCAAATCTCCTCATATTTTTCTCATCTACAGCATTGCCCATAGCCCACACAGAGGAACTCAAATTTGTACCTGGAAAAATGAGAATTCTAATCTAAAATGTGGGCGATATGAATAGGAACCAAAGAAAAGTGGACAATTTCTGTCATTCAGGCAGCAGACCTTTACTGAATGCTTAATATGTGCCAGACACATATGTGCCAGGTATGTAATTTCCCCCTAGGGAGGCTTAAAACTCAGTGCTAATTGCTGTAGCAGGCTAGACATGGGTCTTTAAGTACTCACTCTGTGGTAGTTGGAAGGCTTGTTTCCTGTGGTAGCTGGAAGGCCTTCCACAGTGTGGATCACTTATGCCATTCAAGTATATCCTGTAATAGGTTGTTAACCTTAGACATTGTCTAGCAAGTTTAAGGAAGAAGCAGGAAAATCCCAGCTGTGTATGTGTATTTGGTTTTGGGAGTAGGGTAGAGAGGGTGATAATTAAATGGGAAGTTTTAGTACCTTCTGAAAATAAGTGGTACTTGAATTTATAGCTTAATCAGTAAGAGTTATTAATGGCTTTTTGCCCAATTCTGGGGTGAGGAGAACCTTAACTCAGTTGTAAATTTTATTCTTCATCTGGTCCTTAATATAAAGTACCCAATCTGTAGGAAAATCTATTGCCACATTAGACCCAATGACTGCTGAAGGATGTGGCTGCCATGTACTTGTTCATTCACTTATTCATTCATTCAAAAACAATTTACTAAATACATTCTATGTTTAAAAATCTTTAACTTCCCTAAAAGAGCTTGGCTGAGAAGGGAAGAGAAGAAATATGTCAAGAGTTGTAACACAAGGTGGAAAGAATTTGGTGCTGTGCTTAGATAATACGTTATTAATTCCATTAACCTGGCTGTAAAAATAGCCCAAGGCCATTCAGAAATACCACATGAATGGAGGGAAAGTCTGCTTGTTTTTCACAAAGTCAAATTGTCGATCCCCTTTATGTCAGATGATCAAGCTAGAGAAGTTTGGGGAATATTAAATAAATAATATCACCTTGGCATAAAAGACTATGTCAAAATTAGAAGTGTTTTTTTAACCATATTGATTTCTCCTATGTTACATGATTGATTCTTAAAGCACTTTCTATAAATGCACATCATACCACAAAAGATACATCTATTCTGGCAGGCAAAATTGCATAGTGGAAAAGCCTGGCTTTTGCAGTCATGTGTCATCAGAATGCCCATAGTTACTTTCTGTTAGATGCATGACCATAGGAAAATATTAACTTTTGGGGGCCTCAGAGTCCTAATCTGAAAAATAGGAATAGTACCATTCTCTAGAGTTGTTGGATAATCGGTAATATTGAAAATAGCTAATATGTATTGAGCATTTACTTTGGGTACTTCATGTAGATTATCTCATAGATCATCCCCCCAAACAAGTCTGATAGTGGTGCTACTACTTCTCTATTTACAAATTAGAAACTGTAGCCTGTAGAACTGTTGCCCAAGGTTATCTGTCAAAGAAAGCAGTAGAGACAAGATTCAAACCCAGACAGTCTCGACTTCAGACTTGTCATTCTTTATTTTCCTTTTTAAGCAGCTTTATTGATATATAATCCATATGTCTTACAATTTACCCACTTAAAGTGTAAACTTCAGTGGTTTTTAGTATGTTCACAGTTATTTATGTAGCCATCACCACAATCTAATTTTAAAATATTTTCATCCCTTCCCAAAAGAAATTTCATACCCATTAACATGTACTCTACCCCCAATCCCCTCCTCCCAGCCCTAGGTAGCCACGGATCTACTTTGTATTTCTATAGATGTACCTATTCTAAACATTTTATGTAAAAAGAATCATAAAATATATGGTTTTTATGATTGGCTTCTTTCACTTAGCAAAATAGTCTAAAAATTGATCCATGTTGCTGTGTAAATCAGAAAATCATTCCTCTTTATTGCTAAATAAAGTGGTATGGATATACCACTTTTGTTTATTCATTCATCAACTTTTGGGTTGTTTCCTCTTTTAGGTTTTTTCTGCTTTTTGGCTATCATGAATATTTGGGGCTATGAACATTTTTGTACAAGATTTTTTGAGTGCAGATGTAGACTTTCATTTCTCTTGATTATATATCTAGCAGTCATATGCTAGGTCACATGATATTACTATTTAAGGATATTCTTTTTTTTTAATTGTGAAAAGTTTCAAAAGTTGAAAGAATAGTACAGAGTACCTGAATACCCTCCATTTAGATTAAATAATTGTTAATATTTTACTAGTTTTACAGCCCTGCTTCTTCCCACCCTCCCTCTGATTTCATTTTTTTAGGGTCAGCCCTCAACTACTACTTTGTATTCATACCCAATTAAATGACTGAAAATAGATGAAGTACTTAGTATAATGCCTAGCTGATAATAGCTACTCAATAAGTGTAAATTTCCTCCTTTCCTCTTTTTCTCCATACTTAGAAACTTTATGTAGGCTCGGGGGCTACAAGCTCTACATCAAGATGAGAGAAGGAAGATCCAAATAAAGATTTACGGACCTTACTGTCTGCAGTATTCCTGGACCAAAGTCGGTGAAACTAGGAAGGTGGGCATCCAAACTGGTAATCCAACTGTCCAATCTGTGGTTGATTTTATTAGAGTGATGAATTCTATGAATAGTTAAATTAACAGAAAACAAAACAGATAATTCAAACTATCATAACTTATTTTTTAAGGTAGCAGGAACTTCAGCTCAAGGAAGCCTATTCTACAGCAAAATAAGAAATCTTATTTACTGGGAGTTCCTACTGTGGTGAAGTGGGTTAAGAATCCAAACACAGTGGCTTGGGTCGCTGCAGAGGTGCAGGTTCAATCCCCAGCCGGTACAGTGGTCTAAGGAGCCAGTGTTGCTGCAGCTGTGACTCAGATTCAGTCCCTGGCTGGGGAACCCTCTGTGAGCAGCAAGTGAGGCCATTAAAAAAAAAAAGAAAAAAAATCCTATTAACTAATGCAGGCTTTTTCACATCCCCACATTTTGCGTGTGGACATGAGGAAGGAGCTGTGAGAGAAAACAGACCAAAGCTGAAGTTTTACCAGAAGTGCCAACAGGAAAGGTTAGTTTCTTTCTGGACAGTGACATGGAATAGGTGAAAAGTAGGGCACCACATGACCCTACTTATTGTTTTATCTTGAAGAATCAATCACAACATTGGATCCTAGGAGACTCAAGAACAATTTTCACTCCACTGAAATCCACATGCTTCCCAAGAAGCTGTTAGACTTACTGGAATTTTTATGAATTCCAGACCTGCCATCCATGCTCTTCAGACATCAGACCCTTAGCCACCACTTTTTATCCAGAGCTAGTCCTGCAGCAGTGATTTCTCTCTCACTGCTGAGATAAATCCAGGGAGATTATGACTACTCTTGGTCTTGTGGACACCCAGGTCTGCTGCCCAAGTCTTGAAGAGCCAGGACCTGAGATTCTGAGCCATGGCTGTGCATCAGGGAGAGACCATCATCACACCTAACAAAATTAATGACTTCTTCATACAGTCTGATACCTGATCTATGTTAAAATTTTCCCAGTTTCTCCCCAAATGTCATTTACAGCTCGTATGTTCAAACCATGATCCAACAAAGTCTACATGTTGCTTTTGGTCTTATTCTTCATAAGTCTCCTGTAATCTAGAATATTCTCCAACACTTTCTTTTTCTTTTTTGGCCATGCTTACAGCATGCAGAAGTTCCCAGGCTAGGAATCAAACCCACGCCACAGCTGCCACCTGAGCTGCAGCAGTGACAATACAAGATCCTTAACCCTTTGATCCACCAGGGAAATCCACTTTTTTTTTTTAATGCCATTGACTTGTTGAAGAAACTCAGTGTGACCTGGAGAATATCCTACCTTCTTACTTTGTCTGATGGTTTCTTTGGAATGTTATTTCCCTTGTTCCTCTATTCCTCAGCATTGCTCTGCATGTACTGCTATATAAGTACCATGCGCTTGCCAGTTGTGCCTCTTGAGCTCCAACTATTCCTTGTAAGCTGGTAGTTGGATATATAAGGTGGTTAGATTCAGGCTAAACATTTTTGGCAAGAATACTTCATAGGTGATGCTGTGTCCTTTGTACTCCATCAGGTCAGGTGTGCACAATATCTGGTTGTCCCACAACACTGAGGGCAAGGCTGATCAGTGCAGCCAGATGATCCAGTGTGATCATTCTCATTACAAAGCTGTGTTTCTGCTATGACCAGTTAAGTGACTTCTTGGGGTAATACTTTGGTCCTTCTAGTTATTGCTGCCATGTGCCATGCCAAGTCCTAAAAGATTAAAGGGAAACAATAAATTAAAAATTATCTTTGCTCTTCTAGTTTGAATCAGTGGATTGAAACAAAGTATGTTCTCTGATCACAATGGAGTGGAATTAGAAATCAGTAATGGAAAGAAACTTAGGAAATTCACAAATATGTGGAAATTAAAACCAAGGTTGTGGAGTTCCTGTTGTAGCTTCGTGGAAATGAATCTGACTAGTAAGCATGAGGATGCAGGTTCGATCCCTGGCCTTGCTCAGTGGGTTAGGGATATGGCATTGCCGTAAGCTGGGGTGTGGGTCACAGACTCAGCTTGAATCTGGGCTGTGGCTGTGACCAGTGGCTACAGCTCCAATTCAGCCCCTAGCCTGGGAACCTCCATATGTGGCGGGTGTGGCCCTAAAAAAGACAAAAAGAAAGGAGAAAAAAAAACCCCAAAGATTTAATAATTGGTTCTTTACAAAAGAAAAAAAGGTATTTCCTAACCCAGCTTCATGATTATACCCGCTCCTTCAAACTTACTACGCCGACTATTCCTCAAATGCCTCGTGCTGCATCCTGTCACAGGGATTTTACATCCACTGTTCCCATTGCCTTGAATGCTTGTCCAACTTTCTTGCTCACCTGGCTCCTACCTTTCACTCAGATCTCAAGCCCGATATTATTTCCTTAGAGAGACCTTCCATGAACCCCTAGCCTAGGACTGTCCAGCAACTTGTGTCTTTCCTTTTTATCACATTATGTATTTACAATTTTGTGTGTGATCAGTGGGTTAATGTGAATTAAGTAAATCTCCCCCAGTAGATTGCTACCTCCCTGAAGGGTGGAACTGGGCCTCTTTTGCTCACCATTTTCTCTCTTGTGCCTAGCACAGTAGCTGATATGTAGTAGGAGTTCAATATATACCTGATCATTCAGATATACAGAATAAAATCTTATGTAAATGTTTACTACAATTTTATGATTAAAAATAAAAGAATCAATATATGGGTTAAATTACTAAAAATTTACACAGTGAAATATGTAGCCATTAACAAAATCAACTTTCTGGGAGTTCCTGTTGTGGCTCAGCAGAAACGAACCTGACTAGTATCCATGAGGATGTGGGTTCAATCCCTGGCCTTGCTCATTGGGCTAAAGATCCAGTATTGTCAAGAGCTGGTGTGTAGGTTGCAGACACAGCTTGGACCCCACGTTGCTGTGGCTGTGGCATAGACTGGCAGCTGTAGCTCCAATTCGACCCCTAGCCTGGGAATGTCCATATGCCATAGGTGCTGCCCTTATAAAAAAAGAAAAAAAAGAAAAAAAAAGAAATCATGTTTCTGAGTAATATGTAATGATACTAGGCAACTTTAATTACATAATGTTAAGTTAAAAAATGAATGCAGGGAGTTCCTGTTGTGGCTGAGAATTAAGAATCTGCCTGGTGTCCATGAGGATGTGGGTTTGATCCCTGGCCTTGCTTTAGTGGGTTAAAGGATTTGGCATTGCTGTGAGCTATGGTGTAGGCTGGCAGCTGCAGCTCCTATTGGACCCCTAACCTGGAAACTTCTATATGCTGTAAGTGCATCCATAAAAAAGCAAAAAAAAAGGATGTGGAGGAGTTCTCTGGTGCAGCAGGTTAAGGATCCAGTGTTGTCACTGCAACAGCTTGAGTTGCTACAATCGCCTGGCATCTGTTCCTGGCCCGGGTATTTGTATATGCTGTAGGCGCAGCCCAAAAAAAAGGAAAAGAAAAGAATGTGGAAAGAGTTCTATTTATTTATCATTCCCACATATTTTTGAAAGTAGAGTTATTCAGTGAAGTCGTTTCTTGTTTTTCACTTAATATTTATGGAAGTATATACTATATAGCTTTATGGAAATATATATCTGTAAAAGGTATATATGCAGAGAAAAAAGTTAAAGACATTTTTATTGGTGATTTATTTATTTTAGAATCTCCTGCTTTATTAAAAAATTTTTTCTCATGTTTCATTTTATTTATTTTATTTTATTTTATTTTATTTTATTTTATTTTATTATTTTTGTCTTTTTAAGGCCATACCCATGGCATATGGAGGTTCCCAGGCTAGGGGTCCAATCAGAGCTGTAGCCACCAACCTACGCCAGAACCACAGCAACGCAGGGTCCAAGCCGCGTCTGCATCCTACACCACAGCTCACAGCAATGCCGGATCCTTAACCTGCTGAGCGAGGCCAGGGATCAAACCCACATCCTCATGGGTGCTAGTCAGGTTCGTCAACTGCTGAGCCACAATGGGAACGCCTAAAAAATTTTTATTATAGTTTATTTACAATGTTCTGTCAATTTCTGCTGTACATCAAAGTGATCCAGTCATGCATACACACACACACACACACACACACACACATACACACATTATTTTTCTCAAATTATCCCCCGTCATGTTCCATCACAAGTGACCATAGTTCCCTGTGCTATACAGCAGGATCTCATTACTTATTCACTCCAAATGCAATAGTTTGCATCTACCAACCCCAAACTCCCAGTCCAGTCTGTCCCACTCCCTCCCCTTGCCCCTTGGCAAACACAAGTCTGTTCTCCATGTCTATGGATTTCTTTCTTTTCTGTAGCTAAGTTCATTTGTGCTGTATATTAGATTCCAGATATAAGTGATATCATATGATATTTGTCTTTTTCTTTCTGACTTACTTCACTTAGTATAAGAGTCTCTAGTTCAATCCATGTTTGCTGAAGATGGCATTATTTTGTTCTTTTTTATGGTTGAGTACTATTCCAGTGTGTATATATACCACATCTTCTTAATCCACTTATCTGTTAATGGACATTATGTTGTTTCCATGTCTTGGCTATTGTGAATAGTGCTGCAGTGAATATAGGGGTGCATGTATCTTTTTCAATGAAAGTTTTGTCCAGATATATGTCCAGGAGTGAGATTGCTGCATTATATGGTAGTTCTATATTTAGTTTTCTGAGGTACCTCCAGACTGTTTTCCATAGTGGTTGTACCAATTTACATTCCCACCAACAGTGAAGGAGGGTACCCTTTTCTCAACATCCTCTCCAGCATTTGTTATTTATTTTGATAGACAGGATTTTAGAGGAATTTATTTCTTCTCCAGACTTCTGTATTTTCCAAATATCTTTATAATAAACACAATTTTATAATTAGGAGGCAGCTATAATTAAGAACATGGACTTTGGGGGAGTTCCCATTGTTGGCTCAGTGGATTAAGAACCCGACGCAGTGTCTGTGAGGATGTGGATTCCCTCAGTGGGTTAAGGATCTGGCATTGCCACAAGCTGTGGTGTTGGATGCGGCTCGGATCCCATGTTGCTGTGGCTGTTGCATAGGCCAGCAGCTGCAGCTCCAATTTGAACTTCCATCTGCCGTGGATGTGGCTGTAAAAAGAAAATTTTTAAAAAGAATATAACATGGGCTTTGATGTTAGCTAGATCTGAGTTCCAATTCTAGTTCTGCATCTGCCACCCAGTAGCTGAGTGACCTGGCAGATTAATTATTTCCCCTCAGAATAAACCTTACCCAGGGAGTGCCTGTAGTGGCTCAGTGGTTAACCAACCTGACTAGTCTCTATGAGGATGCGTTTTCGATCCCTGGCCTGGCTCAGTGGGTTAAGGATCCGGCATTGCTGTGAGCTCTAGTGTAGGTCACAGACATGTCTTGGATCTGGTGTTGCTATGACTGTGGTGGTGCAGGCCGGCAGCTATAGCTCCAATTCAACCCCTAGCCTGGGAACTTCCACATGCAGAAGGTGCAGCCCTAAAAAGACACACACAAGAAAAGAAAAAAATAAATAAAAAAATTAATTCCTGAATCACTTTCTGAAAAGTAAAACCAAAACCCTAATGTTACCAGCCTGAAGAGAAATGAGTGGACTCCTGTAGTGAAGGGCAGCTGCTGCAGGAGAGCTGCTCAGAGCTCTTCACAAGCAGGCAATGATTTAACCAAACTGTTCGAGTTGACCTGTGTCAACAATATAGTGGGCAGCTTTGGAATCTGGATAACCCTCTACTTGATGGGCAGACTTATATAACCTTGGCTTCTCCCTGGCATAAGTTGGCTCCACAACCAGGTTGATCATTTGTAAGCTATCCAAAACTTGTGCATCATGTTCTAGCCAAAAGTGTGTGTAGTTAGGGAGACCAACTTAGTAGCAATTGTTAGGTTTTTTTCTGGTGTAAAGTCTTTGCTGGAATCTAAGCTCTACCACTTACCCAGCTTTATAACTTTGAGCTAAACTTTTTTGGGGAGAGAGGCTTGTTAGGGCTACACCCATGACATATGGAGGTTCCCAGGTTAGGGGTCTAATCAGAGCTACAGCCTCCAGCCTACACCACAGCCACAGCAACTTGGGATCTGAGCCGAGTCTGCGACCTACACCACAGCTCATGGCAATGCCAGATCCTTAACCCACCGAGCCAGGCCAGGGATTAAACCCGCAACCTCATGTTCCCCAGTTGGATTTGTTTCTGCTATGCCACGATGGGAACTCCTTGACTAAAATTTAATCACACATGAGCTTCATTTTCTCACTTGTAGCTGGAGATGATAATTCCTGCTCTAGGGGGAGGCTATGCAGGTGGAAAGAGATGAATATGAAAGCCTAGAACAAAGCCTGAGAACTGGCAGAATCAATGTATTATTTCCCACCTCCCACGGTGACCCAGCCCATGGGACAGAACCAGACCACCATGCCTATATCTGAGCATGGCTACTGCAGTGAGAAATGCAGCCCAATTCTTTCCTGGTGCTTAAGTCCAGCAAACAGGACTGTGTGCCAGATGTTAGAGGCCTTCAGGGAGCCGTTTGATGCAACCCCTGCCTTCAGGAAGCAGCATTCCTAACCAGTCCTTCCACCTATTAGCACAGTTCAAACTCTTATTGGTTTTAAATAGACAATGATCACATATGCTTCTTGAATGATTATACCTCTGAAGTTTCTAAATATAAATTTAAACCATGATAATATCCCCATACATGGAGTCCTTGAATCAGAAGAGCGAATTTCTCCACCAGTCATAGCCTTTCCTCAACTTTTTATTTTGAAAAATTTCAAACAAATTGGAAACAGAAAAGTTACAAGTAGTACAAGGAACACCATATGCGGTTCATTTAGATTTATCAATTGAATTTCACTGCATTTCCTTTCTCTCCTTCTGGTTTTTAATCTTTTATTTTCTTTCAAACTATTTAAGAATTAATTGTAGGGAGTTCCCATTGTGACTCAGCAGTAATGAACCTGACTAGCATCCATGAAGACTCGGGTTCAATCCCTGGCCTCGCTCAGTGGGTTAAGTGGTATTAGCCCACGTGAGGTGTTAACCTCACGGTGTTGCCGTGAGCTGTGGTGTAGGTCACAGACCTGGCTCGGATCCCAAGTTGCTGTGGTTGTGGTGTAGGCCAGCGGCTGCAGCTCCTTTCAACACCTAGCCTGGGAACCTCTGTATGTCTCCTGTTAGGCTCTAAAAAGCACACACACACACACACATACACAAAAGAGTTAATTATTGACACTCTGACACTTCATCCTAAAATACTTCAGCATGTATTTCCTAAGAACAAGACCCATTTCTCCTGTGTAACCAACCATGGAATAAGAATCTCACTCAGGAAATCTAATGTTGACCCACTGCTAGTATCTAATATAGAGTCCATGTTCAAATATTCCCAGTTGTCCCAACAATATCCTTTGTAGATTTTTTTTCTTTTAATCTAGACTTCAAAAAGGAAAAAAAGGAGAAAAAAAATCACACATTAATTATGATGTCTCACCCAGTCACTCTGAAATCCAGACCATCTCCCTTTGGAGCCAGGGCTGTTGTTTTCTTCATTTTTATTTACATCAGTGAGCCTCAAAACTAAATGCAGCAATTTTTCATCTTTTTTTTTTTTCTTTTTGGGTCCACATTTGTGGCACATGGAAGTTCCCAGGCTAGGGGTCTAATCAGAGCTGTAGCCGCCAGCCTACGCCAGAGCCACAGCAACGCCAGATCCAAGCCGCGTCTGCAACCTATACCACAGCTCACAGCCACGCTGGATCCTTAACCCACTGAGCGAGGCCAGGGATCAAACCTGCAACCTCATCGTTCCTAGTCAGATTCGTTTCCGCTGCGCCGCAATGGGAACTCCTCATTTTCATTTTTGATCCACGTACTTTTAAAAAAGGTGTCTTGTACTGAATATAATCCCATTATTTTTCAGTTCTTTGCTTTAACCATATTTCAATAGAATAATGAATGTTAACAGCAGCCACACAGTGACAAGTCTGGGAAGGGAAGGAATCGGGGGGCATTCAGCCTGGAGCATGTTCAAGTCAAAGTAATGACAGAACATCCAGGTGACAACAGGCTGTAGCTGAAGACAGGAACCTCAATCTCTCCCTAGGTGAGGTGAAGAAAGTCACTACAGAGGAGTGAGAGGGGAAGACACAGCGTTGGTAACTTGCTCAGGGGAGACACTGTTCTCTGAGGAGGGCCAGTCTGAACCCTAGAAGACTTCCAGGCCAGAGGAGAAGCAGGAGGGCAGGCTGGAGACCTAGAGCAAGCAGGGGAGGGAGTACCCAAGTGATGAGGGAGAAGCAGTGAATCCCACCCGAGCTGTGTATAGTTTTTAGTTCAAGGTACAAATTAATTTTCAAGACCAGGCCACGAGAGGGGTCCTGGGACCCAGAGCTATGCCGGCTGGAGTCAGATCAGGTAGCCTTCTGGATGGGAGGGGTAGAGGGCAGGCTAGAGGTGCAGAACCCCAGACCTCAGGTCTCCTGAGGCAAGACTCTTTAGGAAAGGAAATTGGAGAAAGGATCCCAAATAATCATCAGGAAGAGAAGTTGCCGAGGTGACCGTGAAGGGACAAGCAGGAGGACAAAAGCCAATTCAGCGGAGATGGCCAGGGAACAAGTGGAAAGAATCTGTGTCCTTGACAACATTGAGCCACTGAATTAACCAACTCCAAAACCACCCCACCTCTGGACTTCTTGTTACATAAAATAATAAATTCTCATACTATTAAAAATAAGAGGCCATCCTCGGCAGAAACGAATTTGACTAGTATCCATGAGGACATAGGTTCAATCCCCAACCTTTCTCAGTGGGTTAAGGATCCGGAGTTGCCATGAACTGTGGTGTAGGTTGTAGACGCAGCTTGGATCTGGTAAGGCTGTGCCTGTGGCCAGTGGCTATAGCTCCGATTCAACCTGTAGCCTGGGAACTTCCATAAGCCTCAGGTGAAGCCCTAAGAAGACCAAAAAAAAAAAAAAAAAAGCCCACCTAACTTGATGAATTAAACTCTGTGACAAGCATATTTGCCATGAAGGAGTTCCCATTGTGGCTCAGCGGTAATGAACCCGACTAGTAATGAGCCTGACTCAGGTTTGATCCCTGGCCTTGCTCAGTGGGTTAAGGATCTGGCATTGCTGTGAGCTGTGATGTAGGTTACAGACGTGGCTCAGATCTGGCGTTGCTGTGGCATAGGCTGGCAGCTACAGCTCGGATTCAACCTCTAGCCTGGAAACTTCCATATGCCGCAAGTACAGCCCTAAAAAAAAGACAAAAAAAAAAAAGAAAATGAAGTTAAAATATCAAATAGGTAAACATAGTCACAATGACTGCAGCAAATCCACTCAGCTTATTAACGTATGATTACCTTGAAAAATTTGCAAAAAACAAGCCTATAAGCCAGTAGTTCAATGACTTTAAAGAATTACTAAGACAGAAAACCAGAAAGGCAGGGAGAAGGCAAATCTGCTTTCTTAAGAGAAAACATACGAACACACATGTATGTACACACGTTCACAACCCGCATATAACACAATATATATGTATATATGTACAAAGCTTGCCCCACATAGGAGACACTGCTGAGTACATCACCCCAGGTGGTGAGAGAAGAGAAAATAGGATAATGACTGCTGAAGGTGAAAAGAGGTTTGAGGTGCTCTTGCTACCTAACAAGGGAATTTTTGCCAGAATACCTAGAATAAATAGAGCTTTCACAATGCACCAGTTCTAATAAGGTTTCAAAGCCGTATGAGTAATAGGGAAGGGGGAAGTGTCGTGACACTGTTCCTATTGTGGGTTTCTCTGCTGCAAACTCTTCTCAGCAGATACTGAATCATCAGGGAGATTATTAAACCCTTTTGGTGTCTAAAATTTACCTACATAGTACTTCAGTTTCCTGGTACAAACCTTACTTTAAAATGGTTTACAGGACCGTGAATGAATTTAACGGGCTATAGTTTGTAAATTTAACCCTAAAAATTTTAAGCTTATTTCCCTCAATTTATTATGAAGATAATTCTGTGCCTGAGTTAAGGAGAGGAAAGGGAGAAACATGTTTTCACCCTTTTCACCTTCAGATTAACAGCATAACCGTTTGAATGAAACCTCCACAGTTCATTTAGAAACTGTAGTATTGACCACTTCTTTCCTGTTCCTCAGATCCTCTCATCTGAAGGGGTGGTGCTGGTGGGGATTCGAACAGCTGCACATTTCCAACATAGTATTCCCTAAATGGTGTCAAATGACTGGGAATGAAGTTTTGGTGACTGGATGATTTATTCACTTAGTCATCGTTGTTCCGTCAGGGGAAACAATAAGAGGCTTTTGTTTGTGTTTCTGTGTGTAGGGTGTGAGGGATGAAGAGAGGAGAATAGCCATATAATGAAACTTTGGTCCTCTTTTTCCCTCTCTCAAAAGAGGTCTTTATCTTCAAGTTACTATAAATATAATCATGAAAATAGAATATATACTTCATGGTGGCCCTTTCTACATTGTTTTTTCATATTTTCCTGGAAAGTTTCTTTTTTTTTTCTAAAGTACTGTGTGAAAATGTTCAAATCATAAAATATTCAAACATTGCAGAAATGACTGTAAAAAATAAGAGTCTCCCTTCACTGCCCTTGCCCAGCCCCCCCACCCCCATTATTTAGTTCTAGCAAAAAGCTTGCTCGCTCTCTCGCTCGATCGCTTTCTTAATTACCCTGGTTTGAGGCAGTTTCATAACAACAGATGGTATATTCAATCAACAGGCAAATTCCAAAGTGTAGACAACGAGGAATCACGGAAACCAAACCTCACTGTGAAGTACAGTCCCAGAAAGTGCCAGGGGAAAAGGTGGCAGAGTGACTGAACACAGACCAGGGCAGCTCCTCTGTGTACAAGGCGCATGGGGCCAGAAACATCTGGGTTTGCTTCTCCCCTGGCCACTAGCTTGCTGGATGTCCTTGAGCAATTTTGTTTCCCAGCAGTAAAGTAGGCATGACAGTAGGAGCCTGAAATGGGATCATGAGAGGGAAACATCTAGCAAGCGCCTGATATACACTAGGTCTTTGGCAAACACTGGTTTTCCTCGCACTTCCAGAGGAACTTTGATGCATCTAAAGCACACACTGGTTTATTTCCGATGAGGTTCTGGGCATGTTCATGGGGAAATTATAATCCTATTTTGTACACTGTTTATAAAAGGTGAAAAAAGGGTGTGCTTTGCTCTCCTGCCAAACTGCCAAACTGCTCAGCAATGTCAGTGCTTTATGGGTTATAGGTTAATTAGCCTTTAATTAAAGGCTAGTGTAGAAAAGATCTGCATCATATTTAAGTTCAGGCAATGTGTGTGGATTCAGGCAAGAGTGTTCAGAGTTATGAAATCCTGACAATCATTATCTCCCAGAACCCTGTGTCATTAAGTGACAGAGTCAAAGATCACTTTGAATAACTGGGGAACACTGATGTAAGAACGTTGGATTTAAAAATATATATGTATATATATATTTGTATAATATTAACATGGCTATTTGGGAATTCATAATTTTTTATTTTCATCACTAAAAAACCAATCAGCAACAACAACAAACTACTCTGTAGTCATCCAGTAGGCAAGCAATAAGATGAAAGCATCTTTCAGAAGATAAAGATTAAGGCTTCTGGAGGGATCCTGGAGCATTTTCTGCAGTCTTTGAAGCCTAGAGTGCCCTCTACTGGTTGCTTTCCAGAAAACCAGGCAGCTAATAGTTTAACAGAGGACTCCGATTTTTTGAGACACTGTAAATACAATCCCTTAGACCTGTAACTTTCCTATTGAGTGGCCTCTTTCTGAAAGCTTATCGTCTGAAAGAGAGAGAGCAATGCCTTTTCTTGATGCCAACTTGATTCTTTAATTAGAAGTGTGTCTGAGATGCCATTTTGATTATGATCAGTTATGTCTGTTGGATCCTAAGTTTTAAAGTAATCAGCATTTCAGAAAAACAATTAAATGGAATAAAGTGGCCCCCAAATATTTAACTGTATTTTACATTTTAAAATTTTTTGTTGTATGCTAGAGAGTTTCTAGAGTACAGTAGTCTCTCTGTACTAGTTTTTCAATTTCCTGTGAACCTATAATTATTTCAAAATGAAAAGTTAGGAAACAAATGTTGTGACTCTACTTTGCAGCTTTAAATAATTAAAATTTTTCTTTGACCTTGTGGAACCGTAATAGAAAGAAAACGCCAAAGACAAAGATGTTAAAGTGTACATCATTTGCAATTTGGATGTTTCTATCCTTTTTTCTTCCCCTGCTCTCCTCTTGCCAGTGGCCTGTAGCCCTTACTGACTGATAGTCCCTGAGGAACCTGCAAGGATCTGGCCAGAGTAGGTATGCTCAGGCTCTTTGGCCATCTGAGCTAACCAGACTTCTAATGCGAACAAGCTTACTGCTTTTCACATGTATGTTTAAAAGCAGAATCCTTATCTTCTAATGCAGTGTTACTCAGAATTCATCCACTTTTCGTTCATCCAGACATTCATTTGTTCCACAGATATCGAGCGCCCTTCTTGTGCTACACCGTCTGTATATCATGAATATGTGTCACTTCTACCAAATAGGGGTCTAAAATTTAATACATTCCTTTTAACATTAAAACTAACCACACACACACACACACACACAGGAAAAAAACTTTTTTTTCCCCTTCCCCAGATTCCTCTCTGTAATAAGTCCATGAATGCCAGAAGGCTGACTCAGGCTGGGACCAGTCCTCCACTTGGCTTGCCTCCTTGTCTCTGCTGGGAGTGTAGGGACTCAGATTTGGACTAGTTTCCATCGCCCTCAGTATTGCCTGGATTGTCCTCCATTGGGTCCTAGAAGAGGGAAGGATGTTTTTCCCCACCCAGTGTTACTACACACAGAGGGCAGAAATCCCCACCACACCCACACCCACATACCCACCCACACACACACTAAAACCCACATTTCCTCAGAGGACTGGCAACAGGAATATCAAGTCTTACATCCATGACCTCAGAAATCTCCAGAACAAAGAAGCCTGTCCTTGATCTGGATTCCTCAGTCACATCCTTGGGTTTTTTTTTTATTTTTATTTTTATTTTTATTTTCCCACTGTACAGCAAGGGGGTCAGGTTATCCTTATATGTATACATTACAATTACATTTTTCCCCCAGCCTTTCTTCTGTTGCAACATGAGTATCTAGACAAAGTTCTCAATGCTATTCAGCAGGATATCCTTGGTTATCTCATTCCACATTAAAGCAGAGAGCAGAGCTTGCTCAGGGTGGAGTAAGATGGGGCTCTGTCTCTTTCCTCCTATCTTTTCTTTGCATCTCTCCCCTCCCAGGTTGGTGGACACAGAGGTTCTTCTGCAGAGCTGTGAGGTTTTCTGAAATACAAATTGAAAGCCACTGATCTATTTAAAAACTTTTACTTTACAAATGAGAAAAATGAGGCCCAGAGGTGTTGTATCCTCCTCTCCTGATTTCAAACCTGAGACCTCCTAATTTCAAACCTCTCGCTCTTTCTGTTGCTTTCTATTGTTTCTTTTCTATCTCTATGAAGATTTATTTATCCTAGGTCCCATTCCCTCCGAGCCCAACCTTAGGTAGTTAATACCTTGAAAAATCAGTCTCATAAACTAATTTATAATTGGATGTTTATGGCCAATAACAGCTTAGTAAATTGTTTCTATCAAGGAGTATCTGTCAAAGTCCCTGGAGGAAACAGATGGCTCATCCCAATTAGGATAATTCAAAGTTGGTTTAATAAAGGTACTATCTGGAGTTCCCGTCCTGGCGCAGTGGTTAACGAATCCGACTAGGAACCATGAGGTTGCGGGTTCGGTCCCTGCCCTTGCTCAGTGGGTTAACGATCCGGCGTTGCCGTGAGCTGTGGTGTAGGTTGCAGACGCGGCTCGGATCCCACGTTGCTGTGGCTCTGGCGTAGGCCGGTGGCTATAGCTCCGATTCGACCCCTAGCCGGGAACCTCCATATGCCGCAGGAGTGGCCCAAGAAATAGCAACAACAACAACAACAAAGACAAAAAGACAAAAATAAATAAATAAATAAATAAATAAGGTACTATCTGTTAGGTTTGCCAAGGGAGGAACACGCAGGGCCAAGTTGGTAAGGCAAGAGAGATTTATCATCAGAGGGGGACAGGCTGAGCTCAAGATGGCACCATTCACGACTGTGAGGAGGCACTAGGCTTATAAAAGATCTGTGGCTGGAGTTCATGGTGGGAACTTGTGGCGGGAACAATGAAGGAGGAGCGGAAGGTCAAGGGAGGCATAGGGGGGTTGAGTCCCTTGACAGAGGGCAGTTAATCCTTGTAGGTGGTTAATCTATGCAGACAGTTGTTTTCCGCAGGCCATTGTTTCTTACTGCCCAACTTGAGCACCCAACATTCTGGGAGAGGGTGTCCACAGCAGGTCTCCAAGGCAAACAGCCACATTTGGGGAGTGGAGGGGTCTGTCTACATCCTCATGGGAACCTATCACTATTTACACAAGTGTGCATAGTATGTAGGCAGAGACTACAAGGGGTGGCAGTCCCAGGGCTTTTCCCACCCTATTCCCAGAAGGATGAAGGGAGGGAGCAGACTCTCCAGGGAGGCAGGAGATTGCCAGAAAAGGAGCTGTGACCTTTGGCCATAGGACCCAAGCAGCCCAGGGTGACCTTTCAGGGTTGAAGTTGAGCAGTTATAACAGCATCCTTACGGTCTTCCTCTGATCCCCACCGGGGAGCCTCACTGGTTGACCCCAACTGGAAGTTAAAGTCCATATGGGTCAGTCCCCCTACAGACCTGACTGAAGAAGGGTTGAGACTGGATCTAGGGGGCAGTGGAAAAGACCCTTTCTGTAAATTGAGGAAATCGAATTCATATGTTATGGCAGGACAAGAAAAATTTAAACAAAATTTTCCTTTGCCTGTTTGTTTGGGCCTCCTGCCTCCCTTTAGCACCTGTTGTGCCTCTGCTTTAACCAGACCTCTTCAGCAGATAACATTCTTTCTTAATCTCATCAAGGGTTAGAATTCCCTAGGAGATAACCTTCCTGCCTTAATCTTGTAAAGCACTTGTCTGTCACATGTAAATCTAGGTTGTGGAAACAATAACCCTTTTTCTCAAAAACTTATATAACTCTATCTTGACCTCTAAAGAGGGAAATAGACCTCAGAGCTTTATGAGAGACTGGCTCCTGGGTTATAATCCTCAGGTTGGCTCAAATAAAAATTTCCGTTTCTTTCTTAGATTAGCTATTGATTAATTTTTTAGTTAACAAAGGTCGCACACAATTTAATAAGGGACTCCTGGAGTCATCTAATGATGACTCATTGTGATATTGTGATTTATAATCAGAATTATAGTTCCGGTCTTGGTCCCTATTTCTAGCACAGAGCTCCAGTTCCCAAAGAGAATTTCCCAAGTGAAGAGAGCGATCAAGGTGTCTTTTATTGTGTTAATGATGACTTTTGAATGCACCTCAGATCGAGGGTGTAGGCCTGGAGAACCAGCCACCTAATTAGAGGTTGGAACTTTCAGTCCCATGCCCTGACCTCCAGGGAGAAGAGAGCTAGAGGTTGATTAGTCACCAATGGCCAGTGATTTAATCAGTCATGTTTGGGTAATGAAGCTTCCATAAAAACCCAAAAGGTTGGGATTTGGAGAGCTTTTAGGTTGGTGAACCAGAATGTTTCCTTCCACATGTGTGCCACCATTGTCCTAGGCCCCACATTCCATGAGGACCGAAGTCCCTTTGATTGGGATCTCCCCGTATGTATATGCATACCAGGCTGAGTGAGGCCAAGGATTGAACCTAAGTCCTCATGGATACTAGTCGGGTTCATTACAGCTGAGCCACAACAGGAACTCCAGTTCTATCTTTTATAAACACTGCTTGATCCTGATGACAAATTGCAGTCATAATGGAGTAGTCACAGTTTCTACAAAAATGGAGTCAGGTAGCCGTTGAGGATCTGGTCTCAATCTCTGCACTAAAGAGAACTTGAACTTTACCGAAATGTATCAGACCCAAGGACACCACCAGCCTTCTTTAGAACCACACGTGCCAGTTGCAACCTTCTAGTCTCAGGGTCTCCCCTGGTAACTGTGCAGCCATTTCGGACCCAGCCAATCCTTACTTAACAAGCACCCTTACTTCTTGCCAGCTCCAATAACAATTCTTGATAAACAACTCATGCAGCTGACTGCAACCTTGCACTGTTTGCCTTTATAGGCCTCCTCCATTTTTTGTCCAGCAGAACAACAATCTAAGTGCTTCTTTTTTTTTTTTAACATAGCATTTTTAATTTCTTTTTTTTTTTTAACGTAGCATTTTTAGTTTCTTTTGTTGTTGTTGTTGTTGTTGTTGCTATTTCTTGGGCCGCTCCCGCGGCATATGGAGGTTCCCAGGCTAGGGGTTGAATCAGAGCTGTAGCCACCGGCCTACGCCAGAGCCACAGCAACGTGGGATCCGAGCCTCGTCTGCAACCTACACCACAGCTCACGGCAATGCCGGATCGTTAACCCACTGAGCAAGGGCAGGGACTGAACCCGCAACCTCATGGTTCCTAGTCGGATTCGCTAACCACTGCGCCACGACGGGAACTCCTAAGTGTTTCTTGAATCTGTCTCCCTGGCTACAGTCCTAACAGACCCCAAATAAACACCATTTCAATCTGCTCTCCGTTTATGAAATTTTGGTTTACACTCCATTTCTCTAACCACCAGCTTGATTGCCACTCAGTTTTAGTCCCTCCCACATCCTACCTGAATGGTGTCATTGCTTCATAACTAGTGTCCTGCCTTTCCCAACTTCCACCTCTCAGGCAGAATTATTTCAGAGATGCAAATCTGACTACTTACTTCTCTATTTAATAAACTTCCAATGACTTACACTCACCTCAATACATTGTGTCAGTGATAAATTATCCTAAAATGTAGTGGCTTAAAGCATCAATAATCATGGAGTTCCTGTTGTGGCTCAGTGGAAATGAACCCAGCTGGTATCCATGAGGATGCAGGTTCAATCCCTGGCCTCGCTCAGTGGGTTAAGGATCCGGTGTTGCCCTGAGCTGTGGTGTAGGTTGCAGACGAAGCTCTGATCTGGTGTTGCTGTGGCTGTGGTGTAGGCTGGTACCTGCAGCTCCAATTCGACCCCTAGCCTGGGAACTTCCATATGCTGCGGGTGGGGTCCTAATAAGCAAAAACAAAAACAAAAAACACTCACAAAAAAACATCGGTAATCACGTATGGTTCTGGAATTTGGAAAGGGCATGGCCAGGGAGTTCTTGCTTTGGAGTCTTTTATGAGCATGCAGTCAGATTTTGGCTGGGGCTGCTGTTATCAGAGGCAAGGATCACTGATAGCTGTTTTAGAAACTGGCTGGTGCACATACCTAGGATAATGTCTGATCTTAAAATGTCCTATAAGATTCTTCATCCTTGTCAGCAGGAACAAGGACCTGCCATGTCCTAGTACATCTCCAAATTTGCTATTTCAGAAGTAAGGAGTAGTTTCTCATTCATTTACTCCTAAAGCCCAGCAGTTAGAGGTATAGACTTTAGTTCATTTATTTTAATTTTCTTGGGAAAGTAAGGGTTAATACCACTTAAAAATAAAATGTTCTTTGGTTAGTGTTACTGAAAAATACAAAATTATCTCTAAAACATGTATATAAAACAGTATATATTAAGCATGTATATTCAGAGCGACATAACATACTTATTACCTCAAGTTTAACGTTTTTGATAACTTAAGTATAGCATACACAATATTTATTTATTTATTTATTTTGCTTTTTAGGGTTACACCCACAGCATATGGAGCTTCCCAGGCTAGGGGTCCAATTGGAGCTACAGCTGCTGGCCTATACCACGAGCTGCTGGATCCTTAACCCACTGATTGAAGCCAGGGATTGAACCCGCAACCTCATGGTTCCTAGTTGGATTCGTTTCCACTGCGCCATGACGGGAACTCCATTTTTGCTTCTTCAAAGTATAGTTGATTTACAATGTTGTACCAACCTGCTGAACATTTAATTTTACTAACGAACTTTAAATATTGTGTATGCTGGAGTTCCCGTCATGGCGCAGTGGAAACGAATCCAACTAGGAACCATGAGGTTGTGGGTTCGATCCCTGGCCTTGCCCAGTGTGTTGGGGATCTGGCATTGCCGTGAGCTGTGGTGTAGGTCGCAGACACAGCTCAGATCCTGTGTTGCTGTGGCTGTGGCATAGGCGGACGGCTACGACTCCAATTTGACCCCTTTCAGGAACCTCCATTTGCCTCGGGAGCGGCCCAAGAAATGGCAAAAAGACCAAAAAAAAAAAAAATTTTGTGCCAATTTCTGCTGTACCACAAAGTGACCCAGCCATACATGTATATACTTTCCTTTTCTTTCTTTTTTTTTTTTTTTGGCCTTTTCTAGGGCTGCTCCCTCAGCTAGGGGTCGAATCGAAGCTGTAGCCGCCAGCCTACACCAGAGCCACAGCAACGCAGGATGCGAGCCGCCTCTGCACCCTACACCACAGCTCATGGCAACGGCAACACTGGATCCCTTAACCCACTGAGCAAGGCCAGGGATCGAACCTGCAACCTCATGGTTCCTAGTCGGATTCGTTAACCACTGCACCACGACAGGAACTCCAACATTCCTTTTCTTATGTTATCTTCCATCATGGCCTATCTCAAGAGATTGGACATAGTTCCCTGTGCTGTACAGTAGTACCTCATTGCCCATCCATTCTAAATGTAATACTTTGCATCTACCAACCCCAAATTCCTAGTCCATCCCACTCCCCCAACGCCCCTTTGGCAAACACAAGTCTGTTCTCTATGTCTGTGAGTCTGTTTCTGTTTTGTAGATAGATTCATTTGTGCCATATTTTCTTTATTTATTTTTATTTTTTCCATTGTAGCTGGTTTACAGTGTTTTGTCAATTTTCCACTGCACAGCAAGGTGACCCAGCCACACATGCATGTATATATTCTTTTCTCTCACATTATCATGCTCCATCAAAAGTGACCAGACATAGTCCCCAATGCTATACAGCAGGATCTCATTGCCTATCCATTCCAAAGGCACTAGTTTGCATCTATTAACCCCAAATTCCCAGTCTATCCCACTCCCTCCCCCTTGGCAACCACAAATCTGTTCTCCATGTCCATGATTTTCTTTTCTGTGGAAAGGTTAATTTATGCCGTGTATTAGATTCAAGATATAGTGATATAATATGGTATTTGCTGCAAATGGCATTATTTTGTTCTTTTTATGGCTGAGTCCTATTCCATATATCTATATATCTATATATCTATATATATATATCTATATATCACATCTTAATCCACCACTGTGTTGGTGGACATTTAGGTTATTTCTATGTCTTGGCTATTGTGAGTAGTGCTGCAATGAACATGTGGGTGAACATGTGTCTTTTTCAAGGAAAGTTTTGTTCAGATATATGCCCAAGAGTGGGATTGCTGGGTCATATGGTTGTTCTATGCATAGCTTTCTAAGGTACCTCCATACTGTTTTCCATAGTGGTTGTACCAATTTACATTCCCACCAACAGTGCAGGAGGATTCCCTTTTCTCCACACTTTCTCCAGCATTTGTTAATTGTGGACTTATTAATCATGGCCATTCTGTCTGTGTAAGCTATTTGTACCATATTTTAGATTCCACATATAAGCGATATCATATGGAATTTGTCTTTCTCTTTCTGACTTAACTTCACTTAGTATGAGAATTTCTGGTTGTATCCATGTTGCTGCAAATGGCACTATTAAATTCTGTTCTGTGGCTGAATAGTATTACATTATATATATATATGTTCCATATCTTTTTAATCCATTTATCTGTCAATGGACAAACAAGACGTAATAGGTTGTTACCATGCTTTGGCTATTGTGAATAGTGCTGCAGTGAACATAGGGGTGCAGGTATCTTAATGAATTATAGTTTTGTCTGGATATATTCCCAGGAGTGGGATTGCTGGATCATATTGTATTTCTATATTTAGTTTTCTGGGGTCCCTCCTTACTGTTTTCCATAGTGGTTATACCAATTTACATTCCCACCAACAGTGCAGGAGAGTTCCGTTTTCTCCACACCCTCTCCAGCATTTGTTATTTGTGGACTTATAAATGATGACCATTCTGACTGGTGTGAGGTGGTACTTCATCATAGGTTTGATTTACATTTCTCTAATAATTAGTGATATTGAGCATTCTTTCATGTGCCTGTTGGCCATCTGTATGTCTTCTTGGGAGAAATGTCTATTTAGATCTTCTGCCATTTTTTCAGTTGGATTGTTTGTTTTTTTGTTGTTGTTGTAGAGTTGTATGAGTTATTTGTATATTTTGGAAATTAAGCCCCTGTGTGTTGCATCATTTACAACTATTTTCTCCCATTCTGTAGGTTGTCTTTTCAGGGTTTTTTATGGTTTGTTTTGTTTTGCAAAAGCTTATAAGTTTGATTAGGTACCATTTGTTTGTTTTTATTTCTATTGCCTTGGGAGACTGACTTAAAAAAAACACTTGTATAGTTTATATAAGAGAATGCTTTGCCTATATTCTCTTCTAGGAGTTCTATGGTGTCATGCCTTATATTTAAGTCTTTAAGCCATTTTGTGTTTATTTTTATATATGGTGTAAGGGTGTGTTCTGGTTTCACTGATTTACATGCGGCTGTCCACTTTTCCCAGCACGACTTGCTGAAGAGGCTCCCCCCCCCCCTTTTTTTTTTTTTTTAGTTTTTTTAGGGCTGCACCTGCGGCATATGGAAGCTCCCAGGCTAGAGGTCAGATCCAAGCTGTGTCTTCAAATATGCTGCAGCTCCCAGGCTAGAGGTCAGATCCAAGCTGTGTCTTCAACATACGCTGCAGCTTACAGCAACACTGGATCCTTAACCCACTGAGCAAGGCCAGGAATCAAACACGTGTCCACTAGTCAGATTTGTTACCACTGAGCCACGATGGGAACTCCTGACTTTTTCCCATTTTATATTCTTATCTCCTTTGTTGTAGGTGTCTGGGTTTATTGCTGGGCTCTCTGTTCTGTTCCATTGATCTGTATTTCTGTTTTTGTACCAATAGCACACTGTCTTGATTACTGTAGCTTTGTAATATTGTCTGAAGTCTGGGAGAGTTACACCTCCTACTTTGCTTTTTTCCTCAGGATTGCTTTGGCACTTCTGGGTCTTTTATGGTTCCATATAAGTTTTGGGATTATTTCTTCTAGTTCTATGAAAAATGTCATGAAATGTACCCAGTATTTCTCATCAGCTCTCTCTTTCTAAGACCAGACAAGCACCCTTCTTTATTTCTCCTATAGCACCTCCCAGCCCAATTCTTAGCATAAAGTAAATGGCCAAAAAATATTTGTTGGATTGGTAGTTTCTGTTGTGGCTCAGCAGGTTAAGGAGTCAATATTGTCTCTGTGAGGATGCAGGTTTGATGCCTGGCCTGGCTCAATGGGTTAAGGATCTGGAGTTGTTACAGCTACAGGTAGTTTCAGATGCAGCTCGTATCGAGGGTTGCTGTTGCAAATGCAGCTTGTATCCAGGGTTGTTGTTGCAGATGCAGCTCAGATCTGGTGTTGCTATAGCTGTGGCATAGGCTGCAGCTGCAGCTCCAATTCGACCCCTAGCCCGGGAACTTCCATATGCCACAGGTACAGCTGTAAATATATATAAAAAAAAAATTGTTGGATTGGATTGAATAATAGCATTAATAAGTACTCCCTCAGCCCTCTCTTTGCAGTTCCCTTTGAACTTCTCCAGTGCAGGAGACAGTATTGTGTTCCAGGCATTATGCTAAGCACTTTACATGTATTGTCCCATTTATCTCCTCACCAATCTTATGACAGTGGTGCTTTATTTTACCCATTTTATAGCTGAGAGAACTGAGGCTTAGAGAAGTTGGTCTCTACTATTCAAGCCTCAGAAAATTCTTTATATTCCATAATTAAGTCCTGAAAAAGACTATTCAGTAAATTTTATGCCTAGTTATGAATATACTGATCTGTGATTTCTATTTGAAAGCCAATTGTGCATGTATTTAACAACAATATTATTGAAGTATTATTCTTCAGGATATAGAGGAATGTGCTGTAGAATATCTGAACAGAAAATACAGTACTCCTGGAGTTCCCATTGTGGCTGACTAGTATCCATGAGGATGTGGGTTCGTCCCCGGACCTCGCTCAGTGGGTTAAGGATATGGCGTTGCTATGAGCTGTGGTGTAGGTCACAGATCCTGTCTTGTTGTGGCTGTGGGAAGGCCAGCAACTGCAGCTCCAAATCAACCCCTAGCCCAGGAACTTCCATATGTTGCAGGTGTGGCCCTGAAAAGAAAAAAGAAAGAAAGAAAGAAAGAAAGAGAGAAAGAAAGAACAATCCTCCTTACTTCTAAGATAGTTTTATATTCTCATTTTAAAGTTCTGAAATCAGGATGGATATAGCTTATTGTTGGTGTAAACACTTACTACACTGCCTTTTTTGTTTCTCTCAAATGCTGCTGGTGCCCCTTAGAACTGCAAAAATACATTATGTCAAAGACATGGCCCATGCCTCTGCCTTCCCATGGTCTATAAAAGAATGTGATGACAATACATATACTTCATAAAGCTGGGCCAACATCCTCTTGTCTTCCAGGAACTTGCTGGCTTTCTGCCATACTTATACATTTACAAAATGCATCTGCAGAGTTCAGCACTTTTGCTTTTGAGAGGTTGAAGCACTTTAGAGACTCTGGTTAATATTCTGTAGTAAACAAAGATAAAATATACGGTCTCCTATATAACAAGGAAAGGACCATTGATTTTACTGGAAAAGACCATATTTCTCCTCATATAGTAACTTAAGCATATTAAGTCCTATTGTCATTATCTTCAGCATCACCATCTCTATCACCATCACTGTGATGTTCATAATCATGATGTACCTTGTGGGGGGAAAAAGCCCAACACCCCAGGGTTCCTTCCAGAGTTATCATTGTTAAAGTAGAAGAACACATTTTAAAATTAATTATGAAGATGAGACCTTTGGGAATGACTTGGCTGGCCTGGAGCCTGTAAAGAAAGAGCTAAAGTGCTCTACAAGAAATACATGAGGGCGTTCCTGTCGTGGCTCAGTGGTTAAGGAACCCAACTAGGATCCATGAGGATGCGGGTTCAATCCCTGGGCTTGCTCAGTGGGTTAAGGATGCGGTGTTGCCATGAGCTCTGGTGTAGGTCGCAGACACAGCTCAGATCCCAAGTTGCTGTGGCTGTGCTATACGCCGGCAGCTGTAGCTCTGATTCGACCTCTGCCCTGGGAATTTCCATATGCCGCAGGTTCGGCCCCAAAAAACAAAGAAAAAGAAAAATACTGCCAAGAAAACAAAAAAACAAGCCACGGACTGGGAGAAAATGTCTGCCAAAGACGTATCTGGTAAGGGACTATTACTCAAAATATACAAAGAACTCTTAAAAACTTAACAATAAAAAAATAAACAACCTGAGCAAGACAATGAAACTACTCTGTATGATACTATAATGGTGGATACCTATCATTATACATTTTTCCAAAACCGTAGAATGGACAACACCAAGAATGAACCCTAGTGTGAACTGCAGACTCTAGGTGGTAATGATGACTCAGTGCATGTTCATCATTTGTACCAAATTTATCGTTCTGGTGGGGGATGTTGATAATGGGGAAGACTATTCATGTGTGGACTCAGGCACATATAGAAAATCTCTGTACCTTTCCCTCAATTTTACTGTGATCCTAAAACTGCTCTTAAAAAATACATTTTAAAAAGATCATTTGAGGAAGTGAGGTCTGAGAGGTTAACTAACTTTCTCGGAGAAAAATAGCACATCTGTGATTAAAATATGGCTCCTGGGACTTCTGCTTTCTGTCACAATGGAGTAGCAGGAACTAAGTTTTCTGCCTGCCTTAAAAAATTGAAAAACTGAACAAAAATATTTGAAACAACAGTTTCAAATTCAGACATTGGGGAGTTCCCGTCATGGCTCAGCAGTAACAACCCCTGACTAGTATCCATGAGGACTCAGGTTCGATCCCTGGCCTCACTCAGTGGGTTAAGGATCCAGAGTTGCTGTGAGCTGTAGTGTAGGTTATAGATTTGGCTCAGATCCCACATTGCTGTGGCTGTGGCGTAGGCTGGCAGCTGCAGCTCTGATTCAAACCCTAGCCTGGGCACTTCCATATGCCACGGATGTAGCTCTAAAAAGAAAAGAAAATTCAGGGAGTTCCTGTTGTGGCTCTGCAGTTAACAAACCTGGCTAGTATCCATGAGGACAAGGGTTCGATTGCTGGCCCTGCTCAGTGGGTTAAGGATCCAGCATTGCTGTGGCTGTGATGTAGGCCGGCAGCTGCAGCTCCGATTTGACCCCTAGCCTGGGAACTTCCTCATGCCTCTGGTGCAGCCCTAAAAAGACCAAAAAAAAAAAAAAAAAAAGTACAGACATTGGACAACATGCAGCATAGCACAGTCATAAAAGGAAATGATAAAAGGTGTGGCTGTAAAAAGAAAACCAAAATATACCAGGTCAAAAGAGAGCTGTAGGGGCTATGTTAGTATCAGACGAAGTAGATTGCAGAGCAGAGAACATTAGCAAGAATAAAGAGGTTCCTTTCATAATTGAGTCACTTCCTCAAAGGACAATCTTAACTGTTTATACACTTAGTAACAGAGTTTCAAAATAAAATGAAGCAAAAAATGGTAGAATCGCAATGAAAAATAGACAAATCCACAATTACAGAGATTTCAGCATCTCACAATAATTGATAAAACAAGTAGACAGTCAGAAAAGCTATGGAAGACTTGAACAACACTATCAACAAATGTAACCTAATTGACACTGGGCTGGGGATAGAACACCTCAGCAGTGACCCAAGCCACCACAGAGACAATGCCGGATCCTTAACCTGCTGTGCCACAGTGGGAACTCCCACATTCTTTCTTAAGGACACACCGAACATTTATCAAAATAGACTTATATTTATTCTGGGCCATAAAACAAGTCTCAATATATTTTAAAAGATTCAATAATACAAAGTAATTCTATGACCAAATAAAATTAAATTAAAAATAGATGACAGATATTTGAAAAATGCCCAAATATTTGGAAACTAAGCTGTATTCTTCTAAATAACACGTGGATCAAAGAAGAAATCCGAAAGAAATTATAACATGTGGCTTAATTTTTATTTCCATTAAGTGAAACACATTTACTCCTCAAATGCTAATTTATTCTTCTTCTTCGAATCTATTTTCCTGTCGAATCATCATGCAGAAGCAATCTTGTTATGATTCTTTAAGGTTTAATGTATGTATTTTATTTCTGGAGATCTGTTTTATTTCCCTAGTGAGCATAACTGTTTTATAATGAGATGTCTTTGTATACTGGATTTCCAGGAATTGAAGCCCAACTCAAATCAGTGTTACTAAAAAGGAAGATTTGTTGGAAGAATCCTGGAATAGCTGACAGACTTGAGGAATGCCATGTATAGTAGTTTCCTATGGCTGCTGTACCAGATTACCACAAACTTGGTGGCTTAAAACAACACAAATTTAATATTTAATATTTTGGAGGTCAGAGATAAAAGAGTCTCATGGGACTAAACTTTAGGCGTCCGTAGGGCTGCATTTCTTCTGGAGGCTCTGGGGGGGAATCTGTTTCCTTGCCTTTTTCAACTTCTAGAGGCCAGACACACTCCTGAGGTCGTGGCCCACTTCTTCTGTCATCAAAGCCAGCATTGTTGGGCCAAGTCTTTCTCAGACTGCCATCTTCCTGGTTCCCTTCTGCCTCTGTCTTCCACTCACTTATGAGGACACTTAGGATTATATTGGGCCCACCCAGTATAACCCAGGATAATTTTCCCATCTCAAAGTTAACTGATTAGCAACCTTAAGTCCATCTGCAAGATTAATTCCCCTTTGCCAGGTAAGGTAACATACTCACAGGTTCTAGAAGTCAGGACACGAATCTCTTTGGGGGCCGTTATTCTATTTATCACACCACGTAAATATAGTTAGACTTAGAAACATGCCATGCAGTGTCATCTGTAATGAGGACAAGAAGCTGTAGTCTGTTTCTGAGGGCAGCTTTGGGCAACTTTGCTTAAAAAAGAACTTGATATCTTTAGAGTGTCTTTGGAGCTACAGAAAGAAGTTTCTGGAGTTCCCGTCGTGGCGCAGTGGTTGACGAATCCGACTAGGAACCATGAGGTTGCGGGTTCGATCCCTGCCCTTGCTCAGTGGGTTAACAATCCGGCGTTGCCGTGAGCTGTGGTGTAGGTTGCGGACGTGGCTCGGATCCCACCTTGCTGTGGCTGTGGCGTAGGCCAGCAGCTGCAGCTCTGATTTGACCCCAGGCCCAGGAACTTCCCTATGCAGCAGGTGCAGCCATAAAAAGAAAAATTTATTTATTTGTTTGTCTTTTTGCCTTTTCTAGGGCCGCACCCACGGCATGTGGAGGTTCCCAGGATAGGGTTCTAATTGGAACTGTAACCGCCAGCCTACGTCACAGCCACAGCAACATGGGATCCAAGTCGAGTCTGCAACCTATACCACAGCTCATGGCAACACTGGATCCTTAACCCGCTGAGCAAGGCCAGGGATCAAACCTGAAACCTCATGGTTCCTAGTCGGATTTGTTAGCCACTAAGCCATGACCGGAACTCCAAGAAAAATTTATGAAACAATGAAATAATGAGCCAATTGATACAAAAGCAATTATCAAATAAATATATTAGTGGAAGACATTTTTGCACTCGTGCTTAATTTGGGCCTTTTTTTTTTTTTTCCTTTTTATGGCCTCACCTGCAGCATATGGAAGTTTCCAGGCCAGGGGTCAAATTGGAGCTGCAGCTGTGGCCTATGTCACAGCCATAGCCACACCAGATCTGAGCCACGTCTGTGGCCTGTCACTTGCAGCAATACCAGATCCTTAACCACTGACCCAGGCCAGGGATTGAACCTGCATCTTCATAGAGACAGTGTCGGGTCCTTAACCCAGTGAGCCACAATGGGAACTCCAGTTTGGGCATTACTGACGTATCCAGCCAGTGCTACAGTTCTTTGGTTCACTCAGCAGAAGCTTCAGTATAATCTTACCTTCCCTTCCTTCCACACAATACAGGAGTTAGTAGGAGGTCTCCCTCTTCCAGTTACTATTCTTAGGGTCATTCTAGCGATTCTTTTTTTTATTATTCAATGAATTTTATTACATTTATTGTACAACAATTATCACAACAAAATTTTAAAGCATTTCCATTCCAAACCCTCAGTGCATCCCCCCACCTCCCAACCTGTCTCATTTGGAAACCATAAGTTTTTC
Organism: Phacochoerus africanus; assembly: GCF_016906955.1. NCBI lineage: Eukaryota > Metazoa > Chordata > Mammalia > Artiodactyla > Suidae > Phacochoerus > Phacochoerus africanus. The sequence continues at coordinate 66,359,834 of NC_062552.1, forward strand.
AAAATCTGTGAGTCAGTATCTGTTCTGCAAAGAAGTTCATTGTGTCCTTTTTTTAGATTCCACATGTAAGTGATAGCATTTGATGTTGGTGTCTCACCATCTGATTGACTTCACTTAGCATGATAATTTCTAGGGCCATCCATGTTGCTGCAAAGGCCATTATTTCTTTCCTTTTAATGGCTTAGTAATATTCCATTGTGTATGTATACCACAACTTCTTTATCTACTCCTCTGTTGATGGACATTTAGGTTGTTTCCGTGTCTTGACTATTGAACATAGTGCTGCAGTGAACATTGGAGTACATGTATCTTTTCAAGTCATGATTTTCTCTGGATAGATGCCCAGAAATGGGATTGCTGGATCACATTATAACAATTCTGAATTTTCTTTTTTTCCCCAGATTACCTGATGTTTAGCTTTCCAGTCTCAAGACCAGTCCCCAGTATTCAAGGTTGGCTTAGGCACTTGGCTTGGAGTCCTCTATTCTAACTCAAAGTAATGTCATTATCTTTGATCTGCTTATCTCCAGTGACCTTTGCCTCCACTCACTTTTAGCCACTCCCTTCCATGGTTGCACCCTGGGAACTCCTACCCAGTTGGAACAATAGATTGCTCAGTGCAGGATCTGAGCCATGTCTGCGACCTACACCACAGTTCACGGCAACACAGATCCTTAACCCACTGAACAAGGTCAGGGATCAAACCCAGAGCTTCTCTCTCTCATTCCACTTTCTGGCCACAGCATTCTGTTCTTCTTGCTCCCTCATTCAGTTACTCTCCTGGCCTCTGTTTGAGTCTAACTGCTATAATAAACAAATTAAAATCTCTGTGGTTACATTAGTTAGCCATTGCTATCTAATAAACCACCCTAAAATGTATTGCCTTAAAACAGCAGTTATTCATTATGAACACAGATTTGCAGATCAGCTGAGTGTGGCTGAGCTGAGCTCTGGATGAGCTCATGGCAGTGGCAGAGACAGATGAGTGCAAGTGGAAGCACAAGCCAGGTCTTGGACCCTAAGCGCACTAACAGTCACTTCCCCTCACGTGTTATGGACCAAAGCAAGTCACATGGTCATGCCCGAAGTTAAGGGGCCACAAGGTACAAGGGATGGTGGCATGAGTGTGGACCCAGGGAGAGTGGAAGCATTGGGGTGAAAAATACAGTCAACCATAGTAGCTGAACACAATTAAAGACTTCTCTCTCTCATTTCACAGTGCATCCAGTATGATCAGCAGGGGAATGCTGCTCTACCCAGTCATACCTCAACCCAGCCTCCTTCTGCTGTGTGGTTCTCTCATCTCTCTGGGCTTTATCATTCTCTGTATCCAGCTGGCAGAGGTGGAAAGAGAGGCAAAGTGTGCATGATCACGGAGGCAGGCCGAGTAATGACCCCAAGGAGGTCCTCATCCTAATCTCTAGAATTGTGACTGTTACCTTACATTGCAAAAGGGACTTTGCAGATGTGATGAGGGTCTTAAATTGGGTAAATTTTCCTGGAATATCTGAGTGGGCCCTAAATGTAACTACTAATGTCCTCATAGAAGAGGGAGGCAAGAAGGTCAAAGGAGGAAGAAATAAGCATATTTGAAGATCAAAGATGCCGTGATGTGAGGAAGGGGTCAGAAGCCAAGGAATGCAGCAGGTAGGCTCCAGAAGCTAAAAAAAACAAGGAAATGGATTCTCCACTAGACCCTCCTGAAGGAACCAGCCCTGCTACACCCTGACTTTAGCTAGTGAAACTGATTTGGGACTGATGGCCTCTATCATTAAGATGATACATTTGTATTGGTGTTTTGTTGTGGGGTTTTTTGGGGGGTTTTTTTTTTGCGTTTTTTTAGGGGGGGTGGCCACACTCTTGGCATATGGAAATTCCCAGGCTAGGGGTTGAATCAGAGCTATAGCTGCCAGCCTACACCACAGCCACAGCAACGCAGGATCCAAGCCCCATCTGCAACCTACATCACAGCTCGTGGCAGTGCTGGATCCTTGACCTACTGAGTGAGGCCAGGGACAGAACCCACATCCCCATGGATACTAGTCAAATTCATTTCCTCTTCGCCACAACGGGAACTCCTGTTTTAAGTGACTAAGTTTGTGGTGATTTGTTAGAGAAGTAATAGGAAATGAATACAATTACACAAGAGGTTTTTCAGGGGCAGACGTGCACATCATTTTTATTCACATCGCATTGAACCCAGTCACACAGCCACTCCTGTCTCCATGGGGTCTAGGGAATGTAGTTTCTTCAATGTCCAGGAAAAAAAATAGGAAGAGGGTTGGGTGACTATCTGGCCATTCTCCTCCATAGCCCTTCACGTGAGCATCCAAAATGAGGATCCCACCACTCAAACCAAACATCTTTTGTGCTTCACCTGCACCAGGCTCCTGCCCCATACCAGATCATTACAATTATTTCGGCCTCAGACATGAAGTGAATCCTGTCAGGGGTGATTGTGATTTTCATCAGGATTTCTGAGACCCTCCCACACCAAGTTCATACAGTGTCCCCATTCAGTTAAATGCAAGAGGACAAAAGAAATACCTTTAATGATTTAGAATTTAGTGTATGCTGCCAAGATGCCTTTAAAACGAGGATGCACATGTTCTGACTTTCCTTTTTAGAAACTGCAAGGCAAAGGAAATTGTGTAAATAGCAAGGTCAGAGAAGTGACTGAAAACTGTGGTTGTAGAATATAAAAGAGTAAATAATTCAGTATCTTTTCTGAGTCAACAAGCAGAAAGAAACCTCAAGAGGTCATTTGGCCCAACTCTCTGCTTCTGGGAAGACAGATGGAAATCACCCCAGATGGGGTGTGGGGCGGGGGAGACAGGGAGGTGTCATCCGTTCTGTTTCAAGATCGTTAAGCACGGAGAAGGTTGTAGAGACCTTTTCAAAGTTTTGTCTGAGTCCTCAAAGTCAATGTCCAGTATCTGCTAGGTGCCTTATCCATGGAAGACCTGCTGGCACCTAGCTCAGCTGCAGGGTGGAGAAACTCTGGGTCTCCATCCTAGCTGAAGGAAAACTAACCCTCAAGCCTCCTCTCTGCCTGGTGGGGCTGAACTGCTAGGTTAGTTGGGCCAAGGCAGGGGTTGAACCCAAGCCACAGCAGTGACAACACCGGACCCTTAACTGGGAAACTCCCAGGAGGCAGCCTTCTGAGTCCTAAAATTAAGAGCAAGAGTATCTCCCAGGTCAGCACGTGCCTCAGTGCATCTGAAGCCCCGATTCTCTCCAGACCTAAAGTCTGAAGAGAGGAAATCAAGACCCACGTGATTGTCCATACACTCCTCTCCTCTTGCTTCCCCTTCCCTGCATCAGGGCTGAAAGTTGCTGACAATCCTATATCTCTGTTTCCACCTCTACCCCAAGGCAAGATCTTAGGGGCAGGCAGGAAAGTCTTATTTCCACTGTCATGGGAGCTCTATGTTATAACTTCTTCTACCAGCCAAGAGTCCTGCAAGGGATCACTCTTTTTTACTCTGAGGCAGTAAACCTCTAGACTGAGGCCAAAGATAGAAAGCTAGGGAACACAATTTAGGGATGTATTTCTTTTTTTTTCTTTTTATTTATTTTATTTATTTATTTATTTATTTATTTTGCTTTTTAGGGCTGCACCCGTGGCTTATGGAGGAAGTTCCCAGGCTAGGGGTCAATTGGAGCTATAGCCCCTGGCCAACACCACAGCCACAGCAATGCAGGATCTGAGCCATGTCTGCGACCTACATCACAGGTCACACAACACAGATCCTTAACCCACTGAACGAGGTCAGGGATCAAACCCACATCCTCATGGATACTACTCAGGTTTGGGAAGCCACTGAGCCACAATGGGAACTCCTAGGGATGTATTTCTATTCAGTGTCTTGATATTTACAAAAACAAGTCCTATTTCACTAAGGAGTGGCAAAGTTCTGTCTGACTCAAATCTTTGCACATGAAGTCGTTTTAACTTTTTTTTTTTGCTCAAAGTCAGCCTTGCATTGTGTTTCCCAGCTTTTTAATGTTTTAATTTTATACTGTATCCAACTGTCAGTGAAAAGTTCCCACAGTATATCTTGGAGAGCATTTCATATCTATTCCCCAGCTTTTAAATTCCATTTTATTGCAATTTGGTTAAAACTCTCCATTAAGGACTCCTTACGGTGCTATTGCTGTGGTGGACTTCTTTCTGCCCTCAAAGAGATTTAAATCCTTTGGGACTTCTGCTGGCCTGGGTTCTGCTGGTTTTAGTTCTGTGTTATCCCCATCCTCAGCCTTGAACTTTTTTGCTTTGTAAATGAACCCTCTTTGACTCTTAGTTGAGTGTGACATCTGTTTCCTATTAGAATCCTGACTGGTAGACAGGAAGTATGTGGCTCCACTGCTTTAACTCCTGTGGCAGATGGCTAGCTAAGTCACGCGCCCTTCTGAAGTGCAGAGTTGCTGCTGCTCAGCCAAGAGGTTACTGTCATTTCCCAGACCCCTTGTGTCAGGAGGAGTCACGTGACTGAATGTGAACAGAGGAGGTGTTTCTGCTGCCAGGCCTGGCCCACTAAAGCCTCCCACTTGATCTGGGCCTTCCTGTGCCCTTGTTCTATAGCATCTGAGCCTTCTGGGCAGGCATTCCTAATCATTTCGAGCCATGGATAACTGCATCCCTTCCCAGAATCTCTCTCTCTCTCTCTCTTTTTTTTTTTTTTTTTAACTTTGGAATAATTTTGGATTTACAGAGAAATTGCAAAGATAGTGTCTTTGTTATTGGGGCTATCACAGAGTATCATAGACGGGGTGGCTTATAAACAACAGAAATTTATTTCTCATGGTTCTAGAGGCTGGTTAGTCCAAGATCAAGGCGCCAGCAGATTTAGCATCTGGTGAAGGCCTACTTCCTCAGCGATGGCCATCTTTTTGCTGTCACCTCATGTAGCAAAGGATGAGGGATCTTTTCAGGGCCTCATTTATGAGGGCACTAATCCCATTCATGGGAGACCCTAGTCACTACCCAAAGAACCCACCTCCTAATACCATCACCTTGGGGGTTAGCATTTCAACATGAATTTCGAGGGGCGTAAACGTGCAGTCCATTGCGATGGTTGAATTTCTGTATATTCCCCACTTGGTTTTAGTTTCTTCTTCTTCTTCTTTTTTCTTTTTTTAGGGCCACACCCTCAGCATATGGAAGTTCCCAGGCTAGGGGTCCAGTTGGAGCTGTAGCTGCCAGCCTACGCCACAGCCACAGCAACTCAGGATCTGAGCCACGTCTGCAACCTACACCACACTTCATGGCAACACCAGATCTTTAACCCACTGAGTAAGGCCAGGGATGGAACCCTAATTCTCATGGATACTAGTCAGGTTCGTTAACCACTGAGCCACTACAGGAACTCCTAGTTTCTTCTAATGTTATCAGTTTACATGACTAGGGTGCATTTGCTAAAACCAACATAAGTACAGTATTATTAAGTAAACTCTGGACTTTATTCAGATTTCACCAGTTTTTCCATTAATATCCCTTTTCAGTCCCAGGGTCTAATTCAGGATGTCTCTAGTTGTTATGTCTCCTCAGCCTTCTTTGGTCTGTGACGGTGTCTCAGTCTTTCCTTTTTTCATGAATTTGATAGGCACTTTTGAGAAGTACTGGTCAGGTATTTTGTGGAATTCCAAAATAATGTTTTACATGCGTAAAATAAGATATAAAGGAAAACAAATCATATCAAAATATAGGTACCATTTTTCTAATACCTATATAGGAATTTTTAAAAATTGTGATACAATAATATATGTGTGGAGTTCCCGTCTTGTCATAGCGGAAATGAATCTGACTAGGAACCATGAGGTTGCGGGTTTGATCCCTGACCTCGCTCAGTGGGATAAGGATCCGGCATTGCCTTGAGCTGTGGTATAGGACAGCAGCTCCAATTGGACCCCTGGCCTGGGAACCTCCATATGCTGCAGGCGCGGCCCTAAAAAAGCAAAAAAATAGATATATGTGTGTGTGTGCGCACGCTTTTTTTTGTCTTTTTTTTTTTTTTTTTAGGGCTGTACCCATGGTGTATGGAGGTTCCAAGGTTAAGGGTCGAATCAGATCTGTAGCTGCTGGTCTACAACAACACAGCCACGGCAATGCAGGATCCTTAACCCACTGAGGGAGGCCAGGGATCGAACTCATGTTCTCATAGATGCTCGTCAGGTTCGTTAACCAATGAGCCACAATGGGAACTCCAATATATGTGCCTTTACTTTAATACATTATGTAACTAGATTTAGTAACTATCTTAACTTTGAAATAGTGGTGAGTATACACATTATTTTGAGATTCTGTAACAACTATAATATAACATGAAAATACCTGTGAGTTGTCTTGGTGGCAGTCATGGGTACCACTAATACTACTATGATTTGCTGCCTATAGTAAAGGCTAGAGAAAATAGAGATGTAAATTTTTTCCCATCCAAATTTACAGATTCTCTGAATTCTGCGGTCTCGAGGACTGTCCTAAAAGAGATGGCAGGACCACAAGATGGGACCACAAGATACTGAGTTCCTGAGTATCTGCATATATCAGAGACTCCACCCTCAGACTCTCTTCCGTTGCCAAACACACTTTGCCTAAGTAAGAAATAAATCCTGTGAGGTTGCACCATTGAAGTTTGGGGTTTATATGTTAAAGCAGTTGGCATCATCTTAACTAATATGACTCTTTTTTAAAAAATTGAATTATAGTTCATTTGTAATGTTGTATTAATTTCTGCTGTACAGCAAAGTGATTCAGTTGTGCGTATGTATTCTTTTCTAATATATTCTTTTTCATTATGGTTTACTACAGGATATTGAAATAGTTCCCTGTGTTACACAGTAGGACCTTATTATTTATCCATTCTATATATAATAGCTTATATCTGCTGCCCCAGAACTTCCAATCCAGCCTCTTCCCCACCGCCTCTCCCTTGGCAATCACAAGTATGTTCTCTATGTCCACGAATTTGTTTGTTTCATAGACGGGTTCATTTGTGTCATATTTTAGAGTCCACGTATAAGTGACACCATATGATATTTGTCTTTCTCTTTCTGACTTACTTAGCTTTCAACTAATATGACTCTTAACCACTAAATTTTATACATATATATGTACTGAAAATACAAAAGTGCATGTATTTGTATTAATTCTTTTTCTTACAAGTGACCAAAAGTCCAACCAAAAAAGATGTTGCTGGAAGAGAATTGGGGTATCTCACTGGATACAAGAAGTTGAATCATCAGGCTTCTTAAAGGGTTCAGGTCAGGGAGTTCCCGTTATGGCTCAGCAGTAACTAATCTGACTAGTATCCATGAGGATGTGGGTTCAATCCCTGGCCTTGCTCAGTGGGTTAAGGATCCAGCATTGCCCTGAGCTCTGGTGTAGGTCACAGACATGGCTCAGATCCCCTGCATTGCTGTGGCTGTGGCGTAGGCCAGCAGCCACGGCACCAATTCAACCCCTAGCCTGGGAACTTCCATATGCGAAGGGTGTGGACCTAAAAAGACAAAAAAAAAAAAAAAGTGTTTAGGTCAGAGCAGCTCCAGGAATCTCAGCAGCAGCATTCTGGGGTCTTGCCTCTTATGATGGACCCTGCCATTAATAAGACTTAGCTTCCACCTATGTTGTGGAAAGTCTCTGCCAAGATCCTTAGGCACAGAAATCTGATTGGCCCAGCCACCTTGAGTCAGATGACCTCCTCTGGTCCAATCAGCTGTGACAGGGGTTTACTGTCCATGATTGAAACATGGCTTTGGGGGCCACTATCTCTTGACTGGGACAGGTAGTTCTAAGCAAATGATAACAATGGCATTATAACAAATATCTGAGCTTTTGCCATAAACCAAATGCTCTTCCGTGTGCTTTATATGGATTATTTTAAACCTCCTCAAACCCTTTGAGATAGATACATGCTATTATTCCCATTTTAACAAAGAAGAAACCAAAAAACAAAATAGTTTAGAAAAATATTTGGGGCTCCATAATAATTAAATGGAAAACCGAGATGTTAGACTCAGACCATCTAACTCCAGAGTCTGTGTTACTGTTGCCATATTACACATGAGGAAACAGGCTCAGAAAAACAGCTTGGTTTGCTCACAGTTACAGGATACAGGGCCAAGATCCGAACAGGAGACTGTCCCCAGAGCCCTTGTCCTTTCCTAACTGTTGCAGGTAAAGGAGGGGTGGTAGTGGTGGAAGCAACTCCTGGGCCCATCTTGAAGGATGGAGAGGAACAGATGAGCAGGAAGTCAGTTCAGACAATTCGAACAGAGAAAGCCTTGCATGACCTGCTCAGACTGGAAAGGTCAGCACCCCTTTCTGGGCCAGGTATACTCTGGGTCTCTTCACTACAATGAGAGGGCAAGTTTAACACCATAGATCAAAGGTTTTCCTGGACCTGCCATTTTTTTCACTATTGAATGCAGTGTCCAAACACTGTTTCTTTTTTTTCCGTTGTTTTTTTTTTTTTTTTGTTATTGTTGTTGTTTGTCCTTTTAGGGCCACACTGGTGGCATATGGAAGTTCCCAGGCTAGGGGTCGAATCAGAGCTGTAGCTGCCAGCCTACACCACAGCCACAGCAATGCCAGAACCAAGCCTCTTTTTTTTTTTTTTTTTGTCTTTTTTTGTCTGTTGCTGTTGTTGCTGCTATTTCTTGGGCCGCTCCCGCAGCATATGGAGATTCCCAGGCTAGGGGTTGAATCGGAGCTATAGCCACCGGCCTACGCCAGAGCCACAGCAACGCGGGATCCGAGCCTTGTCTGCAACCTACACCACAGCTCACGGCAACGCCGGATCCTTAACCCACTGAGCAAGGCCAGGGATCGAACCCGCAACCTCATAGTTCCTAGTCGGGTTCGTTAACCACTGCACCACTACGGGAACTCCCCAAGCCTCTTTTGTGACCTACACCACAGCTCACTGAAATACTGGATCCTTAATCCGCTGAGCGAGGCCAGGATCAAACTGAAGTCCTCATGGATACTAGTCAGGTTTGTTAACCACTGAGCCATGACAGTAACTCCTCAAAAACTGTTTCAAGCTCACTCCTGAAGTGGAAAAGTTTATAAGTGTGGACACTCTTGGGCCTGGCTCAGGGTGAACAGTAGTACAGAAGAGACAAACAGGGAGTTCCCGTCGTGGCGCAGTGGTTAACGAATCCAACTAGGAACCATGAGGTTGCAAGTTCCGTCCTTGGCCTTGCTCAGTGGGTTAGAGATCCGAGTTGCTGTGAGCTGTGGTGTAGGTTGCAGACGCGGCTCAGATCCCGCGTTGCTGTGGCTCTAGTGTAGGCCAGTGGCTACAGCTCTGATTTGACCCCTAGCCTAGGAACCTCCATATGCTGCTGGAGTGGCCTTAGAAAAAGACAAAAGACAAAAAAAAAAAAAGACAAACAGAAGTGGGGCAGGGAGACAGGGCCTATGGCTGAGCCTCTGTGAGGGATTTCTAGGCCTTTGGCAGTAGGAGCTGGGAACCTGAGCCACAGAAGTGCCAAAGCCCTATCCTTAACTTGCTAGGACACCAAGGAACTCCAAAAGCTTCCTTTCTTGGGACTCCTATGACAAAGGTTGAGACTGCTGCACCCCATTATTCTTTGCTGAAAAATGGCTCTTGCCGAGGTGCTTTTATTTATTTATTTTTTAATTTTAATTTTATTTTTGTCTTTTTAGGGTCCTACCCATGGCATATGGAAGTTCCCAGGCTAGGAGTCGAATAGGAGCTGTAGCTTCTGGCCTACGCCACAGCCATGACAACATGGGATCTGAGCCACGTCTGTGACCTACAGCAATGCCGGCTCCTTAACCCACTGAGTGAGACCAGAGATGGAATCTGCATCCTCATGGATACTAGTTGGGTTCTTACTGCTGAGCCACAAGGGTTACTCACACCCAGGTGCTTTTAGATCTTAAAGGGATAGCTAATACTAAAGAGATGAAAGCAGAAGGTTTTCCAAACAAAGCCTGGGGTCTGTAAGCATTTCTCATTCTCTTTTATGCAAAGATGCAGATACCTTTTCTCTTCTTTTCTTTTTTCCTTTTTTTTTTGTCTTTTTGTCTTTTTAGGGCCCCACCTGCAGCATGTGGAGGTTCCCAGGCTAGGGGTCTAATCAGAGCTATAGCCTCCGGCCTATACCAAGGCCATAGCAACAGAGGATCCGAGCTATGTCTGCGACCTGCACAACAGCTCACGGCAACACCAGATCCTCAACCCACTGAGCAAGGCCAGGGATCGAACCTGCAACCTCATGGTTCCTAGTCGGATTTGTTAACCACTGAGCCATGACGGGAATTCTGCAGATACCTTTACAGAAAAGAATGCAGTGACCTTTGAAATAGCATTCCTTTTTTTTTCTTTGACCTGCAGAAATACAGAAGTTCCCGAGTCAGGGGTCAAATCAGTGCTGCATCTGCGACCTATGCTGCAGCTTTCAGCAATGCTGGATCCTTAACCCACGGAGTGAGATCAGGGATCAAACCTGCATTATCACAGAGACCACATTGGGTCTTTAACCCACCCACTGAGCCACAGTGGGAACTCCCTGGAATATCATTCTTAAAAACACTATGTGTAAGACCCTAAGAAATTCTCCAGTCACTTCATTCTTTCTTCTTTAAATTGAGATATAATTCACATACCATAAAATTCACCCTTTTAAAGTGTATAATTAGTGGTTTTTAGTATATACATCATGTGCAACCATTGCCACTGCTTAATTCCAAAATATTTTGATCACTCTAAAAAGAAACCACTTACCCATTAGCAGTCACTCCCTATTTCCTGCCCCTCTCAGCTCCAGGCAATCACTGTCTATTTTTAGAGATGTATGTGTATCAAGGAACAATTTTCAATTTATTTTCTGATCTTTTTTCCTTAAAAACACATAAATTTAATATCTGGCACTTCAACATATGGTGTTGGAACAACTGGACCACAACATGAAAAAGAAGGAGAGTGAGGAATTACCTGGTAGTCTAGTGGTTAGGACTCAGCACTTCCACCGCTGCAGCCTGGATTCAGTCCCTGGTCTGGGAACCGAGATCCACATTAAGCTGCTGCGCACTGCGGGCCACCCCCCCCCCCAAAAAAGAATGAAAGTGGACAGCTATCTTACACTATACACACTATACACAAAAATTAATTCAAAATAGGTTAAAGACTTAAGAGCTGATATCATAAAACTCCTAGAAGAAAACAAAGACAGCAAGCTCCCTGACATTGGTCTTGGCAATGATTTGTTGGACCTGACACCAAAAGCAAAGGCAGCAAAAATAAAAAAATATTAGTGGGACCATATCAAACTAAGAAGCTTGTACACAACAAAGGAAAGCATCAGCAGTGAAAAGGCAACCTATTGAATGGGAGGAAATATTTGCAAATCATGTATCAAATAAGGAGTCAGTGTCCAAAATATATGAAGAACTCATACAACTTAATGACAAGAAAACAATTTGATTAAAACATGGGTAAAAATCTGAATAGACAGTTTTCCAAAGAAGACATACAGATGACCGGCAGGTACACAAAAAGATGCTCAACATCGTTAATTGTCAGAGAAATGCAAATCAAAACCACAATGATTACCTCACATCTATTGGAATGGCTATTATGTAAAAGAAAAGAAACAACCAGTGTTGGCAAGGATGTAGAGCAAAGGGAACCTTTGTGCACTGTTGGTAAGAATGTAAATTGATGCAGTCACGATAGGAAACAGTATGGAGGTTCCCAAAAAATTAAAAATAGAACTACCACATGATCCAGCAATTCCACTTCTGGGTATTTATCTGAAGAAAACAAAAACTAACTCGAAAAGATATATGCAGCCCCAATTCATTGCATTATTTACAATAGCCAAGATATGGAAACAGACTCAGTGTCCATTAATGGATGAATGAGTAAAGAAAATGTGACACACACACACACTTTGTGTACACACATACACACACACAATGAAATATTATTTAGCCATTTGAGAAAAATGAAATCTTACCACTCGTGACATGGACCTTGAGGGCATCGTGCTAAGTGAAATAAGTCAGACAAAGAAAGAGAAATACAGTATGATTTCACTTATATGTGGAATCTAAAAAAAAGCAAACAGAAAAACTGAGCTGATAGATACAGAGGACAGATCTTGTCACCAGAGGTGGGAGATGGGGAGAAATAGGTAGGGGGTAAAATGTGTGTAGGAGATCAAAAAAAAAAAAAGGGGGTACAGAACGCATTTGTAACATACTTTAGGAAGTTTATAGAAGCCTGTTAATAGTTCCACAGATTTTTTTTTTTTTTTGTCTTTTTAGAGCTGCACTCTTGACATACAGAAGTTCCCAGGTCGAATTAGAGCAATAGCTGCCAGCTTACACCACAGCCACAGCAACACCAGATCCAAGCCACATCTGCGACCTCCACCACAGCTCATGGCAATGCCAGATCCTTAACCCACTGAGCAAAGCCAGGGATCCAACCGGAGTCCTCATGGATGCTGATCAGATTCATTACTGATGAGCCGTGACAGGAACTCCCTCCACAGAACTTTTTTTAAAGCTGCAGTGCCTCATTCACTGTTGCATAAAAGATTGCACAATGCAATTACCAAATTGAAATTTCATCCAGGAGGACTCATCTGGTATTGAAAAATTGAAAAATTATAAAAGCCATATTTGTCAGTACAGTGAATGCAATTGTCAAAGTTAATTATCTGTTAGTTGACCACAAGAATAAAAAGTTTTAGCTCTAAAATGTTAACGTGGGAGTTCTCCTTGTGGCTCAGCAGGTTAAGAACCCAACACAGTGTCCATGAAGATTTGGGTTCAATCCCTGGCCTCACTTGGTGGGTTAAGGATCCATTATTGCTGCAAGCTCCAGCATACGCTGCAGATGCAGCTCAGATCTGGTATTGCTGTGGCTATGGTGTAGGCCTCAGGTGCAGCTCCTATTCGACCCCAGCCCAAGAACTTCCATGTGCTGCAGGTGAAGCCATAAAAAGAAAAAAAAAGTTAATGTGATATGATTAAATAAGAGACAATAGGTTTCTTAACTCCTAAATTCAGTCTTTGAAAGAAGAGAACATATAGCACTGATGACAGTGCACTGTGGGTAGATGGAGTATCCAAAAATGATTTTGATGTCGTTGAGTCTTCTTTTTTGATTAATCAGTTTTTCTGGAGACATCTTGAGTCATCAACATTCTTTGCAGACAAAGACTTTAACAAATATTCCAGATTCCAAAATATGGAAAAAAGTGGAAGTGAAAAGCTTCATACATACAAGAATGAAAAGGGGTAGGGGGAGGAGAGCCTAAGGAAGTAGTAGAATGTCTTATTTGGGGGAACCATGTTTTTTATTCTGAAGGTAGAAATTCTGGAGGAACAATGCTGCGTATAGTTCAAAACTTTTGTGAAATCTGTTAAAATCCTTTTTTCTATGACCTAAAAAATGCAGCTCCATCTTAGGTTGCACAAAAACATACAAATCTGAGTAAAATTGTAATTTTTTGAAATTAAATGCTTTGGATGTCTGAAAGTTTTCTGGATTTAAAATAAAATCAGAATGATCTCTGGGGTAATCAATATTAGGGTTCTTATTCTGCTTCACTGTACCTAGAATGCAAAGTAAGACCTTATTGGGAATTCCCATCATGGCTCAGTGGTTAACGAACCCCACTAGTATCCATGAGGACACAGGTTCAATCCGTGGCCTTGCTCAGTGGGTTAAGAATACCGTGTTGCCGTGAGTTGTGATGTAGGTCTCAGACACGGCTCAGATCCCGTGTTGCTGTGGCTGTGGTGGGCAATTACAGCTCCCATTCTACCCCTAGCCTGGGAACATCCATATGCTGCAGGTGCAGCCCTAAAAAAGGCCAAAGACAAAGTAAGACATTATACCACATATTTTATTTAAAATGTTTGAAAGATCTGCACTCTTGTTTCAAATAGAATTAGCGTTACAGACATGAAGTAATTAATCCACATGTGCCCTGGGGTCTGGGTTCGGTAGATGCCATGTTGTTTTTTTCTCCTGGTCCTCAGACCTCATGGTCAGGATCAGTTGGTTCACTATTGGTGTTGATTCCCAGGACTGAATCCCAGAGAAGTGGGAATTAATTGTTTCTCTAAGAGTAATTTTCATGACTGGAACATTAGCCTTTCCAACCTCAATCTGCTGAGACATTTTTTTTTTGACCTTCTATATGTGGTGTCTGTGTTGCTTGCTTGCTTATTGATTTATTTAAATAAGGTGTGGTTTTTTTTTTTTTTAACTCCTAAATTAGAGGGGAGGATCAAGGAGCAATGAGATTGTCAAGTTTATTTGTTCATCTGATTTGGTCTACTAACTAAAGTCAGTACTCTTTTTTTTTTGTCTTTTTTTTTATAGGGCTGCACCCACGGTAAATGGAGTTTCCCAGGCTAGGGGTCGAATCGGAATTGGAGCTGTAGCCACCGGCCTACACCACAGCCACAGCAACCCGGGATCCGAGACAAGTCTGAGACCTACACCACAGCTCACGCAAGGTCACACAATGCCGGATCCTTAATCACTGAGTGAGGCCAAGGATCAAACCCGCAACCTCATGATTCCTAGTCAGGTTCATTTCCAATGTGCCACGACGGGAACTCCTAAAGTCAGTACTTTCAATCTAGAAAGTTATTAGAGGAATTCTCTTGTGCAGTGGGTTAAGGATCTGGTGTTGTCACTGCAGTAGCTTGGCTTGCTGTTGTGGATCGGGCTCAGTCCCTGGCCCAGGGAATTTCCACCTGCTATGGGTGCAGCCAAAAAAACAAAAACAAAAATAAGCCTCCCCCCCAAAAAAAAACCCTTGTGCATGTCAACATTACAACCTAAAGTTAGAAAGCAAACAATTTTAAAATATATATTTATCATCCCTAATAAAGGGCTCTTATCCTTAATATATAAAGAGTTGTCAAAAGAAATAGTAAAAATTAGGCTTAGGAGTTCCCATTGTGGCTCAGCAGATTAAGAATCTGACATAGTGTCTATGAGGCTGCTAGTTCAATCCCTGGCCTCACCAGGTGGATTAAGGATCCAGCATTGCTGCATGCTGCAGCGTAGGTCACAGATGTGGCACAGATCCAAAGTTGCAGCTCAGGCTCCCATTCAACCTCTAGTCTGGAAGCTTCCATGTGCCGAAGGTGTGGCCATAAAAAGGAATTTTTTTTTTTTTTGTCATTTTGCCATTTCCTGGGCCGCTCCCGTGGCATATGGAGGTTCCCAGGCTAGGGGTCTATTCAGAGCTGTAGCCACCGGCCTACGCCAGAGCCACAGCAACGCAGTATCCGAGCCGTGTCTGCAACCTACACCACAGCTCACGGCAACTCGGGATCCTTAACCCACTGAGCAAGGCCAGAGATCGAATCTGCAACCTCATGGCTCCTAGTCGGATTCATTTACCACTGTGCCACCACGGGAACTCCAAAAAGAAAAATTTTAAACAAAGAGGAAAAAAAATATATATATAGGCTAAAAACAAAAATAGATAATTCACAAAAGAGGAAATACAAATATCAGACATATAATGTTCAAAGTCACTAGTCTTTCAAGAGACATGTTAGAACAATGAGATTACAGGAATTCCCTGGTGGCCATTGGGCTAAGGATCTGGCACTGTGACTGCTGTGGCTCAGGTCACTGCCACGTGCCTCAGGCATAGCCAAAAACAAAAACCAAAACGAAATAAACAGGAGTTCCCGTCGTGGCGCAGTGGTTAGCGAATCCGACTAGGAACCATGAGGTTGCGGGTTCGGTCCCTGCCCTTGCTCAGTGGGTTAATGATCCGGCGTTGCTGTGAGCTGTGGTGTAGGTTGCAGACGCGGCTCGGATCCCGCGTTGCTGTGGCTCTGGCGTAGGCCGGAGGCTACAGCTCCGATTAGACCCCTAGCCTGGGAACCTCCATATGCCTCGGGAGCGGCCCAAGAAATAGCTAAAAAGACAAAAAACCTAAACAAACAATAAGGTTTCATTCTTATTTTGTAAATAAATTATTCAATTAATGTTTTCTTTCATGCCTGCTATGTGGCAGGCACTGTGCTGGATATAGAAAACCCATGGAGGGAAGCAGTATGAAGGAAATGGACATGTTTGACAACATTGGTCGGAATGTAAATTAGTACATTTATAGAGAGTAATTTGGAAATGTGTATATAAAACTTTTGAACTAATAATTACACATCTAAAAAATAATCAGGAGTTCTGGTTGTGGTTCAGTAGTTTAAGAAGATGATTAGTAATCCATGAGAATGGGAGGTTCAATCACTGGCCTTGCTCAGTGGGTTAAGGATCTGGAATTACAGCCAGCTGTGGTAAATCACAGATGCGGCTCGGATCCGTGGCATTGCTGTGGCTGTGACATGGGCTGGCAGCTGTGCCTCTGATTCGACCCCTAGCCTGGCAACTTCCAAATGGCGCAGGTGGAAGAAGATAAAAGATAAAAGTAACATAAAATAAAATAATCAGGGTTTGTTTTTTTTGTTTTTTGTTTTCTAGGTTTGTGTGTGTGTGTGTGTGTGTGTGTGTGTGTGTGTGTGTGTGTGTGTGTGTGTCTTTTTTGGGCCACACCCATGGCACATGGAATTTCCCAGGCTAGGGGTCAAATCGGAGCTATAGCCCACGGCCTGCGCCACAGCCACAGCAACACCAGATCTGAGCCGAATCTGTAACTTACACCACAGCTGGCGACACCACCAGATCCTTAACCCACTGAGTGGCGGCCAGGGATGGAACAACATCCTCATGGATACTAGTTGGGTTCCTTTTCACTGAGTCACAATGGGAACTCCAGAACACGCCTTTTTTGGAGGGGGGCAGGGTTTGTCATTTTTGGGCTGCACGCAAGGCATATGGAGGTTCCCAGGCTAGAGGTTGAATAGGAGCTGTAGCCTCTGGCCTACGCCACAGCCACAGCAACACAGGGTCCAAGCTGGGTCTGTGACCTACACCACAGCTCATGGCAACGCCGGAGCCTTAACCCACTGAGCGAGGCTAGGGATCCAACCCATGTCCTCATGGATACTAGTCAGATTCATTTCCAATGAGCCACATTGGGAACTCCAGAACATGCTTTTGTTGATTGCTTAGTTGATTGTGATTATGGGAGACACTTAATAGCTTTCTACCCCACATCCACTTACCTTCCTATCCTTCCTGGAAACTCCAGTTTTATTCAGGCGCCCACATTCTTCTAAGTTTTGTGGTCTGGGGAGGCTAGCCCTAGTCCAAGGCCTTGAGGTTAATTCCAGATTAGCCTAAGGCTAAGACCCTAAGTCAGTCATGGTTATACCATTCCCCTTTAAAGGGGGTTATGTGATCCAATTCTAGTTCCAGAGATATGAGAGACCAACAAGAGGGCAGAGAGTTTCTGAGCAAACTTTTTCTCCTTGTGGTTGTTCTGTCAGAATATGAAACCTAAAACTGCCAAAGTCATTTTTGGACCATGAGGAGAATGATTCTTAGAATGAGGTTGTCACTGAAGATGGCAGAATGAAGAGCTAGAAGGCAACTAGGTCTTTGATGACACCATTAAGCTGCTGATTGGGAGTTCCCGTCATGATTTTTTTGGGTTATGAACCTGACTAGTATCCATGAAGATTCGGGTTCTATCCCTGGCCCCGCTCAGTGAGTTAAGGATCTGGTGTTGCCGTGAGCTGTGGTGTAGGTCACAGATGCAGCCCGGATCCTGCATTGCTGTGGTTGTGGTGTAGACTGGCAGCTGTAGCTCCAAATTCAAGCCCTAGCCTGAAAACTTCCATATGCTGCAGGTGCGGCCCTAAAAGAAAAAAAAAAAAAACTGATTGTGCTATGCCCAGAGACTCCTTATTTCTCAGCTTTTTGTTGTGAGATATAAATTTCCTTACTGCTCAAGTTTATTTGAATTTTTACGTGCAAATAAAGACATCACAATAGATACAGCACACCTTGGAAAAAATGGAGTTAAGCAATCTTTCTGTGGAGAATTTTGTTGTAGCAGTACTCCCATGGAGAAGGGCGAAAGAATTAGGATCCAAAGTTTGTCCAAAACCAAAAAGAATCTCCTAGAATTTGAGGAAGTGGTGAACTGATAAAAATACATTTTGGTGAGAAGTCTTTGATCAGAACATGATGAAAGGAATTAAATCATTTTTCCATCTAATTAAATAATTACTATTTCATATATATACATTTTTTTCTTTTACGGGCCACACCCGTGAGATATGGAAGTTCCGAGGCTAGGGGTCGAATGGAGTTGCAGCTGCTGGCGTATGCTACAGCTTGCAGCAATGCCAGATCCTTAACCCACTGATCGAGGCCAGGAATGGAACACACATCCTCATGGATACTAGTCGGGTTCTTGACCCACTGACCTGCAATCGGAACTCCCTAAGTTTTTTTCTAGAAGAAAACTTGACTTTTTTTTCTTTCTTTTTTAAGGCCTCGCCTGCAGCATGTGGAAGTTTCCAGGCCAGGGTCAAGTTGGAGCTGCAGCTCTGGTCTATGCCACAGCTGAGGCGACACTGGATCCAAGCCACAACTAGGACCTATGCCGCAGCTTGTGGCAATGCCAGATCCTTAACCCACTGAGCAAGTCCAGGGATCGAACTCGAAACCTCATGGTTCCTAGTCAGATTCATTAACCACTGCGCCGCGATGAGAAACTCCTGATCTCCAAAATTTTAAAGTAACTCATTCATTATTCTCTAAAATTTTGCTCTTCTTTAAAATCTTCTAATGCATGTCTTTTGAAGTACACTGTTGGGAAACTGTTCACAATTATAACATTTTACTTTTGTACAGTTTAGTCTACGATGTAATCAGATTGGGACTCCACATAATTTGCTCATGACATTTATACAGAAGAAGGTAATTTCATAGAAATCTATCAAAACAAGATGAAAAATAAATTATTTGGTTACAAGTATTACAGGAGTAGTTTAGCTTTAATATCTTTCTGATTTATTTTACAAGTAGTAGAAAAATCTATTTTGTGAAATGATCTTAATTTCTTTTCTTTTCATATTCCTTAACTTCTATAACTCGCCTTTTGATAGTTGTTAGTATCCGTTACTGATAATTCCTTTTTATCATTCACGAAATATATTTTTGAGACCTTTGCTCAGAAAGGAAGGCTCGGCTATTAATGAACAACTTTGTTATTTCAAGGTTGGTTTCTATACTCACGTGAGTTTTTGGCTACTGATTTTAATTGCAGTAATTACTATATGTCTTTGTTGATAATCTTCATTGGTTATTCATATGATTTTTTTTTTTTTTTGGTCTTTTTAGGGCCACACCCACGGCATATGGAGATTCCCAGCCTAGGGGTTGAATCAGAGCTATAGCTGCTGGCCTACACCACAGCCACAGCAACACGGATCCGAGCCCCATCACCACAGCTCACAGCAATGCCAGATCCTTAACCCACTGAACGAGGCCAGGGATCGAACTTGCATCTTCATGGATGCTGGTCTTGTTCATTAACCTCTGAGCCACCAGGGGAACTCCGATTACTCATATATTATTCTTTTTTTTTTTTTTTCCAGAACTAGTGATTTTAAAGTTTTGGCATTTGAGGATTTCAGTGTTTCTGTACAATGTTGCTGGACTTGGCTTAAATATTAAAATTTAAAACCCTTGGTTAATAATCAGAAGCTTCTAAGTCATCCTATGTGACACTTCTTGACCTATGTCCACACTTGACCCTGCTGCTGATTGTGAACAAATCCAAGTCATTGATTGTAGCTCCACTCTTCTCTCCCAGAACCTTATAGGCATTACCTTCCAGCCAAAAAACAAGTGATTAGGAAATCATGACACCTTTTATCAACAACAAGTTACTGAAACATTCCATCACACTGCACTGACATCACATGATACCTCATGACTCCTAGTGAAAAATGTAACTCTAGTAGTTACTACAGTGCATTGGGAAACAAGAAATGAAAGACAGAAAAATAACGTCTACCCTCCCACCTCACCCCTATGTTGGAGAATAACACTGATTGGGGCAATAACATAACCTCTTTTAAGTTCTCCTTACATACAAAATGAAAACGACAAGCTCTCATGAAAATGTCTGGAAGTTTACCATTATTGTTTTGAGAGCTTCAATTCAATAAGATAGGACAGAGGTCCTGGCAAAATAGGGAGGGAATCAAATGTGGAAGGCCTAGAATTGTAGGCTGAAGAGTTGGACCTTCACATAATGGAAACTTGTGAAGATTATTGAACGGGGTAGTAGCATAATCATCCATATCTGTGTCTTAGGAGGAAAACTGGCAGCAGTTTACAGAATGGTAAGAGAGAGTTGGAAATAAAATTACAAGAGTATTGTAAAGGGCCAGACAAGGGGGGAGAGAGATAAATTAGGAGTTAGGGATTAACATATACACACTACTGTATATAAAATAAAGAACAAAGACCTACTGTATGACACAGGGAAATATACTCAATATCTTGTAATAACCTATAATGGAAAATAATCTGAAAAAGAATGTGTGTGTACATAACTGAATCACTTTGCTGTACACCTGAAACGCAATATCGTACATTAAAGATACTTCAGTTTTAAAAAACTTTTTTTAAAAAAGGGCCAAACTGGTGTTCCCGTCGTGGCACAGTGGTTAACGAATCCGACTAGGAACCATGAGGTTGCAGGTTTGGTCCCTGCCCTTGCTCAGTGGGTTAAGGATCTGGAAATGCCATGAGCTGTGGTGTAGGTCGCAGACTCGGCTAGGATCCCGCGTTGCTGTGGCTCTGGCGTAGGCTGGCATCTACAGCTCTGATTAGACCCCTAGCCTGGGAACTTCCATATGCCCTGGGAGCGGCCCTGGAAAAGGCCAAAAGACCAAAAAACCAAAAAAAGGGGGGGGGGCAGACAGATGCTGAGGTTAATTGTTGTGGAAAAGGATTAGGAGGAGGAACAGACCAATTTAAGAGATAACAGCAGATCATCAGTCATAGTCATAATAGGATTTGGTTACTAATGGTGTGATCAGTGAAGGAGAGGAAGGAAGAACTTGAATGGGACTTTTGTGGTTTCTGGCCTGAAGATGCTGATGCCATTAACTGAATGAAAGTACAGGATTGCTTGTGTGTGCGTGTGTGTGCCCACGCGCGCAAGCTGGAAAGTGTACCAGAAGTGCGCAGGGGATAAGAACTGATTTTGTCTTGTCTCAAGGGCTGTGGACACCTGTGTGGTGCTGTAAAGCACGACAGTAAGAGGAGTCTGGGAACATTTCTTGGCATAAAGGAAAGCATACTCTTGTAATGAGAACGGCTCATTTTTATAGTGCTCAGCCATTAGCGCCCCAAACCCTGAGATAGTTATTACCACGCCAACAGTAAAAGCTTGAATACAACCCCTAACTGATGACTGTGTGAAGGGCCTTGGTTCCCACAACTTCTACAGGCAAAATATTAATTGTGATTAATTATCCTGTGGCACCATACAAAGACTAGATGATGTATTGTGGCTTCCAGAAGGCGCTTGTTGGCTTTCTTGCTGCAGCTCTCAGGGAAAGGGAACTGGACAGCTCCCTGCGTGGCCTTCGGCCCTTCCAGGGTCATAGCTGCCAGCGATGAGCTGTCCTCACCCACGAGAGTCTGGGTCTTCGGGCCCTCTCCATCTTAGGGGCTCGGACCTTGGGCGGAGGGCGGGGTCTTCCTTCTTCCGCACTCTCGGACCCGGGCATCCCTGTGTCGGGGCGGGAGGGGCGGGGCGGGGCTGTTCCGAGGCCCCGCCCCCCCCTCGCTGCCGCCGGCTCCCTCCGGCCCGCGGTGCTGTGCGCGCCTGCGCTGGCTGTCGCTTCGGAGCAGCCATGATGGTGGGTGTTCGGCGGCGCCGAGCTCCGGGCGCGCGGTGGGGGTGGCGGGCTCGGGGAGGGCTCGGGGGCCGCGCTGGCCTGGCACTAATGTCTCCCTTTGTATCTCCCCTACTCCATACTCTTCCCTGGCACGCCGGGCCCTGCTGCCCCCGCAGGAAGGCCTGGACGACGGCCCCGACTTCCTCTCCGACGAGGACCGCGGAGTAAGTTCTGCCTCCTCGCTCGCGGGAACCTCCCTCCCGCGCCTTGGCTCTGGGGTGTGGTACTGCGGGGTAGGGGGCCAGGCCGCAAGGCACCCCCTCCCCGCTGGGCTCCTTTCGGTTTCCTTGCCTTCCCGCGCCCCGCCCTCCTGCAGCCTTTCCTCCCTCTGGGCCGTTCGGTTCTGATTTCCCCGGGAGCCGCGGCCTGTCTAGTGCCCAGCTTCGGCTCGGACCTGCGGGTGGACCTCCTCCCCCGCCGCGGCCGGTGTGCAGGTGGGGAAGTGGAGACAGAAACCGGAGCTGGACCCTTCCACCTCTCCTGCCAGGTTGGGAGCTATAAGAACCCATTGTCAGACCTTCCTGCCGGTACCCCTTCATTTCCCCTCGTAGACCTCTCGAACTCGCCCCCACCCACCCTTCTCTCTCTCTCTCTAAAACGTTGTAGTATAGGCTCGTTCCCTTGTGCAAGGGATTTTACAGTCGCTGAATCTTAACTCTTCTCCAGTATGCTACTAGATTTTGCAAAGTGCTGGTAGCCCACAGTACTTTTACTTTTCTTAATGGTCAAAAAATACATCTTTTGCAAAGTTCCCTTAGTGGTGGTTTGAGGCAAATTGCATTTCACTTCAGAAAGGACTTTCTGGGCTCTGATTCCTCCTCCCCCACTCTCTTCCCCCAATTTATCTTGACCGAAGGGTGGTAATCTGTATAGTGCCTTGCACAAGTGAGCACTTGAAAAATACTGATATATGATGATTGCCGCTCAGCAGGGTTCCATGGTTCCGTCACATTTAAACAGCCTGCACTTTAGTTTTCTGTTTTGCTTTTACTTGTTTATCTTAATGTTAGAGACACTTCCATTAGTTGATTTTTGGCAGGTGAGAAAATACTCTTATAGAATGTTACTATTTCTTGTTGGTATGAAAGCATCGCATAGGATTTCTGATTACTTCTAAAAATTTTAGGTTGTAATTAATTTTATTTATTTTTAATTTTTTATCTTTATGTCTTTTAGGGCCGCAGCTGCAGTATATGGAGGTTCCCAGGCTAGGAGTCAGATCCAAGCCATAGCCACCAGCCTACACCACAGCCATAGTAACTCTGGATCCGAGCCGCGTCTGCAACCTACACCACAGCTCATGGCAACTGGCAACACTGAATGATGCCAGGGATTGAACCTATGTCCTCATGGATGCTAGTTGGGTTCCCTAACCACTGAGCCATGACAGGATCTCTGGTTGTAATGAATTTTAAGGGAATGTTTGTGTGTGAATGTGTATATATATCATCTGGGATAAGATAATGGAGTTAGATGTAACAATATAAATTGTATTCTGGATTTTAAAATAGGAATAACTAGCAGAGTTCTCAGTGAAATGAGAATTGATTATAGCACAAACTGATTTTTCTAAACGTGAAGAATATGGCCTTCTTTCCTTCCTTCCTTCCACTCCGACCCGCCCCATGGCATGTGGAAGTTCCCAGGCCAGGAATCAAACCGGAGCTGCTGCAGGGACACCAGATCCTTAACCCACTTTGCCACAAGGGAACTCCTTTATTTACATAACAACTTTGTGTCTTATTTTTGTTGTCTACCAGTAGAAGTAAACAGGATTTGCTTATAAAATCTGACTCATTTGAGTATTTTTGTTGATGTGAAAAATAGAGTATTTTGGGGTGAATATTTGTGTTCTAGGCTTGATGCCTTTATTGAGGTTTGCTTATGGTACTGGAACCACTTAAGTAATGTGTCCAAAAACTTTTTTTCATGTATTACAAGATTAAAGGGAGAGAGACAAAGAGCATGCCTGACCAGGAGGTTCTTTTCTTTCTTTTTATTTATATATTTTTTTGCTTCTTAGAGCTGCACTTGAGGCATGTGGAAATTCCCAGGATAGAGGTTGAATTGGAGCTGCAGCTGCCAGCCTACACCACAGCAACATGGGATCCGAACTGTGTCTGCAACCTACATCCTAGCTCATGGCAACGCCGGACACTTAACCCACAGAGTGAGGCCGAGGATCTAACTTGCATCCTCATGGATACTAGTCAGGTTTATAACCTGCTGAACCACAATGGGAACTACCAAGAGGTTCTTATAGAGTCTTGTAGATGAAGATTTTAATATGGAAATTGAAAAAAAATTACCATAAATTTGTTTTTTTTCACATTACCATAGATTTGAAAGCATTTAGAATGTTAAGATGAATGTATATACTTGTCCAGTTTTTCCTTGTTTTTGTCCTGTAGAACTAAACGAATCATGTTAATAATCACAGCTGGGCATGTGTTAAGTGCTATAAAAGCATTGTTTCATTATATCCTCTTGTCATCCATGTGAGGCTTTTAGTATCCCCCTTTTACAGATGAGAAATCTGAACCTCGGAAACTAAGTAAGTAGACTGAAGGCACCCAGCCAATGAATGGAAGAGGTGGACTTTAACCATGTTTCTGACATCAAAGCCAGTCACATGTTTCCAAAGTTGCCTTGAAACACTTGCATCAGAATCACCTGAGATGAAGTCTCCTCATGGCTCTAAAGGTTAAGGATCCAGCATTGTTACTGCTGTGATTCGGGTTTGATTCCTGGCCCAGGAACTTTTGCATGCCTGGTGTGACCAAAAAGAGAAAAAAAAATAAAAAGAATCACTTGGGGTGTTTGAAAAACCACAGTTAAAAGTTTCTAGGTCTGTGCCCAAGTGAGTCAGTCTTTTGAGGTAGGAAGGACAGATAACTATTTTTTAACGAACAGGAAGATTCTTTTGTGCACTGAAGTTTGATTATGGCTACACAAAGTTATCGTATTTCCTCACTTCAGGAAAAGAAATTTGAAGCCTGTTTAAATCTCCTTATATTTGTCCTGATAGGAATTGGTTGCCATAAATAGATTAGAACTTTTAGGTGTTGCACTTTTAGTTTAGATTACCTTGTTCAGCTATTTAACAAAATCTGGATAGAGAAAAAGCATGAAGCACATATCTGATACATATGCAGAGGGGACATCACAGAATCAAAAAAAGTAATGCAGGAGTTCCCTGGTAGCCTATTGGTAAAGGATTCAGCATTGTCACTACTGTGGATTGGGTTTGATCCCTCGCCTGGGAACTTCTGCATGCTGCTGAGGAAGGCCATGTCTATAAAAATAGTAATTCAAGCAATTCATTCAAAGCAGCAAGTAAGCAAAATTAAAGTCAGTATTTTTAAATTCATTTTAAGCAGGCTTCAAATTTTCATTATGATATTTGGAACAGAAGGGAATTTACAGCCTTAAGAAATAGCTGTTTGGAATTCCTGCTGTGGTGCAGTGGGTTAAGAATTGGGTCCAAGTAAGTCTGCAGCAGCTCGGGTCACTGCAGAAGTACAATTCGTGTCCCTGCTCAGCTCAGTGGGTTAAAAGATCCAGCATTGCTGTAGCTGTGGCATAGGTCACAGCTGTGGCTCAGGTTCAATCCCTGGCCTGGAGAACTTCCATATGCCTTGGGTGGAGGTTGGGGAAGGGATTACCATTTTGTGAGAAACCAAAAAAGCAGATTTATAATACCAATATTGAAAACAATTGGCTGCTTTTTGATCTCCAGTCACACCTCTACATAATAGGGTATTTTTTTTCCCAAATGAAGGACAGTGACATTTTATTTAGTGAACAAATGAGCCCTTTGAAGTGGACACACATTGCATTGATGTGCTTATTAGATAATAACAGTAGGTACCAGCATCATGGCCTAATTCGCTTGTAGCATTTGATTTGAATTCTAAATAATCTGTTTATTGTTTTCAGAATAACTTCAGGTGAAGTAACTACACCTTTTCTGGACTCCTAGCCTTGTTCTTCCCTCTGTATTCCTTTTTTTTTGTTAATATCATCATTTTCCAGTCATGCAGGCAAGAAACCTCTGAATCACATCATTCATCCCCATACCAGAACAGTCACTGAGGCCAGATAATTTCAGTTCAGAAATAATGTTTAGCCTGTCTTTCATTTACATGGCCGCAATTAAGGTCCCTGCTATCTTGCCTGGATTGTCATTGGTCTCTGTGTCGTCTTTCTACTTTCCTGTCCAGACTTCACATTACTTCAAGATACCTAACTAAATGATTAAATCATGTGGCGCCACTAGTCACAGGACTTACTTGGACCCAGTTCTTTTTGCAGCAAGATCCAGTCTCCTTAGGCTAGCATTGAAGACTTTCGTAACTCTGGCTGGCTTCATTTCTCAAGATGCATCTCCACCCCCCAATACACACGAACACACACAAACTAAAGTCATACTCATCCAGTCTACTTGTCATTGCCAAGGCACCTCTGCACTTTAAAGTCTGCTTTATGCATGCTTTTCAGTGCTGTAGACTTCCCCCCACCACCACCTTTTTGTTTCACGTGAAATTTGACTTAATCTTTTAAAATTTGGCTGAGATGTTTGCTTTTTCTTGTGTGCTTACACAGCATTTAGCTTGAACACATTTCACATTTATTGATAGTTATTTCAGATAAAAATGTGACATAGATTTTTTTGGCAAAGGATAAAGATAAGATGATGGAATTTCCGTCATGGCTCAGCGGAAATGAATCTCACTAGGAACCGTGAGGTTGCGGGTTCAATCCCTGGCCTCACGCAGTGGGTTAAGGTTCTGGCGTTGCTGTGAGCTGTGGTATAGGTCACAGGCACAGCTTGGATCTCAGTTTCTGTGGATGTGGTATAGGCCACAGCTATAGCTCCGGTTGGACCCCTAGCCTGGGAACTTCCATATCCATATGCCCACAAGTGTGGCCCTAAAAAGCAAAAAAAAAAAAAGAGAGATGAATGTTGGCAGAGGAGGAAGAGAAAGTTCTTGCCCCGGGACACTGCTGTATAGTGAGGGATTTACGATAAAGTATCATGGGAGTGCAAAGGAGAATGAAGATAAGATAGCCGCATATTGATAAAGCATTTGCCGCCTGCCGGGGACTTTTGATATATTAGTTCTCAAATCCCTTTGAAGTAACTGCTGCTGTTCCTACTTTGGGAAAGGAGATTGAGGTTCAGAGGGCGTAAATAACTTGCCCAAGTTCATACAGCTTATATAAGCTGGCTTCAGACTCAGGGATTCTATGAGTTCCTGCTGTGGTGCAGCAGGTTAAGGATCCAGCATCTCTGTGGCAACTCAGGTTGCTGCTGAGGAGTAGGTTAGATCCCCAGCCTGGGAACTTTTATATGCCGTGGGTGCTGCCAAAAAAACCCCAAAACAAACTCAGGGACTCTAGCTGTGGTCCTGAGTTATTAACCACTGTGCTGTTGTGCCTAAATGAGCCAAGCCTTAAATGTTCAGGAATTTGTAGGCTCCCAGGGTCAGGGAAGACTTCCCAGCAAAGAGGCTAACACATGTAAGTCATTTGGTTCCACCTGGAGCATATCCTGGGAGCAGGGGTAAATATGGGTAGTACAGATAGAGTGCATCGTGATAAAGTCTGAGGGATCTTAAGCTGGGAGGGATATATGCCCAGGTGACCATAGCTTTGTAGATGAGTGATATGGAAGGTGGATTTCTTCTTCCTTACAGAAAGCAAAGAAACCAGTTAACAGGCTGTGGCAGCAGTCCAGGTGAGAAATGTTGAAAGTAGAACTGAGGTAGTGGAAGAGGGGCTGAAGGAGGGGACGTACCAAAGAGGTATTGAGCAGATAGAGTGGGCAGGACATAATGACTGAATAAATGCATGGGCTAGGAGAGGAGGAGGAGAAGCTAAGGAGTACAGGAGAAAAAAGCAGTTTTAGAAGGTAGATTATAAGTTTGGTTTTCAGATCTGCTGGATTTGAAGTGTCTGTGAAATGTCTGATCTCTTCCCTGCCAGACTAGAAAGTAAGATCTGAAAGGGTGAAAATCATGTCTTTTCATTGCTCTATCGCTAGCATCTCAGACAGTGGCTGGCATGTCGAAGGCACTCAGCTGTTTAATAAGTAAATACATCCAAGTGGGTATGTCCAGTGGGCAACTTGAAATTATTATTGGGAACTTAGAGTGAGATGCATGAGTCAAGGCATACATTTAGGAATTCTTAGTTGAAAATGGCTGAGATTGCCAAAGCTGTATAGTGCCTAGAGGAAGAAATGGGCTAGTTGATGGAGCTGGGATGGGTAGGAAGAGAATAAGAGGGGTCCCCAAAAGTCAAGAGAGTTTTCAGGAAATGGCAGAATGATCAAGAAGGCAAAATTGAATTTAGAAATTAGGTCCTCACTATGTAGAGGTTTTGCGAGACCAGGCCTAATTTGACTAGGAGAGCAGTGTGTGAGCAGGTCCTAGAGCGGACAGGGAAATTACGTGCTCAGGTAGCTAGAGAAGTTGGTGAGTCCAGATCTGTTTGTAAAAAGGTTTATTGACGGGTCTGAGGGAAAAACAACTGCTAATGTTTATTCCTTGTTTGTGTGGGAGGCAAGATCGCTTGTTGAGTGTAGGGGTGCAAATGCGGTG
Source organism: Phacochoerus africanus (assembly GCF_016906955.1). Classification (NCBI taxonomy): domain Eukaryota; kingdom Metazoa; phylum Chordata; class Mammalia; order Artiodactyla; family Suidae; genus Phacochoerus; species Phacochoerus africanus. The sequence continues at coordinate 66,388,292 of NC_062552.1, forward strand.
GTGGCTTGAGATAGTAAAGGTTTGCACTGGTTGCTAAGGGAATCGGAACGGGAGCTGAGCAGATCGGTGCAGGACTATTGAGTGGTTTTAAGAGTCTAATGCAGTTTGCAGACCAATAATTTGTAGTGGACAAGTACAAACAATTGTGACTTTTCTCTAGCCACACTTGACTCAAAAAGCAAAGAAAGTAGGAGTTCCCATCATGGCACAGCGGAAACAATACAACTAGGAACCATGAGGTTGCAGGTTCGATCCCTGGCCTCGCTCAACGGGTTAAGGATTCAGCATTGCCATGAGCTATGGTGTAGGTGGCAGATGCAGCTCGGATCCTGCATTGCTGTGGCTGTGGTGTAGGCCGGCAGCTGTAGCTCCAATTTGACCCCTGGCCTGGGAACCTCCATATACCATGGGTGGGGCCCTAAAAAGAAAAAAAGAAAAGAAAAAAAAGCAAAGAAAGTGAATGATTCAGTTGATCCTACATGTAGGAATTTGTGAGTTAGGTATGGCAAGCAGTGGGAGTTGACCAGAAAGGAAGGCATTGGAGTGACATCGTGTGGCTCTGGTAACATTGTACTGTTTCTGGTATGGTAGAGGAAATCTGGTTGCAAATGATAGAAGGTATATGTATAATGGGAGTTCCCATCGTGGCTCAGTGGTTAATGAATCCGACTAGGAACCATGAGGTTGCGGGCTCGATCCCTGGCCTTGCTCATCGGGTTAAGGATCTGGTGTTGCTCATCGGGTTAAGGATCTGGTGTTGCTGTGAGCTGTGGTGTAGGTTGCAGACGCGGCTTGGATCCCGTGTTGCTGTGGCTCTGGAGTAGGCCGGTGGCTACAGCTCCGATTTGACCCCTAGCCTGGGAACCTCCATATGCCGTGGGAGCAGCCCAAGAAATGGCAAAAAGACAAAAAAAAAAAAAGTATATGTATAATGAACCACTGATTTGACTGCTGGATATAAAGGTGTATAGTAATAATAGAAATACTGTATTATGGGACTTCTGGAATCATAACTGGGCTGAGAGTAAATAGATTTAAATATTAGCCTGAATTAGTGAACTTAACAGAATTTACTTCTGTCTGTCATGGAGTTTTTCACTGATTATACTCTGATTACCCAAAAATAGTTTCTTAATCCAGTTATGGTTCCTACCTTTCTTTCTACTCTTCCCTTCTTTCCATTCAATAAATATTTGTTGACACAAACCAAACAGAAACCCATGTTTTCCTGGGACTGACATTCTAGTAAGGATCATTAAAAAACGAAATAAAATTTAGTAAGTGGTGAACAAGTCCTATGGGGAAAAATGAGGGAAGGAATAGGGATTGTTTGGAGGTGGTAGAGGATTTAGCCAATTTTAGATAGGGTGGTTGGGAAAGGCCTTCCTGAGAAGGTGACATCTCAGTAAAGACTAGAAGGAAATGAGGGAATGAGCCATACAGATGGGTATCTGTGGGCAGAGAGAGAGGAAGTGCAAGACTCCTGAGGTGGCCACATCCCAGCAAGTTCAAGGAGCACTTGGAGGGCTGTGTTGAGCCAAAGGTGTAGGGCTGGAGGCCACTGTAAGGATGTGCTTTTCTCCAAATGGGAATCCCTTAGGTTTGAGCAGAAGAAGGATTTCTAATTTAATGGGATCATTCTTCTGGTGGCTCTGTAAGGAATATAGACTGAGGGAAAAGGGCAGAAGCAAGAGACCAGTTGGGAAGCTATTGTCCTGGTCAGTTGTCTTCCTTTTTCCTTTCTCCCTCATTCATCCCTCTATCCCTGTCCCTGTCCCTGTATTTTCTAGCAAAAGATAACTAATTTTTCAGGAGTGTCTTAAGGTAGATACTTGAATGTGTAAACACATCAGTGTACTAAACTAGTAGTGAATATCTTTACTGAGTAATTACATAATTACATGTGAAGAACTAATTATCAATAAGAGGGCCATGACTTTTTTTTTTTTTTTTTCTTTTTGGCCGCACTCACAGCATACAGAAGTTCCTGGCAGGGAACAGCAGGGATAGAACCAGAGCCACACCAGTGACAGCCCTGGATTCTTAACCTGCTGAGCCATGAGGGAACTCCAGTAGGGCAGTGTCTTTAAGTTATTTTTTTTAAGGCTGTTGTATTTGTGTTACTTAAGCCATTTTTCTGCCTGGTCTCTCTCTTGACCATGACACAACCTAGTCAGTCTCTGACAAAGGAAAATACAAAGTTTATCGGACAGGTAAGGATTAAACCAGTGAATGTAGTCAAATTAGAATTTCCTCAAACTGACCTCTCTAGTTGCAGAAAGTTAACTAAATGTTATACAGTCACAAGTTGTTTGCTTCAACACTTTCTGTTAATAAAAACTCTGAAAACTAGGAGTTTCCATCATGGCTCAGCAGTTAATGAACCTGACTGGCATCCATGAGGACTCAGGTTCAATCCCTGGCCTTGCTCAGTGGGTTAAGGATCTGGCATTACCGTGAGCTGTGGTGTAGGTCGCAGACATGGCTTGGATCCCACGTTACTGTGGCTGTGACATAGGCTGGCAGCTACAGCTCGGATCTGACTCCTAGCCTGGCAACCTCCGTATGCCACGTGTGTGGTACTAAAAAGAAAAAAAAACAAAAAACCTCTGAAATCTATTGACTTTTCTTTAAGAAAGAAGAAAATCCACCTGGAAAACCTGTGTATATTTTATGTAATTAACATTTAAATTTACAGTATGATATTTTCTTAGATCTAAGGTGCAATTGATTAGAAGACATTTTCTTTTATATAACACCAGGAGAGAAAAAAATACCACCAGTTAAACTAATTTATCATCAATTGTGAGGCATCCCTATTCGAGATCCATAAAAATATGGAAAACATGCATCTGGAATTGATGAAACATGACAGCAGATTAGCTTTAAGTGAAAATTTTTTATTCATGTGGGGGATGACTTTTTTTGGCTGGCAAGCCCTTATATTTGTGAAAAAAAATCTTTACTGTCAAACAAAATCCTTCTCCATAGGCTCAGAAAATGGAAAAAAGTTATTTGTGGTATGTGTGTATAGAGGCTGACCATGGGAACATGCAATATCAAAATGAACACTTTAGCTGATATTTAGCTGAACTGATTATGAAATTTAAATTAAAGGAGTCAGAATCTTATCAGCATTTTGCAGTAACCACGTTTGTGATTCATGCACATTTTTCTGAGCTCAATTCTGGAACTCAGCTGTTCAAAGAATGAAAAAGACAAATGGTAAACAAGTTAATAGCTGTTAAGATAGTAAATGAATGGATACATGCTTTAATAATGCATATAAGAGGACAGCAGTTCCTGTCGTGGCACAGCAGAAATGAATTTGACTAGGAACCATGATGTTGCAGCTTTGATCCCTGGCTTCACTCAGTGGGTTAAGGATCCGGCATTGCCATGAGCTGTGGTGTAGGTTGCAGACACAGCTCAGATACTGCATTGCTGTGGCTGTGGCGTAGGCCAGCAGCTGCAGCTAAAATTCAACCTCTAGCCTGGGAACTTCCATATGCTACAGGTGTAGCCCTAAAAATATGTGTGTATATATATATATATATGTACACATATATAAAAGTATGTGTATATATATATATATATGTACACACACACACATACATGTATATATCACAGGATTTCTGTTTAAAGAAAGTTTACTTTTTTTGGAGTTCCCATCGTGGCACAGTGGTTAACGAATCCGACTAGGAACCATGAGGTTGCGGGTTCGATCCCTGGCCTTGCTCAGTGGGTTAAGGATCCAGTGTTGCCGTGAGCTGTGGTGTAAGTTGCAGATGTGGCTTGGATCCCATGTTGCTGTGGCTGTGGTGTAGGCCAGTTGCTACAGCTCTGATTGGACCCCTAGCCTGGGAATCTCCATATGCTGCGGGTGCGACCCTATAAAGCAAAAAAAAAGAAAGAAAAAATTTACTTTTTTCGTATTTATAAAAGTAATACATGCATGTTGTAGGAAGTAGAGAGAAAAAATATATAAAGAAGAAAATCCACTGCAGTTCACATTTTGTATTTCCTATAAACCTTTTATATATGCACTTTTTAAAAATACAATTGTAATCATCGAGTATAAACAGTATAGCTTCCAGCATTTTTTCCCATTTACATTGTAATTGAAATTTGAAATGCTAATGACTAGGTGAGATTCCAAAGTCAGTCCTGGGTTTTACAGCTTAGAATATTTGAAACAGGGTAGTTATTTAGACTTTAAATATTTCATATTTTTGCAGCTGGCTAAGAATTTATCTTTTAGTGTATTTGCTTTTGTAAGTCTCCAAATTACCCAAAGATGTTAGAATATGTGTGTAAAGAGAAAGAAAAGTGGATGGAATTTAAGAACTATAAGTAGAATTATGAGTTGAATTGTGGAAAAAGTGGAAAGTCGTCTCATAGATGAGTAAATGGAAGCACTAAATAGAGAATGTCTCCAGTTATTCTAATGTATTTAAGCTGTGGAGTAAGTTTTAATTCAATCACAGGAGTTAGTTATTGAGTATTTATTATATGTTAATATTTTTCTTAGCAGTTTGCACATAAGTAATTCATACATGTAATATATTTAACTATAATTAATAGTTTTATTTTATGTTCCTGAATTAAAATAAGCAACAGAGGTAAAATGATTGGCCAGTATTTTTTTTTATTATTTTTCTTTCCTTTTCTTTGTCTTTTTAGGGCTGTGTCCGCGGTTTATGGACGTTCCCATGCTAGGGGTGGAATCAGAGCTACAGCTGCTGGCCTATACTACAGCCACAGTAACATCAGATTCAAGCTGGGTCTGTGACCTACACCACAGTTTATGGGAACACCAGATCCTTAACCCACTGAGCGAGGCCAGGGATCGAACCCACATCCTCATGGATATGAGTCTGGCTCATTACTGCTGGGTCATGATGGGAACTCCCTATTTTTCTTGTTCTTAAAGGTGGATACATTCCTTAATTTATGAACATTTGAAATGTTAAAGGACCACCTTCTTGAAAAATGGTTTACTTTTTGAGTGAAACTGTAATGAATCATGTCTAGCACATTGACACACAGGAAGATAATAACATACCCAAAACACTTCCCCTCAAAATATATATATGTGAATTAAATGAACTTGAGTACCTTTTTTAGATTTAGGATTCTTTTATCTTTGCATTGTCTTATCGTCTGGGAGAAGAACGATATTCTATAAAAGCTTACAGAATTTTCATTGAGGTATTGTTTTCTTTTTCTAGCTTAAAGCAATAAATGTAGATCTTCAAAGTGATGCTGCACTGCAGGTGGACATTTCTGATGCTCTTAGTGAGAGAGATAAAGTAAAATTCACTGTTCACACAAAGGTACTGGTACTTGTATTATTTTAGGTGTTTATCGTGCTAATGTTACATATGTTAAAATACATTGACTAGAATTTTGGTTGTGAATGTAATTAGAAATTGTATTTTTATAATTTACTCCTGTTGTTTTAACAAAAAGTTTTAGGGGGATGTACTTTTTAAAGATTAACATTGGAGAATTAATCATGGAACTAGACATAGTACAAATTTAATTTTCTTTATACTTTTAGTAGTATCTTTTACCATTCTTGTTATATTCAGAGTTGTTGCATTCCTTCAGTTAAATTACTGTCTTAACAAATTATTTTCTTTTTAGATTTCAGTTCTCAGGCACATTTTCAGATTGTGATCCTTTGTTTGAATAGTTAGAGTTTGATATATTAATAGGATAACTTTAATAGTGGAAGTACAGTATAATAAGAGGCTGCCAGCTTATTTTCTCAAAGATCCCAGGATAATTTTGTCTGGGTGTCTCAGGGTTTTCATAATAGAGTTAAAAGCACTGTTAATCTTTCACATAAGACTATAATTTTTTTAAAAAGGTATAAAATGTTTATTAAAAAAAAAAATAAACGTATAAAATGTTTATTAAAAGCTTTTTAGTGTAAACTTTGATTTTTATTTAGGAGAATCTCTATTTTTTCAGAGTTCATTACCAAATTTTAAACAAAATGAGTTTTCTGTTGTTCGACAACATGAGGAATTTATCTGGCTTCATGATTCCTTCGTTGAAAATGAAGACTATGCAGGTTACATTGTAAGTGTTGAGATTCCATTTTAATCCCATTTTCTAGGAGTTTTTAAGAGACTTTATTATGTGTTGAAATCTTATTTAGCACTTTCATTGAACTGATGTTTTTTTAATTTCCAGTTACAAAACATAATTGGGTACCCACCTTTTATCCTGAGTTGTCTTGTTTGGGAGTTTGAGGCTCTGGATATGTTATGCTCCCTCATTTAAACTTAAATTCTTGCTCTTGATTATCATTGAAATGGGCTTTTCATAGGGGGTAACTGAGGGGGTGTTACAAATCATGCTGGTCCTGAACCCTTAGGTAGACAGGTATTTAGAGTTGGAGGGGCTCCTTAAGAGGTTATCAAATGTAAATATGCTCCAGGTATTGTGCTTCAGCTGTTAACCACACTCAGATTTCTGAAATTTAGTTTCATTTGATTTCCTTGAAATCATCCTGACCTGATTCCATCTTCATCCTTGTGGCCTCTCCTTCTCAGTCGTTTGCTTTTTCTTTCTCCAGCTGAAGAGTTTGGGGACAACTGGCAGTGCCTTTTTTTTTTTTTTTTTTAAATTACCAGTTTATATAAAGGGTACAACTTGAGAACAGCCAAATGGAAGAAATGCATAGGATAAGGTATTGGGTTTGGGGTGGAGGTGCCTGTTCAGTACTTTCTTGCCCTTCCCAGGCACACCACCTTCCATTTTCCCAACATATCAGTGTGTTTACCAGCCTGAAAGTGCCTTCTCTTTCCATCCTCTTTCTGCTTTTTTTCCCCTCATCTTGTTTGATGGCATTTTCACTGCTTTTTCTTCCCATAGACTAAACACTCCTAAAAACGAGACCATGTCTTTGTGTGTGTGTGTGTGTTTTTAAGGCATATGGAAGTTCCTAGGCTTGGGGTCGAATCGGGGTTGCAGCTGCTGGCCTACCCCACAGCCCCAGCAACACCAGGTCCAAGCCTTGTCTGTGACCTATACCACAGCTCTCAGCAGGGCTGGATCCTTAACCCACGAGCAAGGCCAGGGATTGAACCCATATCCTCATGGTACTACCACAAGAGGAACTCCCTTTATTTTTCTTTTTAGGGCTGCAACTGAAGCTATGGAAGTTCCTGGGCTAGGGGTTGAATTGGAGCTGCAGTCACAGCAACTTGGGATCTTAGCAGTATCTGTGACCTACGCCACAGCTTGTAGCAATGCTGGTTCCTTAACCCACTGAATGAGGCCAGGGATCAAATCCACATCCTCAAGAATACTATGTTGGGTTCTTAACCTGCTGAACCGCAGCAGGCACTCCAAGGCCATGTCTTATTTATCTTTTTATGCCTATTGTTCAGCATCACGCCTAGCACATAGTAGATGCTGTGTGCAGGCATCAGTGAATGTGCTGATTTGTCCTTGGTGCTTCTTATAGCTTTCCTTGATGTAATCCTTTTCTTCTAGTCATTATTTTAACTTTCCCCTGCTTACTTTTTTTCTTCTTACCTTACTTGCTCTCTTTCTTTTCCATCATTTTCCCTTAGTAGTTCTTACTTGTAAGCCCTTCTTCCTAAGATAAATTTTTTTCTTATATCCTTCCCTTGGATGATGTGTCCCTTCTAGATCTTATATTTTTATTTAAAGTAAGTGTTTACTTTCCCCCTTACTATGGGCAAATAGAATGAGGTTAGTCATTAGTCTGTGTCTGTGTCTTGTTCTCTTGTTTTTAAGTCAGTGCTTTCTGCCTCTGGTACACTCTAATCATACCGTTTGCATACTTCTGAAAAATAGTATGCATATTTGCTATACACATTCATTTAGTTTGTAGTCAGAGCTTTATGCACATATACATTTGAGGGCTCTGGGTTGTCACATAAGAATCTGCAGTCGCAAGTTTGGAGACCACTGTTCTAATACCAGAAAATCGTGCTCTGCTGTTTCTTCCTTGGTGTAAAGGAGCTCAAGGATCTTAATTTCTAGACTTAATTAAATTTTCTAACCTTAATTGGGATATTCTTCGTATCTAGTTCATTCAGGGTGTCTTTAGCTCTCCCACATGACCGTCTTTTATGGTGACACTAGTATAACTGCTACAAGAAATAAAGTAGTCTTTAAAACTAGTCATGGAGTTCCTGTCGTGGCGCAGTGGTTAACGAATCCGACTAGGAACCATGAGGTTGCAGGGTAGGTCCCTGCCCTTGCTCAGTAGGTTAACGATCCGGCGTTGCCGTGAGCTGTGGTGTAGGTTGCAGACACGGCTCGGATCCCGAGTTGCTGTGGCTCTGGCGTAGGCCGGTGGCTACAGCTCCGATTCAACCCCTAGCCTGGGAACCTCCATATGCTGCAGGAGCGGCCCAAGAAATAGCAACAACAACAACAACAACAACAAAAAAGACAAAAAAAAAAACTAGTCATTTGTTCTGTTACAGATCCCTCCAGCCCCACCAAGACCTGATTTTGACGCTTCAAGGGAAAAACTGCAGAAGCTTGGAGAAGGAGAAGGGTCCATGACAAAAGAAGAATTCACAAAGATGAAACAGGAGCTGGAAGCGTATGTGATTTTTGTGGTTAATTGTGCTTGCTGTTAATGCCATTTTTTTTCCCCTCTCTCTGTGATATCCCATTCTTTCAATCATCTCACCACAGTGACCCTTTCTGGAAGATGCAGGTTTAAGCCATATAACCAGTGTTAGTGATCATGATCAGAGCCTACAGGAAAATTATAGAATAATTGTCTGTGTTGTAAAATTCTTTAAATTCACATTTTAAATAGACTCTGAAAATTGAAAACAGAGGATCCAAAAGAAAAATAATAGAAAGGGAAATAATGACTTTTTAAAGCACAATGGAAATCATTTTGTTTTTTATTTACAAGGCATTAGTCGTTACCAGTTTGGTTCTCTTTTTTCAATAAGTCCATACTACCAAGACTTCTGTTTCTCATAGAAGTGTGCACTGAGCAACTCTGAATATATTCTGCTTTCTTTTTCAAAAAAAAACTGTGCATGTGTTTAAGTAATTTTCCCCCTCTTTGCTCTGCCTTTGGCCTCTGACTGAAGGGAAAAGAATAGGAGCAAAGTAATGAGACAATAGTTTTTTTAAATGTTTTTAATTAAATGATTATTAGCTTCATATATGCAGGGTGTATATATTAAGTCCTTTAAAATTAAAATAATTTCTATTTCATTTTTAATAAATTCTCTGAAAATCTTTCCCTTTTATTAAACATTTGAAATAATTTTTAATTTATTGCATATTGTTTTTCTGTATTTCGAGAGTTATACAAGGAAATAACTTTCCTTGCATTATCATCACCTCCATCACTCTTTTTTTGGTCATATCTCCCCTTTGTGCATTTCCTTTTCTCCTCTTTCCACTGAATTTCAGTTTTTAAGCATATATTCGTACTACTGCTAGACCCCTTTTCAGAATGCTAAACTCTTGACAAGATAAATTAACAAAATAGATATCTTTGTTAAAGTGTAACGTGACAGATATTTTAAGAATTCTGTCAATACTGAGTGCAAGCAGTAGTCTTATAGCAGACAGAGAGATACTTCTATAGTTTATAAGACTAAAAACTGGAAATTAGCGGAGCACATTTATAATTGAAGAATCTGTGGTTTTCCAGTGGCCCTGATCATGATTCTTTTGTGGTCTGGTTAGGGGTTGGATAACAGAGAACCTTGGGTTTATTCTACTGCTACCTCCATCCTCTGCATCCTTCTTTTTTGTCTTCACTGAATGACTACCCTCACAGAGATCAAACTTCTCCCAACATTGGTCCTGCTGGTTTGCTGGTATGTAGAACTTAACCTCCTTGCACGTAGTTGAAGCAAGAATAATGGGCTTTTTTCTTGAGTGTGTGTTTTTTTCTTTCTTCCCAAACTGACATATATTACTATATGATCGTTGTGATTCACTGGTTATATTAAAATATTTTAAACACAGTTCTTTGATATAGTGGCAAAAAAAATTTTAGTCTCTCCTTGGTGTGTTTCTTTCTTGTTTGCTTGGGTCATTAAATTAAAATAATTATTAATGTTGAAAATATGCTTACTGAGGTTTGGTTTTTGATTCTTTTAATATGAAGACGTTTAAAAGCAGTAGTTATCTCGAAATAGAGTCATTAAGATGGTACAATATAATTTGTAGTATACTTTCTCTGGAGCTGAAAACAAACACCACTGTAGTTTTAACATCAACTTGCATAGGAAGAAAGGTTCATAAAATCTAAGAACATTAACATTTAAATATAGTAAATACTATTAACTAGCATGAAGTCTTTTCAGAGCTGGGTTTTATATATTTCATTAACAGTTCAACTAAAACCTTTGTTTACATGGATTTTGTCTTTGTATCTCTGATTTTTCATTTAGAATAATTCAAATAGTATTTGCTGAAAAAATTTGTCACAGATGATTTCCCAGTTGATGCAGTGTCTTACCTTTAGTTTTGTGTATTGTTTCTAGTGAATATTTGGCAATATTCAAGAAGACCGTTGCAATGCATGAGGTGTTCCTGTGTCGTGTGGCGGCACATCCCATTTTGAGAAAAGATTTAAATTTCCATGTCTTCTTGGAATATAATCAAGATGTGAGTATTGAATCAATCAAAGTAGTGATCAGGGTTTATTTTGAAAGTCAGCTGAAGGTCAGGGAGTTATTAGAAAAGGTTTAGGAGTTCCCGTTGGGGCTCAACAGAAACAAATCTGACTAGGATCCATGAGGATGTAGGCTGAATCCCTGGCCTTGCTCAGTGGGTTAAGGATCCAGTGTTGCCCTGAGCTGTGGTGTAGGTTGCAGACTAGGCTCAAATCCTGTGTTGCTGTGGCTGTGATGTAGGCTGGCAGCTACAGCTCTGATTAGACCCCTAGCCTGGGAACCTCCATATGCTGCAAGTGCAGCCCTTAAAAGCAAAAAAGAAAGTTTAAGCCACCCTTTTTTAAAAAAAAAAAAATTTGTTTTTTTAATTGAAATTCTCAATTTGGTTAAACATCATTCTCAGTTTCATTTAGTTCTTTAGTTCACCTGCAGCATATGGAAGTTTCTGAGCTAGGGGTCAAATTGGAGCTGAAGCTGAGGCCTATACCACAGCCATGGCAACATACCGTTCAGAGCCATATCTTGTAACCTCTGCCACAGCTTGCAGCAACATCAGATCCTGTGCCCACTGAGCGGGGCCAGGGGATTGAACCTGCAAGGACAGTATATTGGGTCCTTAACCCACTGAGCCACAACAGGAACTCCCCACACCCCGTAATGTTCTCATTTTTCAAGGCAATTGAAAAGACTCTGGGAGTTGCCGTTGTGGCTCGGGGGGTTACGAATCTGACTAGTATCCATGAGGATTCAGTTCGATCCCTGGCTTCCCTCAGTGGTTAAGGATCTGATGTTGCCTTGAGCTACAGCATAGGTCACAGATGTGTCTCAGATCTGGTGTGGCTGTTGCTGTGGCACAGGTCAGGTGCAGCTCTGATTTAACCCCTGTCCTGGGAACTTTCATATGCCACAGGTGTGGCCCTAAAAAGCAGTAAGTAAATAAATAAAGGACTTTTCAGTACAACTTCAGTAGATTAAGTGAAGAATTAAGTTAAGTCATGTTACTACGTAGGGTATTGATTTTCATCCTGAACTGTGAATTTCTTAAGAAACAGGGTTATTAAATTGATTAGTGTTTCTTAAATTTGAGTTTGGAGTCTTCTGAAGCCTTATAGAGAATTCCAGAGAGATAGCTGAGCTTAAGAATTCCACATTACTTTTAGGCTAATCATTAACTTTGTGTGTGTTAATTTTTTTATTGTGTTAATTGGACTTTTGATGTTTTAAGTCATTTCCTTACAGTTGTAATCATTTACTCTTAATCTGTTTAATTGACCTTCTTCAGAGCTGATTGCTAACTTTCCTCCCTCCCTCCCTGAATGAAAACTGTTACAGTGCAAAAAGAGAGATTGAGGTGGTTGAAGTTGAAAGTGTATTCATTCATGGTGCTAGAAAAAATATCTTTCTTTTTCTTTCTTTCTTTCTTTCTTTCTTTCTTTCTTTCTTTCTTTCTTTCTTTTCTTTCTTTCTTTCTTTCTTTCTTTCTTTCTTTCTTTCCTTCTTTTCTTTCTTTTCTTTCTTTCTTTCTTCCTTCCTTCCTTCCTTCCTTCCTTCCTTCCTTTCTTTCTTCCTTTCTTTCTTCCTTTCTTTCTTTCGTCTTTTTAGGGCCGCACCCACAGCATGTGGAAGTTCCCAGGCTAGGGGTTGAATAGGCGCTACAGCTGCTGGCCTACAACACAGCCTCAGCAACACCAGATCCAAGCCTCATCTGTGACCTACACCACAGCTTACAGCAACACCAAATCCTTAACCCACTGGGCAAGGCCAGGGATCGAACGTGCCTTCTCATGGATACTAGTTGGGTCTGTTAACACTGAGCCATGAGGGGACCTCCCTAGATAAAATATCTCTAGTGGATGGGTGATAGAGATCTTGGCATTTATATTTGGATGAGAAGATTAACTTGATTTTAGCAGAAAACAAATGTAAGCATAATCCTTGATTGCTTACAGTTAGTTAACATCAAGATCAAAGAATTTTGTGTATATATAAATTTTTCCTTTGGAGGTTTTTTTTTTTTTTTTGTCTTTTTGCCATTTCTTGGGCCGCTCCTGTGGCATATGGAGGTTCCCAGGCTAGAGGTCAAATCAGAGCTGTAGCCATAGGCCTACGCCAGAGCCACAGCAAAGCCACAGCAACACGGGATCCGAGCTGCATCTGCAACCTACACCACAGCTCACGGCAACGCCCGATCCTTAACCTACTGAGCAAGACCAGGGATCGAACCTACAACCTCGTGGTTCCTAGCTGGATTCGTTAACCACTGAGCCATGACGGGAACTCCTGGAGTTTTGTTTTGTTTTGTGTTTTTGGCTGCTCCTGTGGCTAGGAGCTTCAGCTACCAGTCTGTGCCACAGCCACAGCAACAGCAACGCAGGACCTGAGCCACGTCTGCAACCTACAGCTCATGGTAATGCTGGATCCTTAACCCACTGAGAGAGGGCAGGAATTGAACCCACATCCTTGTGAATACTAGTCGGATTCATTTCCACTGAACCACAGTGGGAACTCCTGGTTTTTTTGTTTTAGTAGAGATGACGTTAAACTATCCTAAGTCTAGTAGTAGAGAAAATAATTTTTTTGAAAAGTATGAAGTGTAACTCAAGATCACAGAAATAGAGCATTTGAGTATGGGTACTTTCACAGGCATAAATGTGGTATGTGGTACTAGCCTATGGTCACTTATAACTAGGATTTGTAAAGAATATTAGTTAGTCAAGGATTATAAGAATCTAAAAATGACCCATGGAGTTCTCATTGTGGCCCAGCAGTAATGAACCAGACTAGGATCCATAAGGATGTGTGTTCAATCCCTGCCTTCTCGGTGGGTTAAGAATCCCATGTTGCTGTGGCTGTGGTGTAGGCCAGCAGCTGCAGCTCCATTTCAACCCCTAGCCTGGGAACTTGCACATGCCACAGGTGTGGCCCTAAAAAGACAAAAAATAAATAAATAAAAATGATTCATGAATAGGATTGCTAAAGAACACATGACTGCTGTTATCACTTCCTTACCTTTATAAGTTTGTTTATTCTGGCCCTTATTCTGGCCTTAATAATAATTGGGTAGGAGTTTCCATCGTGGCACAGGAAAAAACGAATCCGACTAGGAACCATGAGGTTGCGGGTTCGATTCCTGGCCTTGCTCAGTGGGTTAAGGATCCAGCATGGCTGTGAGCTGTGGTGTAGGTCACAGACGAGGCTCAGATCATGCATTGCTGTGACTGTGACGTCAGCTGGTGGCTACAGCTCTGATTAGACCCCTATCCTGGGAACCTCCATATGCTGAAGGAGCGGCCCTCAAAAAGACAGTAATAATAATAATAATCATAATAATAGGGTAGAGCAGCATAGGTATAAAGTGAGGGATGGTGTATCATTGCAGGGACACCTGAGCTAGAGTACTCAACCTCCAAATACTGTATCCCATTGCCACAGCCCTTAGTACTATCTGAAATTATGTGTCTGTATTTTAAAAATCTGTTTATATATCAGTTATCTGTCTCCCTCTACTAAAATGTAAATTCTCTGGGAATAAGACTTTAATTTTTCACCACTGTATCCTCACCTTATTATTATTTTTGCTTGCACCTGCAGCATATGGAAATTCCCAAGCCAGGAACTGAACCCTCGCCAGCAGCAACTCAAGCTGCTGTAGTGACAACGCCAGGCCCTTAACTCGGTGTGCCACAAGGGAAATCCTGAACCTGAATTCTTTGGGAGGGAGACCAAACTCCTCTGTAACATCCCAGAATTTGAAAATCATTAATACTCATGATAAAATTGCCACTTCATTTACTTTAAAAACTAGGATCCTTTTGAAATTGCTATTTTGATGTCAAAGAATTAAGAGGCATTACTTACCATTTATAATCTTAAAAGAAATGCTAATTTAAATTTATCTTTCCTGCAGTTGAGTGTAAGAGGAAAAAATAAAAAAGAGAAACTTGAAGATTTCTTTAAAAATATGGTTAAATCAGCAGATGGAGTAATTGTTTCTGGAGTAAAGGTAAAATTTTATTTGTTTTTTAAAATGTTTTTCTGTTTTTTATTTATTTTTTGATTTTATTAAGGTAAGATTCTATTTGATTAACAGGATACTGGTTTGAGAATTTACTTCTTGTAAGAGGATGATAGATTGAGATGTGCAAAAGATTATATTGGAGTAAAGGAAAAGTTTGGATAGTAGAATTCTTAGGCCCCCTGTCCTGGGTTCCACCCTTTAGAGCAGTGCTCCCTTCTTCAGGGGATGAGAGGTCTGTAGGTCCAAGGGGATTTGTCCACCCAGAGCCTACACCTCTTTCCCCCAAAAGATGGTTGTCCAGGTATCTAGAACTCCATATTTCCTTGCCCAAATCCCAAGCCTTCTTTTGGGTCCTGCATGGGCTTCTTTCTCGAGTTCATCTGCCTGTGTGTAGACTGTGCCACTGGTGTGTGTGCTTCACATGTGGCCGAGGGATATGGGGAAAGCACAGGGGAGAGGATGAGTGTGTAGGGTGGAATCAAAGTCCAGCCGAGTACACATGAGGTCCCTCCAGGTGCCCTACAGAGCCACAGGGGGGTCACAGAGGGGCTGCCTCCATTTGTACACTTTCCCTTGGTCTCTCAGGTGTTAGGGGCAGACCTGGGTTTAGGTTTGGAGTGAGAAGAGTTCACTTGAGGTTTTCGTTTTGTCTCATAGTAGCTACATGACCCTAGGAAAAGTCCCTTTCTTTTTCTTCATCAGTTTTCCTATTTTCAGAATTTGGTTAGTAATAGCGTCTAACTCACAAAATTGTTGGAAAGGTTGAATGAGATAATATGTGTGAAAATACCAAGTTAATTATTTACCTAAATAATGCTTTTTCTTAATGATGTTCTAAAAATGGTACAAGAATTGTTTTTTCTGAAAACTTTTACCATTATAATATCAGAAAAATGTTTACATTATCAAGCAGATATTAATAAGAGATAAGTAATGCTGTTTTGTCATCATTGCCTGTTTTTATAAATACATCTACAGTAAAATTTAGATGTAAAGTACTATTTGATATATAGTTTGATTTTGCAGAAACAGGTCAGTTGATATGTTGACACTGCATTTGCTGTGGCTACTGTGTAGTAAAGAGGTTACTTCCATTTTGATGCTGCTCATACATTAATATTGAACTTTTTTCTTGTTATGTATAAGCCACCATATTATCAATTTGATAATTTAATTAAAGTAATAAGTAACATTTTTGAACATTTACAGTGTGGTGTTTAGTAACCTAGACCACATTTCCTTAATCTTCACTATAACTCTACAGGTTAGTTTTATCCCCAGTTTTACAGTTATGAAAATTAGTACACATGAATTAACAGATGTTAAATGATATTTTGTCAGTACCAACTTTTGCTTCCTTGTTCTCTTGATGTGGGTCTCAAATTGTATCATTTCAGCTAGTGCTTTTGAAAATAAACAATTGCCGTTTTAAAAGAGAGGAAAGTACTGTTAATAGTTTTTATTTCTAATGTATTTCTAGCTATGTTCCAAAAAATAGTGAAATTTTAATATGAATATTGCTTCCAGGGAGTTCTCTTGTGGTACAGCAGGTTAAAACTCCAGCATTGTCACTGCAGTGTCTTGGGTCACTGCTGTGCCACGGGTTCAGTCCCTGGCCCAGGAACTTCCTCATGTCACAGGTGCAGTCAGAAAAGGGGGGGGGGGGGTGCTTCCAAATGGCTGGTTTGGCCAGATTCCCCAGAGCAATCAGAGAAGACCGTAATGACTGAGGCCTGGCAGCATTCAGAAATGGCCCAGCGAATGCATAATAGACCAAGAGAAGCAGATTTTCACTTGTCTACCAGGCCTCTTTTACTTGTTTCTTAAAAGCAATTGATCACTTGCACTGGCAGAACTGTATCTGTTGGAAAAGCAGGATTGTAGAGGCAGAGCACGAGTAGGAATGCATTTCGAAGTACAGCATGTGAGCATGCACCATATGGGAGCTCTCAAAACTGTAGATTTCTTTCTTACTTGATAGATAAAAACACATGTTTTTAAAGTCTGAAGTTCTTGGTGAAATCAGTATAACATCCGATCATTCAAGGATAGCTATGCTGTTTTACTGATGATCTTTTATGATTAGAAGGGTAACAGTGGTTTACATGTTAGACTAAAGCAAATAAGTGAAAAAAGCTCATATTTTCTTTTGATCCCATAGGATGTAGATGATTTCTTTGAGCATGAACGAACATTCCTTTTAGAATATCATAATCGAGTTAAGGATGCGTCTGCTAAATCTGATAGGATGACAAGATCCCACAAAAGTAAGATTTTTCTCTGTGACTAAAGCTTACATTTTTTTAATGAAATAATAATAAAGTTATTATGTTATTTACCACTTGCAAAAGTCTTGATATAGAGCCATGGTTCTCAAACTGGTCTACGAAGCCTTGATCCCAAGGCTGTTTTTAGCAAGTCTGTGAGGGAGGTCAAAATTTTCATAATTCTGTGATGTTTTATGTCTTTTTCACCATGTTGACATTTACACCGATGTTGCAAAAGCCGTGGTGGATAAATTGCTGGTGCCTTAGTGCAAATCAAGGCATGGGCACCAAACTGTACTAATAGTCATCATATGCTTTCCCACAGTGCATTTGCAATTTAAAAAATTCAGTTAAGAATGTGGAGTTCCCATCGTGGCGCAGTGGTTAACGAATCCGACTAGGAACCATGAGGTTGCGGGTTTGGTCCCTGGCCTTGCTCAGTGGGTTAACGATCCGGCATTGCCGTGAGTTGTGGTGTAGGTCACAGACGCGGCTCGGATCCCGCGTTGCTGTGGCTCTGGCGTAGGCCGGTGGCTACAGCTCTGATTCAACCCCTAGCCTGGGAACCTCCATATGCCGTGGAAGTGGCCCAAAGAAATAGCAAAAAGACCAAAAAAAAAAAAAAGTCCCTGGTGGAGTTCTCATGTGGCACAGTGGGTTAAGAATCCGGTTGCAGATGTTAGGATCTGATCCTTGGCCTGGGAACTCATGTGCTGCAGGATGACCAAAAGAGAAAAAAAAAAAGAAAAAGTAAGAAAAAAACAATGTTCCTGGAGTTACCTGGTAGCCTAGTGGTTGAGGATCCTGCATTGTCACTACTGTGGCTGTTCAACCCCTGGCCCGGGAATTTCCACATACCAGGGTCAAGGCCAAAAAAGAAAAAGAATGTCCTTGGTGAAGCAGTGAGATTATTGCTTGTAGTTAGTCTCCTCCTCCCTTGAGTGTATTTTTTTAATATTCTGAGTGATGAAATGGGAGGTGTGCATAAAGTATTTTGTATACTGAAGTGTGATGGTTCTCTAGAAAAGTATTTTAGTGAATGAATTGCAACTGAACCAGCTGTTTTCATAAAACACCCTTTTTACTTCAAAGAACAGCTGACAAGCTGATTATTCAGGCTTGAGTATTTGGTAGATATTTTCTTAAAAATTAGATGAGGCTGATACTTCAAGGAAAACAACTGACAGTGTTCACTGATAGTGATAAGAGTTACGTTTTCCAGCAATAATTAGAATTTTGGAAAACTTATATCATTCACCATAACCTTGCTTCCCAGTAATTAAAGATTTGTCTGATGATAATAGTGTGATATTTTTTATATTATATGCTGAAATGTATCAACATTTGGAAGAGCTATGTGATTTATTGAAACAGTATTTTTAAATGATCAAAATCATGTATGTAAAAGATTCATTTAAAGTGCAAGATAGACTAATGGGTTTGTTTTTTTTTTAACAGCTTTATTGAGGTATAATTGATATCAATAAGCTGCAGTGTTCAAAGTATAGAGTTGGATAGATAAGTTCTGACATATGCATGAAATCACTACAATCAATATAATGAACTAAAAAAATAATATATATATATATATATAATGAACTATCACCACCAAAAGTTTCCTTGTGACCCCTTGCAATCCCTCCCTCCTGCCCCTGTCCCCAGGCCACCCCTGCTTTGCTTTCTGTCTCTATAAATTAGTTTGCATTTTCTAGATTTTTATATAAATGGAATCATACTTCTTATTTTTTGACTTTGAAATTCAACACAGTTATCTTGAAATTCATCCATTTGTTGTGAGTATCAGCAATTCATTCTTTATTGCTGAGTGGTGTTCCATTGTGTGGAAATACCATAATTGTTTATCCATTCAGCTGTTGGTGGACATTTGGATTGTTGCTAGCTTTTGGCTATTTCAAATAAGGTTGACATGAACCATCTATATGTAAGTCTTTCATTTCTCTTGGGTAATACCTAGAGTAGAATGGCTGGGTCACGTGTGAGTAAATAATTAACTTTTTTTTTTTTTGGCTTTTTAGGGCCACACCCTCGGTGTATGGAGATTCCCAGGCTAGGGGTCTAATCAGAGCTACAGCTACCGGCTTACACCACAGCCACAGCAACACCAGATCTGAGCTGCGTCTGCAGCCTACACCACAGGTCATGGCCACGCTGGATCCTTAACCCACTGAGCAGGGCCAGGGATCAAACCCGCAACCTCATGGTTCCTAGTCGGATTTGTTTCCACTGCGCCACGACAGGAACTCCAAATAATTAACTTTTTTAAAACTGCCAAACTTGTTTCCAAAATGATTGTACCATGTTTCATTCCCACCAGTTATACATGAGAGTTCCAGTTGCACATCCTTGCCCACAAAGTTAATTAGTCTTTTAAATTTTATGCATTCTGATAGGCCAGTGGTGGTGTCTTAGTGTGGTTTTAATTTGCATTTCCCTAATGACTGATGATGTTGAACATCTTTTCTTGTGTCAAGTCTACCAACTTTATTCTTCTTTTTCTTTTTTTTAATTGTAGTTGACTTAACAGTGTTCTATCAATTTCTGCTGTACTACAAAGTGACCCAGTTATATATATACATACACATTATTTTTCTAACATTATCCTCCATCATTTTCCATCACAAGTGATTAGATATAGTTTCCCTGTGCTACACAGCAGGATATCATTGCTTATCCATCCAAATGCTGTAATTTGCATCTACTAACCCCAAACTCCCAGTCCATCCCACTCCCTCCCCCTCAGCAACCTCAAGTCTGTTCTGCATGTCCATGAGTTTGTTTCTTTTCTGTAGATAGGTTCACTTGTGCCATATATCAGACTCCAGATATAAGTGATTATTCTCTTTTGAAGTGTTTTGGCCTCTAGGTTCTCTGCATTTTCATATGGATTTTAGAATCAACTTGTCACTTTCTGCAAAAGTGCCTGCTGGGATGTTGATTGGGATTGTGTAGAATCTATAGATCAGTTTAGGGAGGATTGACATCTTAACAGTAATGGTTCTTCTGATACGTGAACATGGTTATATCTCTCCATTAACATAGTTATATCTCTCCATGGTTATATCTCTCCTTTTAGTTATCTCTCTCTCTCAGCAATGTTGTATCATTTCTTTTGCACGGATCTTATACATCTTTAGTTAGATCCCTGATTAACTTTTGATGCTATTGTAAATGATATATTTTTTACTTTGCAGTTTCTGGTTATTTTTTGCCAATATATAGAAGTACACTGTAATTCAATACTGATTTTATGTCTTGCAACCTTTCTAAATCAACTCACTTGTTAGTTTTATTAACTATTTTGTAGATTCCTTAGGATTTTCTACATGCATGATCATCTGCTCATAAAAACAGTTACATTTCCTCCTTTCCAATTTGGATGCTATTTCTTTCTTTTCCTTGCCTCATTGTCCTATAGCTATACCTCCAGTACAGTGCTGATAGAAGTGATGAGGGCAGGCACTTCGACCTTGTTCCTTACTTTATGAGGAATGCATTAGTCTTAAGCCATTAATTATGATGTAAGGTATAGTTTTTTCCCAGATGCCTTTTATCAGGTTGAGAACATTGTCTTAAATTCTTGGTTTTCTGGGAGGATTTTTTTTTTTTTTAAGTCAGCAGTAAATGTTGGATTTTATCAGATGCTCTTTTTGCAACAATTGAGATAACCATATGGCTTTTCTTTTTTAGTTTATTAATATGGTTAATTGATTGATTTTCAGATATTAAACCAACCTTATGTTCTTAGGATAAATATCACATATACCATTGGAGTTCAATATAATAGAGTATACAAAATTCATCAATAGGATTTTAGATTCCCCAGTGCAACTAGACCCTGAGGAAATTACTGCTTGTTGAGTATCTGAAAATATTAGTAAGACACCTTTTCTGTTTCCAGCTACCTATCTGTTTGAGGCTAGATTTTTCTCCACATACTTGAGCAAAAACAGTGCATCACAGCAGACTGAATGCAAAAGCAATTTAAGAGAATGGAGCTATCTTATATTAATCCAGACATGAAAGAGATTGGTAAAAATCCAACAGTTACTATGCTTACTAATTAAAAATATATATATATATACGTATATTTATTTTTTATTTGAAATATTAACGTATAATGATTTTAATACTGTTACTTTAAAATAATAAATATTTTGAGTCCCCAGCATGGCTTAGTGGTAACCTGACTAGTATCCGTGAAGACACGGGTTTGATCCCTGGTCCTGCTCAGTGGGTTAAGGATCCTGTGTTGCTGTGACCTGTGGTCTAGGTTGCAGACGCGGCTGGGATCCCACGTTGCTGTGGCTCTGGTGTAGGCCGGCGGCTACAGCTCTAATGAGACCCCTAGCCTGGGAACCTACATATGTCACGAGTGGCCCTAGAAAAGACAAAAAATAATAATATAAAATAAAAAAATAAATTAAAAATTAAGTTTTATCATGTTGATTTCACCACTACTAGGATTTTAAAATGTTTCATAACACCCATTACCACAAGATAAATCTGAACTTCATCATGGCTTACAAAACCTTTTTTTCCCCAAGATGCTTCCTATTTATTTTTCCATCTTCAACTCTGTCCACTCCCCTCTGTACCCTGCAGTGCATAATCCCAGAAGGCTCTCTGAATATACCTTGCTTTTTTATGTCTCCCTGGCCTTTATCCAGAATGCTCTCTCCTCCACTTTGCCTAGTAAATATTGGCTTATCCTACAAGCTCCAACTCTTTCTGTGGTGTCTAAATCCTTCCCTGACCTCCTCCAAGGGGACCACGTTTCCCCTGCTTCCAAAATAGTTTATACCTACTTCTAATATAATATTCATCACATTGTGTTATAGTTCTTGTCATTTCTCTGACTACATTTTGGGTATCTCATACTACATACACATTTTTGGGCAGGTAGGAATTCAGTAACTATTTTTGAATCAGTCAATAAATATATTAAATTCTTAAAACTTTTTCCATAGGTGCTGCAGATGATTACAATAGAATTGGTTCTTCATTATATGCTTTAGGAACTCAGGATTCTACAGATATATGCAAGTAAGAATTATGATTTAAAACATTAAATAAAACAAAATTTTTGTTGGCAGCTCGGGCACACACAATACTTCTGACCCAGCAGGCATTTTGGAATATTTTTATCAAAACATATTGATAATAAGGAGCTTCTTTGTAAACTTAGGTCGGTGTCATTTTTCTCTTCCCTTTCTCTTTTATTTTTTTAAATCTGATAAATAAAAATTGATCTTAGTGAATATAATTTTAACATTTACAATGTTATGTTTGATGAAAATTTGCCAGTTTGCTTGTGTATGTGTGTGAGAGAGCGAGAGAGAAACGTTCTTAGGTTTTAAGTTCATTATAAATAAGAAATGCTGTTTTGGAATTAGAATATATATATCATTGGAAGCCAAGTTTTAATCTAGCCATAAATAATTTGTTGCTTCTATAATGTTTAAACCCAGCTCTTCATTGAAAAATATTTTTTAATAAAAGAAAAATAATTGAAAGATATTTTTAAAATTTTAAATGGAAAACTACTTTCATAGTCCATGCCTTTTTCTAAACCACATCCTTAAACTTAAATAGGATAAAAGTATATCCTGCCTCAGTAGATGTGTCAGATCCAATTTTTCAACAAAACAAGGCACCATAGCGTACACTAATTAACATACTGCCTTCCCAAAGAATTAGTTAAGTCTTTGATAAGAAGGGAAATTGTGAATTTTGTCATTTGTGACAAAAGCCTGTCAAAGAAATTTATTTTTAATGAAGTGAAATTCATAAAATTTATTTTAGCTTTCAATAGTATTTTCCCTAACCCAATTATAATGTTATCTATAGTTGCATATTTTACATAATGTCTTTTATTAGTTTAGCATTGGGATATTTTAGTTGGTGTCAGCATTTGAGAGAGAGAGGTTTTGTTGTTTTGCTTCTTACTTAGGGCCACGCCTGCAGCATATTGAAGTTCCCGGGCTAGGGGTTGAATCAGAGCTGCAGCCACTGGCCTATGCCACAGCCACAGCACATCTGTGACCTACAGCACAGCACATGGCAACGCTGGATCCTTCACCCACTGAGTGAGGCCAAGGATCAAACGCACATGGTCATGGATACTAGTTGGGTTCATTACAGCTGAGCCATGACAGGAACTCCAAGAGATAGGTTTTTTCATTAAAAGTCAAGGTGAATTCTGAGGTAAAAATAGAGGTTATTCGTTTCTGGAAATTCCCAGTGGGTTAAGGATTCCACGTTTTCACTGCTGTGGCTCGAGTTCAATTCCTGGCCTGGCAACTTCTGCATGCCACTGGTGTGGCCAAAAATATTTTGAAACATAGCTATCAGATAGCTTCAAGAATTCTTCCGGCTTTAGTGTTTTCCTTTTAAGTCAGCTTTTTGTCTCTTTGCATGTGATTGTTGTATACTTTAATAATTTGAGGGTATAGGCTTTATTTAGTATTATGTGCCATATTACTAAAGAATATCCAGACACATTTTTTAAGTTTTTAATGTATGGGACTGTTACCTTGATATGGGAAGATTTTCTGTAACAGTATGTTACAATGAATCTGTTATGGGTGGGCATATAGAGAGATTTTTGTTGAACTAAATGAAGTTTGCAGTGAACAAAACCATTAAATATCTGTGAAGAGATTAAAACGTTCATTGTTAATATGGTTTGGGCCATAGTCTCTGAACATTTGAAATAGGAAATTATTTCTAAGATAGCTTATGATGAAATATTTTTCCCTTCCAGGTTTTTTCTTAAAGTTTCAGAACTGTTTGACAAAACAAGAGTAAGTACTATTAATTAACCTTTGGGAATCTAAATCTCTACGTATAGTAGTGTTTAACTTTATTGAGGAAGATGAATTATACTCTAGAAGGATAAAGAGGCAGATTTAGATTTGAAAATACGAGAGTTTTTTAAGAAACTCAGTTTTTGTTATTGCATTTTGGTATATGTATAAAAGCTCATATTCTTGATCAGAAAATTTGTTCATTAGGAGACTGGATTTGTTTTTATGAAGAATCATCTATCCTGGAGCTTTGTAAGCTAAAAGAAAGTCTTGGATTCGTTGTAACTTTACCAAGCATTACATTACTTTCAATCCCCTCATGACACACTGGTTTAAAAGTGAGTTATAACAATATAAGGCAAGTATACAACCACAGAAAACTTACATTCATAGTAGTAGTAATTTAATACTGATGTAGTCTTGGTTTTCAGGAATCATATTGTTTATGGTCATTATGATCATTAAAAAATATTTAACACATTTGGGACTTCCTGTCATGGCACAGCGGAAATGAATCTGACTAGTGTCCATGAAGATGTGGGTTTGGTCCCTGGCTCCACTCATTGGGTCGGGGATCTGGCGCTGCCTGTGAGCTTTGGTGTAGGTCAAGATGCAGCTCAGATCCCACGTTGCTGTGGCTGTGGTGTAGGCTGGCAGCTGTAGCTCCAGTTTGACCCCTAGCCTGGGAACTTCCATCTGCTGTGGGTGCAGCCCTAAAAAGCAAAAAAACAAACAAAAAACCTTAACACTTTAATCAGTCAACAGAGTAGTGAAAATATTTATTAGATGTTTAGTGGTACTTAGAGTGGTGTTGGCTAGTCCATTGTAGAAATCTGATTTTATCATGACCTTGTCAGTTGAATTATGTGTAGTAGAGACAAGTGGAAGAAAAGGAGATATTCTCTCACAAAGGAAAAAGTTCTTAAGTATGTAAATGTTATACTGGGTCGGTATAGCCCATTATTCTGCTTTTGATATTTGTACCAGTGACGGTTTTCTGAGAAGATGCAGTTGTTGTATTTATGTGCGTGTTTACATCAAAAGAATAGGGATCATTTTAAAAATAGCTTTATGTATCAGTTCTTTCAGAAGCAGGTGTTGGGATTTCCTGTCGTGGCTCAGTGGTTAATGAATCCACCTAGGAACCATGAAGTTGCGGGTTTGATCCCTGGCCTTGCTCAGTGGGTTAAGGATCTGGCATTGCTGTGAGCTGTGGTGTAGGTGGCAGACTCGGCTCGGATGCTGCGTTGCTGTGGCTCTGGCGTAGGCCAGCAGCTACAGCTCCGGTTCGACCCCTAGCCTGGGAACCTCCACACGCTGCAGGAGCGGCCCAAGAAATGGCAAAAAGACAAAAAAAAAAAAGAAGAAGAAGAAGCAGGTGTTAAGTTGGGATTAGATGTACAAGGGATTTATTGTGAAGAACAAAGAGGTAGGAGCAGGAGTAGACAGGAGGAGGCTTCAGATCATAGTGCAGGTCTGCACCTGCGAAAGAAGAGGAGGAGGAAGGAGGGCTGGGTAGAAAGAGGTTCAGAGCATAGCACACTTCTAAGAAAGCTTTGTCTGTGTCAGAGGGACCTCCCTGAGCCAGAGCTGCCCGTTAGAGGAGTTGTGCATCAGGCAGGAGTGAGCTGGTATGAGGGCCTGTGCTCTGTCATTGGCTGGGTGCAGTGGGGGCCAGGAGGGGAAGATAGAACATAACCTTGCTATGAACATGGTTCCAGATCCAGAAGTATTGCAGTTGGAGCTATAAGTCAACTATGCTCCTTGAAGCAAGCATTTCTCATGAGGAGATCTGGGTGATACTTTTTTTTTAGCCCCGCAATTCTTATTTCCTTTAGTAATTGCATGTTGTTCTGGTTATTATTGCTGTGTAACAAACCACCCTAAAATCTATAGCTTTAAACAGCAGCCATTTTATTATGCTGGTGAACTCTTTAGTTCAGGAGCTCAGAAAGGGCACAGCAGAGATGGCTTGTCTCTGATCTAAGGTGTCTAAAGCCTCAATGGGCGGGGGATAGGAAGGCCAGGGCCTGGAATCATCTGAAGGCGCTCATGTCTGAGGATTGATACTGGCTATCAGCTGGAACTTCTCCTAGGGCTATTAGCTCTAACACCTACATGTGGCTTTCCATGGAGCTGCTTAGACTTCTTCACAGTGTGGTGAAAAGATTCCAAAAGCGAGCATCCCTAGTGATGGGAAGTGGAAGCTGCTAGTTCCATAAAGGCCTGAGTCTGAACATTGGCATAGCCTCGCTGGTGGTCTTAGACCCCAGGTTCAAGGGGAAAGGACACATACCCTACTTTTGTTTTTTGTTTTTTGTTTTTTTGCTATCTATTGATTGATTGATTGATTGATTGTCTTTTTGTCTTTTCTAGGGCCGCACCTACAGCATGTGGAGGTTCCCAGGCTAGGGGTTGAATCGGAGCTACAGCTGCCGGCTTGTGTCACAGCACAGCAATGCCAGATCCAAGCTGCATCTGCAGCCTATACCCCGGTTCACTGCAACGCCAGATCTTTAACCCACTGAGCGAGAACAGGGATCGAACCCACGTGGTTCCTAGTCAGATTTGTTTCTGCTGCGCCACGAAGGGAACTCCACATACCCTACTTCTTAATGGAAGGAGAGGAACTGTATTTAAAAGGGCCCAACAGAGTTCCTGTTGTGGCCCAGAAGAAATGAATTTGACCAGCATCCATGAGGACACAGGCTTGATCCCTGGCCTTCATCAGTAGGTTAAGGATCCAGCACTGCCGTGAGCTATGGTGTAGATCGAAGACATGGCTTGGATCTGATGTTGCTGTGGCTGTGGTGTAGGCTGTTCTACTGGTAGGCATTTGGATAGTTTCTAGTTTGGCTCTCTTTACAAAGAGTACTGCTTAAGACCATTCTTATCTTCATCTGAACATAAATGTGCATTTCTGTTGTGTGTATATAATTAGGGGGGGACCCAGTGGGTCATAGGCTATCCATGTGAAAATTTTTTGTGGATACTGCAAACTGTTTCCAAAAGTAATTGTACCAACTTACATTCTCACTAGAATGAACGTGAGCATAGGGCTGCTGCACAAAGTTGTAATATTTGGTATCTTTTTTCTTTTAGTCATTCTGATGAATATGTAGGTTTTTTTTTTTTAACTTTTTATTTTCACAGCAATTTCAGACTTACAGAAAAGTTGCAAGAATAGTACAAAGAATTCCTGCACGTGTGTCACTCAGATTTTTTAAATATTAATATTTGCTACATTAAATTTCTTTTATTCCAAGTACATATTGTTTTTTGCCCTTTGTTCACATCTCTCTCTCTTTTTAAAAGAATCAATTTTAATATGACAATACAATTATGTTATCCCCCTAGTGTCATCAATACCTAGTGTATAGACATTCCCAGTTGTCTCATAAATGGCTTTTTATGGTGGACGTTGTTTGAGTCAGGATCCAAACAAGGTTCCCATGTTGTTTGGGGGTGGGGGGGTTATGGGTTTTTTTGTCTTTTTTTTTAGGGCCGCACCCGAGGCATATGGAGATTCCCAGGCTAGGGGTCCAGTCAGAGCTGTAACTGCTGGCCTATGGCACAGTCACAGCAACGCCAGATCCGAGCTGTGTCTGAGACCTATACCACAGCTCACAGCAACACCAGATCGTTAACCCACTGAGCGAGGCCAGGGATTGAACCAGAAACCTCATGGTTCCTTCCTAGTTGAATTCATTTCCGCTGAGCCACAATGGGAGGTCCCCTTGTTGTATTTAGTTGACAGTACATTCTTCTTTATCCTTTCTCTCTTTAGACTGAATGAAGAGTTCTTATCTTTTTAGTCTGACATGGCTACTTTCCAACTTCATCCCAACTCAGACTGATACCCACATCTGTTTATTACTCTTTGGTCTCTTCAGGCACATTTTGTTAACCAGAAAACAATGTCAAAACATTATCTGCAGCAGGAGAATTGGTAGTCTACTACTCTCGCCAGCCTTTATTACTTTATAGTCATGTGTACGTAGCAGTTGCTGTTGAAATGAATAGAGAGAAAATAGAAGTGAAACTGAAAGATGATATTGAAACTCATTACAGCCAAGAACTTGAGTCAAATCAGAGTCCTGTAAATTCACTAATTTTGTTTGATCTCATTTTTTTTTCTATTAGTTTTTTGTCAGTTACAAAGAAAAGTAACAGGCCAATAGAAGGAGGGAAGGAGACTTAGATTAAATAGGAATTGATAACTATAGTTACTTTTATAACGTTGTGGTTTTTTTGTTGTTGTTTTTGTTTTTTTTACAATAATTAAGAAAACACTGGAGTTCCCGTCGTGGCGCAGTGGTTAACAAATCCGACTAGGAACCATGAGGTTGCGGTTCGGTCCCTGCCCTTGCTCAGTGGGTTAACGATCCGGCGTTGCCGTGAGCTGTGGTGTAGGTTGCAGACGTGGCTCGGATCCCGCGTTGCTGTGGCTCTGGCGTAGGCCGGTGGCTATAGCTCCGATTCAACCCCTGGCCTGGGAACCTCCATATGCCGCGGGAGCGGCCCAAGAAATAGCAACAACAACAAAAGACCAAAAAAAAAAAGAAAACACTGAAAGTTCCTGTTGTGGCGCAGCAGAAATGAATCCAACTAGTAATCATGAGGTTGCAGGTTTAATCCCTAGCCTCTCTCAGTGAGTTAAGGATCTGGTGTTGCTGTGAGCTGTGGTGAGGTCACAGATGTGGCTCGGATCCTGTGTTGCTGTGGCTGTGGCGTAGGCCAGCAGCTATAGCTCTGATTTGACCCCTAGCCTGAGAACTTCTATATGCTGCAGGTTCTGCCCGAAAAAGCAAAAAAAAAAAAAAAGAAAGAAAGAAATAAAGAAAACACTGGATGTAGTATATAAAGATTGATTAAATCCCAGTTTTTTCCCTTTTTCAGAAAATAGAAGCACGAGTGTCAGCTGATGAGGACCTCAAACTTTCTGACCTTTTAAAATATTACTTAAGAGAATCTCAAGCTGCTAAGGTAATGTATTCATTGTTTTTAAAAAACGGTCTTTTTTAGGAGTTCCCGTCGTAGTTCCCGTCGTGGCTCGTGGTTAACAAATCCGACGAGGAACCATGAGGTTTCGGGTTCGATCCCTGGCTTTGCTCGGTGGGTTAAGGATCCAGTGTTGCCATGAGCTGTGGTGTAAGTTGCAGACTCAGCTTGGATCCCGCTTTGCTGTGGCTCTGGTGTAGGCCGGCAGCTACAGCTCTGATTAGACTTCTAGCCTGGGAACCTCCATATGCTGCAGGAGTGGCCCAAGAAATGGCAAAAAGACAAAAAATAAAATAATAAAAAATTCGCTGTTTTATAAAAAGGCATCATCTCTTTAAAGGCTGTTAGACTTTAAGGTTGTTTTTGTTGTTGTTGTTGTTGTTTTTCTTCTTAGGGCCGGACCTGTGGCATAGGAAGTTCTCGGCTAGGAGTCAAAACGGAGCAGCAGATGCCAGCCTACCCCACAGCCACAGTAACACCAGATCCAAGCCACATCTGCGACCTACACCACAGCTCTTGAAAATGCCATGAGGCCAGGAATTGAACCCACATCCTCATGGATACTAGTTGGGCTCTTAATCTGCTGAGCAACAGTGGGAACTCCACACTTAAGATTGTTAAAGATGATTTATCTCTTGATTGGTATTTGTTTTGTTTTGTTTTGTTTAAACGCCAGATGCTTTAACCCAGGAGAAGCCAGAGATTTAATCCACATCCTCATGGATACTAGCTGGGTTCATTACCATTGAGCCACAACAGGAACTCCTGTCTCTTGATTTTAAATTATATTTTCCAGTGTGAATTTTCTTTTTCTTCCTTTATAGGTAGTTTGTAGGTCAGGGAACCTCACATAAAAGTTTTCTCTAAACTTCTGATACAGTTTGGAACTTTTTTTTTAGTTGAATTTAGTATATTTAACCAGGTAAAGTGCCTGCAAAAACAAAAGTAAAACTCCCAAATACCAGTTGTACAGCTAAAGGATTCCTAATTTAGTTTATCTAAGTCCTCTATTGAAGGTGAGAGAGCCATAAAATAAGGATTTTTTTTGTTTTTCTTTTTCTTTTTTGGCTGTTCCCAGGCCAGGGATCAGATCTGGGCCATAGCTTTGACCTAAGCCACAGCTGAGGCAACACTGGATCCTTAACACACTGCGCCAGGCTGAGGATTGAACCTGGGTCCCTGCACTTCCAAGACGCCACCAATACCGTTTTTGCCACAGCGGGAGTATTTTAAGGCTTCTCAAATTTCTTTTTGGAAATCTGTGTACAGAACTAAAACTTACTAATCAAATAAAGTGTTTAGGTGTTCTCTTGCGGCGCAGTGGGGTAAGGGTCCAGTGCTGTCACTGCAGTGGCTTGGGTTGCTGCTATGGTGCAGCTTTGAGCTCTGGCCCAGGAACTTCCCTATGCCTTGGCATAGCCAAAGAAAAAAGAAAAAAAGAAAAGTGTTTAACAAAAGTATCCAAAAAGCACTGAGAACTTAGTGGCTCAGATATGCCAAATTCTGTGTTAATTTATGAATTGAGATGTTATACAGAAAATTCCCATCTGATCAGTGGTGCTTTGAACACTTATTCCTTATCAAATTATAAATAACCCTTTTAACTTTGAGGACTTAAGTACTTACAGATACACTGTCCATATCAAATTATTTTAAATCAGACTATCTTATAAACTACTTACACTGGCTGAGCAGGGATAAAATTAACTTTTGAAGATTTTAAATTTATTGTTTTATTATAATGTATAGTTGTCAATAGATAACTTTTTAGAACATGGCTTTAAAAGTAAATCCAGGAGTTCCTGTCATGGCTCAGTGGTTAACAAATCTGACCAGGAACCATGAGGTTGCAGGTTCGATCCCTGGCCTCGCTCAGCGGGTTAAGGATCCGGCATTGCCGTGAACTTGGTGTGGGCCGCAGACGTGGCTCGGATGCCCCATTTCTGTGGCTCCAGTGTAGGCCGGAGGCCACAGACCCCTAGCCTGGGGACCTCCATATGCTGTGTGTGCAGCCCTAGAAAAGACAAAAACAAAGGAATTATTATTTTTAAAAAATAATAATCAAATAAAAGTAAATCCAAATGTTTTAGTAACTACAAGAAAAAAAATTGAAATTTAACTGTGAGAATTAAAACTGTTTTGAGGTATCACCACACACCGTAATTAGAATGGCTAAAATTAGGAGTTCCCTTCGTGGCGCAGTGGTTAACAAATCTGACTAGGAACCCTGAGGTTGCGGGTTCGGTCCCTGCGCTTGCTCAGTGGGGTAACGATCCGGCATTGCCATGAGCTGTGGTGTAGGTTGCAGACGTGGCTCGGATCCTGCGTTGCTGTGGCTCTGGCGTAGGCCGGAGATTACAGCTCCGATTAGACCCCTAGCCTGGGAACCTCCATATGCCGCGGGAGCGGCCCAAGAAATAGCAAAAAAAGACAAAAAAAGAATGGCTAAAATTAAACATTCTGGCAAAAATTATAGCAACGGGGAATTCCTGTCATGGCTCAGTGGTAATGAACCCCACTAGCATCCATGAGGACTCAGGTTTGATCCCTGGCCTCACTCAGTGGGTTAAAGATCCGATGTTGCTGTGAGCTGTAGTGTAGGTTGCAGGCATGGCTCAGATCCCGAGTTGCTATGGCTGTGGAATAGGCTGGTAGCTGTGGCTCCAATTTGACCCCTAGCCTTAAAACTTCCATATGCCACCGGTGCAGGCCTAAAAAGTAAAAAAAAAAAAAAAATTATAGCAACTGGAATTGTCACACACCGTTAGTGGGACCATGATACAATACTTTGGAAAAGTTTTGCAATTTCATAAACATACATCTACTATATGATCCAGTCATTTTAGTCCTAGGTATTTGAAACTATGTGTTTCCACAGATGTTCATAGCAGCTATATTTGTGATAGCTGAAAACTGGCAACAATCCAAGTGTCTACCAGTGAAGAGGTGGATGGATAAACAGATTGTGGTATATTCATATAAAGGAATGCTACTTGGCCAATAAAAAGGAATAAACTATGTATGCACACAACAAAATGGATTACTCTCAAGATAACTTTGCTGAGTGAAAGAAGCCCAGTGATAAAGACTTTAGTTCACATTAGCATTCACTCTTGGTCTTATACTTTCTTGAGCTTCGGACAAATGTATAATGACATGTATCTATCATTAAGTATCATACAAAATAGTTTCACTGCCTTAAAAATCCTCTGTGCTCCAGCTATTCATTCACCTTCCTCCTATCCCCCATTGATTTTGTAATTTCCTTCCCTAGTTTTTTTTTTTTTTTTTTTGGTCTTTTTGCCTTTTCTAGGGCCGCTCCTGCAGCACATGGAGGCACCCAGGCTAGGAGACTAATCAGAGCTGTAGCTGCCGACCTACATCACAGCCACAGCAATGCAGGATCCGAGCTATGTCTGTGACCTGCACCACAGCTCATAGCACCGCTGGATCCTTAACCCACTGAGTGAGGCCAGGGATCAAACCCACAACGTCATGGTTCCTAGTCCAATTCGTTAACCACTGAGCCACGACAGAAATTCCTGCCTTCCCTAGTTTGCCTTTTCATATAGTTGGGTCTTTTCACATTGGCTTCTTCACTTAGAAATGTCCATTTACGGGAGTTCTCGTGGCTCAGCAGAAACAATCTAAGTGGCATTGATGAGGACATAGGTTCAATCCCTGACCTCGCTTAGTGGGTAAAGGATCTGGCCTTGCTTTCAGCTGTGGTGTAGGTCAAAGACTTGGCTTGGATCTGATGTTGCTATGGCTGTGGTGTAGGCCAGCTGCTACGGCTCTGATTTGACCCCTAGGCTGGGAACCTCCATATGCCGCAGGTACGGCCCTAAAAATAAAAAAAAGAAATGTGCATTTACGTTTCCTCTAAGTCTTTTCATGGCTTGATAGCTCATTTCTCTTCAGCACTGAGTAACATTCTTTTGCCTTGATACACCAAGTGTATTTATCCTCCTGAATATGCTGACCTACCGAAGGGCATCTTGGTTGCTTCTAAGTTTTAATGATTATGAATAAAGCTGCTATAAATATGGTGTGCAGGTTTTTGTGTGGACGTAAGTTTTCAACCCCTTTTAGTAATAAATACAAAGCAGCACAATTGTTGGATCATTTGGTAAGAGCGTGTTTAGTTCTTCCAAACTGTCTTCCAAAGCGGCTGTCTCACTGCATTCGCACCAGCAATGAATGAGAGTTCACCTGTTACTTCACATTCTCACCAGCATTTGGCATAGTCAGAATTGTGGATTTGGGCCATTGTAACAGGCTTAGAGTGTTACCTTGTTTTAATTTGCTTTTCCCTGATGGCATTTGATGTGAAGCATCTCTTCACAAGTTTATTTGCCGTCTTTGTGTTTTCTGTGGTGAGGTGTCTGGAGTTTGGGATGGGGAGGTTGTTGTGGTTTGGGGTTTTTTCCCCCACCTGCAGCATATGGAAGTTCCCAGACCAGGGATTGAACCCAAGCCACAGCAGTGACCCAAACCACTGCAGTGACAATGCCAGATCCTTAATCCACTGCACCACAAGAGAACTCCCTGTCTGTTTGGGGTTTTGGGTTTTTTTTTTTTTTTAATATTTATTTATTTGCTTTACAGGGCCACACCTGTGATATACGGAGGTTCCCAGGCTAGGGGTCTAATCGGAGCTGTAGCCACCAGCCTACACCAGAGCCACAGCAACGCAGGATCCGAGCCACGTCTGCAACCTACACCACAGCTCACGACAATGCTGGATCCTTAACCCACTGATCAAGGCCAGGGGTAGAACCTGTGTCTTCATTCATGCTAGTCAGATTCATTTCTGCTGAGCCACAACAGGAACTCCTTGGTGGCTTTTCTTGCAGCAGAAATTTTTAGTTTTTTGGGGGTTTTTTGACCATACCCTCAGCATGCAGAATTCCTGGGCCAGTGATCGAATCCATGCCACACCACAACCCAAACCACAGCAGTGACAACACTGAATCCCTAACCTGCTTTAGCTACCAGTGAACTCCAAGAAATTTTTATTTTTAATGAAGTCCAACTTATCAGTTATTTCTTTCTTGGATCATCCCTTCAGTGTTCTATCTAAAAAGTCATCAACAAGCCCAGGGTCATCTGGATTTTCTCCTGTGTTTTGCATTATACATTTAGGTCTGTGATCCATTTTGACTTAATTTTTGTGAAGAATGTAAAGACTGTATAAATTTATTTATTTGCATGTTCACATACAGGTCTCTCAGCACCATTTGTTAAAAAGGTTATCTTTTCTCCATTGTATTGCCTTCGCTTTTTTGTCAAAAGATCACTCATTTGTGTGAGTCTAGTTCTAGGCTCTCATTCTGTTCTATTGATCTGTTTGTCTGCTTCTTCACCACCACTACACGATTGCTGTAGCTTTGTGGTAAGGCTTAAATGAGGAAGTGTCAGTCCTCTGACTCTGTTCGTCTCTTTCACTATCATCATGTTAGTTATTCTCTCTCTTTTCCCTCTCTGCACAAACTTTAGAATCAATTTGTTAATGTTTACAAAATAACTTGTCAGAATTTATAGGTCAATTTGAAAAGAACTGATTTTGACAATATTGAATCTCCATCCATGAACATGGAATGTCTTTCCATTTATTGAGTTCTTCTTTGATTTCTTTTATCACAGTTGTATAGTTTTCCTCAAAAGTTATGCATACTTTGTTAGATTAATACCTGATTATTTCATTTTCTGGAGTAGTAATTAATAATGGTATTTTTGTTGTTGTTTGTTGTTTGTTTTTTTTTGTCTTTTTGCCTTTTCTAGGGCTGCTCCCGACTCACATGAAGGTTCCCAGGCTAGGGGTCTAATCGGAGCTGTAGCCACTGGCCTACGCCACAGCCACAGCAATGCGGGATCCGAGCCGCGTCTGCAACCTACACCACAGCTCATGGCAATGCCAGATCCTTAACCCACTGAGCAAGGCCAGGGATCAAACCCTCAACCTCATGGTTCCTAGTCGGATTCATTAACCATTGAGCCACGATGGGAACTCCCAATAGTATTGTGTTTTTAATTTAAAATTTAATTTATTCATTGCTGAAATATAAGAAAGCAAGTTTCTTTTGTTTGCTGTTATCTCCTAAAACTTAATTATACTCATTTATTAATTCAAAGAGTTTTCTCTTTGTAAACAGCCATGTCATCTGTCAAATGAGAGTTTTGTTTCTTTCTTCCATATCTGTTTACTTTTTTCTTTTTGTCTTTTTAGGACCAAACCCATGGCATATGAAAGTTCCCAGGCTAGGGGTCCAGTTGGAGCTGAAGCTGCTGGCCTACACCACAGCCACAGCAATGCCAGATCCAAGCTATATCTGCAACCTATACCAGAGCTCATGGCAACACCAGATACTTAACCCACTGAGCAAGGCCAGGGGCCAAACTTGCATCCTCATGGATACCAGTTGGGTTTGTTACCACTGAGCCACAGCAGGAACTCCCTGTATGATTCCTTTTTTTAATGAAATATTTGGAATAGGCAAATCTGTAGAGACAGAAAACAGATTAATGGTTTTCTGTGGCTGGAGGTGGGGGTAGGGAGGAAATGGAGAACAACTGCTAATAGATCTGGATTTCTTTGAGTGATGAAAATGTTTTAAAATTGATTATAGTGGTGGTTACACAACTCTGAGCATACTACAAACTATTGAATTGTGCATTTTAAATGACTTATATGGTGATGTGAATTATATCTCAATAAAACTGTTACCAAAAGCCCTTTAGAAGAGTAACTGACATGTGGCATTCACTGTATATGTGTTAGCTCTGATGATGATTGGGTGGGGGTGGTTGAGGGTAACTGCTAGAAACATGCAGCATTTATTACCGTGAAGCATACTGTTTTTATAGGATCTCCTCTATCGAAGATCTAGGTCACTAGTGGATTATGAAAATGCTAATAAAGCACTGGATAA
Organism: Phacochoerus africanus; assembly: GCF_016906955.1. Lineage (NCBI taxonomy): Eukaryota > Metazoa > Chordata > Mammalia > Artiodactyla > Suidae > Phacochoerus > Phacochoerus africanus. The sequence continues at coordinate 66,423,989 of NC_062552.1, forward strand.
AGCAAGAGCGAAAAATAAAGATGTTCTGCAGGCTGAAACATCCCAACAATTATGTTGTCAGAAATTTGAAAAAATATCTGAATCTGCAAAACAAGGTACTCTTATAATAACCTTTAATCATAAGGCATGTTTTAGACTGTTATGTAAATAATTAATCCTAATTTGTTTTGTTCACAGAACTTATAGATTTTAAGACAAGAAGAGTTGCTGCATTCAGGAAAAATTTAGTGGAACTGGCAGAGTTAGAACTGAAGCATGCAAAGGTAGTGTCATATTAAAGATTTAATAATTTAAGTGACTTATAATTTAAAAATAGACAGTCATGAAACCTTATAGTAATTTTAAAAATAGAGATTCTTAGGAATTCCCTTGTGGCACAGTGGGTTAAGTACCTGGTGTTGTCACTGCAGCAGCTCAGGTCATTGTTGTGACACTGGTTTGATCCCTGACCTGGGAACTTCCATATGCCATGGGCACACACACACAAAAAAAGGAAACAGAATCTTAAAAATCTTCCTTACTAAAAGTGCCACATAAAATTATATTTTAGCATTTGCCATTTTTTGTCAAAGGGACTGAAAATTTTAAATGTATTCAAAATTCCCCAGGAGCTCCCTTAAGGCACAGCAGGTTAAGGATCTGGCATTGTCACTACTGTGACATGAGCTCAATCTCTGGCCTGGGAACTTCTGCATACTTGTAAGAAGATAATTTCATAACTATAGCCAGGCACAAAGTCATTTGTCATAGTTCTGATACTAGCCAAAAAATTGACAGTAACCTGGAGTTCCCATCATGGCACAGTGGTTAACGAATCCGACTAGGAACCATGAGGTTGCGGGTTTGATCCCTGGCCTTGCTCAGTGGGTTGAGGATCTGGTGTTGCCGTGAGCTGTGGTGTAGGTTGCAGACGTGGTTCGGATCCTGCACTGCTGTGGCTGTGGTGTAGGCTGGTGGCTACAGCTCTGATTAGACCCTGAGCCTAGGAACCGCCATGTGCCTCGGGAGCAGCCCTAGAAAAGGCAAAAAGACACACACACACAAAAAAAATTTGACAGTAACCTAAACATCTAAAAATATTGAATGTTTTATTTTACTTAATTTTAGACTTTTAGGAATGTTGCAAGGAAAATACAAAGAATCCCTGGATAGTCTTCTCGAAGATTCCCCAAATGTACATATTATCACATCTGCTTTGTCCTTCTCCTTCCCTGTCTCTTTTCACACACACACACACACACACACACACACACACCACACCCCTATAACACATTTTTTTTTTTCCCACTGCTCTCACAACATGTGGAGATTCCCAGGCCAGGGATCAAATTCCCCCAACGGCAATGACCCAAGCCGCTGCAGCGACAGCACTGGGTCTTTAACCCGCTGCACCACAAGGAGCTCTACACCTTTTTCTTTTTCTGGCCACCCTTTGGTATATGGAGTTCCTGGGTCAGGGATCAGATCCTAGCTGCAGTTTCAACCTAGCCGCAGTTGCAGCCACACCAAATCCTTAACCCACTGTGCTGTGCTGGGCCAGGGATTGAACCTGCATCCCAGCACTCCAGAGATGCCACAACCCAATCGTGCCATGGCGGGAACTCCACAACTGATTTTGCTTAAACTGTATGTGGGTCAGTTGCAGATGTGATGCTTCTTCCCTCTTATACATTTCAGTGTGAATTTCCTAAAACCAGGTTATTTTCTTAAATACTCCATACAATTAAAAAGATGAGGAAGTTAATGTTGACATAATTCTGTTATCTAATCCAGAGACTTTATTCACATTTCCCCAGTTGTCTCACTATCATTAATGGCAAAAGGAAATTCAAGAGAATGTGTTCCATTCAGTGCACATGTTGTCTTAGACTTAATTTGGAAAAGGTCTTGAGTCTTTGTATTTCATCACATTAGACACACTAGAGCACAGGCCTATAGAATGTCCCTCAGTTTAGGTTTGTTTAATTGCTGGGGTTAGGTTATCCACTTTGGGCAGGAATACCACACAGAAGTGATGTTCAGATTTTCTTATTGCATCACGCCAGGAGGCAGATGCTGTTGATTATATATATAACTTTGACCATTTGCTTAAAGTGATGTCTGCAGATTTCACGGTGGCAAAGTTAGCCACCATGGAATTAAGTGTTCTGTGGGGAGATATTTGAGACTGTTGGAATTAAGTGTTCTGTGGGGAGATACTTGAGACTGTTAAATACTCCATCACTCAACCAGCATGACCAATAGGACTTTGTACCATGGTGGAACTATTCTATAATCAGTGCTCCCCAGTATGGTAGGCACTATCCATGTGTGCCTATTGAACATTTGAAATGTGAATAGTGCAATTGAGGAACTGAGTTTTTATTTAATTTTAATTAGCAAATTTTAATTATGTAGCTGCACATAGCTAATAGCTACAGTATTGGCATTTTAGTCCCATATTGTTTTTAGCATCTATCACGATTTTTGCCTGAAATAGTGGTTATGATGATTGCCAGATGGTCTTTTTTTTTTTTTTTTTTTTGCTTTTTAGGGCCACACCCAAGGCATATGGAGGTTCCCAGGCTAGGGGTCCAATCTGAGCTACATCTCCTGGCCAACACCACAAACGCAGCAACTCAGGATCCAAGCCATGTCTGCAACCTATACCATAGCTCAGGACAACACTGAATCCCTGACCCACTCAGAGAGCCCAGGGATTGAACCCGCATCCTCATCAGTTCTAGTTGGATTTGTTTCTGCTGCACCACAGCGGGAACTCCCAAAGTGGTCACTTTCTAATTCCATCATTCTTTCTACAAGTTAGTTAACTTTCTATTCTAAAGAGGGGGTTTTCCTTCTTCCCTGTTTATATACTAATGTAACCTGAATGTACTTCATTTGTGCTTTTATGTATGTCTCTGAATTTAGATGCCAGTTCATGTTTTACAAATGAGCATTTAGATATGACTTTTTTTTTTTTTTTTTGCTTTTTAGGGCCGCACTCAAGGCATATGGAGGTTCCCAGGCTAGGGGTCCATTCGGAGCTACAGCTGCCGGCCTACATGACAGCCATAGCAACTCGGGATCCAAGCCGAGTCTTCGACCTACACCACAGCTCATGGCAACACCAGATCCTTAATCCACTGAACAAGGAAAGGGATTGAACGCACAACCTCAGGTTCCTGTTATGGCTCAGTGGTAACAAACCCAGTTAGTATCCATGAGGATGCGGGTTTGATGCCTGCCTCACTCAGTGGGTTAAGAATCTGGCGATGCCGTGAGCTGTGGTGTAGGACACAGATGCAGCTCGGGTCTGGAGTTGCTGTGATGTAGGCCAGCAGCTACAGCTCCCAATTCTACCCCTAGTCTGGGCACTTGTATATGCCATGGGTGCAGCCCTAAAAAAGATAGATATATAGATAATTACTTTCATATATAAAATCTTATTATTTTTGGAGTCCCATGTTGGCCTAGCAGTTAAGGAATCAACATTGTCACTGCTGTGGCTTGGGTTCAGTCCCTGGCCTGGGAATTTCCAAATGCTGTGGGTGCAGCCAAAAAAAAAAAAGAAAAAAAAGTCCTAAATGTTTTTATAAAAACTACTATAAATAAAGGTAATGTATATTTTAATGGCTAAGGGAATGTGATAAGCTATCTTACAATCAGAAAATGTTTGGGAGTTCCCACTATCACTGTGGCTCAGCGGTAGCAAGCCTGGCTAGTATGCATGAGAATGCAGGTTCGAACCCTGGCCTTGCCAGTGGGTTAAGGATCCAGTGTTGCCATGAGCTGTGTAATCACAGATGTGACTTGAATCCCAAGTTGCTATGGCTGTGGCGTAGGCCAGTGGCTGCAGCTCAGATTTGACCCCTACCCTGGAAACTTCTATATGCTGCAGGTGCAGCCCTAAAAAGACAATGAGAATAGTTCAAGAGTTTAATCTGTATTCAGATTATTTTATTTTTTTCCTTTTTCTAGGGCTGCTCCTGCACCATATGGAGGTTCCCAGGCTAGGGGTCGAATCAGAGCTGTAGCTGCCAGCCTACGCCAGAGCCACAGCAATGTCAGATCCAAGCCGAGTTAGCAACCTACACCACAGCTCACAACAACACTGGATCCTTAATCCAGTGAGCAAGGCCAGGGATCGAACCCGCAACCTCATGGTTCCTAGTCGGATTTGTTAACCACTGAGCCACGACGGGAACTCCTTTTATTTTTATTATTAATGAGGGTTATTTTATAACCCTCATTAGAACATGCCAGATAATTCAAAATATTAATATTGGTATAGATGGAAATTTACCAAAGAATCTGGTATATGGAAAATAGTATTATACATGGAACAAATTGTATAGTTTTATGTTTTTAAACTTTTATTTGCATATAATAAATTATTGTTTTCAAAGCTCTGATATCTTACATTTAAAGTTAGTGATTCCCGGGGAGTTCCTGTCATGGCGCAGTCGTTAATGAATCCGACTAGGAACCATGAGGTTGTGGGTTCGATCCATGGCCTTGCTCAGTGGGTTAAGGATCTGGCATTGCCGTGAGCTGTGGTGTAGGTTGCGGACGCGGCTCAGATCCCGTGTTGCTGTGGCTCTGGCATAGGCCGGTGGCTATGACTCCAAATCAACCGCTGGCGTGGAAACCTCCATATACCACTGGTACGGCCCCAGAAAAGACAAAAATAAATAAAGTTAGTGATTTCTAATACTGTATATTTTCAGTAAGACTCTTCCAAATTGCCTGAACTTCGTTGTTTATTTTCCCTTCTTTTTTAGGGTAACCTACAGTTGCTGCAGAACTGCCTGGCAGTGTTAAATGGAGACACATAAGCCATACTCCACCTTCCAGTTAAAAAGGGCTGCCTTCCTTCAGATTCTATTTTTTTTCTTAATGATGTTAGGCATTTTACTGCTCACTGGAAACAAAAGAAACAGCTGACAAAGTGCATCTCCTCCCTTTTTCTGAGAAACAATGGAGCATTGCCTCCCACGAGTGCTGCCAATTGCAGGTGGTGGGACCTGTGCCTGTACCCTGGACAGATGCCTGTCATCATGCCCTACTCCTCTTCAGAAGCCCAAAGTTCAGTCTTTTTCAAGTAGCCTCTATAACTGTGTTTATTTTATGAGTAGTATTCCTTATGGCTGCCAGTCTTATTTACATTTAAGTAATTTCTGACGTTTAACCGTTTCAAAATACATTGTTCAAACCAGTTAAGGATTGCCATTACCTTTTTTTAAATTTTGTTTTAAAAAAACATTGTACACCAACCACCTTAGTTCACTCTTGTATCCAGGTAAAGCATCTTAATCAGACTTATTTTTAATTAATGAACATTTCTTAGAAGTTTTGGGACAGACTTTATGTAATCTTTTTAAGTATGATTTCTGAAGAAAAGCAGATGCATTAGTATGTTTGCCTTAAACTTGTAGACTAAACCAACTATTGTCAAATAAACAGTGATAACAGTGATAGTTTTTAACTCTGTGGTCATTGTATCACTCTAAATTTGGAGTAGCTGTAATAAATCTACTCCTGTATTTTGCTTTACAGTGCAGGTCTTAGTTTTTGTTTTGTTTTTTTTTTTAATGGCACATTGAGGAATTCCCTTGTGGCACAGAGGATTAAGGATCCTGAGTTTTCCCTGCAGTGCCTTGGGTCTCTGCTGTGGTGCAGGTTCATCCCTGGCCTGGGAACTGCCTCATGCCGCGGGTGTGGCCAAAAATAAAAATAAAATGGCATATTGAACCAAGTTCACCAATCACTTTACGAAAAAATGAACTGCTTCTCTGTGTCCTTGCAGCACTTCCTGTAAGATAGAATTGGGCAGAGGCAGGTCAAAGACAGCTATTTCTAAAATACAGGAGCAGAGAGTATGGTCTGTTGTGATTTCCAGGCTTCTACCCTGCCCCAGTTGAAGCAGTTAACCATGCAGCATAAGGCCAGTGTATATAGATTGGTACGTAGAGAGAAAGAGGGCTGCTGTAGGGAATAGCACTTGTCAGTGGAGAAAAGGTTGGAATATTTGGAGTGAAAATTACAATGCAAAAAGATACTAAGGAGTTCCTGCTATGGTGCATTGGGTTAAGGATCTAGTGTTGCTGCAACTGTGGTATAAGTCATAGCTGTGGCTCCTATTCAGTCCCTGGCCTGGGAACTTTTCATATGCCCCTGGTCCTTTAAAAAAAAAAAAAAAGATACTAATTATCAGTAGCAACATAACATATTATTGGACTTTCTAATGTGAATGAACATTAAACTTGTCTCCTACATGTAAACCATAGGCATTTGGGTTGGTCACCCCTCCAGTAGATTCCTAGTTTTTCCCAAACCATTCTGAAGGCGGCCTTCCTGGATCTCAGGGCTAGTCGCTGTGATTCTAGCCTTCAACCACTGCTTGTCTCTTGCCTCGCTGGTGTGCTGGTCAGTGTTTCTCTCTTTTATTGACGTTCCTCAGTGCATTTGAATTGTGGATGTATGTGTTAGCTGAGAGCTTGTTTTGTCACCTGTGTCACCTTCAGTGGTGAGATATGCCCCTGCAATGCCCACAAGTAGGTGAGCATGAGTTGGATTGCTCTAGCTTCTGGATTCAGGGCAAGTACATTTACCCACTGCCCTTATGGCCTTGGACAAGTTTGCCCAACATCTCTGCCTGTTTCTCTACAATAAAGGATGCAATTGACCTACCTCACAGGGCTGTTGTGAGGATTAATAAATGTTGGTACAGCGCTTTGGAAATGTGAAGATGCTGTGTAAATGCTAAAAAAAATAGCAAATACAAGGCAAAAAGCTACACAATTTTCCACACATCCATCAGCTAATCTGTTTATACCAAGGTGGCCTTTTTCTGGAAAGGGAATATGTAAGGTACATCCATTTGGCCCTTTGTTGTTTTTTTTTTTTTTATGGCCCCACCTGTGGCACTTTTGGGGTTTTGTTGTTTACACTTTAGAGTGCTTGATGGGGTGGGGGTAGGCTGGAAGCAGCAATTAAGTGTTGCAGGGGTGTGGGTGGGGAGTGCTTAATAAATACATGTATGAGTTGACTGATGACAACACTAGCCAGAGGGCTTCTCACAAAATGTACAAATAAGGGAAAGAATGCATGTTCCTCCATCAAGGTCATACTTGGGAAAGGCATATACTGAAACTTACTCCAAGCTCACTGCTAGTCTCGGATAAAAATAGCTGTGGATTCACTACTGTTGAGATGTAGCAGTTATAAAACTGCTACATCTCGTGGCTAAGAACACAAAGCTGAATCTGGGAAGTCGTCTACTGGTAGTCAGCCAAGGAGCGGCCTAGAATTTCCCCTTAACTGATGTTTCATGCTCAGAGAAAAAAAAAAAAAAAAAAAGAACTCAGACTGTAGGGAATAGCCTGTAGGGTGTACGTTGGTTTAAGTATGTCTGGACTTCTGAAGAAATAAAAACAAAAATCACAAGCGATAGTTCCTCACGCTGAAAAATGAAACACAAACTTACACAACACATTTAAAATATAAAAGCAGCTTATTTGCGCTCCCGAATTTATACTGTCACAATAAAAACACAATAATGAACACACGAAAAACACTTAATCTATTTTTCAACACCCAGGAAAATTCAGGGGAGAGCGCGAACGCAGTCCCCCACTACCACAAATTATGCAGTCGAGTTTCCCACATTTGGGGAAATCGCAGGGGTCAGCACACCCGCAGTGCAATGGGTGAGCCTCGCCCTGGGAAAACCACCTGCCGGATCATGGTATCTCCCCTGCCAGGTAAGTATGCCCCGCCACCCACCCCTCGCCCCACACCCTCGCCCCACACCCTCGCCCTCGCCCCGCTCTCAACGCACGCTCACTGCCCGCCCGCCGCCTCCGCGCCCTCCCCCCAGCCACGCCCCTCGCCCCGCCTCGCCCGCCCGCACCGCAACCTCGCAGAGCCCCCTCGGGGGTCCACACGCAAACGCAGAGGCGCAGGCGCAGCGGGACCAGCAGCCTCTGCGCGTGCGCTCATCTACATACGCCACGCCCCGTCCCGACTTCCACGGTCCCCTTTTATTTCCTGTCGGGGACACCGGCCCGATTCATCTCCGTGAGACGCGCCAGTGTCTGTGGGCGGGACGGCGTGGGTACACACCGACCAGGCGGAACCCCGGAGGGGCAGCGCAGGAAGACGGGAACTCGCGACGCGGGCGCCCCGCAGTTGATGCAGTTGATGGGGTGCATCTGGGCTCAGGCCTGTCTGGTCTCACCTTCCTTTTGGCCACTATGAAACAGTCCTGTCAATCCAACGTTAAATACTAAGATCTGTGTTTCCTCATCAGTTTAAAGTGAAATTTTTAGTGCTCATCCATGATCCCTCAAATTAGGTACAATCTAATCTTGCAACAGCAAAAGGAAGCTATCACGGAAGGGGTAGATGTGTGAGCAAGAAAAGGATGTTGAATAGTCTGTGAAAATCAGTTGTACTGTGAAAATGTCACATTCTCGTTCTGAGGGACTATGCTGCCTCTTTCAGTCGGCTGGATACATGAAGATTCTTTTTCTGAGATCAAGTAGAGGTTAAAGATTCATCCTCCCCGGATGTGAGCAAAATGATTGAACTTTTGTGTGTTCAAGGGTGGTGGGTGCTGTGGAGCAAAGAGAGACAGGACCGTAGATTACAGGGTCAGGGCAGGTTTCCCAGAGGGCCTAACTGCGCAAAGATCCTAGGAAACGTATGGTAGCACCCTTTTTGATTATTGCTTGCTTCAAGAAGTTTCCTTTCTTATTGTGTATTTTCTACAAGTAGAGAAGAGAATTCTCTCTCTCTCTCTCTCTCTTTTTTTTTTTTTTTGTCTTTTAGGGCCTCACTGGCGGCTAGGTGTCGAATTGGAGCTGTAGCCGCCGGCCTATGCCACAACCACAGCGAAGCCAGATCTGAGCTGCCTCTGCAACTTAAACCGACTCTCATGGCAATGCTGGATCGTCAACCACACTGAGAGGCGCCGGGGATTGAACCCGTGTCCTCATGGATGCTAGCGGTGTTAATTAATCACTGAGCCAGGATGGGAACTCCAACTGGCCTGTAATTTCGAAAAATTCTTGCATAATGAAATAAGGTGGACCTGGGGATTATTTAAGATTACTTCAGGTTAAAGAGACAGAATACAGGCGTTCCCCTTGTGGCTTAGTAGTTAAAGGAACCCGACTATTATCCATGAGGATATAGGTTTGACCCCTGGCCTTGCTCAGTGGGTTAAGGATCCAGCGTTGCCTTGAGCTGTGGTGTAGGTCGCAGGCAGGGGTGGCTCGGATCCTGAGTTACTGTGGCTCTGGCGTAGGCCAGCGGCTACAGCTCCTATTCGACCCCTAGCCTGGGAACCTCCATATGCCACGGGTGCGCCCCTATAAAAACAAAAGACAAAAGCAAAAACGAAGAAGGAAAGAAAGAGATACACGGATCTTAGTATTTAACGTTGGATTGACAGGACTGTTTCATAGTGGCCAAAAGGAAGGTGAGACCAGACAGGCCTGAGCCCAGATGCACCCCATCAACTGCATCAACTGCGGGGCGCCCGCGTCGCGAGTTCCCGTCTTCCTGCGCTGCCCCTCCGGGGTTCCGCCTGGTCGGTGTGTACCCACGCCGTCCCGCCCACAGACACTGGCGCGTCTCACGGAGATGAATCGGGCCGGTGTCCCCGACAGGAAATAAAAGGGGACCGTGGAAGTCGGGACGGGGCGTGGCGTATGTAGATAAGCGCACGCGCAGAGGCTGCTGGTCCCGCTGCGCCTGCGCCTCTGCGTTTGCGTGTGGACCCCCGAGGGGGCTCTGCGAGGTTGCGGTGCGGGCGGGCGAGGCGGGGCGAGGGGCGTGGCTGGGGGGAGGGCGCGGAGGCGGCGGGCGGGCAGTGAGCGTGCGTTGAGAGCGGGGCGAGGGCGAGGGTGTGGGGCGAGGGGTGGGTGGCGGGGCATACTTACCTGGCAGGGGAGATACCATGATCCGGCAGGTGGTTTTCCCAGGGCGAGGCTCACCCATTGCACTGCGGGTGTGCTGACCCCTGCGATTTCCCCAAATGTGGGAAACTCGACTGCATAATTTGTGGTAGTGGGGGACTGCGTTCGCGCTTTCCCCTGACGACGTTATGATTAAGATTAGAATTTTTAGACGGTTATTTAGTAGTTCCATTACATACCAAAGGTTTCTGGTTAAATTCGTACTTTAGAAGCTTTTTTGTGCGGGTTTGTTCAGTCTTTTGGGTTTTTTGCTTTTAGTTGGTGTTTAGAACGTTGTTTTTCTTGTTTTTTGTGGATCTTTAGCTATTTGATAACTCTGAACTGTACCAAGAACTGAATTTCCAAAAACTGATGAGGAAATGTGGATCTATCCAATATCCTTTATACAGTTTTTTTTTCAAAGTGTTTATTTTCATGTTTTTGTGTGATCGTTTATCAGCAACTTTAAGCTTTATTTGGCAGGGGGTATGGGGAAACCTCTAGAAAAGAAATGGGATATTATTTGCAGCAACTTGAATGGACCTGCTAGAGATTTTTTTTTAACTGATTATCTTTTCCGTCATAGCTGGTGTATGGTGTTCTGTGAATTTTCTACTGTACAGCAAGGTGACCCAGTCACGTGTACATATATACATTCTTCTTCTAGAGATTATCGTTTTAAATGAGGCAAATCAAAGATTTATATACTATCACTTATAAGTGAAATCTAAAAAATAATATAAATCAACTAATTTACAAAACAGAAGCTGACTCAAAGACATAAACAACAAACCTACGGTTGACAAAGAAGGAGAGGCTAAGGGAAAGATAGAGTGTGGGATTAATAGATACATTCCTACATATAAAATAGACAAAGAAGTATTTATTGTGTAGCCCATGGAAGTATTTAATATCTTTTAATAACTTAAAATGGAAAATAATCTGAAGCTGTACAAATGAAACTAACAACATTTATTGTAAATCAACTATAGTTTAATACAATTTTTTTTAAGAATGCAGGATCTTAGAGCTTACCTTGCTCTAAGATCTCACTAGTTCTTGCAACTATTGAGAACCAACATTTTAAATGAGATTCTCAGTTGATTCTATACACATTGAAGTTTGAGAGGCTCTGATCTTACATACACATATATTTTTTAATTTCCTTTCTCTTTCCCACTGTAATATGTTTCATGAAGTCAGGGATTCTTGTGTATTGACTGCTGTTGCGAGACATGTTTCTACAATATTTTCTTAGCCTCTTTGCTGAAAACTCCATGTTGTCCTGCTTTACTTAATCCCATCTTCCAGCTTTACTTTATCCCATCTTGCTGTTTGAAAAACACAGTGCTGGTAAATGACTAAAGCTTAAGAACAAAGACCTAAAGGCCTAAATTATTCATAGGGTTAGCTGAATGAGGACATAATGGTTGGTCTAGGCACACTGGACCTGTGCAGATTGGCACACCGTTTGCACAAGCGTGATATGTCCTCTAAGGAATAAGAGAAAGAGGAACCTCACAGCCAAGTGGTTTATGAGCAGTCGTTAGCAGAATATGCATTAGCAAAGAGAACCAAAGGGCAAACCTAGGCACACCGAGTTGCCGCAAATAGATATGCCCTTTGCGGAAGCACAGTGAGGATTTTCTGAAATGCTATGCATAGCTAACGCAAATGCTAATGATTGTTATGTGCCTAAAGGTCACAGTGAAAGCTTAACCTTCTACCAGCTAAGTGACTTTTAAAATAATAAAATAACTTATAATAAACAAACCCTATATCCTCCACACATAGTCCCCTCCTCACTTGATGTCATCCTAAAGAGCACAATAAAAGCAGTGTGGTTTCTTGAGGCGGTGCTCTTGGTCCCTGAGACCTTGAGTCCCCCGGTTCCCACAATTACTTAAGATAAATGTCTCTGTGTCTTGTTTTATGTTAACTTTTTTCCTTAAGTTTCACAGCACCTGTTCTTCAGCCCCATCCTGCTGAGCTGGTCTCGGCAGACTGCTCCATCCATACTTGGCTAGAATAGTGCATGATTATAATAGGCTTTTAATATACATATTGAATTACCTTATTGATATCACGCTTAAAAAAAAAAAGTCCACAGCAGGTTTTTGGTCTAAGTCCAGGTCAAATGAATAATACTTTGTCCTTTCCGCAGAGAAATCACAAAACAGTCCCTGTTCAGCTTCGTCAGCAATGTCTCTCAACACCATTTCTTTAAGTCCCTAGGTGAGAGCTAAAACTATAGAGATACAAACAGTCCATGAGCCCAGGGAAAGGGCCCCACTAGTCCACACCATTGCCTCCAACCTAGCCTCTTTCAGACCCCTTCTACTTTATTTTATTGTATTTATTTATTTATTTGGCTACACCTGTGCCATGTGGAAGTCCCTGGGCTGGGGGAGGAACCTATGAATCACAGCAGCTAACGGAGACACAACAGTGACCATACCAGATCCTTAACCTGCTGTGCCACAGGAGAACTGCAGCCCCTTCTCACTTTAGAAGAGCGAGAAGATCGGGAGTTCCCCATAGTGGCTCAGCGGAAACAAATCTGACTAGCATCTATGAGGACGCAGGTTTCATCCCGGGCCTTGCTTGGGTGGGTTAAGGATCTGGCATTGCCTTGAACTGTGGTGTAAGTCGCAAATGTGGCTTGGAACCAGCATTGCTGCGGCTGTGGTGTAGGCCAGTACCTACAGCTCTGATTCGACTTCTAGCCTGGGAACTTCCATATGTGGGGGTGGGGGGTGCAGCCCTAAAAAGCAAAAAAAAAAAAAAAAAAGAAAGAAAGAAAACCAGCAAAAGCGTGAGATGATTAGAAAAATGCAAGTCAAATGTAAGTTTCTTTTTCTTTTTGGCCACCCCGCAGCATGTGAAGTTCCTAGGCCGGGGGTCGGATCCCAGCCACAGTTTCGGCCTACACCACAGCTGTAGCTGTTATGGCAGCTGCCCAGCAGCCCTGCGCTGCAGCGTATCATCTCTGGCGACAGCCCCGTGGCTGTAGTGTACCAGCTCCGGCAGCTTTGTGACTGCAGTGGATCAGCTCTTTTACCCAGCGACAAACTAAGCGAGCACTCGGAGAGTTGGAGAACTCAGGTTTATTACGCCTGTGGGCTCAGAGGAGATCGATCTCCAGAGTCTGAGCCCTGAAGAAGGGTTTCACAAGGCTTTTATGGGCTACTTCTTCCGGGTCCATGCTTGGCTAGTTGGACTGGAGTGACATCAGGCACGGTAGTAGATGCGGAAAGAAATTTACAGAAGCAGATGCGTGGGGGAGGGGTGGTTGGGGCAGTTGGCTGGACTTTGCTTAGTCATCACAGCCGGGGTCTCTCCTTTCTACCTTTTTATTGGGACATTTTCTACATAGCAATGAGGGATCCTTAACCCACTGTGTTAAGCCACCAATTCCCAGCCTTTCCAAGACACTGCCAACCCTACTGCACCAGTATGACCTCCTAAGTACCATATTCTTCTCACATACCTGCTCCTTCAGTTCAGCTGTTGCTTCACCCTGACTCAAGCAGTAAGGGAGGCAAAACTTTACTTTTTACTCTTTTGGGGTCTCTGGCAGGACCTGAGAATCATGGACATAAAAATGAGAAAAATATAGACTTTTACATGTTGGAGTTCCCGTTGTGGCGTAGTGGAAATGAATCCAACTAGGAACAATGAGGTTGAGGGTTTGATCCCTGGCCTTGCTCAGTGGGTTAAGGATCTGGCATTGCCCTGAGCTGTGGTGTAGGTTGCAGACACAGCTTGGATCCCGAGTTGCTGTGGCTCTGGCGTCAACAGCTCTGATTAGACCCCGAGCCTGGGAATCTCCATATGTCCCAGGTGCAGCCCTAAAAAGACAAAAGCCCAGATTTTTACATGTGACCCCCCACAATGGGAAAGTGAAGACTCAAAGAAGTGGCTAAGTGGGTCTTCAAGGAACCTTGGTTTCTTCTTCTTTTTTTTTTGTCTTTTTGCCTTTTCTAGGGCCACTCCCACGGGATATGGAGGTTCCCAGGCTAGGGGTCTAATTGGAGCTGCAGCCGCCGGCCTACACCACAGCCACAGCAACTCGGGATCTGAGCCGTGTCTGCAGCCTACACTACAGCTTACAGCAATGCCAGATCCTTAGCCCACTGAGCAAGGGCAGGGATCGAACCCCCAACCTTATGGTTCCTAGTCGGATTCGTTAACACTTGTGCCACAACAGGAACTCCGGAACCCTGGTTTCTTTATTGGCCCTGGTTCCTTTTGTTGAAGAATAGTATTTACAGGCCAAAATCTGGTACTTCAGCTTTATTAACACTGGTGTGTCTTTGCTATTAGGCCCTGTACCTATTTTACTCAATGGATGATATATTATATCTAAACTTGATTTGGGAGTGGGAATCCTTTCACTCCTGTGTGCTTGACATGCCTCCCGAATCAGTCACTCTACATTTCTGTACATTGTGACATGGCTGCATGTGCGAAGCTGGTGATTTGCCAATGAAAAGCCTAGTAGCCGCTGGGTGCTGATCAGCCCCTCCACCCTCCTGCCCACGGTGACTGTATGCGGCAGTGAGGCTTTGAGGAGAGATGGAAAAGGGATGTCAGAGGGGAGACCACATTCAGGGCTCAACAAGGCCAATAGCTATGCAGCCTTGGCTCCCCTCCTTTGCCCCCCTGCCCTGACTCCTTGGGCAGAGGAGGCTGCTTCCTGAACTAGGTCTGGGTTCTGGGGGTCCCCGGAGGGGCACCATATGCATATGTACACTCACATGGGGCAGGGGCCGGGGCCGGGGCGGAGAGGGAGAAGGAGGTACAGATACATCCAATATGGCAGAAGAATGGGTGCGAGCGTTTTAGCACCCTCGTACAGAGCGTGAGCAATCGCTGCTCTTTCTGAAGGAACGCAAGCCCTCCGGCTGCTCCCAGAACAGGTGCGAAGGCATCTGAAAGCTGAGGTTTCCCAGGGACCACATCCCTGCCCTCAGACTAAGAGGAAACCTGAACGCACCACCGCTGAAGTCAAGGCTCACTGAGAACCCTGCGGCGTTTTTTGCTTCGGCCAATGTCAACCCGGGCGCAGGTGCACACCTGGCAGGGGCTTGGAAAATCTCAGGGTGGCAGTTCTGCCCCACGGAGCGAGAGCTTGGGACAGTGGAAGGCTGTAGCCGGGAGAGACAGCGACAGTGACCATCCTTTGGGGGGCAGAGCTGGGGACAGAGCCCGAGACTGAGAGGGAGTTTTCAGGGAGGGTGCCATGGTTCTCCCTGGCCCACGCGACGGCCTGTGTGCTCCTGGGCCTCCGGGGCTGGCGGGGGGCAGCTGCTGCGCGCCCAGCTGTTTGGCTGCAGGGACGTGCGCGTGAGGAGCGGAGCGGCAGGCGGTGAGGGACTAAAAGAGGAGAGGGCGAGGACCGTGGTGGGGCCAGAGGGGCCGCGCGCTGAGGCGGGAGCGGCCCGGCTGCGGGCGGGGGTGTCGCCCGCCACGGCCCCACGGCCCACGCGTGGCTGGGCAGGTGTCCCCAGACACCTCGGGCCTCCGGCCAGTAAGAGGGGAGGCTGCGCGCGGCGCAAAAGCCACAGGCACCTCCTTCGAGCCGGAATCGAACCAGCGACCTAAGGATGTCCGCACGGATCCCGTCTACAGTCCTCCGCTCTACCAGCTGAGCTATCGAAGGGTGCGCGCCGCCAAACCCGAGCTCTTCCTTTTTCTTGCGAAGCCGGACCCGCGGCGCCGGGACGCCCGAGGTGGGACACGCCCTGGGCTGTTTGGAAGCCGCTTTGAAGAGAGCGGCGAGCTCCGAGCCACGGCGTCCTGTGCGGGCGCGGCCGGGCCGTGGCGGTGGCCGCCATCCGCGCAGCGATTTTCAAAGAAAGATGCCCGGTCCCCGGCGCCCACCTGTGGCCGCCTGTCCCCTCCCCCGCCCCTTGCTACAGGCGGGGGGACCATGGGTCCGCGGCCGCAAAGCCGCTAAGACCGGCAGGGGAGGGGCGTTGGCGAAGCCAGTGCGCGCGCGGAGAGGCGGAGGCCTGGCAGAGCACAGGGGAACCCACCGGGAGCGGCATCTCCTCCCCGGCTGCCAGCCTGGTGCTTTTCAAGTGCCTTTAGTTCAAGATCAACCTTGGGCCAACATGGCGGGGTTTGATGGGGCACTTTCTGCCACCTTTCGAAGCCACCATCATCTTGCCCGCGTTACAAAGTCTCCTGTTGATCTCCCCCCCACGCCCACCCCGCTTTCGCCCTGCTACCCTGACAGCCAGAGTGATTTTCTTTTCTTTTCTTGCGGGGGGGGGGGGGGGCGGGGCGGAGGCCTCCTTGCTCTTTACTTTGCTCTGGCTGATTTTTGTGGCCGGGCTGCTCTTCCCCAGGAGCCCCAGGACCAACTCCCTCACCTCCTTCAATCTGCTCCCATTGGCCCCTTCTCCAGGGAGCCTCCTCTGACCACCCAGGGTAACACAGCAGCCTGCCCCTTATGGCAACCCCCATCCCTTTCCCGCCTCATTGCTTTTTCTTCTTCTTTTTCTTCTTTCACACCTCTCAACAGCTAACATTCTAGGTCATTGGCCGATCGTGTCCACTGCCCAGTTGCTCCCACCTTCCAACAGCCTCTTCTCTAAGACATGAACACCCACAGGCCTTTTGTTCCAAAATTCCTCAGCTGTGAGTGCCACGGGGGTTGCAGTAAAGTAGTTGGATAGGCAAATGCCCAAGGTCAGCAAAGAGGAGATCAGGATATAAAAGACCAGGCCAGGAGCCAGGACTCGCTCAGGGGGAGGTGCAGTTTTCTTGTTTGATCACAAAACACAGAGTTCCTTAAGGTGAGAACTGTACAGGTCCCAGCAGGTGACAACCCATGCAAACCGTTTCCTGCACTCACTGAGACACTTGCACACCAGACTCTAGTTGGGCTTCTAGCAGCATAATAAGGTCTTGTCCCCGGGCTTGACCTCCAGCCCCCTTAATAATACGCCTGCCCGAGAAAGTCCAACCCCTGACACTTATTTATTTATGTATTTATTTATTTATTTTAAAAAGAGCATTACAGTTGTGAATGTGGTTTCTCTTACAGTCCCAAAGTGTCCCTCCAGGACTGGGAGCCATTGCTTGGAAATGTCGTCCCGAGGGCTAGGGCCTCTGTCTCTGAGTCTCCGGGGGAGGCTCCACCCTAACTTCGCTAAGTACCTTTATCCCGACCAAAGCTTTGTAGTTTTTCACTTCCGACTCTACTCGGCGCCCCCCGCCCCTACCTCCCCATCCCCCCTTAAAACGCCCCAATCCCCTCTTCCCAATTCCGAACGGACCGCAAGTCTTTCTCCTACCAGCAGCACCTACCGAGCAAAATTTGTTTTCACCACCTTCCAAATCGGAAAGGACCAGAGGGCACGGGTGGGGCCGCCCTGTGCGCGCTCTGCGGCGGCAGGAGGGGGCAAGGGCGCCCGCCCCGAGCACCGCACTCCGGGAGGCCCCAGCGCCACCCCCACCCCGGGTGTTCCTGCCAGTGTCACCCGGTTAGGTGTACTCTGAAGCCCTCTGTGTCCCTTTTACTCCGTACGACCTCCTGGAGAACCAGCACCACGCTTCCTTAACTAAGGCGGCTACTGAGCGCTTCAGGTCCACCGGCAGGCAGACCTTTCCCGAGTTTTGCAGGACTAGAAGATGAGTTTGAACAGGCGAGGGCAAAACGGGCTGACATGTTCTTTTCGCCGAAAGGAAGGTGAGGGGCGACCCGGGCCCAGACCCGCGGGATCAACCAACTGGGGGTGCGAGGCCGCGAGCTCGCGTCTTCCCGGGGCCCCCCTTCAGGTTCCCACTCTTGGCCGCGGCCCCCGGCCCAGAGACACCCGCGCGTCTCAGGGTGACTCTCAGTAGGTCCCTTGCCCCCAGCGGGGAAAAGAGCGGGGTGCCCGGGAGGTCGGGGCTGGGGCGTGGCGTATGTAGATGAGCGCGCGCGCAGAGGCTGCTGGTCCCGCTGCGCCTGCGCCTCTGCGTTTGCGTGTGGACCCCCGAGGGGGCTCTGCGAGGTTGCGGTGCGGGCGGGCGAGGCGGGGCGAGGGGCGTGGCTGGGGGGAGGGCGCGGAGGCGGCGGGCGGGCAGTGAGCGTGCGTTGAGAGCGGGGCGAGGGCGAGGGTGTGGGGCGAGGGGTGGGTGGCGGGGCATACTTACCTGGCAGGGGAGATACCATGATCCGGCAGGTGGTTTTCCCAGGGCGAGGCTCACCCATTGCACTGCGGGTGTGCTGACCCCTGCGATTTCCCCAAATGTGGGAAACTCGACTGCATAATTTGTGGTAGTGGGGGACTGCGTTCGCGCTCTCCCCTGACTTTTACGTATGTAAACATTAGACGAGCTTTTTTGTTCTTTCTTTTAAATGACGTTGTTTTTAGCATTTTGGCTTTTTCCAGGCTCCTTTTCTGTTGTATTTTTTTGCTTGTATGATATTCTTTGGTTTACTTAGCTGTTTCAATAACCAGATGTACGCAACAAGGCTTTCACAACGATAGTGTCAGTATCATACTTAAAACTCTTCATTGGGGTCTCATCGGAGGGACTTGGCGGAATTCTCAGTAGTTGCAGTTTACTTTAAGCAGCAAGTACTTGTTAACTCAAACTCTCATACCATAGAGAAGGTGTGAGAAGATATTCACCAGGTGTAGAAACTTGTACCGGATTCTTGTGGTGTAGTTAAGGGATTTTTTTTTTTTTTTTTTTGTCCTTTTGCCTTTTCTAGGGCCGCTCCCTAGGCATATGGAGGTTCCCAGGCTAGGGGTCGAATCAGAGCCGTGGCCACCGGCATACACCAGAGCCACAGCAACGCGGAATCTGAGCCGTGTCTGCAACCTACAACCACAGCTTAGGGCAACGCTGGATCCTTAACCCACTGAGCAAGGCCAGGAATCGAACCTGCAACCTCATGGTTCCTGGTCGGATTCATTAACCACTGCGCCACGACGGGAACTCCGGGATTTTTCTTCTATACAGATCTTTCCAATCAATTAATTTTTTATCCTTCCAACCAAAATTGTCATGTTTGGTGCCTGAGAACATGGACTCAAGCTAGTTTACATGAATGGAGATGGTCTCAATTCTGTTCTGCCAATAATCATCAGTAATTGAACTGACTTAAATACCATGTCTATATCCTGGGAGTACGAAGTGGAATTCTCTTCTCTGGGAAGATTCACTGTTTAAATTCACTGTAAAAATCATTACCTTTTCAGTTGAGTTCAGTTGCAAATGTCAGTTATTTTAGAAAACTTAAATATCGAGTCCCTGTGTAAACCCGCTTGGTCTCCCTGAGGTACTGGCTTTACATGGGAAGTATGAATTCAACTGATTTTTCTCTTTTGCTTTCAATAGCAAGTAAGTAACCCAAGGTAAGGGTTTGAACATTTTCAAAAAGTGTGGCAGCTGCTGCCACACCTTTTTAAAGGCACTCAAGACTCCCAGGGTATCTATCTCATGCTAGTTTTGATTTGCATTTCTCTAATAATCAGTGATGTTGAGCATTTTTTCATGTGCTTGTTGGCCATCTGTATATCATCCTTGGAGAAACGTCTGTTCAGGTCTTTTGCCCATTTTTGAATTGGGTTGTGGGCTTTTTCGCTGTTGAGTTGTATAAATTGTTTGTATATTTTAGAGATTAAGCCCTTGTCAGTTGCATTGTTTGAAATTGTTTTCTCCCATTCTGTAAGTTGTCTTTTCGTTTACTTTTTGGTTTCCTTTGCTGTGCAAAAGCTTGTCAGTTTGATTAGGTCCAATTGGTTTATTTTTGCTTTTTTGCCTTTTTTTTTGGTGTGGGGCGAGGGGTGGGTGGCGGGGCATACTTACCTGGCAGGTGGTTTTCCCAGGGCGAGGCTCACCCATTGCACTGCGGGTGTGCTGACCCCTGCAATTTCCCCAAATGTGGGAAACTCGACTGCATAATTTGTGGTAGTGGGGGACTGCTTTCGCGCTCGCGATCTCTTCTTCCTCTTTTTTCTTTGCAGGTGTAAGGAAAGCTTCGTGTTTTTTTTTCTGCGTGCTTTTTTTTTTTTAGTCTCAATAGTGGGGTACTTGGAGTTGAGAGTCTGAGTTCTTAGACGTGTTATGGCCTAAGGTATACAAAAGAAGTTCATTGTTAGCTGGGATTAATCAAACCTAGGTAGTTCAGCAGTTAATCTAATCTGGATAAATTCGAGGTAACTGGCAGTGATCAGGCGCTGGGTTCTTGAAGAGTGGAGCTGTGTTGTGTGTTTTCACTCCCAAGTTCAAATATACTTGGGTGGTTTACAGTTATGGCCTGCTCATAGAGGTAGATGTCCTAAAACACGAGACTTGTTCCTCTCATTTGATGCACTTAGGATACAGAGCAGGCTTTTTGCTAAGGATTTTTCTTAAAATGATGAATGGAGTCTTCAGACTTACTAGGAACATGTACCCAGGAACAAACACGAGACTGCGATATATATATATATTTTTTAAATTGGCTGACTCTCCAGCCCTTCCCGCTTGGAAGTTTCCAAGCCAGGGATCGAACCCTCCCGCAAAAGCGACCTTAACAGCTGCAGTGACAAAGCCAGTTCCCTAAACCTCTAGCCACAAGGGATCACCTACAGTTTTATTTTAACACTTGGTGCTGCCATCCTTACATGAACCTTTCCTCCAATGATGTGTTTGCGGTTTTACCACCCTAAGTTCCTTATCTCCAGGCCTCCGCTGAGCTCAGACACTGGAACTTGTGCAATACAAGTGAATATGAAATCAGGGGAAATTTTTTTCCCCAGGTGCCAATAGGTAGACATTTTTTCCCTCTTAGAAAATTTTGAAATTCTTGCGTCCCTTTGAGATGTTTATAAATGTTATTAATAGGTAAATAAAACTCTTGGAAGTTTTGCAGCCTAAGAATGCTTGTCTTGAAGGCCTTGAAGCTGTCTTTTGGAAATGTGAACATTAAGGAACAATCTCCCTCTACCTTGGGAATTTAGCTTAAGTGGCTGGCTCCAGGTTATAACCACCTGCTTATCATGGAGATGGAGTTTTATTTCCCTTTGGATAAAGGTACACAGATGGCCGCTCCAATTACCGGTTGAATTTAGGATGAACTATGTCAAGTCCTCTTAGGAAAATTCTTGAGAACGAAGTGAAATGAGTTCTATCTGCCTGCCTATATAACAGGGAACTTTTCTTATTGTTATGGGATGAATTGTCCCCCCAAATTCATACGTTAAGGTCCCAACCCCCATGAGACTGTGTTTAGCGACAGGGCCTTTAAGGAGGTAATCAAGGTTAAGTGAGATCATAAGGTGGGGCTCCAATTCAATGGCGGCTACCTTTAGCTGGAGACACCTGGGATGGCTGCAGGCCAAGGAGAGTCCTCCATAGAAACCAAACCTGCCAATACCTTGTTCTTGGATTCACAGCCCCCAGAACTGAGAAAAATTCCCATGTTTTAACCCTCCCAGCCACCAGCCACCCCTCAACCCCCACTTCCCTGTGGTACTCCAGCTTCCTTTTCATCCCTCCCAGCCTTAAATCAGCTCCTGGGAAGAGGGAAAGGAGATGAAGGCACAACTTCTTTTGCTGCTGTTTGAGGACATGGATGTGTGGGCCTCTGGCCAGAGCCCATTTCAGTCCAGATTCCACCTCCAAGATACACCATGTATTTACCACACATACACCATGAAGTTAGGACAGCAGATGGGACTCAGAGATATGATCAGGGAGTAATGGAGAATGTGGATATAGGCCTTTATGAAGGCCACAGGATGGAGAGTTGTACTAGTCATTTAGAAAAAGGGCAAGGAGTTCCCGTCATGGTGCAGTGGTTAACAAATCCGACTGGGAACCATGAGGTTGCAGGTTCGATCCCTGCCCTTGCTCAGTGGGTTAACGATCCGGCGTTGCCGTGAGCTGTGGTGTAGGTCACAGACGCGGCTCGGATCCCGAGTTGCTGTGGCTCTGGCGTAGGCTGGGGGCTACAGCTCTGATTCGACCCCTAGCCTGGGAACCTCCATATGCCGCGGGAGCGGCCCAAGAAATGGCAAAAAGACAAAAAAAAAAAAAAAAAGGGCAAACAGAGGAGTTTCTGTTGTGGCTCAGCGGTAATGAACCCTACTAATATTCATGAGGATGTGGTTTTGATCCCTGACCCCACTCACTGGGTTAAGGATCTGATAGTGCCATATCTGTGGTGTAGGTCATAGACGGGGTTCGGATCCCACATTGCTGTGTCTGTGGTATATGCTGGCAGCTGTAGCTCCAGTTTGAACCCTAGCCTGGGAACTTCCATATGATGCAGGTATGGCCCTAAAAGAAAGGGGGGGGGGCAAATTTAAAATGTTAGGCCGACAAATCCAATATGGAAAATAAACTGATATGCCATATAATTACTTTTTAAATTTTATTAGCGTTGGGTTGACTTACAATGTTACGTTAGTTCAACCAAATGATTCTTTTTTTTTTTTTTTCTTTTCTTGATGTGAGAGGTAAACCAGCCCCTTCCTACTCAGCTCACCAGCAAAAACTAAGGTCATTGTCAAGCTCCCCAGCCGCCAACTCCCCATCCCCATCCCCATCCCCAGGTGAAACACATGCCCTTCCCACCCTCTGATATTCATCACTTACAGGCTTCTTTTTTTGTGCCCCAGGAAGACCCACAGAGGTCTGCAGACGTATTCCATGTGTTTCCAGTTACCAGCCCCACTCGTGGGGATGAACACTGGCTGCTGCATGGAGTTCTGCAACCACAAGCCTTGGCTCCTTTGATGGAGCCAGCATATAGGTGACCCGATGACCCACCACACAAAGGCTATTTGTGACCAAGGGAAGCCACCCCCCATGACTTGGCAGAACTAAGACTTTTAGAGAACCATCCAGAGGGATAGTTGATGGACATATTTGAAGGCTTTCCTGCTAAAGGTAAGCTGGGAGAAATTGACAGCAGTGTACTCAGAAGACCTTGGGTCCCCCACTGATTTTCATTAGTGGTCTGATGATTGATATTTCTCAAAATGCACTTGGATCCACTGTAACTGCTCTTACTCTAACCCTTAGTCTCATCTCTCTTACTGAAATATCCAAACTCAAGTCAGGGAATGCTGGTGGGATTTAGGGGCAAACTTGCTCAATTCTTAACAACAGCTACTCAGTGTTTGGTACAATCTAGAGAAAGATAAAGAAGAAATTAAGGAATTTAAAGCTGCTCTGTTGGAGTTTCCTGGTGGCTCAGTGTGTTAAGAATCCAGCATTGTCACCGGAGGTTTGGGATGGTTGTGATGATTGTTGTACAACTATAAACGTAATAAAATTTACTGAGTAATTAAAAAAAAAAAAAAAAGAATCCAGCATTGTCACTGCTGTGGCTCTGGTTAGAGCTGTGGCTTGTGCTTGATCTTTGGCCCAGGAACTTCCATATGCTCCAGGCATAGCCAAAAAAAAACCCCTAAGTTGCTCAAAACTATTCACTAAAGAAAATGATTCCCAGAGTTCCCATTGTGGCTCAGGGGTGACAAACCAGACTAGTATCTTTGAGGACAGGTTTGATCCCTGGCCTCACTCAGTGGGTTAAGGATACTGTGTGTTGCCATGAGCTGTGGTGTAGGTTGCAGGCGAGGCTCAGGTCCCATGTGGCTGTGGTGTAAGCCGACAGCTGCAGCTCTGATTCAACCCCTAGCCTTGGAACTTCCATATACCACCAAGTGCAGCTATGAAAAAAAAGAATCCCCAGTCTGGACAACCTATAAAGGGAGCAAAGGAAGAAGAGAAAGCTTGCATATTATTATTAGCACAAGAAGCCAGGACATTGGAAGAGGGATTAGAGAAAGAGACTGCAGAAGATGCAGCCATTTCAGGAACAAGAGAATCAAGTCAAAACCCTCAGTTAGGAAATAACTGATAAATTGGCTCAAAGCTGGCAAGTTGAGGGAATCTCAGACATGGGCACTGGTGAGCCAACCGCATGTGTCAAAAACTTGCCGTTGGCCCAAGATAGGCTTAGCTTGCTTTCTTTCTTTTTGGTTTGGCTTTTTAGGGCTGCACCTGAGGCATATGGGGGTTCCTAGACTAGGGGTGGAGTCAGATCTGTAGCTGCCAGCCTACACCACAGCCATAGATAGCAACACCAGATCCTTAATCCACCGAGTTGCGCCAGGGATTGAACCCTCATCCTCATGGATCCTTAACCGCTGAGCAATGAAGGGAACTCCTAGCCTTATCTTTACTGAAACTGGTTCTATTTACTCTGCAATTTCCTGGAAATGTCTCACTTCTGTCTGGTGACAAAACAATACAAGCTCTTGTTTTGAGGGGTCAAATTTCTACTTGTCCCCTTTCCTCCATGGTGTCTATATAGAGAGTCGTCTGAGGAACAATTTTTTTTTTTTTTCTCCAATGGCCACACCTGCAGCAAGTGTAAGTTCCCCAGCCAGGGACTGAATATGAGCCACAGCTGTGGCAACACCTGATCCTTTAACCCACTGCACGCTTGGAATCTGACCTGCGCCTTTGCAGCAACCTGGGCTGCTGCAGTTGGATTCTTAACCCACTCCACTATGGTGGGAACTCCGAGAAGCATATTCTTACTTTCTCTTGATACTCCTGTTAACCTACTGGGGAAAGACTTTCTGTGCAAATTAAAGCCTCCCATATTCTGTACTAGATAGCGTGCTGGTGGTGCTCCCTGGAGAAAAAGGCCCCTTGGCAACTAGGTAGCTTCTGAAAGAGAAGAGGTATGGCCGAGAGTTACAGTCTTATACTGCCCTGGAAAAGCACTCCAAGCTAAAACAAATGCATGTGTGGAGTTGGGCCTTAGGAAATAAGGATGCCGATGTACTTTGAGATATAGAACAGCTGACAAAAATTCATTTAACAATCAAGTTAAGAAAAAAAGAATTTTGGGAGTTCCCGTCGTGGAGCAGTGGTTAATGAATCTGACTAGGAACCATGAGGTTGCGGGTTCGGTCCCTGGCCTTGCTCAGTGGGTTAAGGATCTGGCGTTGCCTTGACCTGTGGTGTAAGTTGCAGACGTGGCTCGGATCCTGCGTTGCTGTGGCTCTGGTGTAGGCCGGCGGCTACATCTCTGATTAGACTCCTAGCCTGGGAACCTCCATATGCCGCGGGAAGCAGCCCTAGAAAAGGCAAAAAGAAGAAAAAAAAAAGAATTTTATTCTATTTATTCTAAGGCCCAACTCCACACATGTTTCCACTGAGCCACACATGTTCCATTGTGGCTCAGTGGAAACAAATCTGACTAGCATCCATGAGGACGCAGGTTTGATGCCTGGCCTCGCTCAGTGGATTAAGGATCCAGCACTGCCATGACCTGTGGTGTAGACTGCAAACGTGGCTTGGATTTGGCATGGCTGTGGCTGTGGTTGGCAGCTACAGCTCCTGATTGGACCCCTAACCCAGGAACCTACATATGCGGTGGGTGCGGCCCTAAAAAGAGAAAAAAAAAAAAAGACAAAGGCTCATACATCAAAATGACGTATTGGGAGTTCCTGATGTAATTCAGCGGCTTAGGAACCTGACTAGTATCCATGAGAATTCAGGTTCAATCCCTGCCCTCACTTAGTGGGTTAAGAATCCTGTGTTGCTGCAAGGTGGGATGTAGGTTGCAGATGTGGCTGGGATCCCATGTTGCTGTGGCTCTGGCATAGGCCAGCAGCTGCAGCTCTGATTCAACTTCTAGCCTGGGAACCTCCATACGCCGTGGGTGTGACCCTAAAAAAAAAAAAAAAAAAAGACATTGATATTTTACATCAAGATCACCAAAGAGCATAGTCCAGATAAACACATACAAATAGAGGATCAAGTTACCATGCACTTACACACAGTTGAGAAAGAATGCCGATCTTCTAAGTTATGTCTCTGGTGTCAAAGGAAAGGGAAATTTTTTTTTAAGGCTGCACTTGTGTCATTTGGAGATTCCCAGGCTAGGGGTCGAATTGCAGCTACAGCTGCCGGCCACAGCAACTTGAGATCCGAGCCGAGTCTGAGACCTACACCACAGCTCACAGCAACGCGGGATCCTTAACCCACTGAGTGAGGCCAGGGATCGAACCTACAACCTCATGGTTCCTAGTTGGATTCATTTCTACTGTGCTGCAATGGGACCTCCAAGTGAAAAAAATTCATCTTTATAGTCCAGCTGGTATTCCATCTTTGAGGAGAGCCCAATATAGGCAGGGAATATATTATGCTTAAAATTTTTTGTCTTGCTTTAGAAATTTTATTCCATCGAACCAATAAAAATAATTTACCAAAAGGCTAAGCCATGGTCAGGTGTAAACAAATTTTTTGTCAAGAACTCAATTAGAAGGAATAAAACCCCTTATAAAATAATTAGAAAAATGAGATCATTTTAAAAGAGCACTCACTCTGTAAAAAAGTAATTTAAATTTGATAAAATAATTGACCTAATTATTTAAATTTGATAAAATAATGTAGATCTGTATATGACATTAGAAAAAAAATTTGTTATTCCGTTAATATTAACTCCTGACTCTGCAATTATTCTGACTTTAGTACCATCATCTGGGATGTTTCTCTCTGTAGTTAATCTGTCTTCTTTTTCTTTTTTTTTTTGGGGGGGGGGGTTGTTTTTATTTTTTGCTTTTTAGAGCCACACCAGAGGCACATGCAAGTTGCCAGCCAGGGTTCACACTGGAGCTACAGCCTCTGAACTATACCACAGGCACAGCAACACCAGATCCAAGACTCATCTATGACGTATACCACAGTTCATGGCAATGCCAGCTCCTTACCCCAAAGAGTGAGGCCAGGGATCAAACCTACATCCTCATGGATACTAGTTGGGTTTGTAACCCGATGAACCATAACAGGAACTCCTGTTTTTCCGTCCCTCTAGTGGATGAGTCTTTGCTTTTACTTACGAAGTCCTATGATGATATCATTTACGGGAAAACTTAGAGATATGAGTAGAAGATTCCATAATTATTCACCATATAGATGGTTTGCTTGTAGCCTCCAAAACTGAAGAGCAATGGAAAACAAAAAATGGACCCTTCAGCTTTGCTAAAACTCCTGGCTTCACAGGGCACAAGGCCTCACCAGACAAATTGCAATATTGTGCACTGAAGTCAGATATATGGGGCAGGTTGTCAGTCGAAGGCAGCAAAGTGTTACAAGTTCCAATTCCCTCAGTTATGCTGTAAAGCATCTAGTACAAAAAAAAAAAAAGAAGACAATTTGGAGTACAATACGGTACCTTAGATAGCAGATAGCAGCCTTTAAAGAGGCAAAAACCTATGACAAAGCATTGCATGGAATTCTTCAGATCTTCTGGTTTGGTCTCTAGAAAAAAAGATTTTTTTATGGTCTTTTTTCTAGGGCCGCACCTGCGGCATATGGAGGTTCCCAGGCTAGGGATCTAAACCAAGCTATAGCTGCTGGCCTGCACCACAGCCACAGCAACTTGGGATCTGAGCTGCATCTGCAACCTACCTCAGCTCATGGCAATGCTGGATCCTTAACCCATTGAGAAAGGCCAGGGATCAAACTGGCAACCTCATGGTTCCTAGTCGGATTTGTTAACCCCTGAGCCATGACAGGAACTGCTAGAAAAAAAGATTTTGAAGAAATGAAATCAGCTATTCTCATTCAATAACTTTGGTTATTCCTTTTTTTTTTTTTTTTTTTTTGGCCTTACCTGCAGTGTGTAGAAGTTCCCAGGGCCAGGCCTAGAACAGCAGTGACAATCCTTAACTCACTGAGCCACTAGGCGTTCCAATTTCTGAAAAATTTACACTTATTTTTATGAAAACAAAGATGTGCTAATGGAATTTTAACTCAAAAGTTGAGGATAGACTATAAACCGAATAGCACAGTTCTCAGTTGTAGATGTTAGAGCCCTGGGAGCCTTTTTTTTTCTTTAAATATAATGATTTTTATTTTTTTCCACTATAGCTGGTTTACAGTGTTCTGTCAATTTTCTACTGTACAGCATGGTGACCCGGTTACACATACATGCACACATTCTATTTTCTCACATTATCATGCTCCACTGTAAGTGACTAGACATAGTTCCCAGTGCTACACAGCAGGATCTCACTGCTAATCCATTCCAAAGGCAGTAGTCTGCATCTATTAACCCCAAGCTCCCCATCCATCCCGCTCCCTCCCCTTCCCCCTTGTCAACCACAAGTCTGTTCCCCATGTCTATGATTTTTTTTTCCTGTGGAAAGGTTCATTTGTGCTGTATATTAGTTTCCAGATATAAGTGATGTCATATGGTATTTGTCTTTGTCTTTTTTCTTTTCTTTTTTTTTTTGTCTTTTTGCCTTTTCTAGGGCCGCTCCCTCGGCATATGGAGGTTCCCAGGCTAGGGGTGTAATCGGAGCTGTAGCTACCTGCCTACCCCAGAGCCACAGCAATGCAGGATCCAAGCTGTATCTGCTACCTACACCGCAGCTCATGGCATTGCCGGATCCTTAACCCACTGAGCAAGGTCAGGGATCGAACCTGCAACCTTATGGTTCCTAGTCCGATTCATTAACCACTGAGCCAGGATGGGATCTCCCTGTCTTTCTCTTTCTGACTTACTTCACTTAGTATGACAGTCTCTAGTTCCATCCACGTTGCTGCAAATGGCGCTATTTTGTTCTTTTTATGGCTGAGTAGTATTCCATTGTGTACATATCACATCTTCTTAATCCAATCATCTGTTCATGGTGGTTGGATCAGGTTGTTTCTATGTCTTGGCTATTGTGAATAGTGCTGCAATGAACATATGGGTGCATGTGTCTTTTTCAAGGAAAGTTTTGTTTGGATATATGCCCAAGAGTGGGATTTCTGGGTCATATGGTAGTTCTGTGTATAGTTTTCTAAGGTACCTCCATACTGCTTTCTATAGTGGTTGTACCAATTTACATTCCCACCAACAGTGCAGGGAGGGTTTTGTTTTCTCCACACTCCCTCCAGGATTTGTTATTTGTGGACTTATTAATGATGGCCATTCTGACTGGTGTGAGGAATACAAAAATACAATACCTTTTAAAATTGCACCCCCAAAAATCAAATACCTGGGAATAAACCTGACCAAGAAGGTGAAAGACTTATATGCTGAGAACTATAAAACATTAATCAAGGAAATTAAAGAAGATGTAAAGAAATGGAAAGATATTCCATGCTCCTGGGTTGGACAAATTAATAGTGTAAAAATGGCCATACTACCCAAAGCAATCTGCAGATTCAATGTGATCCCTTTCAAATTACCCATGACATTTTTCACAGGACTAGAACAAACAATCCAAAAATTTATATGGAACCATAAAAGACCCAGAATTGCCAAAGCAATTCTGAGGAACAAAAACCAAGCAGGAGGCATAATGCTCCCAGACTTCAGGCAATATTACAAAGCCACAGTCATCAAGACAGTGTGGTACAGGTACCAAAACAGACATACAGACCAATGGAACAGAACTGAGAACCCAGAAGTAAACCCAGACATCTATGGACAATTAATCCTTGACAAAAGAGGCAAGAACAGGAGTTACCCTCGTGGTGCAGCAGAAATGAATCCCACTAGGAACCATGAGGTCGCGGGTTTGATCCCTGGCCTTGCTCAGCGGGTTAAGGATCCAGAGTTGCTGTGAGTTGTGGTATAGGTTGCAGACACAGCTTGGATCTGGTGGTGGTGCGGCTCTGGCTCAGGCCAGCGGCAATAGCTCCAATTAGATCCCTAGCCTGGGAATCTCCATATGCCTTGGGAGAGGGCTTAAAAAGGCAAAAAAGCAAAAATAAACCAATTGGACCTAATCAAACTGACAAGCTTTTGCACAGCAAAGGAAACCAAAAAGTAAACGAAAAGACAACTTACAGAATGGGAGAAAACAATTTCAAACAATGCAACTGACAAGGGCTTAATCTCTAAAATATACAAACAATTTATACAACTCAACAGCGAAAAAGCCCACAACCCAATTCAAAAATGGGCAAAAGACCTGAATAGACGTTTCTCCAAGGATGATATACAGATGGCCAACAAGCACATGAAAAAATGCTCAACATCACTGATTATTAGAGAAATGCAAATCAAAACTAGCATGAGATAGATACCCTGGGAGTCTTGAGTGCCTTTAAAAAGGTGTGGCAGCAGCTGCCACACTTTTTGAAAATGTTCAAACCCTTACCTTGGGTTACTTACTTGCTATTGAAAGCAAAAGAGAAAAATCAGTTGAATTCATACTTCCCATGTAAAGCCAGTACCTCAGGGAGACCAAGCGGGTTTACACAGGGACTCGATATTTAAGTTTTCTAAAATAACTGACATTTGCAACTGAACTCAACTGAAAAGGTAATGATTTTTACAGTGAATTTAAACAGTGAATCTTCCCAGAGAAGAGAATTCCACTTCGTACTCCCAGGATATAGACATGGTATTTAAGTCAGTTCAATTACTGATGATTATTGGCAGAACAAAATTGAGACCATCTCCATTCATGTAAACTAGCTTGAGTCCATGTTCTCAGGCACCAAACATGACAATTTTGGTTGGAAGGATAAAAAATTAATTGATTGGAAAGATCTGTATAGAAGAAAAATCCCGGAGTTCCCGTCGTGGCGCAGTGGTTAATGAATCCGACCAGGAACCATGAGGTTGCAGGTTCGATTCCTGGCCTTGCTCAGTGGGTTAAGGATCCAGCGTTGCCCTAAGCTGTGGTTGTAGGTTGCAGACACGGCTCAGATTCCGCGTTGCTGTGGCTCTGGTGTATGCCGGTGGCCACGGCTCTGATTCGACCCCTAGCCTGGGAACCTCCATATGCCTAGGGAGCGGCCCTAGAAAAGGCAAAAGGACAAAAAAAAAAAAAAAAAAAATCCCTTAACTACACCACAAGAATCCGGTACAAGTTTCTACACCTGGTGAATATTTTCTCACACCTTCTCTATGGTATGAGAGTTTGAGTTAACAAGTACTTGCTGCTTAAAGTAAACTGCAACTACTGAGAATTCCGCCAAGTCCCTCCGATGAGACCCCAATGGAGAGTTTTAAGTATGATACTGACACTATCGTTGTGAAAGCCTTGTTGCGTACATCTGGTTATTGAAACAGCTAAGTAAACCAAAGAATATCATACAAGCAAAAAAATACAACAGAAAAGGAGCCTGGAAAAAAGCCAAAATGCTAAAAACAACGTCATTTAAAAGAAAGAACAAAAAAGCTCGTCTAATGTTTACATACGTAAAAGTCAGGGGAGAGCGCGAACGCAGTCCCCCACTACCACAAATTATGCAGTCGAGTTTCCCACATTTGGGGAAATCGCAGGGGTCAGCACACCCGCAGTGCAATGGGTGAGCCTCGCCCTGGGAAAACCACCTGCCGGATCATGGTATCTCCCCTGCCAGGTAAGTATGCCCCGCCACCCACCCCTCGCCCCACACCCTCGCCCTCGCCCCGCTCTCAACGCACGCTCACTGCCCGCCCGCCGCCTCCGCGCCCTCCCCCCAGCCACGCCCCTCGCCCCGCCTCGCCCGCCCGCACCGCAACCTCGCAGAGCCCCCTCGGGGGTCCACACGCAAACGCAGAGGCGCAGGCGCAGCGGGACCAGCAGCCTCTGCGCGCGCGCTCATCTACATACGCCACGCCCCAGCCCCGACCTCCCGGGCACCCCGCTCTTTTCCCCGCTGGGGGCAAGGGACCTACTGAGAGTCACCCTGAGACGCGCGGGTGTCTCTGGGCCGGGGGCCGCGGCCAAGAGTGGGAACCTGAAGGGGGGCCCCGGGAAGACGCGAGCTCGCGGCCTCGCACCCCCAGTTGGTTGATCCCGCGGGTCTGGGCCCGGGTCGCCCCTCACCTTCCTTTCGGCGAAAAGAACATGTCAGCCCGTTTTGCCCTCGCCTGTTCAAACTCATCTTCTAGTCCTGCAAAACTCGGGAAAGGTCTGCCTGCCGGTGGACCTGAAGCGCTCAGTAGCCGCCTTAGTTAAGGAAGCGTGGTGCTGGTTCTCCAGGAGGTCGTACGGAGTAAAAGGGACACAGAGGGCTTCAGAGTAGCCTAACCGGGTGACACTGGCAGGAACACCCGGGGTGGGGGTGGCGCTGGGGCCTCCCGGAGTGCGGTGCTCGGGGCGGGCGCCCTTGCCCCCTCCTGCCGCCGCAGAGCGCGCACAGGGCGGCCCCACCCGTGCCCTCTGGTCCTTTCCGATTTGGAAGGTGGTGAAAACAAATTTTGCTCGGTAGGTGCTGCTGGTAGGAGAAAGACTTGCGGTCCGTTCGGAATTGGGAAGAGGGGATTGGGGCGTTTTAAGGGGGGATGGGGAGGTAGGGGCGGGGGGCGCCGAGTAGAGTCGGAAGTGAAAAACTACAAAGCTTTGGTCGGGATAAAGGTACTTAGCGAAGTTAGGGTGGAGCCTCCCCCGGAGACTCAGAGACAGAGGCCCTAGCCCTCGGGACGACATTTCCAAGCAATGGCTCCCAGTCCTGGAGGGACACTTTGGGACTGTAAGAGAAACCACATTCACAACTGTAATGCTCTTTTTAAAATAAATAAATAAATACATAAATAAATAAGTGTCAGGGGTTGGACTTTCTCGGGCAGGCGTATTATTAAGGGGGCTGGAGGTCAAGCCCGGGGACAAGACCTTATTATGCTGCTAGAAGCCCAACTAGAGTCTGGTGTGCAAGTGTCTCAGTGAGTGCAGGAAACGGTTTGCATGGGTTGTCACCTGCTGGGACCTGTACAGTTCTCACCTTAAGGAACTCTGTGTTTTGTGATCAAACAAGAAAACTGCACCTCCCCCTGAGCGAGTCCTGGCTCCTGGCCTGGTCTTTTATATCCTGATCTCCTCTTTGCTGACCTTGGGCATTTGCCTATCCAACTACTTTACTGCAACCCCCGTGGCACTCACAGCTGAGGAATTTTGGAACAAAAGGCCTGTGGGTGTTCATGTCTTAGAGAAGAGGCTGTTGGAAGGTGGGAGCAACTGGGCAGTGGACACGATCGGCCAATGACCTAGAATGTTAGCTGTTGAGAGGTGTGAAAGAAGAAAAAGAAGAAGAAAAAGCAATGAGGCGGGAAAGGGATGGGGGTTGCCATAAGGGGCAGGCTGCTGTGTTACCCTGGGTGGTCAGAGGAGGCTCCCTGGAGAAGGGGCCAATGGGAGCAGATTGAAGGAGGTGAGGGGAGTTGGTCCTGGGGCTCCTGGGGAAGAGCAGCCCGGCCACAAAAATCAGCCAGAGCAAAGTAAAGAGCAAGGAGGCCTCCGCCCCGCCCCCCCCCCCCCCGCAAGAAAAGAAAAGAAAATCACTCTGGCTGTCAGGGTAGCAGGGCGAAAGCGGGGTGGGCGTGGGGGGGAGATCAACAGGAGACTTTGTAACGCGGGCAAGATGATGGTGGCTTCGAAAGGTGGCAGAAAGTGCCCCATCAAACCCCGCCATGTTGGCCCAAGGTTGATCTTGAACTAAAGGCACTTGAAAAGCACCAGGCTGGCAGCCGGGGAGGAGATGCCGCTCCCGGTGGGTTCCCCTGTGCTCTGCCAGGCCTCCGCCTCTCCGCGCGCGCACTGGCTTCGCCAACGCCCCTCCCCTGCCGGTCTTAGCGGCTTTGCGGCCGCTGACCCATGGTCCCCCCGCCTGTAGCAAGGGGCGGGGGAGGGGACAGGCGGCCACAGGTGGGCGCCGGGGACCGGGCATCTTTCTTTGAAAATCGCTGCGCGGATGGCGGCCACCGCCACGGCCCGGCCGCGCCCGCACAGGACGCCGTGGCTCGGAGCTCGCCGCTCTCTTCAAAGCGGCTTCCAAACAGCCCAGGGCGTGTCCCACCTCGGGCGTCCCGGCGCCGCGGGTCCGGCTTCGCAAGAAAAAGGAAGAGCTCGGGTTTGGCGGCGCGCACCCTTCGATAGCTCAGCTGGTAGAGCGGAGGACTGTAGACGGGATCCGTGCGGACATCCTTAGGTCGCTGGTTCGATTCCGGCTCGAAGGAGGTGCCTGTGGCTTTTGCGCCGCGCGCAGCCTCCCCTCTTACTGGCCGGAGGCCCGAGGTGTCTGGGGACACCTGCCCAGCCACGCGTGGGCCGTGGGGCCGTGGCGGGCGACACCCCCGCCCGCAGCCGGGCCGCTCCCGCCTCAGCGCGCGGCCCCTCTGGCCCCACCACGGTCCTCGCCCTCTCCTCTTTTAGTCCCTCACCGCCTGCCGCTCCGCTCCTCACGCGCACGTCCCTGCAGCCAAACAGCTGGGCGCGCAGCAGCTGCCCCCCGCCAGCCCCGGAGGCCCAGGAGCACACAGGCCGTCGCGTGGGCCAGGGAGAACCATGGCACCCTCCCTGAAAACTCCCTCTCAGTCTCGGGCTCTGTCCCCAGCTCTGCCCCCCAAAGGATGGTCACTGTCGCTGTCTCTCCCGGCTACAGCCTTCCACTGTCCCAAGCTCTCGCTCCGTGGGGCAGAACTGCCACCCTGAGATTTTCCAAGCCCCTGCCAGGTGTGCACCTGCGTCCGGGTTGACATTGGCCGAAGCAAAAAACGCCGCAGGGTTCTCAGTGAGCCTTGACTTCAGCGGTGGTGCGTTCAGGTTTCCTCTTAGTCTGAGGGCAGGGATGTGGTCCCTGGGAAACCTCAGCTTTCAGATGCCTTCGCACCTGTTCTGGGAGCAGCCGGAGGGCTTGCGTTCCTTCAGAAAGAGCAGCGATTGCTCACGCTCTGTACGAGGGTGCTAAAACGCTCGCACCCATTCTTCTGCCATATTGGATGTATCTGTACCTCCTTCTCCCTCTCCGCCCCGGCCCCGGCCCCTGCCCCATGTGAGTGTACATATGCATATGGTGCCCCTCCGGGGACCCCCAGAACCCAGACCTAGTTCAGGAAGCAGCCTCCTCTGCCCAAGGAGTCAGGGCAGGGGGGCAAAGGAGGGGAGCCAAGGCTGCATAGCTATTGGCCTTGTTGAGCCCTGAATGTGGTCTCCCCTCTGACATCCCTTTTCCATCTCTCCTCAAAGCCTCACTGCCGCATAAAGTCACCGTGGTATTGGTCTCACTATATTGATGAAGCTAATCACTAAGTCCAGATTCCAGGGTAAGGGTAGACTCCATCATCTGAATGGGCAGAGTAGTTGAGGTATAAAAGTTCTTTTTAGTGTCTTAAAAATTTGTTTGGGAGTAACTGCTGTATCACAGTGGGTTAAGGATACAGAATTTCTGCAGCTGTGGCTGGGATTTAATCCCTGGCCCAGGAACTTACATATATTGAAAAATAATTTAAAAAATTGTTTAGCTCACCGTCTAAAAACAATATGAGTTGACTAGATTAAATGAAATATATCAGATACCATAAATTGGCTAGATAACCTAATACTCTACTATTTGCTAAGTTTAAGTATTTACATTTCTTTGCGTTTGCTATATTACATACTTAACTCAGGTACTACATAATTTGTGAAACAGATGAAGTTTGTAATTTGTCCCAGATTTCTTTCTTCAAGGTTAGAATCTTGACTTTTTTCCCCCTTTTGTTTTCACGAGGTTCAGTTGTGTCCATTGAAGCAGCTGACATGTTAAAGTAGTTTACTAGAAACTTAATCGGAAGATTCCACGAAAAAAAGATCCCTTTTAAGTTGATTGCAGACATTTTATTACTTAAATGTTTAACGGAAGTGGGGAGGAGTGAAAGATCCTCATAATAACCATGCATAGTGAGGAGTTCAGTCAAGCTGGCAAAAAACAAAACAGGAAAGTAGGACCAGACCGGAGCCCAGACCCGCGGGATCAACCAACTGGGGGTGCGAGGCCGCGAGCTCGCGTCTTCCCGGGGCCCCCCTTCAGGTTCCCACTCTTGGCCGCGGCCCCCGGCCCAGAGACACCCGCGCGTCTCAGGGTGACTCTCAGTAGGTCCCTTGCCCCCAGCGGGGAAAAGAGCGGGGTGCCCGGGAGGTCGGGGCTGGGGCGTGGCGTATGTAGATGAGCGCGCGCGCAGAGGCTGCTGGTCCCGCTGCGCCTGCGCCTCTGCGTTTGCGTGTGGACCCCCGCGGGGGCTCTGCGAGGTTGCGGTGCGGGCGGGCGAGGCGGGGCGAGGGGCGTGGCTGGGGGGAGGGCGCGGAGGCGGCGGGCGGGCAGTGAGCGTGCGTTGAGAGCGGGGCGAGGGCGAGGGTGTGGGGCGAGGGGTGGGTGGCGGGGCATACTTACCTGGCAGGGGAGATACCATGATCCGGCAGGTGGTTTTCCCAGGGCGAGGCTCACCCATTGCACTGCGGGTGTGCTGACCCCTGCGATTTCCCCAAACGTGGGAAACTCGACTGCATAATTTGTGGTAGTGGGGGACTGCGTTCGCGCTCTCCCCTGACTTGTACATATGTAAATATTAGATGAATTTTTTTGTTTCTTTTCTTTTAAGTGACGTTGCTTTTACTATTTCGGTTTCTTTTTTAAGTTCTTTGTGCTTTCTGAACTTTTTTTCAGAAAGACAGCTTGAGTTTCAATAGCTATAAATTTTTCTTTGTTTGGGTCTGTGGTGTTTATCATATTATGAATTTTTATTGTTTTTTTTTTTTCTTGGCTTGGTGAAGTATTCACTATCAGAAAGAAGAATCGTTTAAATTCCGGCGTTTTCTTCTCTATATGGAAGGTTTTGCTACTGCTGTCTTTGGTTTTTACAGTTTTGTTGCTGTTTTTAGCGTTTGATTCGTTACTGATCGTTTTAGTTTTTTCTCCCCCGCTCTGTCGTTGCTAGGCGAAACGTTAAAAATGCTCAATCTTACGAATTCCGGTTGTGATTCCCCAAGAACAAATTGGACTAGTAACAACCAGGAGGTTGAAGTTCGATCCCTGGCTGATTCCTGGCCGGCGTTCGCTGCGGTGTGTAGGTTGCAAGGGATGAGGATCCGATCTGGCCTGGCTGTCAGTGCAGGCAGCTGTAGCTCGGATTGGAATCCCTAGCCAGGAAACCTCTATATAAGACACCGCAGGTGCAGTACGAAAAAGCAAAAAAAAGAAAGAAAGAAAGAAAGAAAGAAAAGTAAGTATTGCCATTTGCATCAACGAGGATGGATGGAGTGAGGTAAATCAGCAGAAGACAAGTAGAGTCATGTCATATGCGGAGCATAAAAATAATACGAATCAGCTTATTACAAAACAAACAGAGTTAGAAAACAAATTAGAAACCAAATTTGTGGATACCGACAGCGAAAAAAGGAGATAAACTAGGAGTATGGGATTAATAGACACATATCATATAAACAAGGATCTTAGTGTATAGCACACAGAACTATATTCAATATTTTATAAGGACCTATAATAGAGAATAATCTGAAGCTTTACACTTGAAGCTATAACAATGTTTTGTTTTTCCAAGGCCTTGTGTCCAACCCATGCCAGAGCCTGTGCTGTGACAATGCCAGATCCCTGTTCCACAAGGGATCTCCACAATATTGTAAATCAACTATACTTTAATAAGTAATTTTTTAAAAAAAGAATGCAGAATCTTAAACTTCACCTTTGCAAGAGCTATTGAGAATCAACATTTCAACAAGATTCCTAGTTGATTCTATACACACTGAACTTTGAGAAGCACTCATCTAACATGTTTTAGTTTCCTAACTTCACCCACTGGAATATAAGATTCAGTGAGGTCATGGATTCTTGTCTATTTTTTTTGACTAAAGTAGTTGCCATAGTTGGCTAGAATAGTGCTGATTATAAGCTTTTAATATACTTATTGAATTACCTTACTGACCTCACAATTAAAAACAAACAAGCAAAAAATTTCCTGAAAAGGATCTAGCTGAGTCCAGAGAAGATTAATAACACTGTCCTTCCTACAGAGAAATCACAGAGCATTCCCTGTTCAGCTTCATTAACAATGTTTCTGAACATTTGCTGAGCCCCTAGGTGAGAGCTAAAAAAATTAAAACAAACAAACAGTCCTTGATGAGCTTAGGGAGAGAACTCACTATTCCACACCATTGGCCTTCAACCTAGCCTCCTTCAGCCCATTCTCACTTTAGGAAAGTGTTATTGATAGTTTTTACAGATGTTCTGGGAATTCTGAGGCTAGGTCCTCAGAAGCCTTGGGCTTCCATCTAGGTCTCTGGGAATCTTGTGTGGGAGACTTGAGCTGCCATGTAAAAAGGCTGACAGCTGTGGGGCTACCATGTTGTGAGGAAGCTGTTGGTTTGCGTACTGACCCCCTCCCCCACTAAAGAGAGAGTAAAGAAAGAGGCAGTCCACTCTAAATTGGCAGATGGCAGATTTCATGAGCAAGAGAACTTACTACACTTGTCTTGGGCTGTGAAAAGATGAGATGATTTCTGCCTCTGCCAGCCAAATCTTAAAAGTTTACACAGAGGCCTTAATTGGGTTCAGTCAGGTATACTGTGCAGACAGTCTTACCATCACCTTATTTTCTCAAGGTTGCATCCTTGGAACAGCTCCCATTGTAGGAACAGTGGGCAGAATATACATTTCAAGGAATGGGGAGTGAGGAACCTGGATTGCCTGAGTGCGGCTCAAAGCTCAACCAGTGGTCACAACCCCACTGATCAGATCATCTCCTTCAACAGAAGCCCCAAGCTTGGTGGAGAATGATGCATAGAAAAGACAGATGCCTGGATAAGTCCCCAGCTGGTTCAGTCCCAAACTGAGACCCCAGACATTGGGGAGCATGTAATCCCTGCCCAAACTGCAGATTTGGATGAAAATAGATGATTGTTTTTGTTTTAAAGCTCTTAAGGTTTTTTTTTTTTTTTTTTTTTTTTTTAATTTTTAGGGCTGTGCTTGTGGCATATGGAGGTTCCCAGGCTAGAGGTCCAATCAGAGCTACAGCTGTCAGCCTACACCACAGCCCCAGCAACGCCAGATCCTTAACCCACTGAGTGAGGCCAGGGATCTAACCCACAACCTCATGGTTCCTAGTCAGATTTGGATTCATTTCTGCTGCACCATGACGGGAACTCCAAAAGCTCTTAAGTTTTGAGGTGATTATTTTGTGCAGCAATAAAGGGAAGAAGGAGAAAGAATTAAGCAAATAAATAACATGAAGTAGATGGGGGAAAAGTGGATTAAGGGATAGAGAAGATGGGATGGAGAGAAGGGGTTGGAGTTGAGGGCTTATAGTTTTTGACAAAGCAAAGAAAAACAGTTTTTGACAGTCAAAAAGCAGTTTTTGACAAGAGAAGAAAAACAGGAA
Source organism: Phacochoerus africanus (assembly GCF_016906955.1). Taxonomy (NCBI): domain Eukaryota; kingdom Metazoa; phylum Chordata; class Mammalia; order Artiodactyla; family Suidae; genus Phacochoerus; species Phacochoerus africanus. Next base: position 66,463,028 of record NC_062552.1, read on the forward strand.
GGAGTATGCAGCTCCTCTGCTTCTCTTTGCTGCATACTCCTTCCTGCTTTTCTTTGCTTGCTCATCATGAACACATGTAACCCCCCAAAAGCCACCAAAATTGGCAGGCTCCACCTGAGTTTACTTATTCTGTTACAAGTCCTAGGACTACAGCCAGCTCTTTAGAATCTCTGACTCCTAATTTTAAGTTTATGGGAGTAAATAAGTAAGTAATGGCTTGACTTGTGTGGAACAGAATGAACATGGATGCCAGGGCACATCCTTGAGGAGAGCCACGATTCCCAGAAAAGGAAAAATGGATTCCCAACAGGTGTCTCCTTCACATCACTGTGACTCAGGAAGAGTATTTTACTTTGCTAAAGAGTTAGGTGGAACAATAGTTAAAAACCAGGGAAATACATTATCCTACAAGATTTCAAAGCACAGAAATGTCCCGTGTAGAGGGAGAGTCTGAAAAGGCATCACAGCAATAGTATAGTGTGATTTACTATAACAAGGCATCTCATGGCTGAAAGGTATTCTAAAGGATTATTCTATTTAGTTACTGACCCATGCTTTGCTTGCAGACAGATCTTGAAGGACAGGTAGGGCTTGGATGTTAGAATTAATAATAGGAGTAGTTGCTCCTGTGAATAGCATAAGCAAGGACCTAACAGTGGAAGGCCTAACACATTTTCTCTAACAGCAAATTGAACTGGATATGTATGGGAAATCAGTTTGGTATGATGCGTTGAAGCATATGGTGGATGAGGACCAAGAATACTGCAGATTGAGGTGATGGAATCAGCAGGTAAAGGTGAAATATTAGCACTTTTTTGGGAAGGAAATTGTTCAGAGTAAAGCTATGCTGGTAGACAATAGCATTGTTAGGAGAGGGAACAAAAACAAAACAAGGCTGTCAATTAAGAGTCTATTCAATAGTCAAGGTGAGGGGTGAGGAGGTGGAATGTAGATGAGAGAAAAGTTGCTAAGAGATCTGCAGTCTTGGGACCTGGGGCTCATGGAGGGACAGAGAAAGGAATCAATCAGTTCCAAGACTTCCGGTCTATGGCACTTGTGAGGATGGAGGAAGCAGCCAAGGGCAGAAATTTTTTTTTTTAAATATACGACTTTTTTTTTTTTTTTTGCTTTTTAGGGTGATATTTGCCGCATATGGAAGTTCCCAGGCTAGGGGTCTAATTGGAGTTACAGCTGCCGGCCTACACCACACCCACAGCAAAGCAGGATCTGAGCAGTCTCTGAGACCTATACCATCGCTCATCATAGCTCATGGCAACCCCCATCCCCAACCCACTGAGCGAGGCCAGGGATTGAACCCACATCCTCAGAGATACTACTCAAATTCGTTTCCTCTGCCCCACAACAGGAACTTCCAAAGGCAGAAACTGGGTCATAGGTAGCTATTGGTGAGGTATAAGAATGGGATGGAAGATGCTGAGCTGAGTTGGGCTGCACTGACTGAATTGTCAGCGCTGCAACAGGCGGATATATGGAGCAAAGCAATTGGAAAACCGGCAGTGCATGGGGGAGAAGGCAAAGATTAAATAAGACCGGGTAGTCATCTGATTTGAATCAAGAAGAGGGGAGAGCTGTTGGTAAGGAGGCAGGCCTGGAGTATAGGCCCCTACAGAAAAAGGGGAGGAAAAGGTCTTTTTTGGTTTTTTGTCTTTTAGGGCCTCACCCGCGGCATATGGAGGTTCCCAGGCTAGGGGTCTAATTAGAGTTACAGCTGCCAGCCTAGGCCACAGTCACAGCAACGCGGAATCCGAGCCCCATCTGCGACCTACACCACAGCTCACTGCAAAGCACTAAGCGAGGCCAGGGATCGAACCTACAACCCCATAGTTCCTAGTCACACTCCTTTCCGCTGCGCCACAATGGGAACTTCTTTCTTTTCTTCTTTCGGGACGGAAAAGAGGCCAAGTAAAGGCAATTAGGTGACGACCTCGCAACTTTTCGGTAGGTACTCGGTAGGGCAAAGGTCAGACTGAGAAGTGAGCAGTGTGAAGGAAAGGCAGTCAGTCTCACGTGAAAAGAAGGCATAAAGACTTCAGGAGAGAAGGTTGGGGACATCGGGTGCTACTGTCTGGAGACCTACTGGCCCCGATCTCAGGCTACAATTCCTCAGCACACAGATGTCGGCGTTTTCTCGTCATAACGTGACACACTGCAAGTACAGGGCTAATCTCAGAGACTGCCACTTCTGAGGGTGCCGACTGTAACTTCGTAATAATAATGAATAAGTAATAAGGAAGCGGGTTCCCAGGAAGCAGAAGCTGCAGGGCGCAGCAGCAGGACACTAGGACCCTCCCCTTTCCCCACCCCTTGCTGGGATGGTCTGCGCAAGCGCGCAGGAAGTGCTGGCGGAAGTGGTGTAGGAGCGCTTTAGGGAAGGGACCGGCGGAGTAAACAGATAGCCTGTCGACGCCTGAGGACGGTGTTGGTGGGTGCAGGCCACCATGAACCGCCTCCAAGGTGACTACGACGCCTACGCAGTTGAAGAACCTAGCGACGAGGAACCGGCTTTGAGCAGGTGGGCCCCTGCCCCGCCCCGGCCCTCGAGGCTTCGACCTAGGCCTCCCCCTCAGTGCGCTTGCCGGGCAGGTGCGGACGCTCGGCCCAGCGGTTCGGATGCCCGTCGCTCCCCGCTGTCACCAGTGGGACGCCGAGGGGGTTCTGGTGTGTTCGCGCAGCCACCGGGGAGGCGGGGCCGACACACGTGCGGGGAAGGGGCGTATTCTGGAATTATGCGTAAGATTCAAAAGCTGTGAGATGGAATCTTGCTTCTGCATCTTACTAGCACTGTGACCGAAGGAAAGCACTTATCTTCGATTTCTCATCCATAAAAAGGAAGTATAGTAAGTATATCAGAGATATGTTAAGCTCACGGGACTTACTGTGAAGTGACCATCATGAAGAATAAACTGCTGTAAACAGAAATAAGGGAATATTTAACTTTTTTTTTTTGAGCATCTAATATATGCTTGGTTTGGGCGACATAGGTCAATCATAAGATATTTTGTCTTCTATAGGCCTATGGTAAAGTAGGGGAAATAAGATACTTATTTTGGAAGATGTATGCCTGGGAAATAAATGTGTTTCTCCAAGAGTACTGTAGGAAAAGATGACCTCGGATAGTCACAGATTAAGTACCGTGTGAATTTCCAGGAGGGAGGGGTTAATCTTGTCTGGGGGAAATTTGCAGTTATGTTGACGAGAGATTTCCAGGCACTTTTAGCCATTTTTTTAAACTGTCAGAAGATCTTGTTCATAAACTTTATTATTTTTTCCTTTTTAGGGCCAAACCTGTGGCATATGGAGGTTCCCAGACTGGGGTCCAGTCGGAGCTACAGCTGCTGGCCTACGCTACAGCAACGCAGAATCTGAGCCTGTCTTCGACCTACACCACAGCTCACGGCAACGCCAGATCATTAACCCACTGAGCAAGGCCAGGGATTGAATCTGAAACCTCATGGTTCCTAGTCGGGTTTGTTTCCGCCATGCCACAACTGGAACTCTCATTCATTAACTTTAAAACATTCTGTGGGACTAAGCTTTCCGTGAAACTGCCTTTTCTTTAGTTGCAATGTTTCCTTATGTTACCCTGTGGAGGGGTTAGAGGTATGGGAGGTTGGGCTGCTGTGAAGATTTCTGTTGTGGGGAGTGAGGATGGAGTCCAAGAATCAGGAGTTCCCGTCATGGCTCAGTGGAAACGAATCCAACTAGGAACCATGGGGTTGAGGGTTCGATCCTTGGCCTCCCTCTGTGGGTTGTGGATCTAGTGCTGCCGTGAGCTGTGGTGTAGGTTGAAGACCTGGCTGGGATCTGGTGTTGCTGTGGCTCTGGTGTAGGCTGGCGGCTACAGCTCTGATTAGACTCTACCCTCAGAACCTCCATATGGTGTGAGTGTGGCCCTAAAGAGACAAAAAGACAAAAAAAAAGCATTTCTTTCAGTTAATTTCACAGCCCAGTCTGTGATAGGAGGCATATGAGGGCATCAATAAGTAATTCAGTTTGATAGCCATATAACAGTGTTTCCTGAACTTGAGTTATTCTGCCCTTGCCATCTCCATACTCATCCCTGTTATTATTTATTTTTTTCTTAAAGTCAGTTTACTTTTTTTGTGTGTTAATTTTTTTTTTTTTTTTGCTTTTTAGGGCTGCACCTGTGGCATATGGAAGTTCCCAGGCTAGGAGTTGAATCAGAGCTACAGCTGCCGGCCTATTGCCACAGCCACAGCAATGAGGGATCTGTGCTGCATCTGTGATCTGTACCACAGCTCATGGCAGTGCCAGATCCCTGACCCACTGAACGATGCCAGGGATTGAACCTGAATCCTTGTGGATACTAGTTGGCTTGTTTCCACTGCACTACAACAGGAACTCTGCTGTTAATTTTTTTTAAATTCACAAATTACAACTTAAAAAAGTTTTATGATTGCACCTGTTGCATATGAAAGTTCCCGGGCCAGGGATTGAATGCAAGATGCAGCTGTGGCAACGCTGTCAGATTCTTTAACCCACTGTGACAGGCTGGGGATCGAACCCATCCCTCTGCAACCACCCAAGTCAGATTCTTAATCCACTGCACCACAGTGGGAACTCTCAGTTTACATTTTGTAGTTAAATTTCTTTTTAGGGCCACACCTGCAGCAAATGGATGTTCCCAGGCTAGGGGTCAAATCAGAGCTGTAGCTGGGGTCTCTGCCATAGCCACAGCAACACCAGTCTGAGCCACATCTTCAACCTATGCCACAGCTTGTGGCAATGCCAGATTCTTAACCCATTGAGCCAGGGCAGGGATTGAACCCATATCCTCATGGATACCCATCTGTTTAGTAACCCGCTGAGCCACAACAGGAACTCCTGTAGTTAAATTTCTTTAAGGATGCTTTATATTCCCCTGACAGTTGCCGCTCGTAAGGTAATTGCTAACTGTAAAAATAAATACTGTGGAAACAAAACCGTGTTATTAGGCACTATTGCCCTACTCAGGGCTCTGAAATGAATGCTTGTTTTAAGAAGCGAGATTGTGTTAGAGGTGTTTAAGAGGTGTCTATCAGGATTTGATTTTACCCTGCTTATAAGTGAATCTTTTATAGCCTGTTACTGTTTCACAGAAACCAGCAGAACATATGAGACTTCTGAGTTGGAGAGAACTCAGCGCAACAAGAAGCATGAGCATCATGTTTGTGTTAGTCACTCTTACTTCCCAACTCTTGTACCTGGAGAGGCCCAGATGGGTGCTACACATTCATTGGGTTGGTATCATGGTTTAGGACCATTTGAGCTTGGAGAATCTACCTCTTTTACAGCAGGTGGTGAATAAGCCACTAGATGCCAGTAGCTCCTCTTGCCTCCCAGTTAAGACAATCAAATACATCTTTGACTGCACTGGGAACTATATCTGGTCACTTGTGATGGAGCATGATAATGTGAGAAAAAAGAATGTATACATGTATGTGTGACCGGGTCACCTCACTCTGCAGTAGAAAATTGGCAGGACACTATAAACCAGCTATAATGGAAAAAGTAAAAATCATTATTAAAAAAAAGAAAAAAATCTCTAACTGGACTTCCCCACTGTGGCGCAATAGGTTAAGATTCTGGCATTGCTATAGCTGCTGTGTAGGTTGCAGCTGCAGCTTGGATTGATTCTCTGGCCTGGGAATTTCCATGTGTTGAGGGTACAGCCGAAAAAGAAAAAAAAAAAAAATCTCTAAGCCAAATGTTCCTGGGGTTAGAGGAGGTAGGGAAGCAGCCAAAATTGCTCCCAGTTGAAGACCACTGGGGTAGTTCCAGGGTAATCTTGAGAGCTAAGGCTGAAAAGACGTGTCGAAATCAGACTGCGGAAGGCTCTTTCTCTTTTTTGCTTTTTGGGGCTGCACCTGTGGCATATGGAAGTTCCCAGGCTAGGAGTCAAATTGGAACTGGGGCCTACAACACATGGGATCCGAGCCACATCTGCCATCTACATTACAGCTCATACAACAGTGGATCCTTAACCCCCTGAGTGAGTCCAGGGATTGAACCCACATCCTCCTGGATACTAGTTGGGTTTGTTAACCACTGAGCCATGATGGGAACCCCATGGATGATTTTCTTTTGGATTTGGGTAGTGATGTGATGGGAGTTCTTTAGGAATAACATTCTGGCAGCAGGGTTAAGGGTGGAATGAAACAAGAGTTTGGAGGCTTGGGGATCTTTAGGCCATGATGGTGCAGGCAGAGTTAAGCAGACCTGAGTGAATATAGTGGTAGTGGAGAAAGGGAGCATGCTGGTCAGGATGAGCAGTGTCAGATGGGGAATTATCTTGAGAGTAGAATCTGAACAAGGCTTCTGTCATTAGCAAACTTGATTGGTGTGTATTGTGTTCTTCTTATTTACCTTCTTCTGGAAGCTCACAAGCATTGCAGAAGATAAAAATAGAGAGACAAAACCCAAGAATACTCTGTATTTCAGACTATGAATAATTGAACGTTGTGTATAAACTGTTGACTGTATTAGAAATGTCTTGACCATTTCATTCATCTTGATAACATTTCATTCCTGCTGGTATCCGGTTTAATTCTGTCATACTGCTCTTGGTGGGGAAACCTAGGTATGAAACAGCAAGGAAATTGGCAGAAATTGCTCAGGAGAATTTGAAATATTATTTATTTATTTATTTGCTTTTTAGGGCCACACCCATGGCATAGGGAGGTACCCAGGCCAGAGGTAGTCAGAGCCTAGCCACAGCATCCTCAGATCTGAGCCACATCTGCAACCTACACCACAGTGCATGGCAGGGCCAGATCCTTAACCCACCAAGTGAGGCCAGGGATTGAACCCGCAACCTCATGGTTCCTAGTCGGTTTTGTTTCTCTGCTTCGCCATGATGGGAACTCCTGGAATATAATTTAGCTTTCTCTCTTTATGGTTCTCTGTAGCACTGTGCCTTTTATACTGTAATATTTACTTACTATCTGTTAACATTTTGTATGGATATGTTAGCTATCTGTTACATTGATTAAGTTTTATTTAAGTATCCAGAGTTTCAAAAAAACTCCCAGTTCTGTGAGATAAATTTTTCATTGCTGATGGTATTATGAATTGGTGCAATACTCTTGGAAAGTAGTGTGATAATTCCAGAAGTTGGAAAGATGTTTGCATCTAATTCTAGACATTTAGCCTAAGAAATTCTACAGAAACAAGATATTTACAGAGATGTTCGTTGTAGTATTTAATGGCAAAGAGAAATAGCTGTACAACATTTACAAGAGGAAATGTACAGACTTAAAAATATATTTGGAAATATGTATAAATGATCTATTAAGTGGGGAGATCTGTGTGTAAGGACAGATGAATCAAATGCAATAAAGTTGTTGGGGCGTGAGGTGATGGACATTTTAAGTTATTATAACTCTTTAATATTCATGTTCTTGGAGTTCCCGTCATGGCTCAGTGGTTAATGAATCCAACTAGGAACCATGAGGTTGCGGGTTCGATCCCTGCCCTTGCTCAGTGGGTTAACGATCCGGCGTTGCTGTGAGCTGTGGTGTAGGTTGCAGACACGGCTCGGATCCCGCCTTGCTGTGGCTCTGGCGTAGGCTGGTGGCTACAGCTCCGATTTGACCCCTAGCTTGGGAACCTCCATATACCATGGGAGCGGCCCTAGAAAAGACCAAAAAAAAAAAAAAATTCATGTTTTTTATAATTTAAATGTGTTCTAGTTCTGAAGATGAAGTGGATGTGCTTTTACATGGAACCCCTGACCAAAAGCGGAAACTCATCAGAGAATGTCTTACTGGAGAAAGTGAATCATCTAGTGAAGATGAATTCGAAAAAGAAATGGAAGCCGAATTGAATTCCACCATAAAAACAATGGAGGACAAGTTATCCTCTCTGGAAACAGGTAAAATTTTAGTTAGATTTTCATATATTTCTCTTAGCTCCATAATGGCAAGGAACCTTATTTGAACTGTGTTGTGTCCCCAGCACTTTGAGTAGGTGCTCAGTAAATACTTATTGAGTAAATGAATAAATGTGCTTGGCAACCTGAGCCTAGTTTTCTTTGATCACAAGTGAAGCGGTTTCCTGTGTTTCTGGAAGGAGGCTGTTTAGTACTGTTTACTTGTTTGATTTCCTTTTGTAATTTTTACTCCAGAATAAAAGAAAAAAGCCACACTTAACAGAAGGGTTTTTTGTTTTTGTTTTTTTTTTGTTTTTTTTCTGTTTAGGGCCGCACCTGTGGCATATGGAAGTTCCCAGGCTAGGAGTCAAATTGGAGCTATAGCTGTTGGCCATAGCCACAGCAACATCAGATCCGAGCCGAGTCTGCGACCTACACCACAGCTCAGGGCAATGCCAGATCCTTAACCCACTGAGCAAGGCCAGGGATTGAACCTGCAATCTCATGGTTCCTAGTCGGATTCCACTGCTCCACAATGGAAACTCCTATAGAAGTATTTTTAAGGTTACATAGCACTGACATAGCAGCTTGAATTGTGTCACCACAATTCCTGTCTCATTTTCATTTTACTAAGTAATGAGACATACATCATTTTGATAACTTGGTCTATATGTAAAATATACCCGACTTGAAAACTGGTTTGAAAGTAGAACTCAGCTGTGTGTCCATGTTGTTATGCTATATATTAATTGTTAAGAATTGAAAGTAGGAGTTCCCGTCATGGCTCAGAGGTTAACAAACCTGTCTAGCATCCATGAGGATGTTGGTTCGATCCCTGGCCTTGCTCAGTGGGTTAAGGATCTGGTGTTACCATGAGCTGTGGTGTAGGTCATAGACATGGCTTGGATCCTGAGTTGCTGTGGCTGTGGTATAGGCTAGCAGCTCCGGACCCCTAGCCTGGAAACCTCCATAAGCCACGGATGCGGCCCTAAAAAAGACCAAAAAAAAAAAAAGGAAAAAGAATTGAAAGTATATATAATAATGATAAAAGCAAAAGCAGATGATAATTAAGAATTAGGGATGCAGGCATAGATGATATAAGTAAGGTGATGTCGTGGCACTAGGCACAACTGGGGAAAGGAAGAATGTGTCTCTGACTCATTCCTCCTGACCCTCTAGGGCTCTTATCCTCTTTCTTCTAAAGTCCCTTAAGGAGTTCTCTTCGTGGCTCATCAGTTAATGAACCCGACTAGGATCCATGAGGATGCATGTTTGATCCCTGGCAACGCTCATTGGGTTAAGGATCTGGTGTGCCGTGAGCTGTGGTGTAGGTTGCAGATGAGGCTCAGATCCCATGTGGCTGTGGTGTAGGCTGACAGCTGCAGCTCCGATTCAACCCCTAGCCTGGGAACCTCCACATGCCACGGGTGTGGTCTTAAAAAAAGATTAAAAAACTGAAAAAAACCAAGACGTTTAGGAGTTCCTGTCATGGGTCATCAGTAATGAATCTGACTAGTATCCATGAGGATGCAGGTTTGATCCCTGGCCCCGCTCAGTGGGTTAAGGATCTGGCATTGCTGTGGCTATGGGTGCTTCCATATGCCCTAAAAGGTCCCCCCCCCCAAAAAAAAAGATGTTTATTCCCTGTTCTCTATAGTATACTACGTGGCAGACAACTTGAAAACATGTCTCTTTAGTTAGATGTGCTTTTTTTTTTTAAATGGCCACACCTGTGGCATATGGAAGTTCCTGGGCTAGGGGTTGAATTGGAGCTACACCCAAGATCTGTGCCACAGCCACAGTAATGTCAGATCCAAGTGTCATCTGTGACCTTTGCTGCAGCTTGTGGTAATGCTGAATCCTTAACCCACTGAACGAGGCCAGGGATCTACCTGCATCCTCATGGACACTATGTTAGGGTCTTAACCTCCTGAGCCACAACAGGAACTCCTAGATGTGCTTTTATCATTATATATGCTTTTAGTCTCTGTGGGAAGGATGAGAATAATTTTCTCATGATTTGGAACACTTATTCAAGGAAGGGAAGTTCTCTGTAATTGCACAGGGCACAGAAATCCGGTAAGTCATTGATGTGAAAGTATTTTCCCACCCAAATGAAACTGAAGGAGTTCCCATTGTTTCTTAGCAGTAACGAACCCAATTAGTATCCATGAGGACTTGGGTTTGAACCCTGGCTTCGCTCAATGGATTAAGGATCCAGTGTTGCTGTGAGCTGTGGTGTAGGTCACAGACACGGCTTGAATCTCACATTGCTGTGGATGTGGTGTAGGCCAGCAGCTGCAGCTCTGTTTGACCCCTAGCCTGGGAACTTTTATGTGCTGCGGGTGCAGCCCTAAACCCCCCCCCCCCCACAAAAAAAAAGAAAATGAAAGAATTCTGAAGTGCCGGAGAATGTATGGAGGTTTTTTTCTTGTCAATTATGTATGGTTTGGTCTTTAAACTTCCCTTATGGTTTTAATAGGGTCTTCCTCAGGACATGGGAAAGTTGGAACAGCTCCAACAAAGTATTATGACGATATATACTTTGATTCTGATTCTGAGGATGAAGACAAAGCAGGTGAGTAACATGTGTACTAGGTTAAGCAGTTACATTTTATGAAAAAAGGGTTATCCAGCAATTATTTGATATTAGGATTTCCCTCTGAGTTTTAGCTTTTAGGAAATTGCGGGAAATTGGTGTGAAAACAAAAGCAGGATTGATGCATAAGAACAGATGGGGAACACACACAAATGAATACGTGGGACTGAGGCGGGTGTTGCAGAGATGCACCTGGGAGAGGAAGAGGATGTCCCCACTCAGTAGCTCCTTCCTTAGGGCCTTGCGCCCCTCTTCCTTCAGCTTCTTTAATGTAGCAACATTTGCCTTCACAACTGCAGATAGTTTCTATGTTTTTATAGTCTTGCAGAATTTTCCCTTGCTGCTTTTTTTTTTTTTTTTAAAATCAATCTCTGATCTTTGGAATTGATTTTATTTATTATTATTATTATTTTTTTGGTCTTTTTGTCTTTTCTGGGGCTGCACCCGCAGCATATGGAGGTTCCCAGGCTAGGGGTCTTATAGGAGCTGGAGCTGCCCGCCTACACCACAGCAACACCAGATCCAAGCTGTGTCTGTGACCTACACTACAGCTCACGGCAACACTGGATCCTTAACCCACTAAGCAAGGCCAGGGATCAAACCCGAAACCTCATGGTTCCTAGTTGGATTCATTAACCACTGAGCCACGACGGGAACTCCTGGAATTGATTTTGTATAAAATTTGAACAAAGTTGAGCATAATGACAAGAGCGAAAACTGACTTAATTATATCAGTAATTATACTGGAATATGCAAATAACCAATTTATATGGTGAAGGAACAATTTTATATTTTTATATTTTTTGACAATTATGACCAGCTCAAGTAGGTCTAGTGTATGTGGATGACTGTAGTTTGTTTTTTTTTATTTGTTTTTGTTTTGATTATCAGTAGCATTTTATGTATGAGAACTTACAGAGAATTTAAGACATCAAAAATAGTTTCCACAATGAGATCCTGCTGTGTAGCATTGAAAACTATATGTAGGTACTTACATTGCAACAGAACAATGGGAGGAAAAAGAATGTATACATGTATTTGTAACTTGGTCCCCATGCTGTACAGTTGGAAAAAAAAAAAGGGAATATGTAAACTTGATCACATAGAGGTAAATTCTCAAGTAACTTTCAAAAAAGAAATGCCATCTTATGTAATTTCATTTAAACTAATGCTAGTTGTGTTATATATTGCAAATGAATTCAATTTGCTTTGAAAAGTATTTTGTCTCACTTAACTGTGACATTGTGAAAGGTTAGAGACTGTGCAAAAATATTTCATTCTATTTGGCATTTATCACTTGGTTGAGCAAACTTTTGGCCAATAATTTGTAGAGGTGAGGGATTCGAAATTAAACCCTGAATCTGTTCAGTCTGAAAAGAAAAAAAAAAAGTAGTTTCCAGGAGTTCCCATTGTGGCTCAGTGGAAGGAGACCCAGCTAGGATCCATGAAGTTGTAGGTTCGATCCCTGGCCTCGCTCAGTGACTTAAGGGTCTGGTGTTGCCATGAGCTGTGGTGTAGCTTGCAGACCTGGCTCGGATCCTGTGTTGCTGTGGCTGTGGTGTAGGCTGGCAGCTGCAGCTCCGATTCAACCCCTAGCCTGGGAACTTCCATATGCTGCAGGTGCAGCCCTAAAAAAGCAAAGTAAATAAATAAAAATAGTTTCTATTCTTGACATGCTTTGATTGGTCTTTTTGAGACTCAATTATTATTTGAGCTCAATTCTGAACTTTATTGCAAGAATAGTTTAAAAATTCTTTTTTAGGAGTTCCCGTCATGGCGTAGTGGTTAACGAATCCAACTAAGAACCATGAGTTTGCGGGTTCGATCCCTGGCCTTGCTCAGTGGGTTAACGATCCAGTGTTGCTGTGAGCTGTGGTGTAGGTTGCAGACGCGGCTTGGATCCTGCGTTGCTGTGGTTCTGGCGTAGGCCAGTGGCTACCGCTCTGATTAGACCCCTAGCCTGGGAACCTCCATATGCTGTGGGAGCGGCCCAAGAAATGCCAAAAAAGACAAAAAAAAAATTCTTTTTTAGGAAGATATAGTAGAAAAAATATGTAGCTTAGGGGATGAGATATTTTATTCTGTATTAAACAGTTGTGAACTTTAGACATGATACTTATCCATATCCTTAACATTTTCAAAATTAGCACAGGGGACCAAGAAAAAAAAGAAGAAACAACACAGAATTCCAACAAATGATGAATTACTCTATGATCCTGAAAAAGATAACAGAGATCAGGCTTGGGTTGATGCACAGAGAAGAGGGTAAGAACTTTAATATTTAGAATCTTTAGAAAAAAATTATTAAAAGATGATTTTCACTGCATTCATGTTTTGTGTGTATGTTTATACAGATGTGTGTAGAGAAATTGTGAGAAAAAACTGCTGAATAGTTTCTTTTCTTTTATTTTTATTTTTATCTTTGGTCACTCCTGCAGCATGTGGAAGTTCGCAGGCTAGGGGTTCCTGGGCCAGAGATCAAACCTGAACCACAGCAGTCACCCAAGCCACAACAGTGAGAATGCTGCTCAGCCACAGGGAACTCCTGAATATTTTATTTTATTTATTTATTTTTTTCTTCCTTTATTGTATTTTTTCTTTTTAGGGCTGCACCTGTGGTATATAGAAGTTCCTGTTCTAGGGGTTGTATTGGAACTGCAGCTGCCAGCCTATGCTATAGGCATGACAACACTGGCTCCAAGCCGCATCTGCGACCTGCGCCACAGCTTGTGGCAACTCCAAATCCTTAACCCACTGAGTGAGGCCAGGGATCAAATCTGTGTCCTCATGGATACTAGTTGGGTTCTTAACCTGCTGAGCTACAATGGGAACTCCCTGAATAGTTTAATTTAAAAATGAAATGCAGGAGTTCCTATCATGGCTCAGCAGAAACAAATCTGACTAGGGTTAATCAGGAAGGATGTGGGTTTGATCCCTGGCCTTGCTCAGTGGGTGAAGGATCTGGTGTTGCTGTGGGCAGTGGTGTAGGTCGCAGATGTGGCTTGGATCTGGTGTGGCTGTGGTGCAGGCCGGCGACTGCAGCTCCCATTCAGCCTCTAGCCTGGGAACCTCCATATGCCTAACAAGACAAAAAAAAAAAAAAAAGAACATATGGTTTATAATGTCTGAGCCTGTCTCTCTCTCTCTCTCTCTTTTTTTGGCTTTTTAGGACCACACCCATGGCATATGGAAGTTCTTAGGCTAGGGGTTGAATTGGAGCTACAGTTTCCGGCCTACATGACAGCCACGGCAATGCAGAATCCGAGCCGTGTTTGCAACATAGACCACAGCTCACGGTAACGCCAGACCTTTAACCCACTGAGTGAGGCCAAGGATTGAACCTACGACCTCATGGATACTAGCCGGGTTTGTTAGCCACTGAGTGACGGAGAACTCCTGGAGTCTCTTGTTTTATAAATAAATTCATTTATATCATTTTTTTTCCTTTTGCCTTTTTTTCTCTTTTTTTAGTACCACGCATGTGGCATGTGGAAGTTCCTGGGCCAGGGGTTGAATCAGAGGGGCAGCTGCCAGTCTGTAACACAGCTGCAGCAACACCAGCTACTTAACCCACTGAGTGAGGCCAGGGATCAAACCTGCATCCTCATGGATGCTAGTCAGGTTCTTAACCTGCTGAGCCACAATGAGAACTCCGACTTTTAAATTTTGTAACATTTTATTGAAGTATAGTTGATTTACAGTGTTGTGATAATTTCTGCTGTACAGCAAAGTGATTCAGTTATACATACACATCCATTCTTTTTTTTTTCTGCTTTTTAGGGCCACACCTGTGGCATATGGAGGTTCCTAGGCTAGGGGTCCAATTGGAGCTACAGCTGCTGGCCTATACCACAGCCACAGCAACATCAGATCTGAGCCATGTCTGCAACCTACACCACAGCTCACGACAACGCCAGATCCTTAACCCCCACTCAGCGAGGCCAGGGATCAAACTCGCAGTCTCATGGTTCCTAGTCAGATTCATTTCTGCTGTGCCATGACGGGACTTCTGAATTTTTTTTCTTATTACGATTTTTATTTTTCCCATTATAGTTGATTTACAGTGTTCTGTTTTTTTCTTTCTTATTGTGATTTCCTTAGTTTATTTTTTTTGCCGTTGTTTTTGTTTATTTTTGACTTTACCTTTAGCATGTGGAAGTTCTGAGGCCAGGGATCGAACCCAAGCCACAGCAGCAACCTGAGGGGCAGCAGTGATAATGCCAGATCCCTCGCCTGTTGAGCTACAGGGGAACTCCCAGATTTCTTTAGTTTTTATCTAATATCCATTTTCTGTTCCAAGAGCCCATTTCGTTGTCATATCTCCTTACTTAGGCTTTTCTTGGCTGTGGCAGTTTCTCAGACTTTCCTTGTTTTGATGACCTTAACAGTTCTGAGGAGCATTGGTCAGGTATATTGTGGGAGGCCCCACTATTAGAATTTATCTAATGTTTTTCTCATGATTAGACTGGAATTACAAGTTTTTGGGAAGAAGACCACAGAAGTAAAGTGCCTTTTCATCACTTTATATCAAGGGCACAGTCATGTCACATGCTTTATGTCTCCTAATCTTGACTTTGATCACTGTGGTAAGGTCCTGTTTGTCAGGCTTCTCTACTGTAAAGTTACCCTTTCCATCCCTTTTGTATCATACTTTTGGAAGGGTGTCACTATGTTTAGCCTAGACTTAGGAATGGAGTTATGCTCCACCTCCTTGAGGAGAGATGTCTTCATAAATTATTTGTAATTTTTACATATGGGAGGTTTATCTATTCTCCCCCATTTATTTTTTTATTAAATCATTTATGTCAGCATGGACTCATGGACATTTATTTATACTTTGGCTATATATATATATATTTTTTTTTTTTTTTTCTTTTTAGGGCCACACCCATGGAATATGGAGGTTCCCAGGGTAGTGGTTGAATCGGAGCCACGGCTGTCAGCCTACACCCACAGCCACAGCAACACCAGATCCAAGCTACATCTGCGACATACACCACAGCTCATGGCAACACCAGATCCTTAATCCACTGAGTGAGGCCAGCGATTGAACCTGCAACCTCATGGTTCCTAGTCAGATTCGTTTCTGCTGCGCCAGTACGGGAACTCCTACTTTGGTTATAATTTAATAGTACTTCATTTTCATGCTATAATTGGTTGGCTCCTGTGCCCCTTTAATATACCTATCTTACTGTGCATGTATGTTTCCTTTTTAGCACATCATTACTTTCCTGCACTGCAAGATGTTCCAGGTCCATCTTGTATGCCCCATTCCTAGAATCAACCATTTCTCTAAGGAGTATTATTTTCTTCTATCGGAGAGTAGCATTAGAAATCAAGATTTGGGAGTTCCTGTTGTGGTGCAGCGGAAATGAATCTGACTAGGAACCATGAGGTTTCGGGTTTGATCCCTGACCTCACTCAGTGGGTTAAGGATCTGGTGTGGCCGTGAGCTGTGGCGTAGGTCCCAGACACAGCTCGGATCATGTGTTGCTGTGGCTGTGGCGTAGGCTGGCAGCTGTAGCTCTGATTAGACCCCTAGCCTTGGAACCTCCATATGCCATGGGTGTGGCCTGAAAAGAAAAAAAAAAGAAAAAGAAAAAAAGAAATCAAGACCTGGCTTTAATGTTTCCACCTTCTATTTTCTTTTTCTGTTTTAGGTACCATGGTTTTGGAATACAGAGGCCACGTCAACAGCAACAGCCTGTTCCAAATAGTGATGCTGTCTTGAATTGCCCTGCCTGCATGACAACACTGTGTCTTGATTGCCAAAGGTAATGGCTAAAGTGTAATCTCACACACACACACACACACACACACACACATGAAAAAGCCGCATGGTGTTGGTTGTTTAAGAAATAGACTTGAGGAGTTCCCGTCGTGGTGCAGTGGTTAACGAATCCGACTAGGAACCATGAGGTTACAGGTTCAGTCCCTGGCCTTGCTCAGTGGGTTAACGATCCGGCATTGCCGTGAACTGTGGTGTGGGTTGCAGATGCGGCTCGGATCCTGCATTGCTGTGGCTCTGGTGTAGGCCAGTGGCGACAGCTCCAATTTGACCCCTAGCCTGGGAACCTCCATATGTCGCGGGTGCGGCCCAAAGAAATAGCAAAAAGACAAAAAAAAAAAAAGAGACTTGAGGTACTTAAGAATTATGATATTCTTTTTTTACATATCCTTAGTGCCACATGACTAATCTTTATACGAGTAATTTTGGCTATACATTGTCTGTTTTTTTGTTTTTTTAATGATTTCTATTTTGTCTGTTATAGTTGATTTACAGTGTTGTGTCAATTTCTACTGTACAGGAAAATGACTCAGTCATACATATATACATATATATGTGTGTGTATATATATATATATACACACACACACACACACACACATATTCTTTTTCTCACGTTATCCTCCATCATGTTCCATCATAAGTGACTAGATATAGTTCCCTGGGCTATATAGCAGGATCTCATTGCTTATCTGCTCCAGATAGAATAGTTTGCATCTATTAACCCCAGACTCCCAGTCCATCCTACTCCCTCCCCCTCCCCATTGGCAATCACAAGTCTTTTCTTCTGGTCCATGAGTTTCGTTTCTGTGGATAGGTTCATTTGTGCCATATATTATATTCCAGATATAAGTGCTATCATATGGTATTTGTCTTTCTCTTTCTGACTGACTTCACTTAGTATGAGATTCTCTAGTTCCATCCATGTTGCTGCAAATGACCTAATTTTGTTCTTTTTCATGGCTGAGTAGTATTCAATTGTGTATATGTACCACATCTTCTTAATCCATTCATTTGATGATAGACATTTAGTTTGTCTCCATGTCTTGGCTATTGTGAATAGTGCTGCAGTGAACATAGGGGTGCATGAGTCTTTTTCAATGAGAGTTTTATCCAGATATATGCCCAAGAGTGGGATACATCCTCTTTTATAAGTAACTCTTCTTTTTTTTTTAAGCCTCGCCCAAAGGTCCTGGGCCAAGGACTGAACCAGCACCACAGCAGTGACCCAAGCCACTGCAGTGACAATGCTGGGTTGTTAACCCACTGAGCGAGGCCAGTGATCAAACCTGCATCCTCACAGACACTATGTTGAGTTCTTAACTTGCTGAGCCACAACAGGAACTCATCTTTTGTGTCTTTGATAATAGCTATTCTAACAGATATGAAGTAATATCTTACTATAATTTCAATATTTATTTCCGTGATGATTTTTTTTGGGGGGGGGGCTGCACCTGCATCATATTGAAGTTCCAAGAGGTATGGGTTGGTTGGAGCTGCAGCTGCTGGCCTACCCCATAGCCATAGTAACATGGGCTCCGAACCCTTGACCTACGATACAGCTTATGGCAATACCAGATCCTTAACCCACTGAGTGAGGCCAGGGATTAAACCCTTGTCCTCACGGATACTAATTGGGTTCATTACTGCTAAGCCAGGATGGGAATATTATTCAGTGCTAAAATAAGTGAGTTATATTTTAGTTTTTAATCTATTTCAAGTTTTAGTTGTAGTTATTGCTTTTTTTTTTTTTTGGTCTTTTGGTCTTTTGTCTTTTTAGGGCTGTGCCCACAGCATATGGAGGTTCCCAGGCCAGGGGTTGAATCAGAGCTACAGCTGCCAGCTTGCACCACAGCCACAGCAACTTGGGATCTGAGCCGTGTCTGCAACCTACACCACAGCTCATGGCAACGCCAGATCCTTAACCCACTGAGCAAGGCCAGGGATCAAACCCTTGTCCTCAAGGATACTAGTTGGATTCATTAACCACTGAGCCACGACGGGAACTCCGGTTATTGCATTTTTCATTGAAGACTTTTTATTTAAGTCCTTTTTAATTTCCGGTGGGGCAGTTTTTAGAGTTCCTTGCTCTCTGAACATACCTTTAAACTTGTTTTTATTTCAGACTATTTTTAAGAACATCCACTGGCTTATTTTTGCTTTTGTTTCTTGTGCTTTAGATATCATCTTCAAAAAACTGTTGTCAAGATCAGTGTCAAGGAGTTTTTGCCCTGTTTTCTTTTTTCTTTTTTTCTTGTTTTGTCTTTTTAGGCTGCATCCGCGGTATATGGAGGCAGGTGTTGAATGGGAACTAGCCTATACCACAGCCATGGCAACACCAGATCTGAGCCGTGTCTGTGACCTACACCACAGCTAACAGCAATGCTGGATCCTTGAGCCACTGAGTGAGGCCAGGGTTCGAACCTGCGTCCTCATGCTTACTAGACAGATTCGTTTCCACTGAGTCACGATGGGAATTCCCTTCCCTGTTTTATTCTAGGAGTTTTATGATTTCAGATCTTATGTTTTATCTTATTATTATTATTTATTTTTTTTAATGGCTGCACCCGTGACATGTGGAAGTTCCTTGGTCAGGGATTGAATTTGAGCTGCACCTATGACCTATGCTGCATCTGTGGCAGTGCCAGATTCTTTAGCCCACTGCACCAGGCTGGGGATTGAACCTGCACCTCTGCTGTGACCCTAGCTGCTGCAGTTGCATTTTTAACCCACTGTGCCATAGCAGGAACTCCCAGATCTTATATTTTAGTCTTCAGTCTATTTCAAGTTAATTTTTGTGAGTGGTATAAGTTAAGGGTCTAATTTCGTTTTTTGTATGTGACTCCGGTTTTCCCAGTACCATTCACTGAAGAAACTATCTTTCCCCTGTTGAATATTCTTGACTCCCTTGTCAAGTAATAGTTGATGGTTTATGCATGGGTTTATTTCTGGGCTCTTTTTTTTTTTTTTCTTTTTAATTTTTAAGGCCACACCTGCAGCATATAGAAGTTCCTGGGCCAGGAGTTCAATCAGAGCTGCAGCCACAGGCCTGTGCCGTAGTTATGGCAATAATGGATCCATGCTGTACTGTGACCTGTGCAGCAGCTGGCAGTGCCAAATCCTTAACGCACTGAGTAAGGCCAGGGATCAAACCTGGATTCTCACAGAGATGACTTTGGGTCCTTAACCCACTGAGCCACAATGGGAACTCCCTATTTCTGGCCTCTTGATTCTGTTCCATTGATTGATGAATCTGTTTTTATGCCAATCCGATACTGTTTTGATTATTATAGCTTTGTAGTAAGGAATCAGGAAGTGTGATGCCTCCAACTTTATTCTTTCTCAAGATTGCTTTGGCTGTTTGGGGTCTTTTCTGGTTCCATATACATTTTAGGATTTTTTTTTTTCTATATATATTTTTTTCTACTCCAATGGAAAATGCCATTGGAATTTTGATAGGGAATAGTTTTGAGTAACATGGACATTGTAACAATATTAATTCTTGTAATCTGTGAACATGGTGATATCTTTGCATTAATTTGTGTTTTCTTCAGTTTCTTCCCTCAGTGTCTTATAGGTTTCAGTGTACAGATCTTTCACCTCCTTGGTTAAATTTATTCCTAAGTATTTTATTATTTTTGATGCTATTGTGAATGAGATTGTTTTCTTAATTTCTGTTTGTTGTTAGTGAAAATGCAACAGAATTTTGTTTTTTGCTTTTTTTTTGTCTTTTTGCCATTTTCTTGGGCCGCTCTTGTGGCATATGGAGGTTCCCAGGCTAGGGGTCGTGTCGGAGCTGTAGCCACAGCCTATGCCAGAACCACAGCAACGCTGGATCCGAGCTGCGTCTGCAATCTACACCACAGCTCACGGCAACGCCGGATTGTTAACCCACTGAGCAAGGGCAGGGATCGAACCTGCGACCTCATGGTTCCTAGTCGGATTCGTTAACCACTGCGCCACGATGGGAACTCCTGTTTTTTGCTTTTGTATCCTGAGTTTTAGTGAATTTGTTTATTCTAACATTTTCTTTCTTTTTTTTTTTTGTCTTGGGCCGCTCCTGCGGCATATGGAGTTTCCCAGGCTAGGGGTCTAATTGGAGCTGTAGCCACTGGCCTACGCCAGAGCCACAGCAACTCGGGGTCCGAGCCGCGTCTGCAACCTACATCACAGCTCACGGCAATGCCAGATCCTTAACCCACTGAGCAAGGCCAGAGATTGAACCCGCAACCTCATGGTTCCTAGTCGGATTCATTAACTACTGAGCCACGACGGGAACTCTGGAAACTCCTCTTTTTTTAACCTATTGCTCTTGCTAGAATTTCCAGCACTGTGCTGAATAGGAGTAGTGAGGATGAGCATGCTTATCTTGTTCTTCATTTTAACCATTTTAAGCATATAATTTAGTGACATGAACTATATTCACAATATCATACAGCCATCACAACTGCCCATTTCCAGAACTTTTTTGTCACTCCAGACAGAAACTGTACCCATTAGAAAATAATTCCCTAATCTCTACATCCATCCCCAGCAGTCTCTGGTAATCTCTGTTCTACTTGCCATTTTGGATTGTTCACTGCTAGTGTATAGAAGAAATGAGATTTTTATGTGTTGCTTTTGTATTCTGCAACTTTACTACGTTAGCTTATTAGCTCTAATAGATTTTTTTTGTGTGTATAATCTTTAGAGTTTTTTTACATATAACATCAAGTTATCATGAACAAAGAAAATTTAACTTCTTCCTTGCAAATTTGGATGCCTTTTATTTCTTTTTCTTAGCTAATTTCTCTGATTAAAACTTCTAGGAGTTCCTGTTATGGCTCAGTGGAAATGAATCTGACTAGTGTCTATGGCTCCAATCCATGGCTCTGCTCAGTGAGTTAAGGATCCTGCATTGCTGTGTGCTGTGGTGTAGGTCGCAGCTCAATTCTTACCTAATTGCTCTGATTAGAACTTCTAGGCGTTCCCCTTGTGGCTCAATGGAAACGAATCTGACTAGTGTCCATGGCTTCGATCCCTGGCTCTGCTCAGTGGGTTAAGGGTCCGCTGTTGCCCTGAACCGTGGTGTAGGTTGAAGATGAGGCTCAGATCCCAAGTTGCTGTGGCTGTGGCATAGGCTAGTGGCTGCAGCTCCTATTTGACCCCTAGCCTGGGAACCTCCATGTGCCACGGTGTGGCCCTAAAAAGCTAAAAAACAAAGAACTTCTAGTACTTTGTTGAATAGATGTGGTGAAATGCGTTTTTGTCTTGTTCCTTGTCTTAGAGGAAGAGTTTTCAGTCATTCATCATGTAATATGATGTTAGCTATGGATTTTTAATATACGACTTTTATTGTATTGAGATTTTTCTCTTCTTAGTTTATTTGTTGTTTTTATCAAGTAAGAGTATTGAATTTTGACAAATACTTTTTCTACTTCATCAATTGAGATGATCTTTTTTTTTAAATTCATTCTATCAATCCAAATATTTTCTTCCCCATTTCTTTTCCCCTTTTTTTTTTCCGGGTAGTCTTATAAATACCTAACTTAGTCCATGTTCTCAATCAGGTTAACTGAAACTAAATGATGATGTAGGTGGTGGATTTGTTCTAGTAACTAGTGAGTACCAAATGTAGTTTATTCTTACTAGGTAGCTTGAGGTTTCTGATCATTTGCAACAATTTTTGTACTCTTCATATGAACTCTTAAGATTTTTGTGTATATATTGACAACCACAATATGAAATAAAGAAAAAGTAAAATGTCTTTGTAGTTAAGTTGCTTCTCTTTTAAATTAAACCATATTACCATGTTACAGAGTTCCTACACCCAAAAGAAGTTGCTTCATGATCTAACAGTAGATATTGGCCTTGGTAAAAGTTGTGTTCTGCAGCAATATAGGATTCCAATACAGTGCAGTATAAATGAAATTTTTTATAGTCTCATCTAGAGAAGCACCAGTGTGGTGGTGGAGGAGAGGATCAGCATTCAGAACTAAGGAAGGGCGTGTTCCTGTTGTGGCTCTGTGGGTTATGAACCTGACTAGTCTCCATGAGGATGCAAGTTGGATCCCTGGCTCTTCTCACTGGGTTAAGGATCCGGCATTGCCATGAGCTGTGGTGTAGGTCACAGATGTGGCTCAGATCCTGTGTTGCTGTGGCTGTGGTATAGGCTGGCAGCTGTAGCTCTGATTCGACCCCTAATCTGGGAACTTTCATATATGGCAAGTGCGGCCCTAAAAAAAGACTAAGGAAGGCATAACTTGAGTTCACTGTTTTTAGCCAGGTAGGTATTTCTACTGTATGAGGTT
Source organism: Phacochoerus africanus (assembly GCF_016906955.1). Taxonomy (NCBI): domain Eukaryota; kingdom Metazoa; phylum Chordata; class Mammalia; order Artiodactyla; family Suidae; genus Phacochoerus; species Phacochoerus africanus. The sequence goes on from NC_062552.1 coordinate 66,485,595, forward strand.
TAAGAGGGAAAAAAAGGGAAAGTAACTTACCAAGTTGAGAAAGAAGTAGGAGAGTATTGAGTACATGAGGAGAACAAAGGAAGCATTGTCTGTTTAGACTGCTGGAGTAAAGCCAAGGGTGCACATTATAAAGTTAGATGCCCTTTAAACTTTTAAAACTGTAGCTTGTAGGAGTTCCCTGGTGGCCTAGAGGTTATGGATTCAGTGTTGTCACTGCTGTGGCTTGGGTTCCATCCCTGGCCAGGGAGCTTCTGCATACCATGAGTATAGCCAAAAATAAATAAATAAATAAAACTAGCTTTTACTAAAATGGTGACCAGATTGACATTACCTATAATGAGAAAAGGGCAGGGTCTTAGCCCACAACAGGAAAAGACACAAAATTTATTAAAACATTACTTCCAGCAACTTTTCTTGTCTTTTTTTTTTTATGGAGGTTCCCAGGCTAGTGGTTGAATTGGATACAGCTGCCGGCCTGAGCCGAAGCCACAGCCACATGAGATCCAAGCCATGTCTGCACCCTGCACCCTAAGGATCACGGCAATGCTGGATCCTTAACCCACTGATTGAGGCCAGGTGTTGAACCCACATCCTCACGGATCCTAGCCAGGTTCATTACCCACTGAGCCACAAAGGGAACTCCTTGTCTTTCTAAGTTTGAAGAGCAAATAAAAAATTTTTTTCTGAGGAGTTCCTGTCATGGCACAGTGGAAATGGAATTCAACTAGGAGCCATGAAGTTGCGGGTTCAATTCCAGCCTCGTCAGTGGGTTAAGGATTCAGCGTTTCCATTGGCTGTGGTATAGTTTGCAGACGTGGCTTTCATCTGGCATTGCTGTGGCTGTGGCATAGGCTGGCAGCAACAGTTCCGATTAGACCCCTGCCTGGCCTGGGAACTTCCATATGCTGTGGGTGTGGCCCTCAGAAGACCAAAAAAAAACCAAAAAACAAAAAAACAACAAACCAAAAAACCAGAGCAGTAGAAAAGAGATTACATTCATTCTTTATTATGTATTAACAAGTCTCTGGGGGCTTGGGGTGGAAATGCTATAAAATTTGGTTATGATGATCATTGTACAACTATAAATGTAATAAAATTCATTGAGTAAACCCCCCCCCCCAAAACAAGTCTCTTCCTATTCTTAGAATAATTCTTGGGGAGTTCCTGTTGTGGTGCAGTGGAAATGAATCTGACTAGTAACCATGAGGTTGCGGGTTCGATCCCTGGCCTTGCTTGGTGGGTTAAGGACACGGTGTTACTGTGAGCTGTGGTGTAGGCTACAGACACTCAGCGTTGTTGAGGCTGTGGCATAGGCTGGCAGCTACAGCTCCAATTCGACCCCTGGGAATCTCCATATGCCATGGGTGTGGCCCTAAAAAGAAAATAAGAAAAAACTCTTGAAAGTTTTTTAATTTCTCATTTCGTTCTCATGTCTTTACTTTGGTATTTTAGTAAGTTTTTGGTGTGCTCAAAATTTGTCTAAATCTGTAACTGTTAAAATAGAACCTGAATCCAAACTCTCCGTTTCATTTTTGTCTTAGGCATGAATCATACAAAACTCAATATAGAGCAATGTTTGTCATGAATTGTTCTGTCAACAAAGAAGAGATTCTAAGATACAAAACCCCAGAGAACAGGAAGAAAAGGCGAGGCCATAAGAAGATGAAATCTAACCATGAAGATGCTGCAGAGCAGGCAGAGACCAATGTGGAAGAAATCTATCACCCAGTCATGTGCACTGAATGTTCCACTGAAGTAGCAGTCTACGACAAGGATGAAGTCTTTCATTTTTTCAACGTTTTAGCAAGCCATTCCTAAATAGCTAAGTTGGCATTTAGTTGCCCAGTATTATGGTGGTGCAAATATGGACATATTTGCCTGCTCATCTCAAGTGACATTCGAAATTGTTATTTGAGGGAACAGTGTTTTATCTTTATCTTTTTGAAAGAAAATGGTTATCAACCTTCATCCTTCTCCCTCAAAAAATTTTTTTCCCTCAGCTTTGATGGGACTCATTATTCATACCCTTTTTGATAGATATTTGGAAATTGGGGCTTTTTATTTATTAAAGCTCTTTAGAATTAAAATATGCTAGAGTTATAAGTAACCTTTGTTTCAGAGTGTTTTTATTTTTTATTTTGGATATATTCTTGCTGTGGTTAAACTGGAAACTATTTTCTGACTTTTGTGTTGTTTTTGGTAAGAAGTATCTTTATTTAGCTTCTACTCCACAGGATGGAGTAACAATATTTAGTAACTGTTACAGTTTACTTGGAGTTAGTATTGGGGTGCCTTGAGCAATTAACATAGGTCTTTCCCTAAGTATTCTGAACTTAATGAATTAATATGGTAAAATAGAAATTTTTGGTAAGGAAGAGCAACCTTACCTTCCAGGCTTAGACTTGAAAATTATTTTTTTTGTGGCTGCACCTGTGTCATATGGAAGTTACCAGGCCAAGGACTGAATGCCAGATCCTTTAACCCACTGTGCCTGGCTGGGGATTGAACCCTTACCTCTGCATGCAGTGATCCAAGATACTGCAGTAGGATACTTAACCCACTGCACCACAGTGGAAACTCCAGCCTTAAAAATTCTCTTGTTGGGGAGTTCTCGTCTTGGCTCAGTGGTTAACAAATCTGACTAGGAACCATGAGGTTGCGGGTTCGATCCCTGCCCTTGCTCAGTGGGTTAAGGATCTGGCATTGCCGTGAGCTGTGGTGTAGGTCGCAGATGCGGCTTAGATCCCACGTTGCTGTGGCTCTGGCATAGGCCAGCAGCTACAGCTCTGATTAGACCCCTAGCCTGGGAACCTCCATATGCTGTGAGAGTGGCCCAAGAAATGGCAAAAAGACCAAAAAGAAAAAAAAATTCTGTTGCTGCCTCTTGTAGTACTATTTATTCTGGAATTTCTGTTGCAGCAACCGAGATATATTTGTTTTTGCTATTAATAATAGAAAAATCATTAGTGGCAGCTTGAAGGAAATCGCATTATAGGCTTCTGTCCATTTTAGCCGTTTAAAACATTATGATTGGACTGTTTCCAAAAACAACATTAGGAAACTCCGGGTCCTCTTATTTTAATAGAGACGTGATAGAGTGGAAAGAAGTCAGGAAATATGTTTTAATTCAGGCTATACCATGGTAATCTTTGGCAAGTCTGTATGTCATTTCTCATTTATAAAATGGAAAGATTACACTAGAGCAGTGATTCTCTACAGAGGTCAGGGCTCGACAGCTTGAGCGGTGCCTCCACATCCACTCTCAGAGAAAGAGAAACCTCTGGAAGGGAAAACATATGCTTCCCATCACCTTGCCTTCTGCACTTTTTAAAAGCTACACATAAGGTGAGTTGGAACCAGTGATGGTGTGGTGTTCATAGGAGCTGGGTGGAGGCAAAAAAATGATAAAGAATATGCTTTCAGGAAATGTCCAAGTAGATGTCTGATAATTTATATGAATGCTGGTATCTTTCTAATTGGAAATAATACATATACTTATTTTTTTAAAATTTTCTTTATAGTTGATTTACAATGTGCCAATTTCTGCTGTATAGCAAATGACTCAGTTACACACACATACATATATACACACATTCTTTTTTTTGGTCTTTTTGTCTTTTTGCCTTTTCTGGGGCCGTTCCTGCGGCATATGGAAATTCCCAGGCTGGGGTCTAATCGGAGCTGTAGCCACTGGCCTACACCAGAACCACAGCAATGTGGGATCTGAGCAGCTCACAGCAACGCCGGATCATTAACCCACTGAGCAAGACCAGGGACTGAACCCACAACCTCATGGTTCCTAGTTGGATTCGTTAACCACTGCGCCACGACGGGAACTCCCTATACACACATTCTTTAAAAAATTTTTTTTTTCTATCACTGTTTCAGCAGATTTGGTATCTTTCCCTGTGCTATACAGTAGGACCTTATTGTTTATCCATTCTGAATGTAATAGTTTGCTTGTGTTTACCCCAAACTCCCAGTCCATCCTACTCTCTCCTGCCTCCCTCTTCTCAACCACAAGTCTGTTCTCTATGTCTGTCAGTCGTTTTCTGTTTTGTAGCTAGGTTTATTTGTGTTATATTTTAGATTCCACATATGTTATATGGTATTTGTCTTTCTCTTTCTGACTTAGCTAGCATGAGAATCTCTAGTCGCACCTATGTTGCTGCAGATGGCATTATTTTGTTCATTTTTTTGGCTGAGTAGTATTCTATTGTGTATATATACTACATCTAATCCATTCATCTGTCAATGGACATTTAGGTTGTTTCCATGTCTTGGCTATTGTGAATAGTGCTGTTATGAACATAGAGGTACATATATCATTTTGAATTATATTCTGTCCTGATATATGCCCAGGAGTGGTTTGTTGGATCATATGGTAATTCTACTTTTAGTTTCTGAAGTACCTCCATACTGTTTTCTATAATGGTTGTACCAGGAAATGGGATTAAGATGGTGAATTAGAAGGACGAGCTAAACTTCTCTCATAAAAACAACAGAATTACAACCAAATGCTGAACAACCTTCAACCAAATGGACTGGAAACTTTCATAAAGATACCCTACTCCAGAAGAAAAAGAGAAGGCCACATCAAGATGGTAAGAGGGGTGATTACGTGATAAAAGCAACCCTATACCTGCCAGGTGGTGAGCCCACAGACTGGAAAGTAACTGTATCACAGAGATCACCTATAGGAGTGAGAGTTCTGAGCCCCACATCAGGTCCCCACTCCTGGGGATCTGGAATTGGGAGAAAGAACCCCTAGAGCATCTGGCATTGAAGGCCAGGAAACCCCATTCTTGAAAGGCGCAGGAAACCCCATTCCTGAAAGGCGCACACAGGCTTTCATGTGCACTGGGTTCCAGGGCAAAGCAGAGGCTCCATAGGAATCCCGGTCAGACCTGACTGCAGTTCTTGGAGGATCTCCTGGGAAAACGGGGTGACTGTGGCTGGTTGTGAGGGAAGGACATTGCAGGCAGAGGTCTCAGGAATATTTATAAGCATGTATTCCTCTAGAGGTGGCCATTTTGGGAAAATCTGGCCCTACCCATCAGCACTGAGGAGCCAAAGGCCAAACAACAATCCAGGTGGGATCACAGCCCCACCTGCAGTTAACAGGCTGCCTAAAGACACAGGCACATAACCACCTCTAATCACACCCAAAGACAAAACCCCATCCACCAGAGGGATAGAAATAAGCCTCACCCACCAGTGGGCAGGCACCAGTCCCTCCCATCAGGAAGCCTACAGCTAGCCCCGTAGCAACTTCAGCCACACCAAAAACCTACAAAAATAAAAAAGGCAGAGAACTATTAACTCAGATAAGAGAACAAGAAAAACCCCCAGAAAAACAGCTAAGTGAGCTGGAGATATCAGCCTCCAGGAAAAAGACTTTAGACTGGTGATGCTGAAGATGATGCAAGACATTGGAAATAAACTGGAGGCAAAGATTGATAATTTACAGCAAATATTGAGCAAAGAAATACAAGATTTAAAACTTAAGTAAGCAGAGATGCAAAATATAATAACTGAAATAAATTCATTAGAGGCAACCAACAGCAGAATACAGGAATAAGCTAGGTGGAGGATAGTCTAGTGGAAATCACTGATGCAGAATAGAAAAGAAAAAAAAATGGAAAAGTAATGAAGACAGTCTAAGAGAATTCTGGGACAATGTTAAATGCACCAACATCCATATTATAGGGGTGACAGAAGAAGAAGAGAGAGAGAGGGACAGAAAAATATTTGCCAAAACTTCCCTAACATGGGAAAAGAACCTATCACTCAAATCCAGGAAGCACAATGAGTACCATATAAAATGAACTCAAGGAGGAACACCCTGAGACACATATTAATCAAACTGACCAAAATTATAATGGTTGTACCATCTTACATTCCCACCAACAATGTAGGAGGGTTTCATTTTCTCTACAACCTCTCTAGCATTTGTTATTTGTAGACTTATTAATGATAGCCATTCTGACCTGTGTGAGGTGGTACCTCATTGTAGGTTTGATTTGCATTTCTCTAATAATTAGTGATGTTGAACATATTTTCATGTGCCCCCTGGCCATCCATATACGTCTTCTTTGGAGAAATGTCTGTTTAGGTTTTGTGCCCATTTTTCGATTGGGTTGTTTGTTTTTTGTTGTTGAGTTGTGTGAGTCGTTTGTATATTTTGGAGATTAAGCCCTTGTTGGTTGCATCATTTGCAGATATTTTCTCCTATTCTGTAGGTTGTCTTTTTTTTTTTTTTTAATGGTTTCCTTTGCTGTACAAAAGCTTATAAGTTTGATTAGGTCCCATTTGTTTATTTTTGTTTTTATTATTTATTTATTTATTTATTTATTTATTTTTCCTTTTTGGGGCCAAACCCATGGCATATGGAGGTTCCCAGGCTAAGATCAAATCAGAGCTACCGCTGTCGGCCTACTCCACAGCGACAGCAACACAGGATCCAAGCCGAGTCTGAGACCTACACCACAATTCACAGCAATGCTGGATCCTTGACCCACAGATCGAGGCCAGTAACCTCATGGTTACTTGTTGGATTTGTTTGTGCTGTGCCACAATGGGAACTCCCTGTTTTTTTTTTTTTTTAATTTAGTTTATTTTTGGTTTTTATTTATTTGTTTGTTTTTTTAGGGCGACACCTGTGGCATATGGAGGTTCCCAGGCTAAGGGTCAAATGGGAGCTGTAGCTGCTGGCCTGTGCCATACCACAGCAATGCCAGATCTGAGCCACATCTGCAACCTATACCACAGCTCACATCAGCGCTGGATCTTTAACCCACTGAGTGAGGCCGGGGATGAAACCTGCATCCTCATGGATACTAGTCAGATTCATTTCCACTGAGCCATAACAGGAACTCCTATTTTTGTTTTTATTTCTATTGCCTTGGGAGACTTATCTAAAAACATTAATAAGATTTATGTTGGAAAATGTTTTGCCTATGTTATCTCTAGGAGTTTGATGGTGTCATGTCTTATGTTTAAGTCTTTTTTTTTTTTTTTTTTTTTCAGGGCTGCACCTGCTGCATATGGAGATTCCCAGGCAAGGGGTCAAATCAAAGCTGTTGCTGCCGGCCTACGCCAGAGCCACAGCAATGCCAGATCTGAGCCGTGTCTGTGACCTACACCACAGCTAACAGCAATGCCGGAGCCTTAACCCACTGAGTGAGGCCAGAGAGTGAACCCGAAATGCCATGGTTCCTAGTCGGATTCGTTTCCACTGCACCAAGATGGAAACTTCTTTTAACATTTTCTTTTTTTTTGGTCTTTTTATGTTTAAGTCTTTAAGCCATTTAGAGTTTATTTTTGCGCATTCTCTGAGGTTGTGTTCTAATTTCATTGATTTACATAAGCAGTCCAATTTTCCCAGCACCAGTTGCTGCAGAGACTATCTTCTTCCATTTATTTATTTATTTATTTATTTTACAGCTGCACCTGTGACATATGAAATTTCCCCAGCTAGGGGTCAAATCATAGCTGCAGCTGGTGGCCTACATCACAGCCACTATGGCCATAGCTACAGCAACACCAGATCCACGCCACATCTGCAACGCTGGGTCCTTAGCCCACTGAGTGAGACTAGGGATTGAACCCTCATCCTCACAGAGACAATATCAGGTCCTTAACCCGCTAAGCCACAGTGGGAACTCCTATCTCAGTTTTATTCTTTATTTTATTTTTTTGGCCAATCCACAGCATGTGGAGTTCCCCTGTTGTGAATCAGATCTGAGCTGAGGCAGTGCTGGATCCTTTAACCCACTGTGCCGAGCCTAGGATTGAACCTGCATCCTGGTAAGGCAGAGAGGCCGCTTATCCCATTGTGCCACAGCAGGATCTTCTTTACCTCAGTTTTAGAGAATAGCTTTGAGTATATCTTCTGTTCCTTTGTTTTCTTAGGATGCCATTATCTATAATTTGATTGCATTCAGATTATTCAGCTATCATAGTGCTTTTCAGCATAGCCTTTTCATGTTTTATAATTTTGTTTTTCTCTAATCTTTTGTTAAACAGCTACACATGAACCTTTAAAAGACCACTTGTAGCTTTTTTTTTTTTTTTTGGTCTTTTTGCCATTTCTTGGGCCCCTCCCTCGGCATATGGAGGTTCCCAGGCTAGGGGTCGAGTCGGAGCTGTAGCCCCCAGCCTATGCCAGAGCCACAGCAACGCAGGATCCGAGCCTCATCTGCGACCTACACCACAGCTCACGGCAATGCTGGATCGTTAACCCACTGAGCAAGGGCAGGGATCGAACCCGCAACCTCATGGTTCCTAGTCAGGTTCGTTAACCACTGCGCCACGACGGGAACTCCCCACTTGTAGCTTTAACCTACCCCAATTCCTTTTTTTTTTTTGGCCACCTGTGTGGTATGCAGAAGTTCTCAGGCCGGGGTTGAACCATGACACAGCAGTGACAACACTGTATCCTTAACTTGCTGTACCACGAGGGAACTTCCTTTCCTCACTTTCATTCAAGTTAGATCACTAATAACTGGTTCTAATGCTTTCTCTCAAAAGAATGTTCCTCTCTTTTACTTAAGCATTAACCATCATGAAAGTCATCTTCCTCAGTAATTTTTTTTTTTCTTTCTGGGGCCTCACCTGAAATTCCTAGGCTAGGGGTCAAATTGGAGCTATAGCTGCCAGCCTACACCACAGCCACAGTAACTCCCGGGATCCGAGCCACATCTGTGACCGACAGACACCACAACTCACGGTAATGCTGATCTCCCACCACTGAGCAAGGCCAGATATTGAACCCGCATTCTGATGGGTACTAGTTGGATTTGTTTCTGCTGCGCCATAGCAGAACTGCCTAATTTTGTTTTTCCTTCCTCAGTAATTTTATCCAAAGGTAAATAATCACTAGTTTTGCTACAATGAGAGAAATGGGAAAGCTTACTCATTCTTTTTTTTCTTTTTTCTTTTGGTCTTTTTAGGGCTGCACCCTCAGCATATGGAGGTTCCCAGGCTAGGGGTCTAATTGGAGCTGTTGCTGCTGGCCTACGCCAGAGCCATAGCCACGCCAGATCCAAGCCTCATCTGCAACCTACTCCACAGCTCACAGCAACGCCAGATCACCGGTGAGGTCAGGGATCGAACCCACAACCTCATGGTTCCTAGTTGAATTTGCTTCTGCTGTACCATGATGGGAACTCCAGTCATTTTTAAAAATAGTCCTGCTTTGGGGATTATGCCTAGAAAATGTTACCCTTTCCTGCCCTTTTATACTTCATCTCTTTTTTGTTTTTCAAATTTCTCATTGGTCCATTTGGAATTTATTCTAGCTTGAAATTCTATTTAATGTACAAATTTGGAGGACACTAACATTTCATAATATCATGTTTGCTATCTACTACATCTCTTCATTGTTAAAAATCTTTTTGTTTTTGTAAACTTGTAAAATTTACCACACGTTTTCAAAGTTCCCCTCTGGATATTTTTCTTTTGCTTTTTGCTACTACAAATTGGATCTTTTGTCCATTGTATTTTCTAAGAGGCAGTAGTTGGAGGAAAGCCATTGATTGTTATAAGCAATCGCTCTGTTTTATAACTCATTACTGTGTTGAACTTTGAGTTCTAGAAGTTTTTCAGATGACTTTCCTGGGTTGCCCTCCTCTTACCGTGGGCAGTCCTTCTCCATTGGTGTTCAGGACATTGCACTGCCCTGTTCCTCCATGAATACACTCTCGCTTTGTTGCTTTCTTTCTTTCTTTTTTTTTGCTTTTGTAGGGCTGCACCCATGGCATATGGAAGTTCCCAGGCTAGGGGTTGAATCCGAGCTATAGCTATTGGCCTACACCACAGCCACAGCAGTGGGGTATCTGAGTTGCGTCTGCAACCTACACCACAGCTCAGAGCAACACTGGATCCCTGACCTACTGAGCAAGGCCAGGGATTGAATCCATATCCCCATGGATACTAGTTGGATTCATTTCTGCTGTGCCACAACGGGAACCCCCTTTGGTGCATTTTTACTTCTTTTCCTCTAGGCCTTTTCATTCTCCAAGCTTGTGTTTTAGCCAGTGAAGGCATAGTCTCTTGGGGATTTCACCCACTTTAAAAAAAATTCTGTCTCAGGAGTTCCCTGGTAGCTTAATGGATAAGCATTCAGCATTGCCATTGCTGTGGCTTGGGTTTGATTCTTGGCTCAGGAACTTCTGCATGCTGCAAGCATGGCCAAAAAAAAAAAAAAAGAAAAAAAAAGAAAATTTAAACATTTTAAAAAAGCAAAAGGGAAAATGAGAGTTCCTGTTGTGGTGCAGCAGAAACAAACCTGACTAGGAACCATGAGCTTGTGGGTTTGATCCCTGGCCTTGCTCAGCAGGTTAAGGATCTGGTGTTGCCGTGAGCTATGGTGTAGGTCAAAGACATGGCTTGGATCTGGTGTTGCAGTGGCTGTGGCGAGGATCAGCAGCTGTAGCTCTGATTAGACCCCTAGCTTAGGAACCTCCATATGCTGCAGGTTTGGCCCTAAAACGCCAAAAAAAAACCCCATCCCAACTCCCCCACTAAAAAAACCAACAAACAACAGAAAAAGGAAAACACAGACCAATGAAGAGGAAGGGAAAAGAAAAATGTTCCCTAGGTACCTGGTGGCTCAGTGAGTTGAGGATCCTGCCTTGTCAGTGCTGCCATATGGGTTCAATCCCTGGCTCTGGAGCTTCCACACGCCGTGGGTTTAACCTCCCCCCCTGCAAAAAAGTTCAGTCTCATTGTTAGTGGTTCTGAAGTCTATTTTGAGCCTTGACTCTAATTCTGGAGAAACACTGGATTTTCGTAGGACCTCGCAAAAACTAAAACTGAATGGAGTTCCCATTGTGGCTCAGCGGAAACGAAGCTGACTAGGAACCATGAGGTTGCAGGTTCGATTCCTGGCTTCGCTCAGTGAGTTAAGGATCTGGCATTGCCGTGAGCTGTAGTGTAGGTCATAGACATGGCTCGGATACCAGGTTTCTGTGGCTGTGGCTGGCAGCTGTAGCTCTGATTAGACCCCTAGCTTGGGAACCTCCATATGCTGCAGGTGTAGCCCTAAAAAGCAAAGCAAAACAAAACAAAATGAGTGAATGGGCTACTGTAGGATTCCTTTATACCAGTTGTGGTATCCACTTCCTAGGTGTGTAGGTTTAAAATTTTCTGTTTCCCACTTCCGCTTAATTATCAAGGCTTTTTTCTTCTTCTTCCTTTCAAATGTCCCATACTCATCTATCATTTCCTTCCAGTCACACCAAGTCCAGGTCATTTCCATCTCTCAGGGACCATTACATCCACCTGCCAGCTGTTTTCTTACTCCCAGTCCCCTCCTCCGCCCCTTCACTGATTCATTGACTCAACATGCAGCAAGCTCCTTGCAGCCTGGGATTGTGTCAGGTGATAGGAATTTGCAGACAGGGACATGCTGTCAACAAGTTGAGATGAATGGGGGAAACAGGTTGTTCCAACCCTCACAATATTGTGTGGTGTGTGCCATGGCAGAAATGTAACACCAGGTGCCACCAGAGTATAAAAAAGGGAGGACTAGGGACAGCTCTGGAGAGAAGATAATGTTTGAGCTGAGTCTTACAGGATCAATATGAACTGACTAGGAATTCAGCTCTCTGAGGTTGTTAACTTTGTTAGATCAAACTCCTCTTTGGGAAAGTTTTTCTCTCTGAATGCAAATTTCCCATATACCGTATTATTATTTTTTAATAGTAGACTTTAAGTCTCTTTGCTATTTTTGCATTTCAATCATTGTAATTCAAGCGTGGAATCAAATTTCAAGCTAACAAATGGCTAGATTTACTAAGAAACTAAACCTTGGGTATAAATTTGCCAATCTTTCATATATCTCAAATATTATACTATCTAGATTGTTATGATAGGATTCTAGAAATCAACAAGTCTCTCATAAATTATGATGCTGTTTTAGCCCATTCACAGATCTGTAATCTGACAAGAGTCAGGTTTACTAACCCACTGCAATGAGGGAGGCTACACACTCGAGGACCAAAGGACAGAGTTAATATAGGATTTGAAGGAAGGGTGGAGGCAACATTTAAATGAAGCAGTATTTTGACAAGATGAACACAAAACAGGGCTTATGTGGTCAGTATCAGCTTTAAACTATGAAGTGAGCTCAGAGTGATGTTTCCTGGGAAACTAAAAATTTAGATATGGCGTGCTGTGTCCACAACCCACCCCTTTCTCCAGTTCTGCACCTGAGTGTAAATCAAGACTGCTTGTCTGTGTGAAAGTGACAAGGATTCTCAATCAGAGATGGACTGTTTCATTTTAAAGATAAAATTTCAAACAGCAAAGTCTCTGATAGTCTATGATTTTCGAGAACAAAAGCTTTCAGTAAGAAAGCAGTAGTCATGCAAAGGAAGGGTGTTGTGTTGATACTTAACAGCTGGACTATGTCATGGGGAGACACTTTTCTTATTATTTTGCAGCTGCCTCTGTGTCTATTATCCTAACCTGAGCAATGGCAAGGCAGATTTAAAATTTTCTCCATCTTACCAAACTGTGGCTTTTTCAGTGCTCCTGTCGCCATAAGGCAGGATCTCTTGACAAAAGGCAAAGAGGTCTGATGAAGGCACGTGCTCCTCTGTGAAGCCTATGGTTGGTGGGTCTCCATGCTCCTGGCGTCAGCTGCTTACCTCTGTAATAGAGTGGTATGTAATCATCTGTTATGAATCTGAGCTGTGAGCTTCTTGAACACCTGGCCTTTCAAAGTCTCCCTTTGTCCTCCCAATCTGGCCCACCTTGTCAAGTGAACTCACAGGTGAGTTATCAGGGTTGCTCTCCCCCAAGTTTCTACCCATCGGCCACTCTTTCAACACATCCAAGGTGGGGGTAACAAGCACCACCTGTCCCAGGAAATGTGGACTCCTGGGCTTGCTTGATCAGTGAAGAAGCGGGGCGGGGTGGGGTGTGTGTGCAAATTTGCATACGTGTCAAAATCAGCTCACGTGAGCCTTTACACATCGCCTTAAGACATGTTCTGAGCTTCTGGCCTCATCTCTGGTCTAGCGTTGACAAGCAAGCCTCTCCTTTAGCTATGCAGGTGTGGCCCTGACGCTCCCGCCAGGCTCAGGCTGTCATGCATGGGAAAGAGTGATGACGCTTTCTCGGAAGAGCCTTAACTAAAACGCAAACAGGTAAGCAACAGTCAAGGACTTTTCAATTCATGATTTAAAAGGAGCAGTCTCATACTTAAACTCTTAGCCTCTGGAGTTCCTGCCCTGGTGCAGTGGGTTAAGAATCTGCCTGCAGTGCCTTAGGTCACTGCGGAGGTGTGGGTTACATCCCAGCTACTGCAGTGGGTTAAAGAAGTTACAGTGGAATGCTGCAGGTGCAGCCATAAAATATAAAAACCAAAAACTCTTAGCCTCTTAAACTACTTTCATTGGTGTGTAACCCATCCTTGTTGTCACAGAAGTAGTGAACAAGTCACTTTAAAGGCTTTCAAGTTATTAACACAACGTTGTAAATCAACTATACTTCAATAAAATTAAAAAAAATAAAGAAGCAAAGTCTCTAAAGTTAAATTACCCTTTCTTGGGTGTTAAACTGCCAAGTGCTTGACCCAAGATTCCTATGCACATACAGAAATGCCAGCTTTTATAGGGTCAAGGTACAAAGGCCATGGTGAGTTCCTTTCTCCTTTTATTGGAGTAAATTTCTTTCTAAAGTAACTTCAGGGATTTCCCATTGTGGCGCAGTGGAAACAAATCTGACTAGGAACCATGAGGTTGCGGGTTCAATCCCTGGCCTTACTCAGTGGGTTAAGGATCCAGCGTTGCCATGAGCTGTGGTGTAGGCTGCAGATGTAGCTCAGATCTGGCATTGCTGTGGCTGTGGTGTAGGCCGGCAGCTGTATCTCTGATTGGACCCCTAGCCTGGGAACCTCCATATGCTGCGGGTGCAGCCCTAAAAAATAAAATAAAAATAAAATAAATAAAGTAACTTCAGTTTCTGGTTCAGAATTGTTTTTTTTTTTTTTGGACCAAATATAGCAGTCTTAACTATCTGCATCCACAATATAATCATGATACACTAGTTGCCAAGGCAGTTTTCCACTTTATAAAAATAGGATAAATGATTCATAGGGAGGATCTTTGTCAAAATGTATCTTGTGCCTTAAGTAGCTTTTACCTGGGAATCTCAAGAGAGCTTTACACAGATAATTCCAACTAGCATGGAAGGTGCTGTTTGCCAAAGCATTTTCAGTAAAAGAAGGCTCTTCTATCTTTTTTTTTCTTTTTCAAAAAAATTTTATTGGTATCTAGTTGACTTATAAATGTTGTGTTAGTTTCAGGTGTGTAGCAAAGTGATATATGTGTTACACATATACATCTCTCCATTCCTTTTAAGTTTCTTTTTCTATTTATTATAGAGTATCAAGTAGATTTCCCTGTGCTATACACATGCTTGTTATTTATTTTATATATAGCAGTGTGTATGTTAATCCCAACCACCTAATTTATCCTTCCTGCCAGTTTCCCCTTTGGTAACCATGACTTTGGTTTTGAGTCAGTTTCTGCTTTGTAAATAGTTCTTTTGTATTATTTTTTATTAGATTCCACATTTAAGTTATAGCGTATGATATTTGTCTTCCTCTGTCTGACTTATTTCACTTAGTATGATAATTTCTAGGTCCATCCATGTTGCTGCAAGTGGCATTATTTCATTCTTTTTAATGGCTGAATAATATTCAAATATCTATCTATTTATATATGTACCACATCTTCTTTATCTACTCCTCTGTTGATGGACATTTAGGTTGTTTCTGTCTTGACTATTGTAAATAGTGCTACTGTGAACTTTTTGAATTATGGTTTTTCTCTAGATACTCACTTATCTTCATCTTTAGGTAGGGCCTAAAGGATTGCTCGTTATCACCGCAGTTCTTAGAATTTTTTTTTTTTGGCTTTTGTTCTTTTTAGGGCTGCACCCGTGGCATATGGAGGTTCCTAGGCTAGGGGTCTAATCGGAGCTGTAGCTGCCAGCCTACACCACAGCCACAGCAACGCCAGATCTGAGCCACATCTGTGACGTACACCACACCTCATGGTAATGCCAGATCCTTACCCGACTGAGTGAGGCCAGGGGTCAGTCAGCCTGTGTCCTCATGGATGTTAGTCAGAATTGTTTCTGCTGAGCCATGATGGCAACTCCTTAATTTTAATTTTTATCAACTAATATATAAACTCTTTTAAGAATAAAATAGTATTGGGAGTTGCCATTGTGGTTCAGCGAGTTAAGAACCTGACTAGTGTCCATGAGGACACAGGTTCTATCCCTGGCCTCATTCAGTGGGTTAAGAACTGGGCGTTGCCGTGAGCTGTGGTGTAGGTCGCAGACGTGGCTCAGATCTAGCATTGCTGTGGCTGTGATGTAGGCCAGCAGCTGCAGCTCCCATTGAAACCCTCCTAGCCTCCTATGCCTCTGATGCAACTCTAAAAAAAAAAAAAAAAAGAAATAGTATTAAATGCAATAAAAACAGTGTTTCCCTCCCCTAGCTATGGTACTGCTACCAGAGGCATCTTCTACTAATTTAAATGTTTTTTTCTGTCATTCACTTCTATCTAAAAAATATATACCAAGGATTCTTGACTCATCCATTTTATTTTATTAAAAAAAATTTTTTTTTTTCTTTTTCGGCTGCATCTGTGCCATATGGAAGTTCCTGGGCCAGAACTCATTACCTACTACCTGGACTTTGTTTCTCAAGTTATACCCTGTTTAACCCTAGTGTGTTGCCCAGTATTAATAGGTGTTCTACAACGACCATAACAACACAGATGCTTTGGTCAAATGAGTTTGCAGCACACTGGGTTGAACAAAGTTTACTGCAGGACTTCTAAGAGGAGCTAATATGGCTAATATGCACATATAACTCCCCACAAAGATGACCCCCCACCTTTCTTTTGAGAACACCAGTGTTCCTTGGAACATGTTGGCCAGTCCTGAACTAGGGTTATTTCCATAATTGCCTGATGGGGTTTTCCCTGTCTCCAGTCTCTTCCCCCCTAAACCCATGATTTATATTGTTGCCACACTTCCTTCCAGCTCACAGAGCCAATCTTGACAGTTCAGTTCTCAGAATGCTTCCCCATTTTCATGAAAAATACAGTCCATCCTCAAGATCCTCACAATCTTCCATGTTTTGTCCCTAACAGACTTCCCTACTCACTCTCGCAACATTTCCGCATGCACTTGCATGTTTTGGCTACATCAGTCGTGAATTTTACCTCAGAGAGCCTCCGGGCTTACAGGGTAGCTGGAAAGTCCTGTTCCTACTCTTCTTTCACCCAGTATGTTTTCCCCTTACTTCTCACCACCCTCTATGAAGCTCTCCCTGTTCCAATTCCTTACCTGGGGGCCACACATACTGGAATGACTTACTCCCTCTCCTGTGCTTCCATCTTTTTGTCTGTGATTATGTTCGACTTAGTCCATTCAGCCTTTTAGCTTGTTGTTTTACTGGTAGAACTGACGATCCTTCAGGGCAAGGCCCTGTCTCATTTTATCATTTAAGGATGTGTCTCATTGTGGAAATAGACAATGAAAACTCATTTTTAAAAAATCAGAAAAGAAAGCACTCTTTGGGGGTCTAACCTGAAACAGTGAGATGTACCCATATGGTTAACATTATTGAGGAGTTGATTTCTCAGTTTCTAGGTTATTTGCCACCTTATTAATATCCTCCCATCCAAAATGAGAAAGAAGAAAAAAGAAAAAAAAATCTCCACCATCTACATCACCTTCCAGCAGCTTTATCCCCTTCCAGATCAGAGTGAAAGGAAGAAGAGTAAGATTACTGTAAGATTTCCTGCTACTTAGTAATTAAAAAAAATACTTACCTGGAAAAAAGGTTGAACTGGGGGTTTTAGATTCCATTAGTTTTTTCAAGAATTCCTACCCCTCATTGGCAACATAGTGTCTAATTGCATGTTGCTAGATGCATATTTTGTTTATTAAGCCACTGAAATGCTGGCCCAAAACTCTTTCCCAGTGATACTCTAAACTGGTAAAGCATTGTGACTCTGAGGCCTAAAAGGAATTTGAGATTGGGTAGAGTTTATCTTTTAAAATTCAAGTGTCGTAAATGAAAACACCCACAAAATCAAACTCCAATTGCTACTCAGATCAACGTAGTTAACTTTGAAGTGGAAACCTCATCAGGAAGACTTTATGCTAATGCAAAATGAAAAAACAGCAGTCTGTTCTTCCTGTGGGTCGCTTGTATAGTCAACCCAGGCTGCTCTCATGCCAACACAGCGGAGATGCTTGTGGCAGGAGGATGCGCCTCCTGGTCAGTCTTGCAGGATGACCGGCTTCTTCTTGAAAAGCTTTATTCTATGACGTTTGACCCTTTTGTGGTTTTCTGCCTGTATCTCTGGCCTCCCCTTATTATACCACATTGGTTCTTCCTCCTTCTTCTGACTTAAATGTTGGAGTTGGAGGTCCTTCTGGGTGTGGCCTCAGTCTTTCTGGGCTCCAGACACATGAGCCAATGGACTACATGGTTCCTCTACCTTGATGTCTTATTTGCATCTAAAGCCCATCATGGCCACTCAGCTCCTCTACTGTCCCCCTCCCACTTTGGCACACTTGACCTGGATGACTTGTATTTATCCTTGATGCTTCATCTTGATTTATTCAATAAATACTGACTGAGTGCCTAATACGTGCTTAAATGTCCCATCCTCAGGAAAACCTCATCTGATGTCCCAGATGAGGTTAGGAGCTCCTGTTATCAGGTAAACCATGTCCTTCTCATTAGACTACTTATCACTATGGAAGTTACAGAATTAAAAAAAATGTCTCTCTGGAGTTCCTGCCATGGCGCCGTGGGTTAGGAATCCAACTGCAGCAGCTTGGGTCACTGTGGAGGTATGGGTTCAATCCCTGGGCAGGTGCAGTGAGTTAAAGGACCTCGCATTGCTATAGCTGCTGCTTGTTCAATTCCTGGCTCGAGAACTTCAATTTGCCTCCACCGTGGCCATAAAATTAAAAAAAAATTACCTATTAAACTTAAGATCCACAAGGGTAGAGATAATGTCTAATTATCACTTCTCTCCAGTGCCTAGAATAGTGCTTGGTACATAGAAGGTGCTCAAAATAAATGTTTGCAGGGTGCATGGGCGTAAAAGGACTTAATGGAATTGCTTATAATCTAGTTGAAGAAAGAATTTCTTTTCACATATAACAGATGTTTACAAAGCAATGTGGACAAGGATGTGGTTAGACTCTATTTGTAAGTCCTGTTCTGTCCTAACTCTATGATTCTTATCCTCACATCCAAGTTACTATTAGCATTCTATACATTCTGGGGTAATGCAAAGCAGGGGCACAATCAGATTTGGGCATGGCTAATTTGGGAATATTTCCAGATTCAAATAGATGAATTTAAAGCTCACCTTAGCAGAGTTTCTCAGTCTGGGTATTACTAACGTCTTAGGATCTCAGATAATTCTTTGCTTGGAGAGCTGTCCTGTGCATTGTAGGATATTCAGCAGCATCCCTGGCCTCTACCCACTTGATGCTAATAGCAACTCTTCATCCTGGGGTTGAAGATAGTTGCCAGATAGTCCCTGGGGGGCAAAAATCACCCCTGGATGACAACCACCAACTGGCAGAAGGAGAATACATCAGGCTGCCTGAGGGAGAAGCTTCCGGGAGGATAGCATTTGTAGAGGCACCAAGCTGGGAATGAGCAGATCATGCCGAGAAAATGGCAAGATTCTCTTGGTTGGAATGGGAAGTGCCAGGATAGAAAGCTGGTCAAGCTGGGGGAGAGAGCTGAATTCTGTTCAGAAAGGGTTGTTGGGGACATCAATGTGATTTTGAAAAATGCAGGTTCTGGGGAAGAAATAAGTAATGAAAGTCAAGAGCAGCCAGCTGAGGAAATAATGTAACAAAAAGAGCTCCTTGAGGAATGGGTGGTGGTCTTCGCTGGGCTGAGTGCCTCCTGTCTGTGGGGGCAGGGAGGGCAGTAACACCCCGGTAATGTCTCTCAGAGTAGACGGAACACTCCGCAGGATCCGTGTGAGTCTTCCCTAGCATGGTGCCTGCCCCGCATCTTGACGAAGTTCACAGACTGTCTTAGCCGGGTTGACCCGAGGAGGAGGAAGGAAAAAGCCAGCAGAGAAGGCGAAAATCTTCCGGGTTGTTGGTTTGATGTATGTCTTATTAAGTACTTAGGAGGCTAATAGTGCATCAGACATTTGCTTTTTTTTTCTAGTCATCAAATTTTTTTGTCTTTTTTTTGCTATTTCTTTGGGCCTCTCCCGCGGCATATGGAGCTTCCCAGCCTAGGGGTCGAATCGGAGCTGTAGCCCCCGGCCTACGCCAGAGCCACAGCAAAGCGGGATCTGAGCCGCGTCTGCAACCTACACCACAGCTCACGGCAACGCGGGATGGTCAACCCACTGAGCAAGGGCAGGGACCCGAACCCGCAACCTCATGGTTCCTAGTTGGATTCGTTAACCACTGCTCCAGGAGGGGAACTCCTAGTCATCAAATTTTTATACCTTCTGATTTCTATTGTTCCTTCAGGCTGAAAGAAGAGGAAGGTGATAATTTTTGGCTTTAATTAGTCATGACTATTAGGTGTTTTGAAGTATGACACATTTTAAATACTTTTAAAATATGGAGATGATAATAACTGAGACATTTGTATTATAAAAAAAAAAAAGCCTTTCACCCTGCCATATCCAATGTAGGTATAACATGCCACTATTTTTAAAATAGTTTTTCAAAATAAATTTTGTTCTTAATAGCAGTTACTTTGGGAAACTGTGTGCTTATTTTCATGATGCTGTTTTTGCTAAAATATTCTCAGCACTCTTCATTCTTTTATTGATTGCTTCGACAAACATTTGTTGAGAATCTATTTTGCCTCCATCTCTGCTGGGGATATAAATATGAACAGGCCTAGGGCCTGTCCTCCAGGGGCTCACTGAATGGTGGGGTGATAGTGACAGTGCAGTGATGGTGACAATGCAGGTAGCTGGTGCTCTTGGGGGTTTTGCCGGGTCCTTATGGGGATAGGAAGGACTACTTGAAAACACATGCAGGAGGAGGCCTCGGGCTGGTAAGCTGGAGTTTGCCAGGAGGAACAGAAGTGGGGACTCCAGGGCTTCTTGGCAGAGGGAACACAGGTTCTTTTATGCAGGCACAGGGGAGTGTGAAGAGTGTTCCACAGACAGCAGTGATCGTTCAGTGTGTGTCGGTGGGGGGGGCAGAGCAGAAGTATGAAGGGCCTTGTCCACTATGCTGAGGTGATGAAAAGTCATGAAGAGCCTTGGGAAGTTGACTCTGGCAGGAATGAGGAAGGACTGGATTCAGAGGCAAGACAGGATTATGAGGGAGTTCCCCCTTGTGGTTCAGCTGTAATCGACCCGACTAATATCCATGAGGATGCAGGTTGAATCCCTGGCTTGCCTCATTGGGTTAAGGATCAGTGTTGCCATGAACTGTGGTGTAAGTTGAAGATGCAGCTTGGATCCCGCATTGCTGTGGCTGTGGTGTAGGCCGGCAGCTGTAGCTCCATTTCCACCCCTAGCCTGGGAATTTCCATATGCCGCGGGTGCAGCCCTAAAAAGACCAAAAAAAAGATAGGAATATAAGGTAATACTGCTTATCTGCATAAACTGGGCAGTGTTGGAGGGAAGGGAGGTGCCCATGCCAATGTGCACCCTCCTCCCTGAATTCCTAGGGGGACTTAAATTATTATTATTGTTTTTTTTTTTTTTTTTTTTTTTGGTCTTCCTTTTCTAGGGCCGCTTCCCATGGCATATGGAGGTTTTCAGGCTAGGGGTCGAATTGGAGCTGTAGCTGCCGGCCTACGCCACAGCCACAGCAACGCAGGATCCGAGCCACATATGCGATCTACATCACAGCTCACAGCAACACCAGATCCTGAACCCACTGAGCAAGGCCAGAGATAGAACCCGCAACCTCTTGGTTCCTAGTCAGATTCATTAACCACTGCGCCATGACAGGAACTCCAGTATTTTTTATTTTTATTACTTATTTATTCAATTTAATTGAAAACAAATTTTAATGGCGACAACCATGTAATATGGAAGTCCCCCAGCCAGGTACTGAACCTGAGCCGCAGCTGGGGCAACACTGGAACAAACCCACGCCTTCACAGTGACCTGAGCCATTGCAGTTGGATTCTTAATCCACTGCACCACAGTGGGAACTCTAAAAATAATGCCATTGGTAATTTTTTTTTCTTTCTTTCCTATTTTTTTGACTGCCCAGCAGCATATGGAGTTTCCAGGACATGTATCAGATCTGAGCCATAGTTGTGACCTACACCACAGCTGTGGCAACACTGGATTCTTAACCCACTGTGCCAGACCTGGGCTCCAACCTGTGTCTCAGCACTCCAGAGATGACACCGCTCCCATTGTGCCAGTGTGAACTCCTATTTTTTTTTTTTCTTTTGGTATTTGAGTTTAGTTGATTTACAATGTTATGTTAGTTTCAGGTGTACAGCACAGTGATTTAGTTATACATATATCATATTCATATATACATATATGTGTGTGTGTATACATATATTCTTTTTCAGATTATTTTCCATTATCAGTTATTACAAGGCACTGAATATAGTTCTCTGTCCTCTACAGTAGGTCCTTGTTGTTTACTTTGTATTTGGTAGTGTGGTGGATCTTGAAATCCTTTTTTTTTTTTTTTTTTGTCTTTTTAGGGCTGCACCTGGGGCATATGGAGGTTCCCAGGCTAGGGGTCAAATCAGAGCTGTAGCTGCTGGCCTATACCACAGCCACAGCAATGCTGGATCTGAGCTGCCTCTGCGACCTACACCACAGCTCGTGGCAAATGCCCGATCCTTAACCCACTGAGCGAGGCCAGGGATCGAACCTGCATCCTCATGGATACTAGTCGGGTTCATTAACCACTGAGCCATGATGGGAACTCCTTGAAATACCTTTTTTTGTTTTGTTTTGTTTTTTTGCCTTTTCTTGGGCCGCTCCCGTGGCATATGGAGGTTCCCAGTCTAGGGGTCGAATCGGAGCTGTAGCCGCTGGCCTACGCCAGAGCCACAGCAAAGCGGGATCTGAGCCGCGTCTGCAACCTATACCACAGCTCACAGCAACGCCGGATCATTAACCCACTGAGCAAGGCCAGGGATCGAACCCGCAACCTCATGGTTCCTAGTCGGATTCGTTAACCACTGTGCCACGACGGGAACTCCTGAAATACCTTTATAACTCTCAGAAACGTGATAAAGCTCCAATACGGGAACTGTACATGTACATGGTGAAATATAGCCCACACTTCCACATGGTTAAAGGAACACAAAAATTGAACTTTTTCTTCAGGATAGAAAATAACCTGGTTATCCCCATCCTCCACCCAATCAAAAAACCTGACAGTGTGCTGCACCTTTGGTCCATCCAGGTAGGAATCAATGGTTGACCTAAGCAAAGAACTGGGAAGGAAAGGAAGGAGGTGTCCAGGACAGTGAAGTCATTCAGTGGTCAGGGAAAGGATTACCGATCTTGGTCTGCAATTTACGGTAAAAGGAGAGCCTGAGTAAGTAGTCTAGGATAATTTCTGTATTTCCAGCTTCACTACCTCTTTGTTTCCTTTTGTCCCTAATTTCATATCTTTTTTTTTTTTTTGCTATTTCTTTGGGCTGCTCCCGCGGCATATGGAGGTTCCCAGGCTAGGGGTCGAATCGGAGCTGTAGCCACTGGCCTACGCCAGAGCCACAGCAACGCGGGATCCGAGCCGCGTCTGTGACCTACACCACGGCTCACGGCAACTCTGGATTGTTAACCCACTGAGCAAGGGCAGGGACCGAACCCGCAACCTCATGGTTCCTAGTCAGATTCGTTAACCACTGCGCCACGACGGGAACTCCTTGTCCCTAATTTTAAAAATTGTCTTCTGAGCCCCATTATGGGCCGAGAAGATCAGTATCATGACTTTGTTTCTTTTTTCTTTTTTTAAAATGACTTTCTTACTCCACAGAGCATGAACAATGACTCATTTTTGTCATCTTTTTCACTCATTCCATAGAGCACAAACCAGTTTGATGACCCTCATGAATCATTAATTAATTTTGGGATATTTACAAAAGGGATTTGCTTTCAAAGAATAAGGACAACCCAGTAAGGATTTGCATGAGAGCAAGGCCAGGTTCTGTCCTGTAAAATGTTCTCTTCTTTTATTGAGAACTGGGGAAACATTTCATAACTACAAAAATTTAGTGAAAACTCTGTCTGTAGCAGAGCCGGTGTGCTTGCTGTTCCAAGAGATGTGGCCTTTCGTGTCCTCAGTGCCGCTGCCTCTGGTACTTTTCTGTGTGGGATGTCCCAGCATGTCAGCCTCCTCCCCATTTCTAACTGGGGAGTCAGACACACCCTTCGAGGCCCAGGTGGAATGTTACCTCTTTTGCCTTCCTGATACCCTCACATCCCAGGCAAGATAATCACTACCTCTTCCAGACTGTTTTCTCCAGTAGACTGTGCATTCTCTCTCTCTTTCTCTCTTTTGCTTTAAAACTTGTTTTAATGTAAGTAACACATAGAAAACATCTCCTATTCTTGATTTAGTCATCAAATTTGGACTTTCTTTCTCTTCCTCTCCCTTTCTTTCTTTCTTTCTTTCTTTCTTTCTTTCTTTCTTTCTTTCTTTCTTTCTTTCTTTCTTTCTTTCCTCTCTCCCTCCCTTCCTTCCTCCTTCTCTTCCTTCCTTCTTTCCTTTTAGGGCTGCATATGAAAATTCTCAGGCTAGGGGTTGAATTGCAGCTGCAGCTGCTGGCTTACACCACAGCCACAGCCACAGCCATGCAGGATCCCAGCTGTACCTGCTATCTTTACTGCAGCTTGAGGCAATGCTAGATCCTTAATCCACTGAGCAAGGCCAGGGATTGAACCTGCATACTCATGGATGCTAGTTGGGTTCTTAACCCGCTGAGCCAGAATGGGAACTCCAGATTTGGACTCTTTCAGTGGAGGCCCCACATGCCCATCTTTGAGTCACCATCATTCACACACGTGGATATAGCATAAGTTTAATTCATTGGGTTGAGTAGATTTAGAAATGTGATAATCAATCTTCCATCTGCCTGGGACGGTTGGAACCAAGAGCCCACTGTGAGGAGGCTACATTAGGTGCCAGTGAGGGAGAAGAACCTCTTGGCACCTGGCAGCAACAGGTGCACATCAGTTAGGAGTGACATGAAAGCAGGTTGGGGCTGGGGTTCAGGGCAAGGTAGTCTAGGACCAAGACAAGGACTTGGCACTGGATTGGGGAGGTGGGAGAAGGATAGGGGCTACTGGAATGGTTTAGGGAGGGGGCTTAAGGACCAGAGTTAAGACATTATCCAAAATATGAGAAAAAAATCAAGTGATAAACCCAATCGCTAACACAGACTGCTGCTGTTACTTTATTTTGAAAGAGCAGGGAATCATTAAATTCGAGGAGGAAAACTTCAGCTGGGTCTGGAAAAACATGATTTGGATACTTAGAGAGGCCAGTAAGAAAGAGATTCCATGGATATAGCTAGAAGCAAGCTTGTAATGTTTGTGAATGGAAAGGCCATTTGTGTGGGTGGGGCCACCAGCTGGTGTGGAGACTTTAGTAACCAGGAGGGTGCAGCTTAACTGTGGAGATTCTATAAAGCACAGCTAAGGAGTCCATAGCAAATGCAGAAGGAAGTAGGGGACCCCTATGCTTTCTGAGCAGAAAGATGGGGTCAGGAGTTCCTGCTGTGGCTCAGTGGTTAATGAACCCAACTAGGATCCATGAGGATGTGTGTTTGATCCATGACCTCACTCAGTGGGTTAAGGATCTGGTGTTGTTGTGAGCTGTGGTGTAGGCCAGCGATTCAACCCCTAGCCTGGGAACTTCCGTGTGCCTCAGGTGTGGCCCTAAAAAGACAAAAAAAAAAAAAAAAAAGGAAGAAAGAAAGAAATATGAGGCCAGCCCTGTGTTTAGGAGATGATGTGAGTGGCTGATTAAAGCCTGCAGCTGGGGAATTCCTGTCACGGCTCACCGGTAATGAACTCAACTAGTATCTGTGTGGACGTGGGTTTGATACCTGGCCTTGCTCAGTGGGTTAAGGATCCGGTGTTGCCATGAGGTGCAGGGTAGGTTTCAGATGTGGCTGAGATCCAGCATTGCTGTGGCTGTGGTACAGGCCAGCAGCTGAAGCTTTGATTTTTTTGTTGTTGTTGTCGTGAAGCTCTGATTCTACCCGAGCCTGGGAACTTCCATATGTTGCAGTGTGGCCCTAAAAAGCAATTAAAAGAAAAAAGTCTGCAGCTGGAATCCTGGAATTGCCAGATTTTGAGAATAAAATCTGTGCTGAAGGTGAGATGGAAAAGGCCTGTGACCAGATTTTCAAGTTTGAATCTCAGTTGGCATGTGTGCTAGGGATACTTGAAACCACCATAGGTGTTATAGGAAGGGGGTCCCTTCCAGGGCCCAAGAAGGGGCTCTAGGGTAACACTGGGAAATGAATTGTCTGAGGAGACATGGGTTGGCAAAGCAAAAGTCTCTATTGGGAAGGGGCACCTGGGTGGAGAGCAGCAGGGTAAGGGAACTCAGGAGAACTGCTCTGCCATGTGGCTCGCTGTCTCTGGTTTTATGGGAATGAGGTTTGTTTTCGTGTTGTCTCTGGCCAATTGTCTTGCTCCTCTCATACTTAAGCTGACGCAGGGTCCTTTTTAGTGGCACCTGCAGCTCTCAGCCAACATGGATTCCAGCACCAAAGATCCTGGGAGGATGGTTGTCTCCTCTCTCCTATTGGCCCCTCCCAAATCCACCCAGTTAGTCTTGGGTGCAGCACCATGTGCCTTATCAGGGCCTCCTGTTGTGACAGGTCATGCAAGTGGCTATTATTGTGCCTGGCCAAGGTGGGCAGTTTCAGTCAGTGATGCTCCCAACACAGGCACAGTTGCCATCTTCCTGGAACATTGGATTCACTGGAGAGATTTTGGGGGTGAATAGGTACAGATACATATTTTTGGAGTGAGAATGCAAATTTAGAATGTTTCAAGTAAATGTTGTGCTTGTTTTTGGCTGGTCCCTTCAGGCCATACCCAGCCCCAAGCCTCAAGAAAAGACTCACTCCCCAGCCTCTTGGGGTGACTCAGTGGTAAAGGATGAAAGGACTAGTTGAGGAGATCCCTTTGTGGCTCAGCGGGTTAAGGACCTGACTAGTATCCATGAGGACGATATCAGGTTCTCATGATCCCTGGCCTCCCTCAGTGGGTTAAGGATCTGGTGTTGCCATGGGCTGTGGTATAGGTCACAGATGTGGCTTGGTTCTTGTGTTGCTGTGGCTGGGTGTAGACTGGCAGCTGAAGCCCTGATTCGACCCCTAGACTGGGAACCTCCATGTGCTGCGGGTGCATCCCTAAAAAAAAAAAAAAAAAAAGAAGACCAGTTGCGAGATTCTCCATGGCGGTGATGGGAGAGTTAAGACGACTCAGCCTTGTCAAAGCAGCGGCTGAAGGTCAGGGGCTGGCACAGAATGGGACAGCAGAGCCAGGGAATCTTCTATTTTGTGCCAACCTTGCTATTGGGTCAGCCCTCCACTTAAAGGAAAAAAAGGAAACTCAACTCCAGACATCGCCCATCATTTTCATACCATACCCAAAGGTTATGCCACATTAAAAACTTCAGCTATTTTATGTGTTGGAGGAATAGAAGTTTTTACTTGATTGAAAATTGTTACTTAAAGACTTGACATTTGTGGACCCTGAAATAGTGTGGAAAAG
Organism: Phacochoerus africanus; assembly: GCF_016906955.1. NCBI lineage: Eukaryota > Metazoa > Chordata > Mammalia > Artiodactyla > Suidae > Phacochoerus > Phacochoerus africanus. The sequence goes on from NC_062552.1 coordinate 66,512,372, forward strand.
ATTGTTAATGTAAACAAGTTCAGTCAAGAGTCAAACCGATGCTGATTTAAAGTTTTTCCTGGATTGCTTTGAGAGACTTGGAAACAAAACGGCTGGAGTGAAGTAGTTGAAATGAGGACAGGAGTTCCTGTTGTGGCCCTAAAAAGAAAAGAGAAAAAAAAATGAGGACAATTTGAAGGATAACAGATTGTAGGACATATTCTTATTTTACCTATATTTTTCTTAGAATGTCAAGCTCTCTGCTTCCTACCTCTGTTACTATGAGTGATCATGACAGTTCACATGCTTGTGAGAAAAACCAAAGAATTCAGGATTAGGTAAAGTTAAAAAGTGGCCTTTCCTCCCTTTTCCTTCAGTCTCCCTCCCCTCAAGGTTAGTTGTGGTAACTATTATGTATTTGTTATGGACATGCTATAGGATTATCTGGGCCACCAGCTCATTTTCCAGCTTCTGGGAGACTACTGAGGACACTAGTGTTGGGGAAGAAGAAAAACTTTTCTTTCCCCTTTGAGGTTCTTCTGGCTGGTCTAAGAATTAAATAGACATGATACAGGAAAAAATCAAATTTAATTTAGTATGGGCAGGAACTCCACATACATGAGAGGGTGAGAGATGAAAAGGTAAGATGAGGAGTTCCTGTCGTGTCTCAGCAGAAAGGAGTCTGGCTAGTATCCATGAGGATGCAGATTCGATCCCTGGCCTCCCTCAGTGGGTTAAGGATCTGGTGTTGCCATGAGCTGTGGTGTAGATTGTAGATGCGTCTTGATCTGGGTTGCTGTGGTTGAGGCATAGGCCAGGGGCTATAGCTCCAATTTGACCCCTAGCCTGGCAACCTCCATTTGGCTGTGGGTATGGCCCTAAAAAGACAACAACAACAAAAAAAGGTAAGACGAGGTATGTATACCACCTAAGCTAGGGAATGGGATAGGGGCTGGGAGCTTGCAAGGCCAGGAGGGTCATTCACAGGATAAGAAGAGCAGCTCTGATAAATAGATGGGGCTACTTAGATAAAATTTATCTCCAGTAGTAACTCCTTTTTGGGAAAAACATCCAATTTAAATTCTTCTAGGTAGCTTATGGAAGGACAGTAGTTTCTCTAGAACTCACAGGGTCTTGATGGCCTTTAGATTAAAAAAAAAAAATCCTCATGCAGGAGTTCCCGTTGCAGCTCAGTGGTTTAAGGATCCGACATTGTCTCAGTGAGTATGTGGATTTGATCCCTGGCTTTGTTTGGTAGGTTAAGGATCCAGCGTTGCTGCAAGCTGCAGCTTAGGTCACAGATGTGGCTTGGATCTGGTATTGCTGTGGCTGTGGTGTAGGCCACAGCTGCTGCTCTGATTCAACCCCTGGCCTAGGAACTTCCATGCTCTGCAAGTGCAAACATAAAAAGAAAAAAAAAAATCCTCATGCAGAAGTGACACATTTTGAAGAGGCTCATTCTAAAGCCCACATGATAGGCAAGATTGTGGGCTTCCTTGATCTTTCTCATAAATATTCGTGCATTCAACTACAATGATAAATATAATAAAATTCATTGAATTAAAATAATAAACAGGAGTTCCTTTTGTGGCTCAGTGGTATGAAGCTGACTAGTAACCATGAGGATGCGTGTTTGATCCTTGGCCTTGCTCAGTGGGTTGAGTATATGGTGTTGATGTGGCCATGGTGTAGGCGGGCAACTGCCACTCCAATTCCACCCCTAGCCTGGGAACCCCCATACGCCACACATGCAGCCCATGTCCCGCCCCCAAAATAAAAAAATAAAGAACCAACAAATATTTGAGCACCTCCTTTGTTCCAGACATTGTTCAAAGCATTAGGGTACCTCCATGCATACGTATAAGGGAATTAGATAAATTATGATACATTCATACAATGGACCAGATTTTGAAAGGAATGAGTTGGATCATTCCTAAAATGATTTTGGATTAAAATGGAATGATGTCTAAGAGGAATAGCTAAAGGGAAAAGACTTGCAGAATGGTGTATATGCTGCAAATATTATGAAGGAAAAGTAATACTTGCTGGCTAAACCAGATTATTATTATTTTTAATTTTTTAATTTTTAATTTCATTTTTTTCTGTCTTATGTCTTTTTAGGACTGCACCTGCAGCACATGGAAGTTCCCAAGCTAGGGGTCAAATTGGAGCTCTAGCCACTGGCCTACACCACAGCCATACCAATAGGGGATCTGGAACCTCATGGTTCCTAGTCAGATTCATTTCCGCTGCTCCACAATGGACACTCCTCCAGTTCATCTTTTTATTGTTGATTTATAGTAATTCTTTGTATATTATTTGGCATATTGGCTCTTTGTCATATATGCTACAAACAATATGAAGAGCAATTATATTTCTAGCTAAACTAGATTATTTTAATGAATATTCTCTGTTTTCTATAACCTTCTCCAGTTTCTTATGAAATGTAACCATGTTTAATATATTTTCAATTATTTAAATTTGAAATAGTGCATTATAAAGATACTGTCACAATCTTTGTGCAAAATTTGAAACAAAGAAGATCTTCCTGAATTACAGAATAATCTAGAATCATGTATTCTAAAAGTAGTTGTGTTAATAAATTGCAAACTGTGTTTAAGTATTGCTACATGACATTTCTTCTTTATCAGATAAACAAAAATGAAGGCCACATGTGGTCTGTCTTTATTTCTTTTTTTAAATTTTTGCCACACCCTCAGCATGCAGAAGTTCCTGGGCTAGGGATCAGACCCTAACAGTGACAATGCCAGATCCTTAAGCTTCTGCACCACCAGGGAACTGCCATAGTCTCTGTCTTGAATTAATGTTTTCAATTATACAATCTCTTTAGCAGCCCATCCCTTGCATAAAATGCAACAGCCCTACATCAGTATTCCTAAATCAAATTTCATTAATTTTTATTGTTTTTTAGGCTACACCCATGGTACATGGAAGTTCCCAGGCTAGGGGTCGAATCAGAGCTGCAGCTGCTGGCCTACACCACAGCCACAGTAACCTGGGACCGAAGCCAGGTCTGTGACCTACACTGCAGCTCTCGAAAACACTAGATCCTTAACCCACTGAGTGAGGCCAGGGTTGGAACCTGCATTCTCATGGATACTAGTTAGGTTCATAACCTGCTGAGACACAATAGGAACTCCCGCCTTTTAAATATTTATTTATTTATTTTGTTTTTTTAGGGCTGCACTCTTGGCACATGGAGGTTCCCAGGCTAGGGGTTGAATCAGAGCTGTAGCCACTGGCCTACGACGCAGCCACCGCAACATCAGATCTGAGCTTTGTCTGTGAACTACACTGCAGCTCATGGCAACACCGGATCCTTAACCCAGTGAGCAAGTCCAGGGATCGAACCTGTGTCCTCATGACTGCTAGTCAGATTCATTTCCGCTGAGCCACAATGGGAACTCTGCCTTTCTTATTTTTAAATTGGGGGGAAGGAGTTCCCATTGTCGCTCAGTGGGTTAAGAACCCAACTAGTATCACTGAGGATTCGAGTTCAATCCCTGGCATTGCTTGGTGGGTTAAAGTATCCGGTGTTGCTGTGAGCTGCGGTGTAGGTCACAAACATGGCTCAGATCTAGTTGTTGCTATGGCTGTGGCTGTGGTATAGGCCAGCAGCTTCAGCTTGGCTTTGACTCCTAGCCCGGGAACTTCCATATGCTGCAGTTGTGGCCATAAAAAGAAAAAAAAAATTGCAGGGAAAGATTGATGAATTGATTTTTTTTTTCTTATCTATTCTCCTTATCTAAAGACTCTGAGACAATGCTGACTGGTCTTCAGAGTGTGTTGACACTGGTTGAATTTCAGTATTAGTAGTCAGTTAGCATAGAGATTTATTTTAGGAGCATATCAGAGACACCAGTTCCTAGAACTTGTTAGGGTAATGTCAGATAATCAATCCAGCTTTCATCGCATATAATTTATAAAATTATAATGAGATAACATGTGATATGACATAATAATACAGGGCAGATGCTGCTAAATCTCTGGCCTGTGTGATATATGTTCCAGGTGGGACTGAAATTCAGCAGTAGGAAGCTTGGCATTCTAGCGCTAATGACAGAAAACACTAATTAGCCTTAATGAGCAGATGTGCAATTTTCTCAAATAGTTGAAACCCATCTTCACCTTAAGTTCTGGACAAGTTCTTCCAGGACCTTAAGTAGATTTAATTATGTCTAGAATAAATAGCACAGTTCAGAACCTCTTTGATATAATTTTCAGCGTCATAGAAGAGAGGTTAGTTTACTTCACCACATGATTAGTTCATAGAATTCTGTCTCATAGGTGAAGTGCTGATCAGTTCAAATATCTCCTTAAAGTAGCCACATCTCCTGCATATGAATTTGAGGCTTGAAAAGCTCAACACCCTAAAACTGATGATTGCCTGTCAAAATGATTCACTTTTCCCAGCAAAGTTTCAAGGTAAATTATGTTTCTATATTTATATAGAGGTTATTATAAAGGCTACAAAGAATGACACCACAGACAAGGCCTGCTATTTATTTACAACAAAAAGGAAACTAACCTGAGATCACTACTCTATTTGCACTTGGAAATAAAACTGAGAGGAAGCAGGACTTAAGTGGGGCCTCTGGTTTACATTCATTTTCTTTTTTTTTTATTTTTATTTTTTGGAGCCGCACCCACAGCATATAGAGGTTCCCAGGCTAGGGGTCTAATCAGAGCTGCAGCCACCGGCCTACACCACAGCCACAGCAATGTCAGGTCCGAGCCGCGTCTGCGACCTGCACTACGCAGCTCACGGCAATGCCGGATCCTTAACCCACTGAGTGAGGCCAGGGATAGAACCCGAAACTTCGTGGTTCCTAATAAGATTCGTTAACCACTGAGCCATGACAGGAACGCCTGCATTCATTTTCTAAAGAGACAAGCAGGTTTACAACTGTGGGGTCTCTGAAAAATACCTTTGGCTCTGGTGCTTGGATCTACTGGCAAGGACCCCACCCTTCCAGCCAGACTCTGCTTCCTGCCTTCCTCTTCTCCCAGCAGCCTAGGCACCATCTCCTCAGCCTTCTCCCCTGCCCAGCCTTCTTGCCTCCTTAGCCTCAGACTTCTCAAGCTGAGGGCTCCTCCGTGGTCATCTCCTTTCATAGTTTGGGTCTCCCTCCCTTAGGGCCCCTTCCCCCACTTGGTTGGTTGGTCTGGGTATTTGGATGAATGCCTTTATTCTGGCGGGAGGGGAGTAAGATCATGCCAGCCTTCTAGTCTCACAGGCATTTTGTAAGAGAGAGAAAGTTTTCATTCCCTTGAAGACCTGAGATCAGAGAGGGGACTGATAGGGCTGACACTACAGTCCTTGTTGGGGGGGCAGGCCCCTCACTTCCTGCCACTCATCTTCTAGGAAACCCTGGCATCTAGCCTTCATGTCAGGTGACACCAAATTCTTCACCTACTCATTCTCTCCTTGGCATTCTCAGAAGTCTCTAGGAAGGGAGTTCCTGCTGTGGGGCAAGGGGATCAGGGGCATCTCTGCAGCACCGGAAGGCAGGTTCCTTCCCCCCGGGCACTGTGTGTTAAAGGATCTGAAGTTGCTGCAGCTACAGTGTATGTATGTCACATCTGATCCCTGGCCTGGAGTTGTAGAATTCCCAGAAATCACCTCAGGGGACACTCGAGGAAGCTGGAGAACAGCTTTATTACACCAGTGGGTCCACGGGGAATCGCTTTCCAATCATGGACCCCAAACAGAAAGGGGAGATACGTTTACAGTGCTTGCTTATGTGTTTAACATGCTACATTAACCTTTAGTTACATGCAGGATACAGAAAGATGATAGCTGTACAGAATGTCTTGTATTGTTACTTTAACGATTAACCTCAAGTAATTCTAGTTCTCAAGTCTTAGTGACTTTGTTTTTCTCAGAGCCCTCATATGAGTCACCTTAAGTTCACCAAGATGGACGGTGGCAGCAAAATGGTTTTGCTCTTGTCAAGCTCCCTATGCCCTTTTCCACACCCCTACACTGGGAACTCCATGTGCCACGGGGTGGCCAAAATAAAACAATACCCCAAAATACAAAAGAAAACTAATCAAAAAAAAGAAAACGCTAGAGGTAACCTGGCAACAAACAAGATGGGAGTATTAGAAATCAGGCCTCGGTGCCTCTCATAGTAAGCATTCCATAAAGATGGGCTAAATGCTTGCATGGATGAATGGGGGCCGTGGTTAAATCAACTTTCCTGTAGCTCCTTCTTCTTGAAGCAAATTACTAGCCATATTTTGCTGCATTTTAACCAACTGGCAATGCATATTTACCTTTACATGTAACATTGCCGTGGGAATGAGTGGCTTCTTTTGCATTGAGTGGCTTCTGTTGCATTGAGTGGCTTCAGTTGCATTTGGAAGCACATTCATTTGCTGAACTCTGTTCTTATTCCACAGGAACAATCCATTTGAATAAATTATGTATAGAGGAAGTATTGATAGTCATCCTCTTAGGAACGTTTATTTTCTTCTTTGTGCCATTTTGTATTTGCTATAGTGAAAAATGCACAAGAGTTGCAGCAAGCACTTACTGTGTTTAGAGACATTGTGCAACATTTTTGGAGGGTTTACCTTAGTTTAAACTCATTGGTTTGCCTTGCTGGACCCTTTTCCACCTACCACGAAGCCACCAGACCATCACTTTCTCTACCCTGGGAACCAGCTCTCACCTCTGCTGTTGCCAGAGCCTCTGCTTCTCTGCTTCTCACCTTTTCTTTCTTCACCCTACGGCTCCCTGCACAGCTCAGCCACCAGCGGCGCTGCCCAGGCACCGCAGGAGGGGTTTGGGCCCAGAATCTGGGGTTGTGGCAGCCAGACCAGGAATATCGTGAAAACCTAGTGGGCAGGATGAATGCCCTATTTTGTTGCCATTATGTGTGGTTTCCCTGAGCCATGAACTCCTTAGGGGCTGGCTCTGTGTTACCCGCCCTACTAGTCCCACAGCCCCTAGCAAAGGAGGCCCTCACTGTAGTTTCAAACATAATTATAACATTCTTGGGAGTTCCCATCATCGCTCAGTGGTTAACGAATCCGACTAGGAACCATGAGGTTTCAGGTGCAATCCCTGGCCTTGCTCAGTGGGTTAAGGGTCGGGCATTGCCGTGAGCTGTGGTGTAGATTGCAGACGCAGCTTGGATCCCGCGTTGGTGTGGCTCTGGTGTAGGCTGGTGGCTACAGCTCCAATTCGACCCCTAACCTGGGAACCACCATATGCCGCAAGAGTGGCCCAAGAAAATGGCAAAAAAAAAAAAAAAGATAAACATAACATTCTTTCCAGGGACACAAGGACATGTTTTTCATCAGACCGGAAACTCTGAGGGCAGATGTCGTGTTGCATTGGTCTTTCTTTTCTTTCTTTCTTCTTTTTTCTTTTTTTAGGGCTGCACCAGAGGCAATGGATGTTCCCAGGCTAGGGGTCCAATCAGAGCTAAAGCTGCTGGCCTACACCACAGCCACAGCAACATCAGATTTTAGCTGTGTCTGTGACCTACACCACATGGCATAGCTCATGGCAATGCCGGATCTTTAACCCACTGAGCGAGGCCAGGGATCGAACCTGCAACCTCATGGTTTCCGCTTCACCACAATGGGAACTCGGCATTGGTCTTTCTGTAACCCAGCCTTGGCACAGCCACTATGTTTCGGGCAGTAAGTGAGTAGATTGGTGAACTACTGGGTCATTTTAACTGAAAAGATGATTTAAGTGACAACTATGAGGATGCAAACAACATGGGATAGTTTCCTTAAAGCCTGTCATTTCTTCTCATAGGCTACAGATATTTTCAAGATGAGAGTTTTCAAACAGGAACAGACAATAGTAGCTGATAAGGTCAGTTTGGGTGACAGGAGCTCGTTTTCTTGAGTAAAGTTAGGTTGTATGCAGATCCTACCAAAGAAGGCAAACCTGAGATACTTAGGAGAATGACTCCATGTTGCTTAGGGACAGACATCAGGGGTGGGGAGAAGACAAGGGATCTGGCCAGGGATCAAACTTGCACCACAGTTTTAACCAGAGTCGAAGTAGTGACAATGCCAGATCCTTAGCCCACTGAGCCATGAGGGAACTCCTACATTATTTTTATTATATGTTTGGCGTTAATCTTATCTTTTTTTAAGATTTTTATTTTTTCTATTATAGACTATTATTTATTTTTATTATAGGCGATTTACAACATTCTGTCGATTTCCGCTGTACAGCAAAGTGACCCAGTCATACATATGTATACACATTCTTTTTCTCATATACACATTCTTTTTCTCACATTATCCTCCATCATGCTCCGTCACAATTGACTAGATATAGTTCCCGGTGCTATACAGCAGGATCTCATTGCTTGGCATTGATCTTGTTTATAAATACAGTTATGTGTGTGTGTGTGTTTCTTTTAAAGATGCTGCAGAGTACATTGTTTTCTTTCACACTTGACTCAGACCTAACTGTGTCACTCCCTTTTAACCCAGGACTCCACTTTTCAGAAGCTGGAAGCCCTGAGCTGGTATAGTTTCCTCCTTCCCCTCCTCTGCCTGGACAGAAAGCTGAAGGGGGGGGAGCTGCACGGGCTATTGGTTACTTCCATCAGTTGTGTCACCTGCTACCCCAGGGCTGAGCTTTGCTGAGGCCCCAAATGACTTTCTATGAACATGTAATTGAAAAACAGGCTATGAATGAGCAAAAGCTTGCTGATTAGACTGCACTCAGTGGTTGCCCCTTAGCCCTGGACACCACCTGGGGCCTGCCATGTCCACACCAATGCTCCAGACCTGGAGGTCAGCCTGGCCCGTGTTGCCATTGCACTACCTACCTAAGGGTCCATGTCCCGCCTTCCCATTCAACTCTGGCATTTCCTCCTTTCAGACACACCCCTGCACTGAACCTTCCTTGCCAACCTGCTCTTGGGTCAGACTCTCCCATACAAACAAGGTCTCCTCCACTTTCACCTCACTGTGAACACTCCGCCTCCTCCCTGCCCCTTGAGGGGCTGGGGGCAGGGTGCGTTGGCTGCCTTCTTGCCCCTGTTACTGCCTCCACACCAAGACCTCATGCCCCTGGGCTTTGCCCCTTCTGTTCCACTCCTCTCCTGGGTTTTCTCTGTGCTCCCCCAGGATGCTGTGGACTTTCAACCTTTAGTCCTGCCACCGCCCTGAACAACTTCAGCTTGCATGTGGCCGGCCCCGCTGACACCATCGTCACCATCGTCACTGACAGTCCCTTCTCCTCCACCCCACATTGGCTGCCTGTCCCATGGTTCAAAGCTGTGCTCGTGGTTGTCGTGGACTGACCTGTCTCTGCGATCTCAATTGTGGCAGCAAATCCATGGCTCTTCTCCTCCGGGACAGAAGCTCTCCCACTCCTGGACTCCCTACAGTTTCCAACCTTGCACAGCGCTTGATGATTCCATTTTCTCTTTGCTGTATTTACTTCCATCGCTGACCCAGTTCTCAACAGCCGTTAGTTATTTCAATGATTCTCTTCCCACCAACCTTCTTGCTTCCTTGTCTCTCCCGTGTACTCAGCAGGCAAGAGTCCACCCTGGAGTAATTCTCTTAATTCATACTCTCCAGTTCCATACATGGGTCCGTGTGAGTTGCTTGTGAAACTGAAAGGCTTTTTCTGCCTGATGATCCCTAGGCAGCAGTAGGGAGTTTCACCCCTTCCCCCTTGTCCTTTTCCAATGGTCTACCTCAGCATCTTGCTTCCTCTCAAGAGAAGGCCTTATTTTTATTTATTTATTTTTTGGCCACCCTGTGGCATATGGAGTTCCCAGGCTAGGGATCAGATCTGAGCTGCAATTGAGACCTACCCTGCAGCTGCAGCAAAGCCAGATCAGAACGCCTGCCTTACTTTAAAAAGGCCCTGCTGGAGTTCCCATTGTGGCTCAGTGGTTAATGAACCCAACTAGTATTCATGAGGACTCGGGTTTGATCCTTGGCACTGCTCAGTGGGTGAAGGATCCAGCATTGCTGTGAGCTGTGGTGTAGGTCTCAGATGCAGCTTGGATCTGGCATTGCTGTGGCTGTGGTGTAGGCCAGCAGCTACAGCTCCGATTCAACTTCTGGCCTGGGAACCTCCACATGACGAGGGTGTGGCCCTAAAAAGACAAAAGACAAAAATAAAATAAAAAGGCCTTTCTTCCTCACTAAGAAAACTGAGGCTGCAAACTAGGGAGCTCCCAAACTTACTCTTCCATGTTTAGGTCTATGTGGCTTCCATCTTTCCATCCTTATGGATTCCTGTTGATTAAGGCTTCAGATCTGGCTCTCCCAACCCACCACCTTCACCTGTATCTTTACTCTAAGCTCATAAACTTGTTTACTTTCTCCATCTGAAAATCAAACCAAACAAAAAAACCTCTGTTACCATCCTTTCTCCCTTCACAGGCCAGCTTCCTGCAAGGAGAAGTCTGATCACTCTCTTCTTTTCTTACCTCCTGGTTCCTCTCTAATCAAGTTTCTGCCTTATCACTCCACAACGAATGAGTCATCAGTTGAGTCCACTGTGGACAAAACAAACCGGCCCTTCCTTTCCTCCTTTGCCTGTTCTCCCTGAGCCATTTGATCCGAGGGCTATCCCTTCCTCCCCTGGCTTTGTTCATTTGTCTCTCCTCTCTGCTGTCAAATCTCTTAGCTGCTTCTGAGTGTCTTTATTGGCTCCCTTTGGACTCTCATCCCCTAAATGCAGAGTCACCGGGTTTGTTCTGTACTGGGCTCTTCCCACACTGACTGCTTTCCCTGGCTGACCCCATCTGCAATCATGGCATCTATTACCACCGCTTATTGAAAATTTCTGGAGTTCCCCCTGTGGTGCAGTGGGATCTATAGCATCTCTGCAGTGCCAGGACATAGGTTTGATCTCCAGTCCAGCACAGTGGGTTAAATGATCTGGCCTAGGTCGCAACTGTGGCTCAGATCTGATCCCTGGCCTGGGAACTCCATATGCTATAGGGCTGCCAAAAGAGGGAAAAAAAATAATTCTTGCCTTTAGTTCCTGTTTAGGCTTTTCTTCTGAGTTTCAGACCATATGCCCAACTGGACACTTACAAGTCCCTCGGGTACCTCAGACTCAGCCTCTTCCCAACAGAATTCCTATCTTTTCAGCCAAACTTCTCCTGGATTCTTTGTGAATATTGTCATTATCCAGGATCCCATCCTCTTTTCATCATTTCTAGCCAGTCATCACCTCTATAAAGATGGGAGTTCACGTTGTGGTGCAGTGGAAATTAATCTGACTAGGAACCATGAGGTTGTGGGTTCGATTCCTGGTCTCACTCAGTGGGTTAAGGATCCGGCATTACCCTGAGCTGTGGTATAGGTAGAAGATGCAGCTTGGATCTGGCATTGCTGTGGCTGTGGTGTAGGCCAGCAGTTGTAGCTCTGATTAGACCCTTAGCCTTGGAACCTCCATATGCTGTGGGTATCACCCTTTAAAAACAGAAAACAGGAGTTCCCGTCGTGGCGCAGTGGTTAACGAATCCGACTAGGAACCATGAGGTTGCGGGTTCGGTCCCTGCCCTTGCTCAGTGGGTTAACGATCCGGCGTTGCCGTGAGCTGTGGTGTAGGTTGCAGACGCGGCTTGGATCCCACATTGCTGTGGCTCTGGCATAGGCCGGTGGCTACAGCTCCGATTCAACCCCTAGCCTGGGAACCTCCATATGCCTCGGGAGCGGCCCAAGAAATAGCAACAACAACAACAACAACAACAACAACAACAACAACAACAACAACAAACAGAAAACAAATGAACAACAAACAAAAAAAGTCTAGAGAGATGGAAAGATTTGAGTTCACTGGAATCCTGGGGAAGCTGAGAGATGGAGACTGGCTTGGTAAGGCTGCTCTCCTGAAGAGATGCAGTGGATTGGGGGGGTCTACACACAGTGGGGAGGACCTCATGATAGAAATGACACTTTGGGAGCCTGCTCAGTGAGGGAAGGATAGCCGTGGATGAGGCTTCCAATCTTGTGTAAACTTAACCGAGCATCACCAAGGGCTGAAGTATTTGAAGAGAAAGGAACAGAGCCTGCCAGTGCTCGAATAGATCTGGAAAGAGATAGCTCAGGGAGAACCAGAGACAGAAAGGAGCCTAACACAGTAGGACTTGGAAGTGGAATGGAGTTCCCCATGTGGCTCAGTGTTAAGAACCTGACTAGTATCCACGAGGATGCATGTTTGATTCCTGCTTCACTCCCAGGTCTAAAGATCTGACATTGCCGTGAACTGCAGTGTAGGTTGCAGATGCAGCTTGGATGTGGCATTGCTGTGGCTGTGGCTGTGGCTGGCAGCTATGGCTCCAATTCAACCCCTAGCCTGGGACCTTCCATGTGCCATGGGTGTGGTCACAAAAAAAAAAAAAAAAGAAAAAGAAAAAAGAAAAAAAAGTGGGAGGGCCAAGAGGACTTGGATCTCTCAGGGATGAGGAAGTCTGAGTATGTGTTATTTACGTCCCATTTACAGTGTTTACTTCTGTGAGGTCTCCAACAGGATCCTCTTTCCCTCCAGGTTACTGCTCACCTCCACATCTTGTCCAAAAAGCAAATCTTACTAAGTCATTGGCTCTTTTAACTTTTGGACAAAGTCCCGTTTACTATCTAGCCCCATCTCTCACTACTACTTATGTATTCTTTTTGCTTCAGCTGTGTGGAAGTTATTCCATCTCTTAAAAGCACCAGGCCTTCATATAGGGGTTCCATGCTCCCATGCTTGGAATACCCATCTCAGTTTCTTTCTTTCTTCTTCTTCTTCTTTTTTTTTTGATCTTTTTGGCTTTTTAGGGCCGCACCCCTGGTATATGGATATTCGCAGGCTAGGGGTACAATCGGAGCCGTAGCCGCCGGCCCACGCCAGAGCCACAGCAATGCAGGATCCAAGCTGTGTCTTCGACCTACACCACAGCTCATGGCAACACCAGATCCTTAACCCACTGAGTGAGGCCAGGGATAGAACCCACGTCCTCATGGGTGCTGGTCAGGTCTGCCAACTGCTGAGCCATGACAGGAACTCCTCACCTTCTTCTTTCTAACCCCAGTCATTCTGCCATTTCTTCTTTCCCTTCAGGACTCAATTTAAGCACCATTTCCCAGAAGCCTTTTAGAATACTGGAGTTCCAGTCATGGCTCAAAAGTAACGAACCTGACTAGTATCCATGAGGATGTGGGTTCACTCCCTGGCCTTGCTCAGTGGTTTAGAGTCTGGCATTGCCATGAGCTATTGTGTAGGTCACAGACATGGCTTGGATCTGGCGTTGCTGTGGCTGTGGCGCAGGCCAGCAGCTGCACCTCCCATTTAACCCCTAGCCTGGGAACCTCCACATGTAGTGGGTGTGGCCCTAAAAAGACAAAAACAGAAAGCAAGCAAACAAAAAAACCCAGAAGACTTTTACAATACCAATTTCATTTTCTCTGGGCTATCATAGCATTCTACACATAACATAAAAATACCCTTTACAACATTTCACTGTAATCCGTTAACTTGCTTCTCTTCCCTGGTAGACCAAGTAATTTATGAAGGCAGATCTCAGTCTGTCTGTCTTTCTATCTCTTATGTTTAGCTCGACAGCAGTCTAAATGCATAAATAGTTATCAACCAGTAAAGTTTTAAAAGTTTAAGCAAAAGGCTATTTAGAAAACTTTTAACATTTCAATGACAGGCCATTTAATTATCTCACTAACTGTGTGTCTTCATTCCTGAAGGTGAGTGCATTGTTGCTGGCTCATTTGCCAGTGGAAAAACCTGAACATTTAAGGGTAAATCTCCTGGAGGTACCTGCCTACAGACAGACTGCAAGCAGCCTGTCACCTGCAGAACCCACAAGATCTGCGTCTTTCTCCTGGCCTTGACCTACATAGCACCTAGAGACACTAAAAAAAGTGAACAGATAGATGTATTTAGGGTAATCTCTTTTGTCTTTAGGTTCAGGAATGCACAGATGTCGGTCTATGTGGGTGTTTTTGTGTGTCTGAGTGCATGTGTGCATGGGGAGGGAGGAAGAGGGTCAAGGGTTCATCTCTTTTTTCCTCAGATGCCTTCCCTAACTTCGTTGACCGGATTCTATTCACCTCTGCATCCTCTCCGAGCACCTTATTCTCCTTCTCTGCACTGATCACAGCTCTGATTGCATGTGTGTGCTGACCGCTTGTCTCCCTCGCTAGATGGTAAACTGTACCCGACGAGGTAAGGAATGTATTACGTTCCTGTTCACACTAGTAATCCTCCAGCCCAGTAGGACGCCTAAGGCATCACTGGTATTCCACAAATATTTCTTCGACCCTTGTTTCTGGGCAAGACTTGGGTGGACCCACCGTACAAGGGAGCCAGCGCCCGCCCCCAGTGGGCACAACGCCCCGCCCACCAACTACCGCTCAAGGCTGGGCCGGGCGGGGCCCGGCGGGGCGCTCTCGCGGGGACAGTTCTCCGGCTCGCGTGGGCGCGGCCCGGGGAGGGCGGAAACACCGAGGGGGCGGACACGGCGCGAGGCCGAGGCCTGGCCAATGAGCGCCGGCAGGGCGGGACTCGCGGCCGGCGGTCCGAGCGCGCGCGGAGCTGGGCGTGCCCACGGGTGACGCGCCGGGCCGGGCGGGCCAATGGGCGCGGGGTGGCGGGCGGGCGGGCCTGGTGGCCAGGGGTTTAGGGCGCGCACGGGAGGCCGGCCGGACAGACTGACGTTCAGCTGCAACGCGGGTGGCGGTTTGTCCGGGATGGCGCTGGCGCGGGCCTGGAAGCAAATGTCCTGGTTCTACTACCAGTACCTGCTGGTCACGGCGCTCTACATGCTGGAGCCGTGGGAGCGGACTGTGTTCAGTATCCTGCCCGGGCCTCGGGGCCCGGTGGGGGCGCGGAGCCGGGGCCGCATCCTCCCGGGGCCCAGGGCCTGGAGGGCTGGGTGGTAGGGGCCGGCGGGAGGGCGGAGAGGCGGCCCCGCGGGAGCCGCGCGCCGACTCGTTTCTTCGCGGCGGGCACGCGGAGCCGAGGTCTCGGCGCCGAGGGTGACGCTCCTGCGGTGGTGGGGGGTGGGGAGGCGGCGGGAACTCTTGAGATCCGAGGTCGCGGATGAGTCACTTGACCCGAAATAGAAGCGTCTTTATTAGTGGAGGAGATTCCCCTCCGGCGATGTGTGCCTGGTGTGCCTACCCTTGCACTTCAGCCGTGGCAGCCTTTGGTTCAGTCTCCTGTTCTTGTGGGAGGTGTAAGTGGAGCAGGTTGCTCCCGGCTCGGACGGCTTTGACCTTTAACTGTCCCTGATTTACCTGGCTTTAGTTCTAATGAAAATGCTAACCATTTTATCAGCTTTTAAATCGGGTTGTGAATTTGTGTTCATGGCGTCCCAATATAGTTTTAGAAAGCAATTTTTTAAATTGTACCTATTTGGTTTTCATGATGGTTAGTTTAAAAAGTGCATTCTACTCGTTAATTTGCCATTTGCACAGTTCTTAGCAGTCAAGCTCGAAAGGAATTTGTGGTTAGTTGTAGGTAGTGTTTGAAACCGTTTAGTAGATAGCCAGTAACTACTTGTCCGACTATTGAGCGTTTACTGTGAGCCAAGCAACTCTGCTAAGCAGTTTGCCTGTTATCTTAAGGCATCTAACTTTCATAACCTCAGTTAATAACTCAAGGTTGTGAAGAAATGCTTCCCGAAGTGTCTCCACTTGTCTGTGTTGAGATCCTTTGATATTATTCTTGTAGAATAAACACTAATAATTAGATGTAACTTTTTTTTTTTTTTTTAACTTGGGGGCCAATGAGGAACATAATTTACGTAGCATGCTTGCTTCCTATAGGGCCTCTCCTCTTCAATGTGGTTTAGTTTGGAGTAGCTTCAGAACAACTTTGAACAACTTTGCAAATGCATTATTGCATTGTGGTAGAATGACTGAGGTAATTTCATTCCAAGGCTTAATCAGTGTGTTTATTTATATTAAACAGGCATAAGATTGCACTAAAAGCAGAGTCTTGTTTCACCACTTCTGAGGTATCTTAGCTGCTTACAAGCAAACTTAGTTTTATTATTGTTGACATTTCTTTACAAACCTGGAATTTAAGAACCAGAATGCATGTTTTGGATTTAAAGTTTGAAGGTAAAGTATGCTCTAATTTCCTACACCATTTATTTGTTACTACAGTTCAGTTTCACTCTAAGTTCTATAGGTTGGAGCTAATGAGGACCTCTTTGTAAAATGTATAGTAAACTGTATACTGAAATGTAGAGCATCTCTTTTTCTTTTCTTTTTTGTCTCTTTAGGGCCACACCCACGCCATATGGAGGTTCCCAGGCTAAGGGTCTAATCAGAGCTACAGCTGCTGGCCTATGCCAGAGCCACAGGATTGGAGCTGCCTCTGTGACCTACACCACACTTCATAGCAACAGCGGATCCTTAACACAGCGAGGCCAGGGATCCAACCCGCAACCTCATGGTCCCATTGACTTTCACCTCTGGAGGGGGAGTTTTTAACATGTTTCAGAAGTCCCCTTTCTCTGCTGACAGCCATCCCTGGGAAAGGAAAAGACCTGGTTTTGTAACCAGTGAGACACTCCCTGAGGGCCTCACTGAGTAACATTGTAACCATGCTGTTGAGGGGAGGTGGAGAATTGAAAATACTTTGTTATAATACTTGCAAGCATAGGAGTGTAGTGGCTGAGCTGTTAAGGAATCCGACTAGGATTCATGAGCATGTGGGTTCGATCCCTGGCTTTGCTCAGCCGGTTAAGGAGCTCAGTGGGTTAAGGATCCGGCGTTGCTGTGAGCTGTGGTGTAGGTCACAGACAGACTCGAATCCTGTGTTGCTGTGTTGCTGTGGCTGTAGCATAGGCCGGCAGCTACACCTCCGATTCTACCCAGGCTGTGGGAACCTCCATGTGCCGTGGGTGTGACCCTAAAAAGACAAAAACAAACAAACAACCCCCCCCAAAAAAAACCCCTTGTAAGCATAAATAAAAGTTATTTTATCCTTTTTTTTTAAATAAAAAAAGTTTTATTCTGTAATCACTGGGTTATATTTGCCATCTCTCTACAGCTTCTTATGTTTCCATGGCATTTTTACTTCTGTTTTATTTTAAGAAAAAGTGTGGGCAGTTTTTTTGTTTTTGTTTTTTTTTGGGGGGGGGGAATTAGATCCCCCCAAGACAGTCATGTTTCTTCAGGGAAAGAGTTTTTTTTAAAATTAAATTTTATTTTATTTTATTTTTTGAGTGGGTATTTATTACACTTTTATTTAGAAATGGGTGGGAAAATAATTTGTAAGTATCACAATATATTACTTCTAGAATAAAGCTTATATTGCATCCTGATACGATTACCCTGAGTAACAGTAAATCTTCTGTCTGTTAAAATCATGTGTATTTTTAAAATCTATTAGCTCTTATTTTTTTAGCTCAATGAATTTTATTATATTTATAGTTGTACAGTGATCATTGCAACCCAATTTTATAGCATTTCCATCCCAAACCCCCAGCCCATCCCCCACTCCCAACCTGTCTCCTTTGGAATCCATAAGTTTTGCAAAGTTTGTGAGTCAGTATCTCTTATGCAAAGAAGTACATTGTGTCCTTTTTTTTTAGATTCCACATGTCAGTGATAGCATATGACCTTGGTGTCTCACTAACTTCACTTAGCATGATAATTTCTAGGTCCATCCTTATTGCTGCAAATACCATTATTTCTTTCCTTTTAATGGCTGAATAATATTCCGTTGTGTATATGTACCACATTGTCTTGATCCACTCCTCTGTCAATGGACATTTAGGTTGTTTTCATGTCTTGGCTATTATATAGAGTGCTGCAATGAATATTGGCATACACATATCTTTTTGAATCATGGTTTTCTCTGGATAGATGCCCAGGAGTGGGATTGCTGGATCAAATGGTAATTCTATTTTTAGTTTTCTGAGGAATCTCCATACTGTTTTCCACAGTGGTAGCACCAGTTTACATTCCCACTAACAGTGTAGTAGGATTCCCTTTTCACCATACCCTCTCCAGCATTTATTGTTTGTGGACTTTTGATGATGGCCATTTTAGCTGGTGTAAGGTGGTACCTCATAGAGGTTTTGATTTACATTTCTCTAATAATGAGTGATGTTTAACATCTCATGTATTTTTTGGCCATCCGTATGTCTTTGGAGAATTGTCTGTTTAGATCTGCCCATGTTTCGATGGAGTTGTTTGTTTTTTTTTTGGTATGGAGCTGCAGAAGTTGTTTATAAATTTTGGAGATTAATCCCTTGTCAGTTGCTTCACTTATAAATATTTTCTCCCATTCTGTGAGTTGTCTTTTCATTTTGTTTAGGGTTTCCTTTGCTCTGCAGAAACTTTTAAGGTTAATTAGGTCCCTTTGTTTATTTTTGTTTTTATTGTCATAAGCAGAGCGTGTTCTTTAATTGTGGCACTGGGCACCCAAATAATGCTTGGCAAACTTTGTTTATATGTTGATTTTTCATTTCAAAGAAATTGCAGAAGGATGGGAAAAGAGGTAAGATTTTAAGCCACTTTTAGAGTAACTTTGGGACAGGGGTGTTTCCAGTGAACAAAATTCAGTTCTTGGAGAGAATTTAAAGGAATATAAAAGGCTATAGATTGAAAGAACTTTTATTTCAGAGATGTTAACAAAACCTGCCTTGCTCTGCCTCCTCATTTTGTAAAATATTTGCTGAATTCTGATTCCATAAGTATTATGTACTTTCTAACTGCCACATACTATTCTAGATAGTAGGGCTGTACCTATGAATAAAACAGATAAAGATGTTTATTCTGATGCCACTAGATAAATAAGTTAAAAAATATAGACTATTAAATTGTTATAGCTGTTATGGAGAAAGATAATGCAGATGGAAGGCTAGGAACTAAGGAAGAAGGCGTGTTCTTGGCTAGAGTGGTCAGGAAGGGGACATTTAGAAAGATTTAAGTAGGGAGAAAATTCCAGGGGGTTGAGAATTCCAGGCAGAAGGAACAGTACCTACAAATGCCCTAAAGCCTCAGTGTGTCTGGTGTGTTTCTGGGACAGCTCAGTGGCTGGTGGGGCTGGGGCTGAGGGCAGAGGGGGTGAGTGGTAGGATAAGAGGTCAGATCTCATGCAGTAGGGCCTCCTAGGCATGGAGTGAGAGCTCTGGAGATGAACAGAGGTGCTCATACCTTTTGAGTAGAGTCACTCAAACCAGTAACAATTTTCTCACTGACTTTTTTTTTTTGGTCTTTTTTAGGGCTGCACCCATGGCATATGGATGTTCCCAGGCTAGGGGTCAAACTGGAGCTACACAGTTCCGTTTTATTTGCTGATACACAAAAGAAAAGGGGGGGAAAAAAAAGAGTATTTTCCAGCTTTGTATTATACTTGTTAAGCTGTATCTTCTTTTCAGTAGCAACTAAGTTAATTTACTTTCTTAGATTTTTGCTATATCCTTGAATGCTTACAGCTGGACTTGAGGAGGATTTTTTTTTTTTTTTTCACATCTCAATGTGCTGGAGTGGTTAAAGTGTTTGAGAGCTTAGAAAATACAAATTCTTGAACTATAAATGAAAAATAGATTGTCCATCCTCATGGTCAAAACTCAAAGGGTACAAAAAGATAGATGGTGAAGGTCTTCCTTCCACTCCAGCCCCCGGCAGTGGCAGGCATTGCCTGTGCACCTTCCTGAGATATTTTGTGAACAGCTGGAAAATACTTTTTTTTTTTTCTCTTTTCTTTTTTGGGGCCGCACCTGTGGCATGAAGAAATTCCCAGGCTAGGGGTCTAATCAGAGCGTCAGCTGCCGCAGCCACAGCCACAGCAGCACTAGATCCGAGCCACTTCTGCGACCCTACACACACAGCTCATGGCAACAGTGGATCCTTAACCTACTGAGCAAGGCCAGGGATTGAACCCGCGATCTCAGGGATACTAGAGGGGTTTGTTACCACTGAGCCACAAGGGAAACTCCCAAAAATACTCTTAAATAGTTTTTTTGGTATTTGTGGTTTGGTGAAATCAGTTTTTACAAGCAAGTTGAGAGGTAACAAAGAATATATTTTGCTGTGCTCTTTTGGAGGTACTAGAAAGGGTTGATACAGTTCTCTACAATTAAGTGTCCTTGTTTTTTATATATTTTCTATATAAAGTATATTTTGTCAATAAATACAACAAATAAAACAAAATTGACCAAGAAAAACACTATATATTGGCCAGTGGGAACTTTAGGCCACTGCCTGTCTCTGTCTTTGACAGAGCTTCCTCTGAACTAGTCAGTAAAGAGAATTACCATTAAAACTCCAATTTACCAGAGTCTTCTACTAGAACTTTTTTCTCAGTGAACTCCTTTTTAGAAGAAAATGTCTGCATATATAGAATCATCTGACAATTTGTAGAGATTCCCAGTAAAAATCAGCATGTGATTGGATAATTAGGCAAAATTCTTAATATCAGACAGTTACCTCTAGAAAAGTATTCTTACTAAATAAGGTTAATGCCCTTTAGAAAGATTTTATCAGGGTACTTTCAAGTCACATGTGATTTCCAAATGACCTTGAAATAACCTGAACATTTTGCACTACCTTCAAACTTCCGTGGGAAAAAAATTTTTTTCCCAACAATCTTCAGTTTTTTTTGGTATTTTATGCCATTTCTTTTTGATCTTCCTTTTGTAGAAATGAATGCAGTTTTCCCTCCTCAAGAAGGGTTACATAGGGAAATTTACTGGTTATATTATTAAATTTAATGTAACCAATAAATTAATACTTCCAATCCTCCAGCCCAGTGGTATTCAGACTTTTGGTTTGTGTATCCCCTACCAGAACAAAAAGCATATAACGTATCCTCACTCATTTAAGCTGACATCTGAAATCTTTCATAGTAAATTTAAGCAGTTACACAGGATTTATTTTTTTGCTTTTCATTTTATTATTGTATATTTTTGTTCAAACCTTAAAGTTATAATTTTTTCTTCTACGGTTCATAGAAAATGTCCACCACATGACCTAACTGGCAAAGCTGGCCCTCAACTGGGAAGCCAAATAGGCAAAATCAGCCTTAGTTTCTGCCAGGAAAAGCTCAGTACCATTCTTCTGTTCAAATGACTGTTAGGTGAACACTATCTCATTTTGTTGTTGTCACTATTTTATAATTGTATTTGACAATCAGTGGTTAGTTCTCATCCACACTGATGATAGGTTTTTGAAAATGGTGACAGGTGCATAGGGAAGCAAGGTAGAGAGCTTGTTTGGTGAATCTTCATGCCCATCACATTTCCTGGACAATTGCACACTTGCACAGTGCAGGGCACTCCTATCCCTTTGGCCCAGACAGCTTCGTTGACACCTGTGTCCCTGTGCACATCTGGAGTTCTTGTCTCCTCCTGGCAGATTTCTGGGTCGCTTTTAGTGCCCCAGAGGCTTGCTCCTTTGACCTTCACTCTGTGGATGGGCTTGTGAATGTTTCTTCCTGTTTCTTCTCACCATCCTCCTTTGCTGGAGGCATTTGCGAGGTTGGAAAGGTGTCTCATTTTCAAACTCCTATTATTAGGTGGATAGATAGGTGAGACTTGAAGTTGTGCCAGGTATTTGTTACCTGAAGGAAGTAAAGTTCAATGTAAGTTAGTTATTCCTTTGTTTGCTGTCCCAGAGGTTATTTTGTACCCTGGGGAAACGCACGCAGTCCTGAGATTCAGGAAGTAAAGTGGGAGAAGTGAAGTTGTTGGGGGGGGGGGAGGGAATGGGAGGGAGAGCTAGCAGATCACAATTCTCAGAGCTTGAGGAGAGAGTACAGTGGAAGCTGAAGATTTGTGACCTGATTCCCCTTAATGGATCCTAACCCCCTGAGAAGTCTTGTCCCTCCAGCAGTCCTGTGCTTTAGTTTGGGGACAGCTGCTCTAACCTGTTTTACACTGCCCAGATACTTGGCTGGCCACATGAGAATGTTAGACTGTCCCTCATCTGTACTCCTTGGATATTAGACCTTTTTCTGTAGTGTTTTTCAGGAAAGGTGGAACAGGACCAAAACTACGCTGCATAAGTAGGTGATCTGTACCAAGGACATCAAAGGAAGTTGTGGGAGGTTGATGGCAGTGGGGACAAAGCATATGTAAATCATCTACAATGTTTCAGCAGGTGATACCAGTGATTTGTCAATAGAGGTGACTGTGGATCCTCTCTCCACTGCTCCATACATATATTTTTTGGCTGTGCCTGTGGCCTGCAAAAGTTCCTGGGTCAGGGATCAAACCCATGCCACAGCAGTGATCTGTGACATAGCAGTGACAACACCAGATCCTTAATCATTAGGCCACCAGGGAACTCCTGCTTTATACTCTTAAAGCCCTGGTGACTCCCCTCCATTCCCACCCCAGCACAGGCTTTGTTGCTTGTAACATTTGTGGTACTTAGGAGCAAAGGCCAGATAAATTATTTTGATTAAGGGGAAAAAAACCAAAAACAAACCCATGCTCAAATTTAATCATTAAACTATGTATTCCAGAAAATCTACTTGGTAGAGTATATATATTTTTCATGAATTGGAATGCTTAAAAACTAATAGTTATGGCATGGTAGAAAGGTAGTATTTAATCAACAGTTATGAAAAGTAGAATTACTACTACAAGAATTTTGGCCATCATGTGTCATATTTGTTCCTGAAAAATTCCCAGATAAAGAGTTTATGGGGAGTTCTTGTTGTGGCTCAGCAGTAAAGAACCCAACTAGTATCCACGAGGTTGTGGGTCTATCCCTGGCCTCGCTCAGTGGGTTAAGGATCTAGCATTGCTGAGAGCTGTGGTGTAGATCTCAGACAGTGGCTCACATCTGCTGTGGCTGTGGCTGTGGTGTAGGCTGGCAGCTACAGCTCTGATTCAACCCCTGGCCTGGGAACTTCTATATGCCCTGGGTGTGGGCCTAAAAAGACCAAAAAAAAAAAAAAAAAGTTTATGGGAAAAGACCATTGAGCAGACCGCCAGACCACTCAAAATTGATGTGACTTCATAAGCAGGTGCTAACAAAAACAATAATTGGCATTTTGGGGCACAACTTGGGGAGCCTGGGCAGGCAGGCTGGAGCCTGCCCCAGGGGACATTAAGAATGTCTGGCAGGAGTTCCCGTCGTGGCGCAGTGGTTAACGAATCTGACTAGGAACCATGAGGTTGTGGGTTCGGTCCCTGCCCTTGCTCAGTGGGTTAACGATCTGGCGTTGCTGTGAGCTGTGGTGTAGGTTGCAGACGAGGCTCGAATCCCGAGTTGCTGTGGCTCTGGCGTAGGCCGGTGGCTACAGCTCGGATTCGACCCCTAGCCTGGGAATCTCCATATGCTGCGGGAGCGGCCCAAGAAATAGCAAAAAAAGACAAAAAAAAAAGAATGCCTGGCAGAGTTGAGTGGAGGTGCTGAAGTAATGGTGATGGTGTGGGCTGCCATAGAGGAGGGGCAGGAGTCAGTGCAATCCTGCCATTAGTTGAGGGCTGTGCTAGCCTGCTAGAAGGTGTGCCTTTCTGGAGAAGCCCGGGTACAGATGCTAATTTTTAATTTTCTTAAAACAGAGCTAAAAGGACTGCAGCAGCTGAGCTGAGGGATGTTTTTGCTGAAGATTTTAATTCTTTTCCCACTCCTCTGCCTCCCCTGATTCATGAAAAATGCCACATGAAACAAAGTAGCTCCTATGCTGTCTTTTCGTATGGGAGCTAATTGATGTTCCAGAAATGTGTTGTAGTAGAATGGATTATATTTTAGAGCAGACAGGCAATTTTCCTCCCTTGACTCTGGGGCTTTAGATCTGCATGAGGTTAATAGAAGCTCTAATCATAAAGGCATACAGCAATTCATAGCCTTGGTATCTGGGCTCAGAGCTACAAACCATTTCTAGGATTTCAGTTCAGGCTTGAACATGATCATTGCTGGTTTCAGCAGTAGGCTTGTTTATTTCTTTGTTTATTTATTTTTGTCTTTTTAGGGTTGTAACCTCAGCATATGTAAGTCCCCAGGCTAGGGGTTGAATTATAGCTGTAGCTGCTGGCTTATGTTGCTGCAGCCACAGCAATGCCAGATCCAAGCCATGTCTGCAGTCTATACCACAGCTCATGGCAATGCTGGATTCTTAATCCACTGAGTGAGGCCAGGGATCCATCCTGTGTCCTCCTGGATACTAGTTGGGTTTATTACCGCTGAGCCACAAGGAGAACTGGAGAACTCCCAATTTATTATTTATTTTTTTGTCTAGTGTTTTTTTTTTTTTTTGCCATTTCTTGGGCCGCTACCATGGCATATGGAGGTTCCCGAGCTAGGGGTCGAATCAGAGCTGTAGCCACTGGCCTACGCCAGAGCCACAGCAACAGGGGATCCGAGCCGTGTCTGCAACCTACACCACAGCTCACGGCAACACCGGAGCCTTAACCCACTGAGCAAGGCCAGGGATCGAGCCAGCAACCTCATTGTTCCTAGTCAGATACGTTAACCACTGCGCCACGATGGGAACTCCTTTGTCTAGTTTTTAAGGAGTTTGTCATCAAGTTGTTCTGAAATCAATTTCCATACTTAGGTATAGTCAACACTACAGAAAGCTCAGAGAGTGGGTTTTGCTTGCCAACATTTGTTTCTGATGCTGATGTGATATCCTTTAACTGACCTAAGAATGTCAAGTTGGCTCACATACATGGGACTGTAACTGTATCATTATCTTCTACCTGCTTTCAAAATTTTTTTTGGGGGGGGCTTTATTTATTTATTTTTTAGGGCCGAACCCGAGGCATATAGAGGTTCCCAGGCCAGGGGTTGAATTGGAGCTACAGTATACAGTTGCTGGCCCACGCCATAGCCACAGCAATATCAGATCCAACCCGAGTCTGCAACCTACACCACCGCTCACGGCAATGCCGGATCCTTAACCCACTGAGCAAGGCCAGGGATCACCACAACCTCATGATTCCTAGTCAGATTCGATTTCTGATGTGCCATGATGGGGAACTCCTACTTGCTTTCATTTAAGACAACTAGAAAAGTAGCAAGAAATAGTTTATGTATTTGACAAAAAATAAGCTTTCTTACCATGTCTTTTGGTGATGATCTCCAGTTTTTATTTATTTATTTATTTTTATTTTTATTTTTGTCTTTTTGCTATTTCTTTGGGCCGCTCCCTCGGCATATGGAAGTTCCCAGGCTAGGGGTCGAATCAGAGCTGTAGCCCCCGGCCTACGCCAGAGCCACAGCAACACGAGATCCGAGCCGTGTCTGCAACCTACACCACAGCTCACGGCAATGCTGGATCGGATCGTTAACCCACTGAGCAAGGGCAGGGACCTAACCTGCAACTTCATGGTTCCTAGTCGGATTGGTTAACGGCTGCACCATGACGGGAACTCCGATCTCCAGTTTTTAGAGGTCAAATGAAAAAACCTGCAGTGATAAGGAAGCTTCCTTTTTGGAGCATCCTTCAGTAGCCAACACCTGTTTTCCCTTAGCACTTTGATTGCTTTTCACCAAATAGCCTATGGTGATACTTTGTCAAATGCCTTATTTTCTCTTTTCATTAAGATGGTTCCTTAAAATAAGTTTGATTTATCAAAACTTTCAAGTGTTTCTGAGGATAAAAGTAGTATTTTGATTTTACAAAAGGAATTTGACTAATAGACTAATAATTATTTCAGATGATGTTTTAGTTTTTCATTTTGTTTTTTGTTTTTGCTTTTTAGGGCCACACCTGTGGCATATGGAGGTTCCCAGGGTAGGGGTCTACAGCTGCCAGCCTACACCACAGCCACAGCAATGCCAGATCCTTAACCCAGTGAGCAAGGCAGGGATCGGACCCAAAACCTCATGGTATCTAGTTGGATTTGTTTCTGCTGCGCCACGATGGGAACTCCTACGTTTGTTTTTTTGATATGACCAGTGCCATCAGAGACTGAAAACATTGAAATTATTTAGATTAGTGAAGAGGTGTAAGTCATACCCGCTGGAACAAAGATCCCTGACTTTTTCCCAATGAGGAACTACTTTTGATTTCTCTGAAATCTCATGACTAGTTTCCTAAGGGAGGTAGTAATAGTGTGGGGTTACTGGTTGGGGCAGGAAGTGTTAGTTACTGTGGTCTTACTTCTGATGTACTGTTTTTATCTTTAAAGCATTTCTTATTTTTGTTTTTATTATTATTTTCAGTTGCTGGGAAATAGGACTGGGAATGGCCAATGAATTCCTTATATGGGCAAACAAGTCTGTACTTTTTTTTCAGTTTAACTGGGAACTTATCAGCTCATGATCAGTTGGGGATCCCTGTTAAAGAAAACAGCAAACAACTTCCAGATACAAGGTTTCACACTTATTTGCTTTCTAATCCATTGAACCCATAAAAGATTTGTTATGTCCAGGTTATGAAAAACCTCCGATTGTTCACCCAGCCCTTGAACACACAGTTATCAGCTGTGTTCGAGCAGATCCAGCATGTTATCTGCTCAGTTCTTGGACTGATGGAGTGCCTGCTTTGTCTAGCAATGTGTTCACTCTCAAGCACTTAAAATTCAGTGGTAGAGACAGTTATAAACACGTGAAACAGAGAAGCCAGTTTTATAGTCTTTGAGGTTTTTTGTTTGTGATGGTCTAGATTTCACTAACTTGATTCTATATTTCTTGAATCATGGAACCCCTCTAAAATGTAGACATGATTAATTTGTATAGAGCTACTGATACTTATACAAACAGCAGGAAGTGTTTGGTGAATGGAAAGATTACTCTATCACTTTGTATATCATCTTCCAATACATGTGTGTTATACAACATTGGTTATTTACATTTATAAATTTACTGAATGCCCTCTCTGAGCAAGTGGGATCCTAAACTGTTTATTTGTTTATTTATTCTAGGATCCTAAAACAATAATGTAGGAAGGGACCTCATTTTATGAAGGAAAAAACTCAGGTCCAGAGACATTGTGATAATCTAGGGTTGTACTATAAATTAATAACAAATTAATAGCAGGATGACCTTAGGTAATTTCCATACTGAAGTCTGAGTCATAATGTTGACTGTCTAAGCACTCAAGTAGTAATTTTAATGAGGATTATATTACCTTTTCTTGCAGAATACATTTGATTCCAAACTTTTATATCAACCTGGAAAGGTAGGTGATGTGTGTCTCCATTTCAGGGATGAGAAGACTAATGATCAGAGAGTTTTTGATGCAACCAGGGACTGGCAGGATTGCAACAAACCAGTGCCATGGTGATTCCAGTACCCATTTATTATTTATTTATTATTTTTCTATTAAAAAAAATCTTTTGCTTTTTAGGGCTGCACATGCAGCACATGGAAGTTCCCAAGCTAGGGGTTGAATCAGAGCTACAGTTGCCAGCCTGCGCCAGAGCCACAGCAATGCCAGATCCGAGCCATGTCTGCGACCTACCCCACAGTTCATGGTGATGCCGGATCCTTAACCCACTGAGTGAGGCCAGGGATTGAATGTGTATCCTCATGGATCCTAGTTGTGTTTGTTACTACTGAGCCACAAGGGAACTCCCAGTACCCATTTCTTATACTTCACAGCGTGTCAAGTATACTTTAAACTTTGAGAGTTGTGTTAAAAGAACGCAGTGGATTGAGAAATCCACTCAGTAACCACATAGCAAATAATAGCTAGTATACTCTAAATGGTGTATGTTTAGCTGTTTGTGAAAATATTTCTGAGGAGATAGAGGTCACATGTTCCCTAATCTTGCAAATGTCACAAAAAACCCAATCCTACGAGTGTCTGTAAGAATGACATTTTAAATGGTGCCAAACATAATCTCAGGGAATATTCAACTCAGTATATTGGAGCTATTTCAACTACATTGTTAAAATTGCATTTGTAGAAAGCAACTTATTAAACACACCTTCTTTTTGCATGTTTTATAGGGTGATTATTAAACTAGTAGAAATTCCTCATGGTCCTATTGTTTACTTGTTCACTTAATATGAGTGTCACTGTATAGTTATGTTGGTTTTAAATATTCTCTTATTTGGGAGGGGGGATACAGTGGTAATTTGGGATTAATGGATGCACACTACTGTGTATAAAATAGATAAACAAGAATTACTGTATAGTACAGGGAACTATACCCAGTATCTTGTAATAACCTATAATGGAGAAGAATCTGTAAAATATATACCTATATCGTCTATCTATCACTTTGCTGTACACCTAAAACATTGTAAATCAACTATACATCCAACACATGGAGATTGCCAGGCTAGGGGTCTAATCTGAGCTGTAGCCACTGGCTCACGCCAGAGTCACAGCAACGCGGGATCCGAGCCTCGTCTGCGACCTACACCACAACTCAGGGCAACGCCAGATCCTTAACCCACTGAGCAAACCCGCAGCCTCATGGTTCCTAGTGGGATTCGTTAACCACTGAGCCATGACAGGAACTCCTATTTCTTATTCTTACTACTCTTACTCTGTGTGTATGCATCACGACATAATGCTGTAGAAAGTAATGAACTTTAGAATCTTATATTTAACCAGGCTAAAAACCTTTTCTTTACTTTTTCTTTTCTTTTTTCTTTTTGCTTTTTAGGGCCGAACTTGCAGCATGTGGAGATTCCCAGGCTTGGGGTCAAATTGGAGCTACAGCTGCCAGCCACAATGTGGGATCCAAGCTGCATCTGCGATCTATACCACAGTTCATGGCAACGCCAGATGCTTAATCCAGTGAACAAAGCTAGGGATCGAACCCAAATCCTCATGGATCCTAGTGGGGTTCCTTAACCACTGAGTCATGAAAGGAACCCCTAAAAACCTTTTCAAGCTTTGATAAATTCTTGTTTCAGTTGGAAAAATGCCCTGATTTTACATGCATATGAGAATATAAAGTCTTGACAATTTAGTGTTCACAAAATTGAGCTTAAATTTCAGATTCTTATAGTGGCACAATCTCTGTTAAGGTAATTTATGCATGTTCTTTAATGGATATATTCTTCATGCTAAATTGAAGAATTGTAGTGCCATAAAGAGTATGTAATATAATCATTCAAATAGCTGTTTTTAGTAATTCTTACTTGAATTGAATTTGAGCCAATGACCTGAAGATTATTACTCTACCATGTCATTTGCTTGGTGTATACATTTATAAATCTTTTTTTTTCTTTTTTTTTAAAATTGTTATTTCCCTGATACAATTTTTTTCTACTGTACAGCATGGTGACCCAGTTATACATACACATATACATTCTTTTTTCTCCCATTATCATACTGTCATAAGTGACTAGACATAATTCTCAGTGCTACACAGTAGGATCTCATTGCTAATCCATCCCAAAGGCAATGGTTTGCATTTATTAACCCCAAGCTCCCCATCCACCCCACTCCCTCCCCCTCCCCCTTGGCAACCACAAGTCTATTCTCCAAGTCCATGATTTTCTTTTCTATGGAAAGGTTCATTTGTGCCATATGTAAGATTCCAGATATGAGTGATATCATATGGTATTTGTCTTTCTCTTTCTGACTTACTTCACTCAGTATGAGAGTCTCTAGTTTCATCCAGGTTGCTGCAGTTGGCATTATTTTGTTCTTTTTTATGGCTGAGTAGTATTCCATTGTGTATATATATACCACATCTTCCTAACCAATCATCTGTCGATGAACATTTGGGTTGTTTCTATGTCTTGGCTATTGTAAATAGCGCTGCAATGAACATGTGGGTACATGTGTCTTTTTAAAGGAAAGTTTTGTTTGGATATATGCCCAAGAGTGGAGTTGCTGGGTCATATGGTAGTTCTATGTATAGTTTTCTAAGGTACCTCCATACTGTTCTCCATAATGGCTGTACTAGCTTACATTCCCACCAACAGTGCAGGAGGGTTCCCTTTTCTCCTCACCCCCTTCAGGATTTGTTATTTGTGGACTTACTAATGATGGCCATTCTGACTGGCATGAGGTGGTATCTCATGGTAGTTTTGATTTGCATTTCTCTAAATAATCAGGGATGTTGAGCATTTTTTCATGTGCTTGTTGGCCATCCGTACATCTTCCTTGGAGAAATGTCTGTTCGGGTCTTTTGCCCATTTTTTCATTGGGTCGTTGGCTTTTTTGCTGTTGAGTTGTGTAAGTTGTACATTTTAGAGATTAAGCCCTTGTCAGTTGTGTCATTTGAGACTATTTTCTCTCATTCTGTAAGTTGTCTTTTTGTTTTCTTTTTGGTTTCCTTTGCTGTGCAACACTTATAAGTCTTATATAAAGACTGTAAAATTAAAAAAAAAACCAAAAAGCATTTTGAAAATATATTATTACTTGGAAATAGATTTTGTTTTTCTTTGTTGTAGTCACTCTAGAGTTTGTCAGTCACAGTAATATGTGGACCATGTAGAAGTCACCACAGGGGATCTAGAGTCATAATGTTCCTTGAGCAATTCCTTTATTCATCAAGTATTCAATTTATTAAGCATGTGTGATGATAGATGTTGGAGATACGCAAATAATAAGACATTATTCCTGTGTTCAAGGAGTTGATAATCTGGATGAGATAAATGTATCTACAATTAGGTAATGACAGGTGAGAAGTGCTATGGGATATGAATAAAGAGCTTGATGAGCATCAGAGAGTAACTAATTCTGCCAGGAGTTTGGGGTAAGAATGGAAAATGTGCGAATGCTTGGGAAAAGAGATAAGTTGAGTTTTAAGAATGATCAGGTTGGGAGTTCTTATTGTGGCTCGGTGGTAACAAATCTCACTAGTATCCATGAGGATGTGGGTTTGATCTCTGACCTTGCTCAGTGGGTTAAGGATCTGGTGTTGCTGTGAGCTGCAGTGTAGGTCCCAGACACGGCTTGGACCCCATGTTGCTGTGGTTTTGGTATGGGCCTGCAGCCGTAGCTCTGATTTGACCCCTAGCCATACCCCTAGCATATGCTGTAGGTGTGGGCCCCCCCCCCCCCAAAAAAAAGAAGACTAGGTTTACTTGAAGGAGTAGAACTTTTCATACATAGGGAGGTATTATAGCAGAGTGGTTAGGAACACAGATTTTTGGAATTCTCCTCTGGTGCAGTGGGTTAAGGATCTGGCATTTTTGCTGCAGTGGCTTGGGTTGCTGCTGTGGTGTGGGTTCAATCCCTGCCCAGAACTTCCTCCCTATGCAGTGGGCATGCCCCCCTGCCAAAGAACAAATATTTTTGGGGGCTTGACATTGACTCCATTGCTTACTCTGATTTCGAGATGTTACTTGAACTTGCTGAAGAGCTTAACACAATGCCAGGGGCACACTAGACATTTGCAAAATGAAAGCTGCTACTGCTGTTATCCTTACTCATATTATTAAACCATAAGCAAAGGCAGAACAGTATGAAAATACAGAATGTTGTTTTCTGAGACTCACATAATATGGTGTTGAGTAGGGTGTGTATTTGTTGGGATGATTTGGAGTGTTGGGAGGTTTGATGGAAAAGCAGCATAGTACACTTGACCCTTGAACAAGCAGGGGTTAGGTGTGCTGACCCCCACATAGTCAAAAATCTGAGTATAACTTTACAGTTGGGCTCCCTGTATCTGTCTTCCACATCTGTAGATTCAACAAACTATGGATTGTGTAGCCCTGTAGTGTGTATTTATTGAAAAAAACCCATATGTCAGTGGACTCATGCAGTTCAAACCTGTGCTTTTCAAGGGCCAGTTGTTCTTGGTCCCCCCTTGATTCCTTTGCCAGCTGATGTCCTTGTCCCCTGCAGCTGTGACTGTCATCTGCTGCTGCCTTCTGGCTGCCCCCTTCTCCAGAGTATTGCCCCTGGCCAGGGCAGCTGTCTGGCCCAGGTGGTTTTTCCTCATCCCTCGCTGTAACCAATGATACAAAAGGGATATGAAGGTCCTCCTGCCTCACAGCAACACCAACATAGGGTACAATTCATGCTCCAGAGATCCCTGTGGGAGCTAAGCCCCTGAACCTCCTTAGCTCTTCCCCTTGCTCTGTTCTGTTCTACTCACTCCCTTTCTGCTAAAACTACCTTAAGAATAACTGGTACAGGAGTTCCCATTGTGGCGCAAATTTAACTAGTATCCGTGAGGTTGTGGGTTCAATCCCTGGCCTTGCTCAGTGTGTTAAGGATCTGGCGTTGCCGTGAACTGTGGTGTAGGTCGCAGACATGGCTGAGGGCTGTTGCTGTGGTGTATTGGCAGCTGTAGCTCTTATTCCACCTCTAGCATGGGAACCTCTGTATGCCTCGGGTGCAGCCCTAAAAAGCCAAAAAAAAAAAAAAGAATAACTAGTACAAGAATCCCTCTTCCAATCTCTCAATTCTTATCTACTCCTTGTACCTCAACTTAAGACTGGTACTTTGCTCTGGATTGGAAAGGTCCTCAGATGCTTGACTTAGAATTTCAGGTGCCGTCCTATAGGCATTGGGAAGCTTAATGCATTGTAAAAGGCTTACTCTAGTACAGAATGGCATGGGAAATGGCTAGAGACCAAAAATGGGAGCTTTTACATGATTAAGTGAGGCATGATAAATATTTACCATTGATTAGGGTAGGGGAACATGACTTACAAGAGTCATTGGTAGGGGTTGGAAAGAACTGAGAAGTCTTAAATCATTTATATTTAGGGAGAAGGAATCCAAGCAGTTTCTAGACTGAGTGATTGGCAAATAGTTAATCTAGCATTACATCAAATAATCTATCAACTGTTTTTTCAAATCATTGGAAAAATAGGACGTATAAGGAAGAAGTAGTTTTGGAGAAGTTAATGAGTTCAGTTTTGGCTCTGTTGAATTTAAGACCGTCATAGGTGGAAATGTCCAGTGTCATAGGAAATACTCGTCTGCATTATACACTGTGGGGCCAGGTCAACAACTTTAAAGTGATTGTTTAAGTTATGAGTGTGTAGTGCCCAAGACGAATCATTGGGAACTCCATTTTATCATTTAGAATCCTTTCAGCTACAAATATGACAATATCTAAAGGTGGTTTGGGGTAAAGAGAAGGTATTGGTTTATGTGTCAAAAAATCCTGTGGTAGGGTGGGGCTTCCATTCATTTGATCAGAGTTCTGGCTCCATTTTTCTGTGATTATTTTTGTTCCGCCATCTTCATCTGTCAACTTTTTTGTTCTGAGTTTTGCTTTTCTCATGGAGGCAAAGTGATTCCAGGTTTCCATCAGCAAACTGCATATTCTGGAAGGAGAATCCTGAATTCCTGGTGGAAATCCTAAACTTTGAGCTGGTTGATCAGATTTGGAGGTCAGCATTGTTACAAAGAGAAGAGTTTACCAGTTGGCTAAGATCAATCAGGGCTTACGCCTGGAGATGGGTTAGGGTTAGGCCCACTCAAAGAGCCTGGCTGCTGTGCCTGGGATGCAGGTTCAATCCCCAGCCTGGCACAGTGGGTTTAGGATCCAGCACTGCTGCAGCGTAGGTTGCAACTTTCAACTACAGCTTGGTTCTGATCCTTGGTCCCAGGAACTCTGTATGCTGTGGGGGGGTCAAAAAGGGGGGGGGGAAAGAGGCTGCTACTAGCAGGTGGGGTAGTGGAGTGGATGTTTGGGAGAAAAGAACAAATTTGATGCTAATCTTACACTTTAGGGCAGACAGGGAAGAAGGGCCAGGGAAATAGGAAAATGGTGCGAGAGAAGGGAGGAGAGCTGCGGAGAAGTACCTCAGCCCAGAGTGGAAGGAGCTTGATTAGGAGGGATGAAACTGCCTCAATTCAAATAGCCATTGGATAGGATAGGTCACCAGTGACCTGAGAGCAGTGTCCATAGTCTGGAGGGTAGAAGGCAAGTGGTTGTGTGGGTGGTAAGTGGTGACATGGAAGCTGCAAGTATGCAGTTAAAAAATGTGAATGCAAGGTGGTTTAAGAAAGAACTGAATCAAAGGAGGCTAAAAAATAAATTGTAAAAAATTATCATGGGAGACCTTTCACCCATGTCCCCTTGATGAGGGCAATGAACTTAGGGTTTCAGTCAGGCTAAGACAGCTTCCTGTACAGCTCTGGAATGTCCCTCAGTGCTCTGTCCTTTCCCAGTGAGTAACAGTCCCAATAAACATTTCACAGGGAAGCTATAAGGGTCAAGCAAGATAATATATGAAAGAGCTTTGTCAACTAAACTGTTATACAAATATTAGTTGGTAGTAAAGTGCCTTGTTTATTTAAACCCTATCTTCTCGTAAAGGAATGTAAGGTATTGTGGAACTACTGGCTCAAAGAGCCGGGAGGTGGGGGAGGGGGAGGGAGCATGTGAATGAATGAGTGAGACACAGTCCCAGTTCAGAAGCTGCATTTCCCCTTAGAATGGCTGTGTGACTCTGCAAGCCCCCCCCCCCCAAAATAAAAGCCTTAGATTTTTACATAACTCTTGTTAGGGTTTTGTGTGGCCCACAAGGAGGACTCCTTGTTGATTTTGCCCAACAGTTTCAGTTCCTTTTGGAATGCAGAAAAGGGAACGCAGCAGAGAATGGTTATTGTTTAGGTTATCAAGATAACTCTGATGTTGTTGCAAAGTTTCGTGATAATAGTAATAAACATTTAATAGTAACAGATGCTATCAGGTTATGTCACTAGTATGTGATTGATCTTACTTTTGGCTCTAAAGCTAATATTTTACCACATTCTAGTCCAAATAATTCCAAAATGCCTAGGTCAGGCATTCTTATTATTCAAGTCAATAGGTCTCTGAGAATGGTGTCAGACATAGTTAAGGTTAGTGGCCGTAAGTATAGTTATTGGTTCTTTATAAATACTTGACATGTTTGGAAAAGCGTCAAGTGAATGGGTACTTCCACATAAAGCAGTTCTTGGGATTTCCCATTGTGGCTCAGTGGTAATGAGCCCGACTAGTATTTATGAGGATGTGGGTTTGACCCCTAGTCCTACTCATTGGGTTAAGCATCCAGTGTTGCTGTGAGCTGTGGTGTAGGTTGCAGACAAGGCTTGGGTCTGGGCACTGGTGCGGCTGCGGTGTAGGCTGGCTCTGATTCCATCTCTAGCCTGGGAACTTCCATATGCCACAGGCGCGGCCCTAAAAAGCAACCAAACCAAACCCAAAAAACAGTACTCAAGAAAATTGGGGGATTTAGTTCTGAATAAATTAAGAGAAAGCAAATTAAATGAAGTTTCCTTAACAACAACTCAGATTCCATGCTGGTTTCCATCGTGGGGATGGCCCTGTACACAGGATATGTCTTCATGCCTCAGCACATCATGGCGATACTGCACTACTTTGAAATTGTACAATGACCAGGATGTGACCGGAATCAAGAGGTTCCTTAGGGAAGAGCCACCGTCTGAAGTTGGAATGAGACCTCATTCAAATGTCGTAAG
Organism: Phacochoerus africanus; assembly: GCF_016906955.1. Taxonomy (NCBI): domain Eukaryota; kingdom Metazoa; phylum Chordata; class Mammalia; order Artiodactyla; family Suidae; genus Phacochoerus; species Phacochoerus africanus. The sequence goes on from NC_062552.1 coordinate 66,547,590, forward strand.
AAACTCTTCTAGATGTCAACATAATCAATCCTACAAATATAAAGACTAAAATTCATGAGTAGAACAGGAAAGCAATCCTGACTCATGTGTTGTGTTCTTTATTTTTAATTTTAAAAGGAGCTCTTGTATAGTAGTTTTTGTCTATTTTAACATTGTAGTCATTTGTACTTTGATATCAGTATTTTCTTAACCTTTGTGACTGTTTCAATAATACCCTGTGAAAGCTTTTCTTAATGTAACAACTTTGAGTACATTTTAATTGCCTTCTATTTCTAAAACCCAAAGTCATTAGTTGGGCTCTACCGTTCTTTCTTGCTATTGTACGGAAAACATATCTGCCTGGATATATTTCTACTCTTGACCAAAGTTTTGTAAGAAAAATTCAAGATTTTGGGCAGGGGGCTGGGGAGGGAGGATATTTTATTGAGAACCATTTACAAAAGACTTATCTGTAAGTTTGAACTCAGGAGTACAGTTTTAGCTATCTAGACTCTACTCTTAACAGCTTTTGCTTTAAAACTATTAAAGTGTTTCTAAACAATGAAAAAGAAAGATCTTGCTAAAGTTAAAATAAGGAACATTTCACCTTTTAAATATTTAATTCTTGTGTGGACTCATTTCCAGAAAATTTTGGTGATGATTCTTGTGACAAATGATGGTTAAGTAGCATTATTATGTAATGCTTAATACTGTAGAGTTTTTAATAGAAGGTAAATCAGTTTCCTCTGAGCGCCATTAATAACTGCGAACTTCCTTAAATTTAGTTCCATGATTGTAATGGGTGCTGCAAATGCGTTTGCAAATTGCATATGATGAGATGAATTGTTGATAAAAATTATAGCAAAACGAAACATAAACTTGGTTAAAATTCTTCCATGCTTTGTATTGTTTTTTTTAAAAGATTTTTATTCCTTAAATGTAAAATGACTACCTGATTTTTTGATGTAAACTCATTAAATTCAAAGAGAGAAAAATCAGCTGATGTTGCACTACGTTATTTTTTTTACCCCTCTCAATAGTTAAATATTGATGTAATAGTAGTTCTATTTCTGAATCAATTGCTATGGGAAAATACGCAGTAATTAGTAAGTATATCTTTCTTTTTTTTTTTTGGCCGCCCCATAGCATATGGAATTCTTGGACCAGGGATCAGATCCGAGCCTTAGTTGCCACCTAAGCCACACCTGAGGCAATGCTGGATCCTTAACCCACTGTGCTGGGCAGGTATTGAACCTGCGTCCAGGGCTTCCAAAACACTGGCATTCCCACTGTGGTACAGTGGGAACTCCTGCAGTAAGTATATCTTAACATGTCTCTCAATATAAAAGTATTGCTTATTTTATTTTATTTTATTTTATTTTATTATTTATTTATTTATTCTTTTTGATCTCTTTGTCTTTTAGGGCATATGGAGGTTCAATCGGAACTGTAGCCACTGGCCTATGCCAGAGCCACAGCAATACGGGATCCAAGCTGCGTCTTTGATCTACACCACAGCTCATGGCAACACTGGCGGGATCCTTAACCCACTGAGCAAGGCTAGGGATCAAACCCCCGTGGATGCGAGTCAGTTTTGCTAAATACCACGGAAACTCCAAGTATTGCTTATTTTAAAAGTTAAACTTTTGGAGTTCCCGTCATGGCTTGGCGGAAACAAATCCGACTAGGAACCATGAGTTGCAGGTTGAATCCCTGGCCTCGCTCAGTGGTTAAGGATCTGGTGTTCCTGTGAGCTGTGGTATAGGCTTGGATCCTACAGTGCCTCTGGCATAGGCCAGCAGTTGTAGCTCCAATTCTGTCCCTAGCCTGGGAACCTCCATATGCCATGAGTGTGGCCCTAAAAAGCAAAAAAAAAAAAAAAAAGTTAGACTTTAAAAAAATACACCTCCTAGAATGCTTTGCTCTTTTTTTTTTTTTTTTAAATGTAAGTATTTTTGGCCCCAAATTGTAAGGATTAGGCTTTTGAGGTATTTTCTAGTCCAGAAGTATCAAGTAATACATAAAAATCCTTTTTTTTTTTTTTTTGGCTTTTTTGGGGGGTTTTTTTGGCTGCACTCAAGGCATGTGGATTTTCTGGAGCCAGGGGTTGAACTCACACCACAGTGGTGCCCCAAGCCGCTGCAGTGACAACACTGGATTCTTAGCCTGCTGTGCCACATGGGAACACCTGGTATTTTTATATTTATTTATTTATTTTTTCTTTTTAGCGCTATACCCGCAGCATATGGACATTCCCAGGCTAGGGGTCAATTGGAGCTATAGCTGCTGGCCACAGCCTTAGCAAAGCTGGATCTGAGCCGTGTCTGTGACCTATACCACAGTTCACGGCAATGCCAGATCCTTAACCCAGTGAGTGAGGCCAGGGATCAAACCTGCAACCTCATGGTTCCTAGTTGGATTTGTTTCTGCTGTGCCACGATGGGAACTCCCTATTTTAATTTTTTATCTATTTATTTATTTATTTTTTTGTCTTTTTTAGGGCTGCACCCTCAGCATTTGGAAATTCTCAGGCTAGGGGTCAAATCAGAGCTGTAGCTGCTGGTCTACACTACAGCCACTCGGGATCCAAGTCGCTTCTATCTGTGACCTACACCACAGCTCCTTAACTCCTTAACCCCCTGAACGAGGCCAGGGATCAAACCTGCATCCTCATGGATACTAGTGGGGTTCCTTAACTGCTGAGCCACAACAGGAATTCCCCAACTCCCGGTATTTTTAAATAATTTATATCATCACTATTAGGTAAGAGATGGTGAGGATAATATGTAATTTTTTAGTTTTGAAGTGGTTAAAAATAGTTGGATGTGGTTATGTCTGGTCATGGCATATCGAAGGATTCATACTATCTCAAGTAAAATAATGAATATGAGAACTTAAATTTGGATTTGTGCTCAATTAATGCTCAAATTTGGTTTTCCACTGTCCATTCCCCTCCCCACCTTAACCACTGACAAGTATATTCTAATATCCAGATCTCTGGTGTGTTGAAGACAGAAAGAGAGGAGAATCACTGGTTTAGATAGGTATCCAGATTATCTATCCTAGTCCTCTACTCAGAAATCTTTAACTCATCCTCATTCTGCTGAAATCCATTAAATTGTAGTATATAGCCAATTGTTGTTATGCAACACTGGCCTGTCAGATAGATGGAAGATAAGTTTAGCCTTACAGAGAATCTTGAGAAGAGTCAGAAGGAGAAATAGGAGCAGGTCCATTGAGAGGTGATCAGGGAAGCATATTCTCACCCGCTGAGGCAAGAGTGTATTCTGTTTGTCAGTAAATAACAAATGGGGGGATCATTTCACTGCATCTGTTTACTAGGGGGTACTTAACTAGACAATGCTCTATAGGTCTCATGTTTCTGTATGTCGTCTAAGCAGAGATACTGACTGCCTTTTTTATGAAATATTTTTCAAGGACATTTGTATGATAGAGAAGAGATAATGTCTGGTCCAGAAGAAAGAGCAGGTTTGCTTAGTGCCTTGGAAAATAAAGATCATCTCCTTTTGGAGCAAAGGGTGCTGTAAGAGATTTGGGTTCCCTGTGCTCGGGGTCTGTCTCCTGTAATGCAGTCCTCTTCACGTACAGGTGGCACCTGGCCCTTCTTTTACATTGAGCTGTGGGAATTGAAGCTTGGGAATCAGAACAAGAAAATGATACTTGGACTCTTTCTGAGAATAATTAAGTCCTTTGTGTCTGACCCTGGAATCTCATGTCTTCTGCCAGCACCCACAAAACTGTGCCACACTGCCTTGTTGGCTTACAGGTAGGGTGGAGTCTCAGATCCCTCACAGTTCTTGATGGTTTTGGTGGTGAGAATGTGATGAAGAGATATGGTCTCCTAGGAGAGGAAAGATGATGGCCTTACAGGCCAGATGCTGAGATGAGACAACCCTGGTATCCTACTGGATAAGTAAGTGCTCTGGCTCAAGTATTGGGTGGTTAGGGGACCAAGGATCTCCTACCATCCTACTTGTTAATCATTAGAGGCTGAGCAGTGAGAGGTAGGATTGGAATCCACTGCCTACAAGGTGCCTTAGTGGTTGGCTGCACCCCTCTGGGCAGGAATTGGGAGAAGGAAACATTTTTATTTTTTAAAATTTATTTATTTATTTATTTATTTATTTATTTATTTATTTATTTATTTATTTATTTATTTATTTATTTTAGGGCTGCACCTGAGGCGTATATAAATTCCCAGGCCAGGGGTTGAATTGGAGCTGTAGCTGCCAGCCTACAGCACAGCCATAACAATGCCAGATCCAAGATGCATCTGCAACCTATACCACAGCTCTCAGCAATGCCAGATCCTTAACCCACTGAATGGAGCTAGGGATTGAACCCATGTCCTTATGGATACTAGTTGGTCTTGTTACAGCTGAGCCACAGTGGGAACTCTGGAAGAAGAAATCATATGATAAAGGGATCGCTCTAAAGACAATGTGGTGGTTGCTGCTAACCGAGAGAAGCCCCCAAACTGACATGAGTGGTGACAGCAGTGAGGGACATGGTATTCACTAGAGACCTTTGGGGGGGTCTGAAACATTTGACCTTTATTTAGTGCATGCCCACTGAAATCGAATGCAGAGCCTTGCTTATCAACTTGGAGCTGCTCTTACTCTCCGTGTCCCCTTCTCTTCCACCCCAACTTCAGTTTCATTAAAGAGGAAGACGATCAAGGGTGAGCCCCATGCCCCCTGTCTGAGTATCCTGGGAGGCTTCACAGAGGAGAGAGCACCAAACCTGCATAGCTCTGTTGGATGTAGCCCCAAGTTATTATCCTACCCATTTTTGTGGGAGGAGAGCCCCCAGAATTCTGTGGGTGGAGTTTGGGCAATTTTTGCAGTGGAGAAGGGAAATTTGTGGCCCTGTTGGGTGGAGGCCTTTAAGCCTATTCAGTGTGTGGTTGTAGCTTCCATAAGTTGGTGTAAATCATATCCATGTTCACATGTGTGTGCTGTGAATGCTTGAAAATGCCAAAGGTCATTCTCAGGTTTGGGAAGAGGTGCATGTAGAGGATGTACTGGTACCTTTGGATCCCTGCAACTCTAATGACCCCTTTGAGCTACAGGTCTCTGTGACTGATGACTTAACCAGTTAGAGTCTGGCAAAAAGGAACATCTTTCTTCTGAGATGTTCCTGGGCTGTTTGGACTCCTTGGCCCCCTCGCCCCCTGATACCACTCTCCTTTTTAAAAACAGCCAGGAACTTGCTACTGGGCTGTTCTTGGAACTGACTCATGGAAGCTTTGTGACTCGCATGAGAGTCTCCAGGGTGAAGCAATTGGAGTCAAAGACGAGAAAGATGGGGAGGGCCAGACTGGCCTCACTGTCAGATGGAAATGCTGAAGTCCACAGCCAGGGCAACACCAGATCCGAGACTCATCTGCGATCCGTGCTGCAGCTTTCGGCAATGCTGGGTTCTTAACCCGCTGAACAAGGTCAGGTATCAAATCTACATCCTCACTGACACTATGTTGGGTTCTTAACCCATTGAGCCACAATGGGTCCACAACTCCAGGTCCGAATATTTTAAGGCAGTTTGGTCACTGAATGTGGCTCTGCTCAGAAAGGGACCATCTTTTCTCAGCCACATTCTGGTTAATGATTAGGATAATCTATTATTATTTTACAATTTGGGATTTCTCCCTGACAGTATCTGGGCATGATGCTTTTCTGTTCACACATAGCAGCCCCAAGCCAGTAAATTGAATGGGTGTACTTAACCACGTGATAATCAGCCTTGCGATATGGGCTATCTCAGCCCAACAAGAAAATCTTGGAGGCTGAGCCAGTTTAAAGCCCTAGGCCCCCTTTTAGCTGGCCATTCAATTTTGATTGCCATGCCCTTTGATCTTGTCAAGAAATCTATCAGATAAAGCAGAGGATCACCCCAGATTCTGCATGTCTCATATAAAACACTGGTTAACACTTTCTGATGTCTTCCAGTCCCAAAACCATTGCTTCATCTTTCTAGGAGGTAAACACATGCCACCTTTCTGGGGGTTTGGATAGAAAGGACAATTTGGACTGTCAGCCCTCAGACAATCCCTCCAAAAACAGGGACTAGGTTCAGTTATTCAAACTGAGCTGAAAACTCTAACTGAAGCTTACCAGCTTGCTAGGAGGCCCTGTGAGGAACTGTGAACCTGTGCCCTTTGAATGATGGAGGCTCACTTGAGGCTAATAATAGTAAAAACATTTTCTTTCCAGGGACCCCATGTGTGACTTCTGGACTTTGTTTCTTGTGTGGAAGCCAGGAGTTACTTGTATCTCCTGAAAACCCCCATCGGGGCAGTCTAAGAGACCTGTGAGTGTTGAGAAACACCGCTGGCAGATCACATGGCCCTCAGATGCCTGCAAAGATCTCACACAAATGGGGCTCTCTGGAAAGGTAACTGATTCATTCTTCACTCACACCTTGTGGACAGCGATCCCTCTAACAGGAGTCACCCAACTAGAAAAGGTGGTACAGAATTTTGTGATTTTCGCTGAAGTGATCAGTGACACTGCCTTGGCTGTGGAAGGATTTCAGCTTGGCTTCAGCTCCTTAGCCAAAGCTGTTATGAATGAGAGGGTTGCCCTACACTTCCTCCTCATGGGCCAAGGTGGATTTTGTGTGATCTCAAGTACATGGATTAATGCCTTAGGCCAAGTGGGAAGGTCATTACAGAAATGTGGCTTTTCAAAGTAGACTCCGGTAGTTTTGGGGATTTGTTAAGCAGGTTGGTCCTAGGACACTGGGGGCCATGGCTGAGATCCATATAGGATGATCTTATCGTGTCAGAGTCCTATTTGACAGTAGCCTTAATTAAATGCTGTGCTAGACAAGTTGATTTGGTTCCAGCCTCTGTTGGTTAGATTAACTACAGTGGCTGATGGACTGGAGTGGCATAATTATGTGCAGAAACTAACATGTGTGGGAAGTGGGTATTGTTGGGTGATAGCTTTCTGTAGACCTCTCACATTTCTGCATGTCTTGTAAACAGTGGTCCTGAGTGTCTTTGTTCCAGACTATCTGTTCAAGGATGTTTGTAAAGGAAACAACCTTGGAAGATGCAGCGTCTCCTTTTAGGGTGAATGCTTAGAACCTTGGAAGATACAGTGTTTACCTCTGGGGCAAAGGGCAGAGAAATGTTTATTGTCCAGTATAAAAAGATTTGGGGAGGTCCTGTCATGGCTCAGTGGTTAACGAATCCAACTAGGAACCATGAGGCCTTGCTCAGTGGGTTAAGGATTCAGCATTGCCATGGGCTGTGGTGTAGGTTGCAAACACACCTCGGATCCCACGTTGCTGTGGCTCTAGCATAGGCCAGCGGCTGGCCCCCTAGCCTGGGAACCTCCATAATGCTGCAGTGCGGCCATAGGAAAAAAAGACAAAAAAAAAAAAAGTGGAAAAGATTTGGATTCTTGAAGCTCAGGGCTTCTCACCTGCATTGAAACTCATTGTATGTGTAGATGTCACGTAGGCCCTCTTAGTGTCGCTCTATGGAAATTAGAGCTTGAGGATCTAGAGCAGGAAAATGTGTTCAGCTACTGCTGTTGCTGAGGGCAATAAAGACCTTTGTCTCTGATCCTAGAGTCTCCTGTCTTCCTCAGCAGACATCAAAGAGTTAATAGGCTAACTTGTCAGCTTTCGGGCAGGATGAAATCTTAGTCTCTTTAAACTTTTGTTTGTTTGTTTGTTTGTTTTTAGGGCCACACCCATGGCATTTGTAAGTTCCCAGACTAGGGGTCAAATTGTAACTGCAGCCACCAATATATGCCACAGCTGCAGCAATGCAGGATCCCAGCCACATCTACAGACTATGGCTCAGCTCATGGCAACACGGAATCCTTAACCCACTGAGCAAGTCCAGGGATCAAACCTACCTCCTCATGGATGCTAGTCAGGTTCATAACCCACCGAGCCATAACAGGAACTCCCCTTTAAACTTCCTTACTGCATTTACTTTGAATAATAAGATAGTACTATGGTTTAATTAAACCAACCTTTTTTCTTGGTATTTGTTTTCTTTTTTCTTTTTATGGCTTCTTTTTCTTGGTATTTGTTTTCTCTTTTCTTTTTATGGCTGCACCTGCAGCGTATGGAAGTACCCAGGCTAGGGGTTGAATTGGAACTGCAACAGCCACAGCAACATGGGATCCGAGCTGTGTCTTTGACCTACACCATAGCTCAATGCTGAATGCCGCTTTTGAATTCTTAGCCACTGGGCTACCAGGAAGCTCCTACTTTCCATGGTTCTTAAATATTCCCCAGGTTTTTTTGTTTTCGTTTTTGTTTGTTTTTTGGCCGCCCCTTTGCATATGGAGTTCTAGGGCCAGGGATCAAATCCAGGGTGGAGTTACAACCCCACGTCACAGCTGTGGTGATGGCAGATCCTTAACCCACTGCACTGGGCCGGGGATCAGACCTTGTGTCCTTGCCACTGCAGAGACACTGTAGATCCCACTGCGCCACAGCGGGAACTTCTCATTAGGGTTTTTAAAAGCATATCATATGTTCTTACATAAACGTCTTTACAGTATAAAAGTGAATTCTTTTTTTTTTTTTTTGGGCTGCACCTGCAGCATATGGAGTTTCCCAGGCTAGAGGTCTAATTGATTGGAGCTAGAGCTGCCAGCCTATGCCATAGTCATAGCAAATCCAGATCAGAGCTGTGTCTTCCACCTACACCACAGCTCACGGCAACGCTGGATCCCCAACCCACTGAGTGAGGCCAGGGATTGAACCTACAACCTCATGTTTCCTAGTGGGATTTGTTTCTGCTGCGCCATAATGGGAACTCCTTTCCTTCCTTCCCTCCCCCCCCCCCTCCTCCTTTTCCTTCTTTCCTTCTTTCCTTCCTTTCTTTCTTTCTTTCTTTCTTTCTTTCTTTCTTTCTTTCTTCTTTCTTTCTTTCTTTCTTTCCTTTCTTCTTCCTTCCCCTTTCCTTCCTTCCTTCCTTCTTTCCTTCCTTCCTTCTTTCTTCTCAAAAGTGAATTCCTTACTAAGCCTGGTTGGTCAAGCTATTCATGAGAACTATCTGCTTCATTCTTTCCTCAGTGAGGGAAGGCTGGTTGAGTAGTCTAGGTGAGAAGAAGAGGCTGACTTTGGACCAGGGTGGTGGCGCTGTGGTAGAAACAGGATATGGTGACTAATTAGATACAGAGGGGGAGGAGAGAGCCTGGGTATCTTTCTTGAGCGACTTAGTAAATGGTGACATTCACTAACACAGGGACTTGGGGGAAGGATCAGGTATAGGGAAGATCATGCAGGAATCAGTGAGCTGTAGATGATAGAGGATTTTGTAAGTGATGTTAAGGAGTATGGACTTTATCTTGAGAGCAGTGGGAGAAACTGGAATGTTGTTTTTTTGTTTTTGTTTTTTTCTGGCCACCCCCATGGCATGTGGAAGTTCCCGGGCCAGGGATCAAACCCCTGCCATAATTGTGACCTGTGCCATAGCTGTGGCAACACTGGATCCTTAACCATCTGCACGACATAGGAACTTCCTGGAGTGTTTTAAATGATGGAGTGATATCAGATTTGCATTTTAGAAAGATCACTCTGGTTGCAATGTTAAACATGGATTGGAGGGGATAAAACTTTTGGTAGGAAAACTAGGAGGCTGTTAGAGTAGTTTAGTCAATCCATGGTGGCCAAAAATAAGTTTGTTGCAATGGAGATGAAAAGTGGATAAAATTGACAGATGTCGAGCTGGAGGAGAGTTGGAAGTCATGGTTGCTGACCAGATTTTTGCCTGCTTCAGATGAGTGGTTAGCAAATTTTTTAATGAATTTCCACTCACTAAAAATTATTGTAGGAGTTCTCTTGTGGCATAACAGGTTAAGGATCCAGCATTGTCACTACAGTGACTTGGGTCCCTGCTATGGTGCTGGCTTGATGCCTTGCCTGGGAATTTCTGCATACTGTGGGCAAGCCCCCCCCCCCATGAGTTCCTGCTGTGGCACAGCAGGTTAAGAACCTGGTGTTGCTGCAGGCTGTGGCTAAGGTTGAAGCTGTGGCTCACATTCAATCCCTGGCCTGGGATAGACCATATGCTTCCATATACCATGGGTAATGGCCAAAAAAGGAAAAAATTAGTAATGTAAAGAGGTGAATGGTTTGCATAGTAGGATGCTGAGTTTGATGTCAGTGAAATATTTGAGTGGAGATGTTTAGTAGTTTGATGAATATGGAGATATAATAATTAGGAAATGGATCTGGGCTAAAGATAAATATGTGAGTCATAGATGAATGATACTTTGTCAAAGGAAAGGATGCAAGTTCTTAAGAAGAGCATAATGGGCAGATGTTCTTTTTTTTTCAGGGTTGCTTCTGTGGCATATCAGGTTGAATCAGAGCTGCAGTTGCTGGCCTACACCACAGCCATAGCAGCTGGGGATCTGAGCCACATCTGCAACCTACACTGCAGCTTCAGGAAATGCTGGATCCTTAACCCACTGAGCAAGTCCATGGATCAAACTGCTGAGCTACCAGGGAACCCCAACATCTAGTTTTCATTAGGAAAAGATAACAAATAATAAATGGTGTGTACTAGGTACCATAATGGATGAAAATCCACCCCCCTCCAAGCTCTTACTATCAAAGGGCATGATATACTTTGTTCTGTTGTCCAAAATGGTTGCTCGTCACAAAACCAGAATTATGCAGAATTTCCTTCTCAGTCACAGGCAGTGCTGGACCAGGGTGTGGGGGAAGAGCCAGCCTCTGGAGGAGCAGGCAAATTGGTGTTCCCAGTGGATAGTTCATTCCCAAGAATATAGTGAATATCTTGCATCTCCAGTTCTTTCCAAATTTCCAAGCAAGTAAGTCATTTTACCTCCCCAGGAGGAGAGGGGCCAGGACTGCACTGAAGGAAAACTCAAGAAAATCAGGAGTGAGAGGATGGGAACTCCTTTTTTTTTTTTTTTTGCCTTTTTCTAGGGCCTCTTCCTGAAGCATATAGAGGTTCCCAGGCTAGGGGTCTAATCAGAGCTGTAGCCACCGGCCTATGCCAGAGCCACAGCAATGCCGATTCTTAACCCACTGAGCAAGGCCAGAGATCGAACCTGCAACTTAAGGTTCCTAGTTGGATTCATTAACCACTGTACCACAATGGGAACTCTGGAACTCCTCTTTTTTAAAAAAATTGGAGTATAGTTAATTTACAATGTTGTATCAGTTTCAAGTGCGTAGCAAAGTGATTTGGGTTTCTTTTTTTTCATTTGTAAATTACTTCTCTGACTTTTTTTCAGGTTTTTTAATATATATATACATACACATATATATTCTTTTTCAGATTCTTTTCCATTGAAGGTTATTGTAGGACATTGAATATGGATCTCTGTGCTATATAGTGGGTCCCTGTTGTTTGTTTTATAGATGTGTCTGCCACCTACACTGCAGCTTGCGATACTGCTGGATCGATCCTCAACCCACTGAGTGAGGCCAGGGATCAAACCATCATGGATACTAGTTGGGTTCTTAACCTGCTGAGCTCCAAAGGAAACTCCCAGTAGTGTGTATATGTTAATCCCAAATTTCTAAATTATCCACCCTCCTCATCTACCCTTTCCCCTTTGGTAACTATAAGTTTGTTTTCTATGTCTGTGAGTCTATTTCTATTTTGTAAATAAGTTCATTTATATCATTTTTTTATATTCCACTTTTTTTTTTTTTCTCTTTAGAGCCGCACCTGAGACATATGGAGGTTCCCAGTATAGGGGTTGAGTTGGAGCTACGGCTGCTGACCTACATCACAACCACAGCAACACAGGATGTGAGCCACTTCTGCAATGTACAACATGGCTCACGGCAATGCCAGATCCTTAACCCACTGATGGAGGCTAGGGATCGAACCCGCAACCTCATGGTTCCTAGTCGGATTCGTTAACCACTGTGCCACAACGGGAATGCCTCTATATTATTCTTCTAAGTGATATAATATTTGTCATTATCTGACTTACTTCACTTAATATGATAATCTCTAGGTCCACCCATGTTGCTGTAATGGTATTATTTCATTCTTTCTTATGACTGAGTAATATTCCACTGTGTATTTATACACCACATTTTCATTCATCTGTTGATGGACATTTAGGTTGTTTCCATGTCTTTGCTATTGTGACTAGTGCTGCTATGAACATTGGGGTACATGTATCTTTTCGAATTATAGTGTTCTCTGGATATGTGCCCAGGAGTGGGATTGTAGGATGGTAACTCTCTTTTTAGTTTTTTTTGTTCTTCATAGTGGCTGGACCATTTGCATTCTCACCAATAGCATGGGGAGGTTCTTTTTTCTCTACACTCTATTCATAGCCTTTTTTTTTTTTGGCTGCGCTTGGGGCATGCAGAAGTTCCTGTGTCAGGGTTTGAATCTGTACCACAGCAGTCACCACATCAGATCCTTAACCTGCTAGGCCACCAGAAAACTCATGTAGACTTTTTAATAATAGCCCTTCTGACTGGTGTGAGGTGATACCTCATTGTAGTTTCAACTTGCATTTCTCTAGTAATTAGTGATACTGAGCATCTCATCATGTGCTTGTTGGCCATCTATACCCTGAATCCATGCTTAAAGTAAAACCTTCTCTACTCACAATACTTCTGAAACCAAATGTATGTTTTCTCTCCATACCAAAGCCCATTCTCTGACACTAGATAGGTGTCCTACAATTCAATTAAATTCTGGCGCTGTCTCCCTGGGGTTAGTAACCCACGGATTTAGGTGCAGCCCCACAAGACTGCTGCCATTTCAGACACCAGTGGAAAGTCTGGACCTCTGCACTTCTGATCTACTGGATTTTAGCTGGGGGTTCCCATGACCTCTTCCTGGGGTTTAGTAATTTGTTAGAACTCAAATGAACACTTTACTTACTATTACTGGTTTATAATAAGGGATACTCAGAGGGACCTCATGGTACAATGCTAGTGCATCTGATTCCAAGAGTACTCAGGAGCAGCCAAATGGAAGAGATGCATTGGGGAAGGTCTGTGGGAAGGGGCACCACACCTCAGTGTGTTCACTAAGCCAGAAACTCTCCTGACCCCTTTGTTTAGGCTTTTACGGAGGTTCCATTATTATTATTTTTTAATTTTTACGTTTTTTGACTTTTTGAAGGCTGCACCCATGGCATATGAAAATTCCCTGACTAGGGGTCAAATTGGAGATATATAGTTGTCGGCCTATGCCACGGCAACGGCAACATAAGATCCGAGCCACGTCTGTGACCTATACCACAGCTCATGGCAACGCCACATCTTTAACCAACTAAGTGAGGCCAGGGATGGAACCTGCATCCCTCATGGATCCTAGTCGGGATCATTACCACTGAGCCACAGTGGGAACTCCCTGGAGGTTCCATTATATAGCCAAGATTGACTAAATCCTTGGCCATTGGGAGTTCCCATTGTGGCTCAGCGGAAACGAATCTGACCAGCATTCATGAGGACTCAGGTTTTATCCCTGGCCTTGCTCAGTGATTTAAGGATCTGGCGTTGCTGTGACCTGTGGTATAGGTCACAAACATGGTATGGATGTGGCTTTGCCGTGGCTGTGGTGTAGGCCAACAACTAAAGCTCTGATTTGACCCCTAGCCTGGGAAGCTCCACATGCCACAGGTGCGGCCCTAAAAAGAGACCCCCCCCAAAAAAAAAACCAAAAGAAAACTGGCCATTGGTGACTAAACTCAATCTCCAGCCTCTCTTCTCTGCCTGGAGGGATGGGACTGAAAGTTCCCACACTCTGATCACCTGGTTGTTTCTTCCAACCCCATCCCGACGCTAATCCAGGGCCCTATGAAAAGTCCCTCATTAACTTAAACCCATGTATGGTTGGAAAGGACTTCCTATGAATAATGAAAAATTCCTCTCATCTCTCTCCACTCAGGAAATTCCAAGGGTATTAGGAGCTCTGTGCCAAGAACCTGGGATGAAGACCGAAAAGTTTTTTTTTTTTTTTCTTTCTTTCTTTCTTTCTTTCTTTCTTTCTTTCTTTCTTTCTTTTTTCTTTACGTTCTTTCTTTCTTCTTTCTTTCTTTTTCAGTTTTCTTTCGGTCTTTTTTTCTTTCTTTCTTTCTTCTTGTTTTCTTCTTTCTTTCTTTCTTTCTTTCTTTTTTGTATTTTTAGGGCTCACCTGTAGCATATGGAGGTTTCCAGGCTAGGGGTTGAATCGGAGCTGTAGCTGCTGGCCTACACCACAGCCATAGCAATTTGGGATCCAAGCCGTGTTTGCGATCTACACCATAGCTCACAGCAACACTGGATCCTTTAACCCACTGAGCAAGGCCAGGGATCGAACCTGCATCCTCATGGCTGCTAGTCAGATTCATTTCCACTGAGCCACGACGGGAACTCCCAAACATGCATTCTTATTATACATCTCAGTACTTTATGAAGCACCCATATTAATCTGGAAGAACAGATCCTGTTGTATTACTACCACCTAAAACCCACCCGTGGCTTTCTGCTGTATTTGGGATCAAGTCCCAAATCCTTAACATTTTCACAAGGCCTGGATGATCTGCCCTCTGTGCTCCACAAGCTTTTTCTTATGATTCTCAACCAACTGTCCCTCCCTTCCCGGCCCTTCTTTCCACTTCGGGGTGTTTACCCAGGCCCTTTCCTCTGGGTAAACAGAGGAAGGCAATTCCTTACTCTTCGAGAGTTTCTCTTTTCTACCCAGCACAGATAGCTCTTCCTCAGGAAACTTCTGTGACCCCACCCTCCCCCCACAAGTTGGGGGGGCCTTGTGACACAGTGTCACAATAGCACAATTCCAGTGATTTCTGTTTCAAGGCGTTGCTGTCCTATTACCTTGTAAAAAATTTGAGAGTAGCTCTTGTGTCTCTCTTGTTCATTTCTATTTCAATATCTGTAAATATAATTGGGATGAAAAAAGCTATGTTTTGAAGAGATGGAAAAGTTTTTTCCCCCTTTTCCTATCCTTTGAAGCTGGCCCATACTCCCCCTCCAGTTAACAATTTTAATAGCTGATTCTATAATGGATACTTAAAGGCTATGCTTTTGAAAAAGCAAGACCTATTAAAGACAGAAGTAGCTTTATTTTTTTTCCCTAGGTAAAAAATAATATGAGCTTCGTATAAAAAATTATGGAAAAATTGGATGATGCTTATCATTTTGTAAAATCATCATATTATTATCATAAGTGCTTATTGTCGAGAACTTACTATGTGCAAGTGCTTCATACACAGAATCTTTAAACTAGTCCTGTGTGGCATCATTCTTGTCTTATAGATAAGAAAAACCAATTTCAGAGGCTTTTTTTTTTTTGTCTTTTAGGGCTGTACCCATGGCATATAGAAGTTCCCAGGCTAGGGATCAAATCAGAGCTGCAGTTGCTGGCCACAGCCACAGCCACAGACACAGCCACAGCCAGAGCCACAGCAATGCGGGATCCAAGCCTTGTCTACGACCTACACCACAGCACATGGCAACGTTGGATCCTTAACCCACTGGCAAGGCCAGGGATGGAACCTGCACCCTCATGGATACTAGTCGGGTTTGTTACTGCTGAGCCACAATGGGAACTCCAGGTTCAGAGACTTTCAAATTCATATACTAATCAGGGATGGGCCTCTGTGTATATATGTGTCTGCCTGTCTGCAGACTTATGTCCTGGGCTGTTAGGCTGGAACCTCTGTATACCTCCCTCTGTTAAGTGGTTCCTGACCAGGAGGATCATCCTTGATGCATCTGATTCAGGAGATTTGCAATGGAGCCTGGAAATCCCTACTAGTCAGTCATGCTATTCTGTAACTATAGTTCTACAATACCAGATAGTCTCTTTCTCAGTTCAGAGAAAAGTACAAGCAGGCCTGAATTAATTACTGATCATTCCCATTGGGCGTCAAGTTATTTGTGCCCACGTTATTGGCAGAAGTCAGCAAATAAGCGCTAAACATGGAAGCCATAGAGCTGCTTGCTCATGCTCTGGGTAAGGCTTTCGGTCTCCAGGGTCCTTAGTTCTCTGCTGCCCAACTTTTGGTCCTGAGGCATCTTCTCTGTGGGCTGCAAGCCCTGGGGATTCTTAGGCTGTGGGCTCAAGTTGAAGAGCAAGGAAGAAGAGGTCAGAACTGAGCTAAGCAATGCTGGGAAGTAAAAGAGAGAGAGAGAAGGGAGAGGAAAGGGGAATAGGAAAGAGAAGGGGAGGGAGAGAGAGAAGAATCTGACAAATAAAGGAATGTTTGGTGATTATAGAGTAAATAAGACTCATTTTTCTTATGTGGCTGATAATCCATCTCCTCCAAGGCAGTTCTGTTAGGGAGTTCCAAACATACAGTCTAACCAATAGATTAAAAAATATCACAAAATAGGAAACAGGACTGTAAATGCCACTTTAGAGGAGAAAGTTTGGAATAGTGCCAAGGTGGAAGATTTTTCATTCTGTGGAATCAAGGTCATCTTTGGCTTTGAGGGCTTTGCTTTTGGCCAACACTCAAGCTTGACAGCATGAACAGCCCTGAGGTGAAGTACCAAAGGCAAATACATTCAGTCAGAATGAAGGTTGGTGTTATGCACTTTCAAGGGAAGGCTGTTTCACATACTAACTACCTAGCTGCTGGGTGAAGTTACTGGTGCAGGGCAATGTTGGCCCCAGAATGCAGGTGCCCCATCTGTTTCAGAGGCACCAGAAGGACCAACAAGTGGATTGTTAGTGCCTGTATGTGCAAAAGGAGAGCTCATATTGAATGGAATATTTTGTGTTTTCTTGAAATACTCACTGAATGACCCTAACTCTTCAAATATCCTCTTACACATACCTGTCAAAATGTCCTGAAATTGATAAAACCCAGTGTAGGTAAGTATGTGGAGAAATGGGAGTTTTCACTCATTCTTATTGGTAGGAGTGAGAATTGGTAAAGCATTTGAAAGGCAATTTAGTGCTATTAAGTGTTTTTATGTTTGTATCACTTGATCCCGTGGCTATACTTCTATACACTTATCCTGCAGAAACATTTGTTCAAGTTTATAACAATGAACATACAAGAATATACATTCAGTATTATTTAACGCATTAATTTTTTTTCTTTTCTTTTTTTGTGGCTGCACCCATGGCATATGGAAGTTCCCTGGCCAGGGACTGAATCTGAGCCTCAGTTGTGACCTATACCGCAGTTGTGGCAATGTTGGATCCTTTTAACCCACTGCTCCAGGCTGGGGATGGAACTCTCACTTTTGCAGTTACCCAAGCCACTGTAGTTGGATTCTTAACCCACTACGCTGGGCAGGAAATCCTAAAACATTTCTTTTTTAATGAAACAAAATACATTTAAAAAAGCCCATAAAATTCACATGTATGGTTTAATGAATAATTATGAAGCAAACCATTCATGTAACCAAAATTCATATCAGGAAAGATAACAATGCCAGTTCCCCAGAAATCCCCAGGTGTTCTTCCCAATTGCAGTCTTACTTCTTTCCTATATAGATAACTTCTTTCCTGACTTATATCTCCTAGAACTGAGTCTCCTAGAACTGAGATGTCCAACGTGGTAGACACCAGCCACACATGCTAATAAGCATGTGAAACCTGCTAGATGGGATTCAAATGTGCTATAAGTGTAAAATTCACACTGGATTATGAAGACTTAGTATAAGAAAAAGTAAAGCACTTTATTAATAATTTTTAATATTGATTATGTAGTGAAATGATAATATTTTAATATTGGATTAAATGAAATATACATTACTTTCACCTGTTTTCTCCCCTTTGTGTAATGTGACTACTAGAAAATTTAAAATTACATTTATGGCTTTTGTGGCTCACATTATATTTATATTGAACAGCCCAGCTCTGTAGGTAACTACTAAACTACTATCTTGACTTATTGATAATATTTTTCCTTTCCTTTAGATTTTTGCCACCTGTGTAAAATAATATAGTTTAGTTTTGCTCACTTTTGAAATTTTTATAAAATGAAAAATGCTTTTATTTTGGGTCTCTTTTTAGCGCTGCACTCACAGCATATGGAAGTTCCCTGGCTAGGGGTTGAATCAGAGCTGCAGCTGCTGGCCTACACCACAGCCATGGCAATGCGAGATCTGAGCCACGTCTGAAACCTACACTGCAGGTCATGGCAATGCTTGATCCTTAACTCACTGAGTGAGGCCATGGATTGAACCCACATTCTCATGGTATTAGTCAGGTTAGTGCCAAGCCACAACAGGAACTCCAAAAAATGCTTTATGTATCTTATATCTTGTTTCTTTTGTTTATGTTTATGTCATTAATCCTGCTCTCACATAAAACTGTGATTCATTCATTTTCATGTATATAGTATTCAAGCTTATGAATATATGGTACAATTTGTTTATCCATTCTACTGTGCTAACTTATACCCCAACTAGCAGTGTATGAGGATTACAGCATTGTTTTTAATGTTAAAAAATTGGAAACATCACAAATGTCCATCAGTAGGGATCAATAGATAAAGTGATAAAGTGCATCTGTGCAATGAAATGCCACACAGTTGAAAAGAATATCTCTGAAATGACTTGGAAAGATGTCCAGAACACATAAGACAAGTTGCAAAATAGAGTTATATAATCACCCTATTGGCACAAGTGCAAACATCTACAAGTGCAAAAGAAGTTTTTGCAGTAAAGCAACAGACTTGAGAGCCTTGGGGTGCATGAGAGAGAAGGGTGGAGAGTGAAGTGGTTAGTGGAGTGTCCTCAGAGGCTTTGGCCTGTAGATGAGGTGCTGTGTTGGATCTCTTGAAGGGAGCACCCAGGATGGGAGCCCTTAGGGCCTCTCAGCCTGTGCACTGCCAATGTGGGGCATTGCCACAATGAAGTAAACTTAGCAGTGAGAAGCAGAGAGAGGCCTTGAATTTGAGTCTCCCTAGGCTGCTCTAGTTCCCTGGGGGTTTAGATGGACCCAGAAGCTGGTGAGAGACAGACTGGGAAGTTTGTCAGAGGAGACTTGCTAAGGCAGGGAGAAGTATTGCTGGGGGTTGAGAGGAGGCTTTAGGGTGGTATCTCTAGGTTGGCACCTAATGGGGGCCACAGTCAGAAACTGGAGGGGCCTACTGAGGAAGCATGAGAGGAAACTGAATCAATAAGGAGAATTTGGCCAGTAAACCTTGGAAGGTGGAGTGAGCCAAGGGAACAGACCACAGAGTCTTCAGGACAGCCAGCATATAAGTAGTATCCAGGCTGTCCAGCAGACTAGAATAGTCACCCTGGGGCTCAGGGGACACTAGGTAGCAACAACCCAAGGATCAGCATGATGCCAGGGACTCCCTTTCCTTCACTACTCCAACAAGGATGTGTAAGCCTATTTCGGGTGGAGGAGCAGAGGAGGATGCTGTCTGAGATCGTGAGCATCTTCATCCAGACAGAAGACTGAAGAGACTGTTGAAAGTGCTGGATCCAACTAAGTTAAAGCTGCAGTGGATTAAGCTGGTAAGTGGTTAATGCCTCAGACCAGAACTATAACAACATAATCAAATTCATTTTTCTTTGCAAATATGCATTGTAGCAAATTAAACTTTACAACCACATTACATATGTGTGTTAGTATATCTGTAGGAAAAGCATCTGGAAGAAGATGGTCAGCCTCCAGGGGATGGGGTTCTTGGTGACTTTCCCTTTCTATCTTGCATAGTTGGGTAATGTTTGCCCCCCCCCCCATTTTATTGCGATATAGTCGACATATAACATTGTATTAGTTTAAGGTATACAATGTAATTATTTGATATATGTATATATTGCAAAATGATTTTCCACATTATGTTTAGATAATATCCATCCCCTCACTTAGTTATAAATTTAAAAAATAAGCATGCATTAATTTTGTAATCGGAACCTTATAGAAAAAATTAAATTTCTTGGAGTTCCCTTGGGTGCAGTGTGTTAAGGATCCAGCATTGTCACTGCAGTGGCTTGGGCTGCTACTGTGGCACAGATTTGATCCCTGGTCCAGGAGTTTCTACATGTCATGGGTGCAGCCAAAAAAAAATTTCTTTAAACCTTTCTGATATTTATAATATGTATTTCTTCATCTTCCTATATGTTGCTGAAAAGTTAAAGCAGACATTATAAAGATAGGAACTTTATCCTCTTTGCTTGCAGCTTGCTAAAGTTTTATGATTTTAGGTTGAATTTTGTCAAAGTTTTTTTCCCCTCTATTTTCTCTTTATTTATTTTTGGTTTTTAGGGCCACACCTGTGACATGTGGAAGTTCCCAGGCTAGGGGTTGAATCGGAGCTACAGCTGCTGGCCTACATCACTGTCAGATCTGAGCCATGTCTGCAACGTACACCACAGCTCACAGCCACACCAGATCCTTAGCCCACTGAGCAAGGCCAGGGATTGAACCCGAATCCTCATGGATCTTAGTTGGGTTCCTTAACCCCTGAACCACAAAGGGGACTCCTTATTTTTTCTTTTTCTAGTCAGACCTGCGGCATATGGAAATTCCCAGGCTAGGGGTCAAATCACAGTTGCAGCTGCCAGCCCATGGCACAGCCACAATAATGCCGGATCAGAGCCACATCTTCGATCTGCGACATAGCTTGTGGCAATGCCAGATCCTTAACCCACTGAGCAAGGCCAGCAATGGAACCTGGCTCCTCATGGAAGCCATGTTGGGTCTTTAACCTGCTGAGCCACAACAGGAACTCCAACAGTTTTTGTATGTGTGCAGCTGTTGAATTATACATTCCCCCCTCCATTTATACTATATTAACATAATAATTAACTTTTGAATTAATTTTCTGTTTGAATGTTAAACCAGCCATGCATTCTTGGAATGGGCCTGACTTGGTCATGATGTATTATCTTTTTATATATTGTAGTCTGTTTACAATATTTTGTTGGGAATTTTTGCATCTGTGTTCACGAGGGACGGTGTTCTGTATTTTTCTTGTCTTGCACAGTCTTTCTCTGGTTTTGGTATCAGAGAAATACTAGTTTAACAAATCAAATTATTAAAAAAAGGTAAGAAATTTAATTCTAGGATACTAGAGCTCATGAAGTGGAACATGCATATGTTTGGCTATTGTTTTACTTTGATCTATATATTTTTTAGAAAATTTATATTGAAGACATATATAATTTATGGGTAATAAATATGGGGTTTAGAGCAACAGGTTCTTGGATAGGAAAACATCCTCTTTTTTTTTCTTTTTAAATTGTCACACCTGAGGCATATGAAAGTTCCCAGGCCAGAGATTGAATCTAAGCCATAGTTGCGACCTATGTTGTCCCACAGCTGTGAGCTCTGGTGTAGGTCGAAGGCGAGGTTCAGCTCCTACAGTGTTGCTGTGGTGTAAGCTGGCAGCTGTAGCTCCAATTTGAGCCCTAGCTTGGGAACTTCAGTGTGTTATGGGTGCAGCCCTAAAAAAGCAAACAAACAAATGAAAACCCCCCAAAAACCTACCAAAAAACCCCAAGATTCTATTCAAAAGTTATACTTAAAACTGAAAGATTACTAGGGCAGACTTAAATTGTCACTGATTAACTAGAACTCTGTCTAGGCTAGTGAGATGCTGAGATATGGTAGCAGATAATAAATCTAGCATTTCCAATGGATCGTTTTAGATGATAAAATGTCCAATAATAGTGGGAGAAAGCAGTGGGAGACTGCAAAGTAATACACACACACACACACACACACACAGTCTTTTTAGGGCTGCACCCACAGCATGTGGAGGTTCCCAGCCACAGCAATGTGGGATCCTTAACTCACTGAGTGAAGCCAGGGATCAAACCTGCATCCTCATAGATGCTAGTCAGGTTCGTTTCTGCTGTGCTACAACAGGAACTCTGAGGTTTTAATTTTTAAAAAATTTGATTTAGTGTCAAGCTTTGTTCAACTAGCTAAGAATCTAGAGACAACTTTGGACTTAGGTTTTCTTGTTTCCCTTTCTGGGCTTAGAGAATTAATCAGATTCATTCTCATTGCCCATTGTTTTTAAGAACAATTTCAAACTTGTAACATTTCTTCTTTCTTTCTTTTTTTTTTTGCTTTTTAGGGCCGAACCCACAGCATATGGAAGTTCTCAGGCTAGGGGTTGAATCAGAGCTGCAGCTGCTGGCCTACACCACAGCCACACAATGCTGGATCCTTAACTCACTGAGCGAAGCCAGGGTTTGAACCCATGTCCTCATGGGTACTAGTTTTGGGTTCATTACTGCTGAACCACAACAGGAACTCCTTGAACTTCTGACATTTCTAAACAAGACTCATTTAAAAAACATCTGTCGTCTCTCATGTTCTTAATAAAACTTTATACCTTTTCAACTGTGTAAAAGTTTAGAAAATGGATTCTTTTTTTTTTCTTGCTTGAATCAACTATGTTAAAGACAGTCATCAGGAGTTCCCGTTGTGGCACAGTGGTTAATGAATCTGACTAGGAACCATGAGGTTGCTGGTTCGATCCCTGGCCTTGCTCAGCGGGTTAGGGATCCATCATTGCCGTGAGTTGTGGTGTGGGTTGTAGACACGGCTCGGATCCCACATTGCTGTGGCTGTGGTGTAAGTTGGTGGCTACAGCTCCAATTAGACCCCTAGCCTAGAAACCTCCATATGCCATGAGAGCAGCCCTAGAAAAGGCAAAAAGACAAAAAAAAAAGTGCAGTCATCAGAAATGATTTTAATTTTTTGTGTCTTCTTCAAGGTTTTTTGAAAATGCAAAACCAGGACTAGATAGGTCACTGATTGAATATTTGTCGTGATCCATATGAAAATGCTGATTTATAGATATTTCTAGTTGGTACAATGCTAGGTATAAAAACTTCAATATACATTAAAATGGAAACCATTTATTTTGCCAGTATAAAGTCAAGTAACTCTTCCATAAGAAAAAATAGAGGAGTTCCCATCGTGGCGCAGTAGTTAACGAATCTGACTAGGAACCATTAGGTTGCGGGTTCGGTCCCTGTCCTTGCTCAGTGGGTTAACGATCCGGTGTTGCCGTGAGCTGTGGTGTAGGTGCAGACGCGGCTTCGGATCCCGCATTGCTGTGGCTGTGGCGTAGGCCGGTGGCTACAGCTCCAATTCAACCCCTAGCCTGGGAACCTCCATATGCCGCGGGAGCGGCCCAAGAAATAGCAACAACAACAAAAAGACAAAAAAAAAGAAAAATAGAAATACAGGGAGCATATCAAATTATTTTTATGAATTAAATCACAGCTACTTTTTTTAAGCACCAACTATGATAAGATAGTTTTCCAACTTTAAAGCATTTTTTTTTACCTCTTATGATTTTACAATGTATTTAAAAAAATGCCATTATAGGAGTTCCCGACGTGGTGCAACACGATCATTGGCATCTCTGGAGCACTGGGACACAGGTTTGACCCCTGGCCCAGCACAGTGGGTAAAGGATCCAAAACTACCACAGCTGCAGTGTAGGTCACACTGTGGCTTAGATCCGATCCCTGGCCCAGGAACTCCATATGCTGTGGGGCAGCCAAAAAGGAAAAAAAAAAAAAAAACCTCAAAACTTTTGGAGTTCTCTCTGTGGCACAGTAGGTTGAGAATTTAACTGCAGGAGTTCTCATCATGGCTCAGTGGTTACTGAATCTGACTAGGAACCATGAGGTTGCAGGTTTGATCTCTGGCCTCACTCAGGAATTAAGGATCTGGCGTTGCCTGAGCTGTGGTGTGGGTCACAGACGAGGCTGGGATCCCACCTTGCTGTGGCTGTGGTGTAGGCTGGTGGCTACAGCTCCGATTTGACTCCTAGCCTGGGAACCTCCATGTGCCTTGGGTTTGGCCTTAGAAAAGACAAAAAAAGACCAACCAATAAATAAATAAATGAGTAAATGAATAAAAATTAAAAAGAATCCAACTGCAGTGGCTCGGGTCACTGGAGAGGTGTGGGTTTAGTCCCTAGCCTAGAGCAGTAGGTTAAGGATCCAGCATTGCCACAGCTGCAGTTTGGATTCAATTCCTGGCCTGGGAACTTGCATTTGCTGTGGGTGTGGCCATTAAAAAAAATGCCATTACAGTTGCCTTACCTGCTCTATAAGACCTGGAATCAAAGAACGTAGAATTAGAACACACAAACATCAAGCGGTAATACTTACTCGTGCTGAACCTTAATACTAAAGGTTTTTTTTTTGTTTGTTTTTTGTCTTTTTCTAGGGCCACACCTGAGGCATATGGAGGTTTCCAGGCTAGGGGTCTAATCAGAGCTGTAGCTGCTAACCTATGCCACAGCCACGGCAATGCCAGATCTGAGCCTCGTCTGTGATCTATAACACAGCTCATGGCAACACCAGATCCTTAACCCGCTGAGCGAGGCCAGGGATTGAACCTGCAACCTCATGGTTCCTTTGTTAACCACTGAGCCACGATGGGCACTCCAAGATTGGTTTTTATTTTTATTTTTATTTATTTTTTTAATTTATTATTATTATTTTTTGTCTTTTCTAGGGCCGCTTCCGCAGCATATGGAGGTTCCCAGGCTAGGGGTCTAATTGGAGCTGTAGCCACTAGCCTACGCCAGAGCCACAGCAACGCGGGACCCAAGCCCCGTCTGCAACCTACACCACAGCTCACAGCAACGCTGGATCGTTAACCCACTGGCTCGAGATTGGTTTTTAAATAAGCAGATGTGTGGCAATGCAAAATAAAATACAAACTTGTTAGAACAGTAAACTTTGATTCAGTGGCTATAGAAAAGGAGGTGGTTTTGTTTAGTTTTTCAACGCATCTGGACTGGCATCAAGTTGCATTATGCATTTAAAGTAGTACATACCCTGAAAGCTTATATTTTTTCAGTTGTGTGTGTCACCTGAATCAGAGCCCATCCACCTTTTGTTTGCTTGTTTGTTTTTATTTTTATTTTGGCCATGCCTGTGACTTGTGGAGGTTCCCAGGCCGGTGATCAAACTCGTGCCATTGCAGTGACCTGAGCCACAGCAGTGACAATACTGGATCCTTAACCTCCTGAACCACCAGGGAACTCTCCCATCCAACTTTTTTTTTTCCTCTTTTCTTCTTTTTAGGGCTGCACCAGAAGCATACGGAAGTTCCCAGGCTAGGGGTCGAATCAGAACTATAGCCACCGGCCTATGCCACAGCCACAGCAACACCAGATCCAAGCCACATCTGCAAGCTACACTGCAGGCCACATAAATGCTGGATCCTTAACCCACTGAGCGAGGCCAAGGGTTGAACCTGCAACCTCATGGATGCTAGTTGGGTTCATTACCCATGGAATTCTCCATGCAACTTCTTAAATGGAATAGTCTCATTCATTCAGAAATGTTAGAAGAATGGCACAAGTGATACCATATGCCTTTTACCTCAGTTTATGGGTTGTTAATCTTTCTGACAGTTTTAAAACGTTATAACACATCTTTTACTTGAGCAGTTGAGAATTATGTTTTGTTTTTGTTAATTTATTTGGTAGTTTGCTTCTTGGTGATTGGTTACAAAGACAGAATCATCCCCTCACTTTGGTCGGTGCCAGCCTCATGGTATTTCTACTTGTGAGCCATTCATTCAGGGCATAGGTTCTCTTCGATCAGAGCAAGAGGAGAAGAAGAGGGGAAATAAGAGAATATTTCCTCTATAAAGTGTCTCCCCCCACCCCCACCTCTTTTTGATGAGTCTTTGCTGGTCTGAAGAATTAACCATGTGCATCAAGGCAGGGTGAATTCAATTTTCTTTTCTTCTTATCAAGTGAAGAAAGGTCAATCTTTCTAGGTATTTCTGGTCTACTGTATTATCCATCAGAGAATTGGCTATGATTTTGGATTCTGTTATATTTCCCTCTAACCTGTCTTCCGGGTTAGTGGTTTATAGCACCCTCGTTCAGATAAGAAGGATTGGCACTGGAGGATTTATGATATCGAACCTAATTTTCCATCACCATACCTTGACCTTGGCCTTATAAGTTGTAGCCCATACAAAGCAATTGATTGCTACCCGATAGAGGCAAATGACCCGCTTTAACTCTAGGGCAATAGCTAATAAGGTCTTGATAATTGTGATTTATCCACTGTCAGCTGTGGCTGCATGTGCCCCTCTGAAGCCGCCCTGAATTGATGGATGCAACTTGTATGACAGGAAGCCAGTTCCAGAGGCTTTCTCCTTTTATCCTTAGCATCACCAGGGCTCCTAGAATGGGACTGATGAAGTCATTTTTCTTTCACTGTGGTTTCCTATAATGAAATATGGTAAAAATTCATCTTTTCTTGAGCATGCCCTTTTTTCTTTGTCAGATCTACTGTCTTTCTTTGACTGAACTGATTTGTTATCTATGAAAGCAATGGCCTTGCACTTCCCTTTCAATTCAAGGAACTCTGGGTTGGCCAAGAGGAGTTTTCTCCTATAAATTGCGTAAGAGATCATTTGGTTTCCCTTTTAATGAAGTTGAGAGAAAAAAAAATATCTGCTATTGGTGACCCTTGGAAAACTTCAAACTGTCTCATCCTTTAAACACTGTTGGCCCAAAGCTGGGCAAAATAATTTTTCTTTATGTCCTAGGATTGAAGGATACCTTAGTCCTTAGAAGAAGTAAGGATGTGATAATCTAGATCCCCTCATTTTAAAGATGTTATTACTTATGAATTCGAGGAATTGTCAGTCAAGCTCTTTGTGATTCTGGCTTGTCTGAAGTGAAAGCTTATTGGTGTGGCCTTTAAAGTACTGAATCATGGTAGTACTGGATTTACTTTTTCTTTTTCTCTTTAGGACTGCACCTGAGGCATATGGAAGTTCCTAGGCTGGGGTCGTATCAAAGCTGCAGCTTCTGGCCTATGCCACAGCCACAGCAACATGGGATCTGAGCCGAGTCTGCGACCTACACCCCAGCTCACAGCAACAATGGGTCCTTGACCCACTGAGCAAGGCCAGGGGTTGAACCCATATCCTCATGGATCCTAGTCGGATTCATTACCGCTGAGCCACAATGGGAACTCCTTGGATTTACATTTTTTTTTTTTGGTCTTTTTAGGGCCACTCCCATGGCATATGGAAGTTCCCAAGCTAGGGGTCAAATCAGAGCTGTAGCTGCCAGCCTACGCCACAGCCACAGCAATGCCAGATCTGAGTCGAGTCTGTGACCTACACCACAGCTCACAGCAACGCCGGATCCTCAACCCACCGAGCGAGGCAAGGGATCGAACCTGCATTTTCATGGATATTGTTAGATTCGTTTCCACTGAGCCACAACGGGAACTCCTGGATTTACTGTTAAAAAGAGAAAGTAGTTGGGGCAAGAAGAGAAGATCTCATGTCCCCATGTCTAGCCCTGCCACAATGATACATTTTATGTATTTTTTCCCACTGGCTTTTGCTTAGTAGTATTTGATTTCAATTCAGTTGGTATCTGAAGTTCAATTCCCATCTGAACATCTATTTGTTTTTGTGTTTGTCCAGATTTACTAAATAAAAGGATGTTAAGCCGTTCCCACTGTGGTGCAGTAGGCTAATGATCCGGCTTACCTCTTTGGAGGCACCCATTTGATCCCTGCCTCTGTGCAGTGGGCTAAGGATCTGGTGTTTCTGCAGCTGTAACAGGTTGCAGCTCAGGCTTGGATTTGATCCCTGGCCTGGGAACTTCCGTATGCCTCTGATGTGGCCAAGGGGGAAAAAAAAAAAAAAGGATTTTAAGCATTTCTTGGGCACTGGAAAAAGAAGATCCTTCAAGCTTTCTCAGGCACTTTCCTCACTACAGCCCGTCTTCCTCATGACTACCCACTACATTATTATAGTTGTCTGTTATGATTCAGACTGCTAGTTCCCCTCAATAGCCATTTTCTCTTTCTTCTGTAAAGATAGAATTTCTAATTTTTAGCTGGGCATGTGGTTGCTCTGAGAATAAAGCCTCGATTTCCCCACATCCTTTGCAGCTCCCTGTTGCCATATGACTCTATTCTGGCCAGTTGGGATGTGAGGAAAAGGGATGTACAGGGCTTCTAGAAAGAAAGGCATGCCTTTTCTTCTTCCTCTCTTTCACTCTGCTGAGTAGAATGTGAATGTAACAGCTGGTCATCTTCAATCTTGTGGACAATGGCAACCCTCAAAGGATGGTTTTTTAAACAAGACAGAAAGAGCTTTGGCCTCTGGACAACCTCATGGAATAGAGTGGTTCTGCTTGCCCTCCAGTGACATCTGGGCTGTTTCATGAGAAAGAAAGCTTTTTTTTTTTTTGTCTTTTTAGGGCTGCACCCGCAGCATATGGAGGCTCCCAGGCTAGGGGTCCAATCGGAGCTACAGCTTCTGGCCTACACCACAGCCACAGCAACGTAGGATCCGAGCTGAGTCTGCAACCTACACCACAGCTCATGGCAATGCTGGATCCTTAACCCACTGAGTGAGGCCAGGGATCGAACCTGCATCCTCATGGATACTAGTCAGATTTGTTTCTGCTGAACCGTGATCGGAACTCCTAAGAAAGAAATCTTAACTCATTGCAATTTTGAATCTCTGCTCCATGCATCTGAACCTGTATTCTAATTAGAAACTTACCATCTGTCTTCCTCAGTGGACTGGAACGACTTGGGGACGGGCATTGTCCTAGTCACCATTTGTGCATGTCTATTTCAGGACTAATAGGTTGACTCTGGAGGTGGAAGTGGAAACAGATTTGTTCTTTTCTTCCAAATGAAAGGACTTTTTTTTTTTTTTTTTTTTAACTTTCATGAAACCATCTCTCTCTCTCTTTCTTTCTTCTTCTTCTTCTTCTTTTTTTTTTTTTGGTCTTTTTAGGACTGCACCTGTGGCATATAGAAATTCCCAGGCTAAGGATTGAATCAGAGTTGTAGCCACTGGCCTACACCACAGCCACAGCAATGCCAGATCCGAGCCATGTCTACGACTTATATCATAGCTCATGGCAACACCAGATCCTTTAACTCACTGAGCCATGATGGAAACTCCAAGACTGGGATTATTGAAATTTAGAGATGTTCCCCTTGTGGCTTAGTGATAATGAACCCAAGTAGTATCGAGGATGTGGGTTCGATCCCAGGCCCTGCTCAGTGGGTTAAGAATCCAGTGTTGCTGTGAGCTGTGGTGCAGGTCACAGACGTGGCTTGGATCTGGTGTTGCTGTGGCTGTGGCATAGGCTGGCAGCTGCAGCTCTAATTCGACCCCTAGCCTGGGAACTTCCATGTAACATGGGTGTGGCCCTAAAAAGAAAAGCAAATTAGAAACTTGGAGGACGGACCCATGGAGTGGAGCTTAGACCTCTGAGGAGGAGGCACAGCTCTGCTGGAACCAGCATCTCTGAATTTGGAGAAGGAGCCCTGTGGGCTTGAGAACCAGACTGCTAGGAAGGAGGCAGCAGCTGGGATGAGGCTCAAACTACTGTTGGAAAAACTGCAAATTAGATCTCCCTCCTCCACCCTCCAAGACTTCCTCGAGCAGAACAGAATTTAGCAGGGAGGCTGCTGGCCAAGCAGAAATGCGGTTTGCAGAGTGCCAGCCCCAGCACCACAGGGCATAGCATGGAAAGCTGGGTTTGGAGCTGAGAGATTATAGCTTAGTAACTGGCACACATGTCAATGGTGTCTAAATTCAGATATTTTCAAGTTGTGTCAGCCTACAGACTTCAGTGACTTAACAGACAATCTGATGATTTAAAGGAAGAAAGACTTATTCCGGGGAAACAAGGCAGCTAAAACATCACAGGCCTGGAGATAGGAAAAAAGTCTTGAAGGATGCAAAAGTGTTCCTTAGGCAAACCAGTGGAAGAAGGATGTTCCAGGCAGAGGGAACAATAGATGCAAAGACCAAAAGTTGGGTCCAAACCCTTAAAATGGATGACTTACATAAAAACTCTCAGGGCAAAACCTGAGCTACTCAAGTCTTTGAGCTTCCTTAGGATAAGGCAGGAGTTAGGGTGTGACTGGGGGAAGCAGGAGGTGCTTGCAGGACCAGTGACCTCCTAGGAATCTCACCCTCAGAGCTGTTATGATTTTTTTTCTTGTCTTTTGTCTTTTTAGGGTCGCACCCATGGCATATGGAGGCTCCCAGGCTAGGGGTCGAATTGGAGCTACAGCTGCCGGCCTACGCCAAAGCCACAGCAACTCGGGGACCCTAGCTGCATCTGCGAACTACACCACAGCAACGCCAGACTCTTAACCCACTGATCGAGGTCAGGGATCAAACCTGCAACCTCATGGTTCCTAATAGGATTCATTTCTGCTGTGCCACGATGGGAACTCCTCCATCAAGTCTTTTCTCTTTGTTTAGGAAGATATTTTATGCTGGGCTGACTTGGACAAATTACTTAAAATCTCTGATGAGAGATTATTCCCACTTGACAAGTGAGAAGACTGCAGCTCTAAAGAGACTGAGGCTCAAACATGTCCGTCATCGAAGAATCAGTGACTCATATGACCTAATTTCCTTCTGGACATCGTTACCTGGCTAATCCCATGAATTCTCCAGCTGAGCATGGCCAGCCTGAACTCCTTCCCTTCCTCCATGTCTAGGGCCAGGCCTTCCTTCTGGATTCCCTGAAGTTGGTTGGTGACTATATGGCTGGGGTTCCTTCCTTAATGCCCTACCTTACCCCATACAATCAATCATGAAGTCTTGTCCATGTCACCTGCTAAATTCACATTCTCTATTCTCTGTCCTTTTTTTCTTTTCTTTTGTGGCCACCCTGAAGCATGTGGAGTTCCTGGGCCAGGGATCAGATCCAAGCTGAAGGTGCGACTTAGGCAATGTCTAATGTCTTTAACCCGCTGTGCCTGGCCAGGGGTCAAACTTGCATCCAAGGGCTCCAGAGACTTCTCCAATCCCATTGAATCACAGCAGAAACTCCTCTAGTCTCTGTCCTTGCTGGCTTGTCCTCCTTCAAGCACTCACTTGATTGCTGCTACAACTTCCCACTGCTCTGTCTCCCTTGCTTCTGGCTTTGTTCTCCCTCAATCTAGGCGCCAATCTGAGGCCAGGGAAAGTGTTCACAAACACAAAAATCATGTCGTTTTTCCCTCCTTAAAAGGTTTCCATGGCTCCTGTGGCTTCTTGGGGAAAGTCCAAGCTCCTTTCCATTTCACAGTGAGGCCACCATGACATGGTCCCTACCAGGTCCTCCAGCTTTGCAGGCCTCTGTCTCTCTGTCTTGTGTGTGGAGCAGGGGTCAGGGCTCCCCTTGCTCTCTCCACTGACTAAACTCTGGGCAAGAAATTGCAGTGATGCCACATGGTGTTCTGTGTCCCCCAGCAGGTTACCTGCCTCTTATTTAGTGGCTGTTCCACTCCGGTTGCTGCTCACTTCAGGGCTGCAGTGATCCAGACCCTTCAGGCTGTGCTGAAAGGAGGGTGAGACGGTGCCTCTGGCTATTGCTTCTGTGCT
The DNA here is from genome assembly GCF_016906955.1 of Phacochoerus africanus. Classification (NCBI taxonomy): domain Eukaryota; kingdom Metazoa; phylum Chordata; class Mammalia; order Artiodactyla; family Suidae; genus Phacochoerus; species Phacochoerus africanus. The sequence continues at coordinate 66,578,869 of NC_062552.1, forward strand.
CCCTTTTCTCATCCACCTTCCTCTTCTTCTCTTTCTTCCTTTTAAAAAAGCATATTTAGCCTCTTGCCTCCTTGTGTCAGAGAAAGCAAGATGGGTCACAGGCAGCCATTGGAGAACATGCAGCCAGGGTTCTCTTGCAGCGCCTGCTCCAGCCAGCCAGTCTGACCTGGAAACACCATCTCAACATGTGCTGCCAGTGTTTCCGACAGCACCCCAGGGGTACTGGTTTCCTTAAGCTGGACTAAGTGAACTTCCTGGCGTGGGTCACCCAAGATACCTACCTTCCCACAGAAACAATGCTAGTTCTTAGTCCATTAAAAAAATGCAAATCCCCAATCCTGCAGAAACAAAACAAACAAAACCAAAAAGAAAAGCAAAAACAAAAAACTAACTAAAACCAAAAACAACTTCAAAAAATAGTAGATTTATATTAGACAGGAATCTTTTAATGCAAAGGGCAGAAAAGTAGTTCAAATTAGCTTAAGCCTAAACAAAAGGAATATATTAACTTATTTAAATGGTAAATCTAGGGGTAGAGATGGGTCCAGGGAAACAGCTATTATTGTTTGTTCTCTCTTTTGTGTTTTGCTACGCTCCGGGCTGGCCACACTGTCTCCTATTTCAAGATGCATTCCCTCTGTGCAGGAGGTGAAGGGCGGTTTGGCTGCCAACAGTTTTGAGCTGTCAGCCCAGCCCAGCCGCCCTAGAGGAATGAGAGCGCCTGCCTCTCAACATCTCTCTATAACATCCTGAGGAAAGGGTCTGATTGGTTCGGCTTGACTCATCTCTTCTACCTGCTCCCCCTCCCTGCCCCCCCCAACTCCAATCCCTGGGTCCAAGAAGAGCACTGCTTCCTACAAAGGCCTGAGACAGAAGCCCATGGCTGTGGTCAAGGGGGTGGGGTACCCCATCATAGTTTATTGAACAACTACCAGTGTTCTAGGCACAGGGCAAGTCCTTTATGTATGTAGCTTCTTTCTGAACATTACATATGACACTCACCATCATACAGAAGAGGAAGCTGACACTTAGAAAATTTAACACACTTGCTGGAAGTCCTGGAGCTAGTCTGTCTGAGTCCAGGCTCAGGCACTTTGTAGTGCATTAACCTTGTCCTGGTTGGGGAGTCCTTTTTTTGGGGGGGGGCCACATCTGTGGCATGGGTTGAATCAGAGCTGCAGCTGCCAACCACATCCACAGCCACAGCCACACCAGATCCGAGCCGAGTCACATCTGCAAGCGACACCACAGCTCACAGCGATGCTGGATCCTTTAACCCCGTGAGCGAGGCCAGAGATCGAACCCTTGTCCTCATGGATACTAGTCAGGTTCTTTACCTGCTGAGCCACAACAGGAACTCCCCTCTGTCTTACCATTGCATATTAATTATGACTCACAATGGCCCTGGGAAAGAGCCACCTGAAGAATGCATGACTTTTTAAATTGACCTTCAGTCACATTGGCCGACTTATGTTTTTATAATGTTGAAGGTGCATTTTTATGATCCAATCAGTGGAACGAGGTTAATGAACCAGTACTTTCCTCATGTGGGCTGAATGTGACTGTTGAGGTTATGATAAGGAGGGCCGAGCCGTTTAACTGGAATAGGGCTGTATCATCACATGCCAGGGAGACCAAAGCCCACCTACAGACATGTTAAATTCAATGTTTCCAATAAGCATTTGTAAATGCAGATGCCAACAAAACATTTTTGCACAGATTCTTTTATTTTGGATTAAGTTAAAGACTCATTTTACAATTGGTCAGCCACTACCTGTTAAAGACTTGAAGCCTCTGGGTCAATAGTCATCAAACATGCAGAAATATAATTTAGCCTTGATGTATGAGCTACATAGTGGGTTGAAGGACGAAGTCAATATTATGTCCTTAAACATATGTACTTAAAATGTGCTATACCTCTTATATAGTATACACACACACACAAACACACACTTAAAATATTATAGGTACTTAAAATGTGGCTCACTTGTTCAGTGAAGAAATTTGGATGCATTGATGTGGAGTCCGGTTTCATCATTTTTCTATTTATCTATTTTGAAATTAAGATTTGGAGGAGACTAATTCTCCACAAACACGGATTCTCTACTCATGTTTTCCCTTTTGTCTTTTTTGGAAAAAATCAAAGTATAGTTGATTTACAATGTTGTGTCAGTTTTTGGTATATAGCAAAGTGATTCATATATATATGTGTGTATATATATATATATATATTCATATTCCTTTTCATATCTCTTCCATTATGGTTTATTATAGGATATTGAATATAGTTCCCTGTGCTATACAGTAGGACCTTGTTGTTTATTTGTTTTATACAGAGTGGTTTGTATGTAGCCTGGTTTCATCTTGATTGCCATATACTTCACTAGGTTGTGGGGGAGGATTCTCATGAAAAACATTTATTCGACTTAAGTCTCTCAGTTACCCTCCCTGCATTACTTGTTAGCTGTCACAATGGGCTCATAGATACTGTGGTGTTTATAGATCAGCATTGATGCTGTCCCCTTCATAGTCTCCCAGCAAAAGTAGGAGTTCATATTTCATTTCACCCTGATGGTCAGGGACGAGCACCCAGGCCACAGTGAGTCAGGCTTCAGATTTGGTCAGTGGCCTATTCGATGGCTCAGTACCAAGGATCTGCCCAGACTGTCCTGATGGTGACCACACAGGAATAAGCAATTTCTTTCTCTTGAAGAGGATCGAGATGTAGAGAGAGTTGGGTGGGTGGGTTGTGGGAGTGGGAGCTGAAAACATCGAGAGAAGGTGGTCTGTAGATGCCACGGGACCTCAAAGGCATGCGTAAGCTGAAGTCAGGAGGTGGAGGAAGGACGTGTATAGCTAGCTCCCAGCCATGGACGGGGCCTGAACATGGTAACAGATCTTCCTTGGATGGGGTGTTCTAGGCCCGTGCATTTCTAGGCCCGTGTGGGAAACGTCACATCTATACCTCCTCTTGGATAGTCACGTGGTGCCTTAGCATTTTAAAGATTTTGAAAATCTCACAGTAAGAAGCTTGTCTAAATACTCTTGACTTAATGTTTCCCAGATGTGTCTGACAACAGAACTCTCACCTGGTCCAATCTTACTGTGTTCAAGGTAATGGTGTTGGGAGTGGGAGCTGGCATGTGGGTGGGAGAAAAAGGAGGGGTGGGGGACAGAGAGGCAGCTCTGCTGAGTTCCTGGTCATCAGATCTGTCCCACACACTGAGCTTTCCTCTAGTTATCATAAGGTCTGGGGCTTGCTGTCCATGGGCTGCCGTGGTATTTGATGTTCCATATTTCCACTAGGATTCTTCTCTCAAAGCTCCACTAATTAAGATGAATCGAGTGAGTGTTTTGATTTGTAACTAAGAGTCTGACTAATGTAACTGGATCTTAGGGGTGTTTCCCCAGATACTAGGACAGGTGACAAATATCCTTACTACCTCGTGAGATGTTGGACCACCTATGTGGGACATGCTAAGAGTCTGTGGCACTGATGTGGCCTCATTTGCCCCTCACGTGCTCCAGGTGACGGGGGTGGGGAGAGAGAGAAGGACGTGAGAATCCTTTGGAGAGAGAGTTGTCAGTGTGTCTTCCTCTGGACAGGGGAGAGTGCTCCCCAGGCTAGTAAGACAAATAAGGGAGCCTTCAGAGTTTCAGGGGAAGAGACTGGCGCCTGCTTTTTTCTGGCCAGAGATGGCAGAATGAAGCAAGAAAGCAATGATGGAGGAACTGGATTCCCACTGGTGGAGGAACCAAGATGTGAACAGGTGAGGACTCATGACGGAGGCAGTGGGACTTTACCACAATGAGGAGGATCTCATGGAGGGGCGAGGTGGACCCGCATCAAGAGGCTGGAGGTGGGAGTTCCTGTCATGGCTCAGTGGAAAGATAGCTGACTAGCATCCGTGAGGATGCAGGTTCGATCCCTGTCCTCGCTCAGTGGGTTAAGGGTCCGGTGTTGCTGTGAGCTGTGGCGTAGGTCGCAGACGCAGCTCAGATCCTGCATTGGTCGCAGCTGCAGCTCTGATTCAGCTCCTAGCCTGGGAACTTCCATATACTGTGGACTGTGGGTGCAGACCTAAAAAGACAAAAACCAACCAAACAAAACAAAAAAAAAGGGAGAGAAGCTGCGAGGGCTGGCATTTAGGGAAATTAGAGCTGAGGGCGGGCTTTGTGGCCAGTTAGAGGAAGTACTGTAACAGGAAAGAAACTTTGCATTCTATTCCAAGTTTATCACTAAAGGGATGTTGCCTAATGGCCCATCTCTGGGAACCCTGCCTTCCAGGTAATGAGCCTTAAGCTGAAATACCTGCGTTTAGCTCACAGGGACCATCCTGACGGGGTCCACCTGTGAGTGACTGCAGGGAGGAAGAAATTAACACGTCCTCTCTGGAGGCTGATGAGAACTAGGAAATGTTTGACTTTACTCCCGACTCCACCATCTTCTTGATCTGCAGACTCTCAGAATAAAGTCGCAATTCTTTGCCCTGAAAACTCATCTCTTGATGTATTGGCCTGTCTCTCGTGGAGCAGTTTGAGCTTGGGCTCAGTATCCGTCTGCACTGGCAACTACATCCGGGTCTTCACTGGGGAGGAAGACGTGCTGGTAGTTGTGTGTCTGCCTTGCTGAGGCCTGCTTTCAGATCACAGCCCAGCAGTGATGGAGGACCTCCCTGTTGCCACTTCTTTTCCCTCCCAACCCTTCCCCTGCCCCAGGGGGATCCAGAGGCAACAGAGGGTGCAGGAGGGGAGGTTTAGAAGGAGCTGACCGTGGCCTACGCACCCCATTCTCAGCTGATTTCCCAGCAGAAGTAAGTCCCAACTGGGGGAAAAGAGAAGTTTTAATTGAATGAGGGTTTGGAGATTGGCTTTTTGACCAGAGTAGAATTTTTGCCTAAAATGATCAAAGGATTCTTAATGTTCTGAGTGACTGGAGAATCTCTGAGCCTTGGGCTGGGATGGAGCACGTCTGTGTACACCTGAGTTTTGCTGAGGTCACGCCTTTGGCGTAGTCAACTCTGCACTCTGCAGACCGGGAGGAGGATAAAACTAAACATCAGTTTAAAGGATTTATAAAGGTTTACACTGCTTCCTAAGTAAGCATGAGCTAATTCTAACACAAAAGGTTTTGGACACTTACACTGCACATCCGATTAACATGATCCATTCCTATGCATTCACTCAGAACATTGTTAAGTACCTCGGCTGGATTCTGGGGCTACGAGAATGAATAAGAACTGCTTCCTGTCCACAGAAGCATGCAGTCTAGTGTACTATCCCCAGTCCAACCTGGGGCTTTCCTCCTTCCATATGCAGAAGAATTGCCATGTTATTGGTTTAAATGCATCATCACCTTATGTCTGATTCTGTAGGTTGGGACCTAGGAATCTGCATTTTAACAAGATCCTTGTAAGGCCACCAGTGGGGAAGTAATCTAGTCTTCTCATCAGCACCACATATCAAAGCTGTGTTTCCTGCTCAGGACATGCATTGTTGCCACGGAGTTTGCCCCAGTGTCTAGGACAGTACTACCCCCTGGGATAAAACAGAGTTTCTGCCTACTCTTCATTATATCAAATGATAACAGCTGGATGGATTTTCACCCAATTAGAAGAGCATATTTGGGCCTGTCTGACTTAGAAGAAAGGAAATGACCTTTGGGAGTTCCTAAGGAGGAGGTCCTTTGCGGAGAGTGTCAGCCACAATTAGAGTGATGTCTGGCACTGAATTCTGACTATGCTACTTCTCCCAAGAACAGGCTGGGCTTAGGGTGAAAGTGGTAGGAGGTTATTGATTTAATGGTGGTTAATGATTGATGTGAGTGGCCCCAGGGAGGCCAGACACCTGATACCAGAATTTTCACGAAAACATATGCAGGGGAAAATGGACTATAAACGTGTGAACACAGAGTTTTTTTTTTTTTTTTTTGTCTTTTTGTTGTTGTTGTTATTTCTTGGGCCGCTCCCGTGGCATATGGAGGTTCCCAGGCTAGGGGTTGAATCGGAGCTGTAGCCACCGGCCTACACCAGAGCCAGAGCAACGCAGGATCCGAGCCACGTCTGTAACCTACACCACCGCTCACGGCAACGCTGGATCCTTAACCCACTGAGCAAGGGCAGGGACCGAACCTGCAACCTCATGGTTCCTAGTCGGATTTGTTAACCACTGTGCCACAACGGGAACTCCTGAACACAGAGTTTTAATCCCCATTCAGCTATTTGGCCAAAGCGCTTGCCTTCTCTGTTTTCTGATCATATAGTTAGAACAGTGCTGACTTTTCTTCATAAGGTTGTTGCAAGGAGTAATGAATGAAACACCGTGTTAGCACTTGGAAACTTTATAAAGATGAGGTGCTTTTTTTTTTTTTAAAGGATGAGTTTTGTTGGATGTTAAAAATGTAGAATAAGTGGGGTAGGTTAGGTTTTATTGCAAGAGCTAGGATTTAGTTAATCTTGTTTCCCTTACAATGTATCATTTGTTTCCTTTATTGTCTTTTTGATGGCTCTGTTTACAAGTGCGATGTGATTTTAAAATCACATCTGATTAGATTTAAAAATCTAACTGGGAAACAGGGCAATTAGAAAACAAAGGGTAGGCATATTTTTAAAAAGCCAAATAGCACTATTAGAGCTGAAGCAAGCGTGAAGAAATTAAGCAACTGACTATGGATTTACAAATTGGGGAGTCCATACTCTTGGTTATTAATTTGCTAGGGGCCTTGAGCCATGAATATAGATGAAATTATGAAAAATTGACACATGTACTCAAATCAGGGGCACTATATCACCACACCTAAGATATGGTGCAGTATGAAAGTCTTAAATATTTAATATCGTGCTGTGCCATACAATTATGTGTATGGCATTATCTTTAATAGGAGTTGATTAATGAGGGTGACATAAAGCAAGGATGAATATTAGCTATTCAGACACAGATAGCCACCTGAATAGTCATTTTTCCTCTATGTCCTGTTCCTTAAGGATTATAGAAATGTCAATTGTTTTTGCAGAATTTCCATTTCAAGAAGCAGTTATTCATAATCCCCAGAGAACTCTTCCCTCACAGGCTACAATAAAACTTAGAATTGATGGTGGTGACATTTTAGACCTAAATTACTGCCTTCCTGGTTTAAATAATTATCCTGCTCTGTCTGTTTAAGGGACTTTCAAATTTTTCACTTCATTCCTGGCTTGTCTCTCATCTCCACCCCTTGACTAGTTTCTTGTCCCTCACAACTGAATGCAGGAGGCCGAATCTCCAATTTTCCCCTTAAAATTTTCCTGCTGGTTAGTAGTACCTCCATGGTCATTCATCTAAAATAGTTTTTTAGGGAGTTCCCGTCGTGGCGCAGTGGTTAACGAATCTGACTAGGAACCATGAGGTTGCGGGTTCGGTCCCTGCCCTTGCTCAGTGGGTTAACGATCCAGCGTTGCCGTGAGCTGTGGTGTAGGTTGCAGACGGGGCTTGGGTCCTGCGTTGCTGTGGCTCTGGCGTAGGCCGGTGGCTACAGCTCCGATTCAACCCCTAGCCTGGGAACCTCCATATGCCGCTGGAGCAGCCCAAGAAATAGCAAAAAGACAAAAAATAAAATAAAATAAAATAGTTTTTTAGGAGTTCCTGTTGTGGCTCAGCAGGTTATGAACCCAAGCAGTATCCATGAGGATGTGGGTTTGATCCCTGGCCTCACTCAGTGGGTTAAAGATCATTGCCGTGAGCTGTGGTGTAGGTTGCAGACTCGGCTTGGGTTCTGCGTTGCTGTGGCATAGGCTGGCACCTGCAGCTCTGATTCCATCACTAGCCTGGGAACTTCCATATGCTGCAGGTGTGGCCTGAAAAAGCAAAAAAAAAAGTTTTTTTGAGTAAATTCTTCTCAGAAGGTCATCTCTGGCTGTCCATTTTTTTTTTCATTTTGGCACCGAATAGCTACCCTGCACTGGTCTGACCTGTACTTTCCTCCTCAAATGTGATTCTCTTTCTTTCTCTCTCTCCATATACATATATTTTAATATATGCATATATGTATATGTTTACATATGCACATGTGCATGTATTTACATATGCATATATTTTTATGTGTATGTATATACATATGTATTTGTATATGTGTATTTAATAGAATTTATGTGAGCAGTTTTACACTCACAGCCAAAGTGAGTGGAAGGTACAGAGATTCCTCATATAGCACCTCCCCCTACACATTCACAGGCTCCTCCCTATCAACATCTCCCACCAAAGCAGTACGTTTGGTACCACTGATGAACTTACATAGACACGTCATCACCCAGAGTCCATTACCTACATTAGGGTATTAACCTGGTGTTAACACATTGTATGGGCTTGGGTAAATGTTCCAGGACGTATATCCACAAAGTAATTTCACTGCTCTAAAAATCTGCCAGGCTCCACCTAGTCATCATTCCCTCCCCCTAGTGGCCAATTTTTAAAATAAATAATTGTTGAGAGCCTATTATCAACCGGGAATGGATTAGTTAATTAAAAAACAAGAAATAAGGTCCCATATTAAGAATCTTGTAGTCTATCAGAGACCAATTACATAAACAAGCTAATGCAATAGGCTCAGTTGTTTTAAAGTGGTTGTGTATCAGTGTCAGTAGGGCCATAGGAGGAATGGAGCTCCTAAATGGACCAGGGGAATGTCAAGAAGGTGGCCCAGCAGATCTCTCTTCTCTAGCAGGAGTAGCAGGGAGAGGGGTTGGTGCAGAGGTGGGAGGGGACGGCATCTATGCTGAGAGATTGGCATGTGCAAATGCCCATGTTTTTATTTCAATAACATTCAAAATCTTGTCCATACTCAAATTCCTAAAACTGTTCTTTTAAGACATTTCTTAAAATCCAGGCTCTACTCAAGTTTCGTGCATTGCACTTGACTGCTACCTTTTTGTAGTCTCAGTCTAGAGAATCCTGTCCCCCTTCTCCATGACACTGAGTTCTTTGAGAGTCCAGCCAGTTGTTCTGCAGGATACTCCACATTCTGTAGTTAGATTTAGGTCAGCCATTTCCAGAAGCTCATCAGCAAGTGGTATTTGTACCTCTCACTGCATCACATCAAAGAGGGTCTAATGTCAGGGACAGGCCCCTTTTATAGTTAGATTTTTGACTATTTTATCAGAAACTGCTCAAATTATTGGACCTGACATATATGTCTGGATCCAAATTTTACATATATATTTTGGTTGCCTGGTCTTTTGTACAGAGATGTACATATACTTTTGTTGTTGTTGTTGTTAGGGGAACAATTTCATATTTAAAAAAAATTTATTGAAGTATAGTTGATTTAACATGTTGTGTTATTATCTGGTGTAAAGCAAAATTAATTCAGTTATACATAAATTTTTTGGCTCTGCTAACCTTGAATTCTCAATCTGCCTTTCCCCCAACCCTCTCCCTCTTGGCAGCTACAAAACTGTTCTCTATGTCTGTAAGTCTGTTTCTGTTTCATAAATAAGTTTGTGTCCTATTTTAGATTCTGTATATAAGTGATATATTATGGTATTTCCTACTTAGTGTGATAATCTCTAGGTCCATCCACGGTTGCTGCAAATGGCATGATTTCATTCTTTTTTTATGGCTGAGTAGTATTCCATTCTATAAATGTCTCCTTTACCCATTTGTCTGTTTGATGAACATTCAGATTGTTTCCATGTCTTGGCTATTGCCCATAGTGCTGCTGTGAACATTGGGGTGCATGTTCAAAGTGATACATATTCTGAGTCTCTCATCTTTAAAATATAGTCTACCCTAAGTCAACTTTGCCACTGCTAATTCTGATTTTTTCCCCTTGATTTTATTTTCCTAAAACAAAATTTCAAATAGTTGAGTGAGGCCTGCTTGGGTTTGGTGAAATCCAAAACCTCAGGTCAATCTGGTTCACTGATGTAGCTACATTTGTGTCTCACCAACCATAGTCCTCTGTGATTGTGATAGATCAGGCTGTGTTTGAGGGATGGGCAGAGAAAGAGTTGCCTGCTGAGAAGACTGAGAGGAGCAGCTAGAGAGAGGAGAGAAATGAGAGAATGTTTATTTTGGTTAGGACTCTTGGCGGCAGGTAACAGAAGCGAAGTGCAAACTGACTGGAGGAAAAATGGAAATGTATTCTAAAGATAGAGGGGTAGTCAGGTATGTAGGTATGAGCATGTGGCTGGAATTTGTCACCAAACATTATAGGAAACCCAAGACTTTTATGTTTGTTTGTTTCTCCTCTCTATTCACAAGTTCTCAGGGAAGTCACTGATTTGTATTGTTTGGCGAGGCCCATCCCCGGGCTGGTCAACCACAGTGGGAAGGTGAAGGCACGTAAGTATACAGAACATGGTAGCTAGGAGTTCCCTTTGTGGCTCAGTGGTAATGAACCCAACTAGTATCCATGAGGATGCGGGTTCAATCCCTGGCATTGCTCAGTGGGTTAAAGATCAGGTATTGCTGTGAGCTGTGGTGTAGGTTGGCAGTTACAGCTCCTATTTGACCCCAGCCAGGGAACTTCTATATGCTGTGGATGTAGCCCTAAAGAAATAAACAAACACCAAAAAAAAAAAAAAAAAAAAAAAAAAGAAAAAGAAAAACCAAAAAACCCCCTAAAAAAACGCATGGTAGCTGTGGTCCAGCTGGGTGGTTTGAACACTTCCTAGAGAAGAAATCATTAGTCAGGCTCTAAGAGGGCTTTACTGTCCTGGTGTCGAGAGTATCTGAGGAAGAGTTTTAGGATATGGGGACAGGCACTGTGAGATACAGCAGGAGATCAAATGAGAGAAAAACGTACCCACAGGGTCTGGCATTTAGAATGTCGGGGGTAACTTTAGCAGGATTAGTTTTAGTGGAGTAAGGGAAGTGGATTGAGGAGGAAATAGGATCTAGGGAGAGAGAGGTCTGTATTCTAGATGGAGAAATGATGGAGAAATGTCTATTAGCTGCTAAGGTCTAAGGTGAAAGAAACTTACTATAGCCAGGATTCCTCCCCTTGGCTCTGTGAGCCTAGGCATCTATCACCCTCTTCAGGATGGCTTGCGGACAGCTTACCTCCTTCTCAAAGAGGTCTGTGAGCCGCAAACACGGAGAACCCCTGTGGTGAAAGAGGTGTGGCCATAAAAAGGGAGAGGTGAGAGAAATAGGAGAGACCCTTCCTTTGAAGAAGAGGGCAGGGCGGAAGCCAGAACTCAAAGAAAATGACTATCCTTTCTGGGAAGGGGATAGTGTATATATAAACATATTTTTTTCCTGCTGAGTCTGTGGGGAAGATATGAAATCCAGGGCAGAGGCAGACACTTTTGTGGGTAGCCTGGCAGGGAATGGTGAGCCCTCCATGGCTCTTTCTTTCCTTGGTCCATCGGGGGCTGGCATCAGGATAGAAACTCCTTCTATGGATGGCTGCCTCAGAGATGGTCATACTCCCTTCTCAGGCTTGCCCTTGGGCTTTTTGCCGCCGTGACTGCTCCTTGACTGAGGTGCCTTTTCCTCACATGCATGGTGAGTTGGAACCTGAGGTGTGCGGGAGCTGTCCCCGGGCCTGCCACCAAGACCTTCTGCAGGTCACTCAGTACTCCTTGTAGGCGAAAATGACAAGGGCAAGCAATTAATCACATCTTCTCTCTCTGCCAAAGGGAGGCTGCATCTGGGGTTTCCCCCAGTCTGGGGCTGGTTGTATGGAAATCTGCTGGGTAAGAGTGAGTTAACAGGCATGAGTCACCTGAGTAGGTGCCTGCTTGGGTGGATAATTACTGAAGTTAATTAAGTGACAGTGAGCAGCCTTTGTTTCTTAAATGCTCTCCAGCCGGAAGGAAGGAAAGGGTGGCCTCTGGGCCAGGAGCTCAGGATCTGGAATCTGAACTTCCTAGATGAGAATGAGCTCGGCTCAATCTCTTAGATTTCCCATGCCTTAATTTTACCATCTGCCAAGGCAAATAGCAATTCCCACTTATGTTAAATGGCAGATTGTGTCTGCTGATCTTCAGAGAGGCACCATGAGAAAAGCCTGTTGATCATCTTATGGTTAAGGGAGAGCTGGAAACCCTTACAGGCCACTCCTGTGATTTGAATGTTCTCCAAGCTGCAATTGTGGAAGAACCGGTTTTCGTCTTTTTTTTTTTTAGGGCTGTACCCAAGTGGCATATGGAAGTTCCCAGGCTAGGGGTCAAATCGGACCACAGCCGCAGCAGTGCCAGATGCCAGATCCGAGATGCATCTGTGACTTGCATCACAGCTCACGGCAACACTGGATCCTTAAATCACTGAGTGAAGCCAGAGGTCAAATCTGCGTCCTCACGGACACTAGTAGGGTTCTTAATCCGCTGAGCCATGATGGGAACTCCAAGAACTGGTTTCTGAAGGAAAAGTTTTGTGACATTCTTTAGAAAATTGTATACCTGACAGAGTGTACTCTTTTTAAATTTAGGGGCATTTTTTATTATAAGGGCATGTATTTTCCTACTTTTGATTTACGTAAACCTTTGAAGCTGGTAACCTTTTTGTGTTAGATTGTTTTTAAAAATAATTTAATAAGGCTTTCGGTTAGACAGTAAGATACTCTATGATATCACTTATATGTGGAATCTAAAAAATATAACAAACTAGTTTGAATATAACAAAAAAAAAACAGACTTACAGATACAGAGAACAAGTTAGTGGTTACCAGTGGGGAGAGGGAAGGGGGAGGGGCAATGTAGGGGGAGAGGAGTAAGAGGTACAAACTGCTGTGTATAAAATAAGCTGCAAGGACATATTGTACAACATGGGAAATATAGCCAATATTTTATAACAACTATAAATGGAGTATAACCTTTAGAAATGGTGAATCACTCTATCGTACACCTGTAACTTGTATTTTATAGCAACTATACTTAAATAAAAATTTTAATAATACTAAATCAGCAGTCATTAAGCCACCTGGGCCTGAGCTATACTTTTTTTTTTTAGGTGTTGCATTCTTTTTTTTTGTCTTTTCATTTTTTTTTCCTTTTTTTTTTTATTACTCAAATGAATTTATCACATCTGTAGTTGTATAATGATCATAACAATCTGATTTCACAGGATTTCCACCCCACAGCCCAGGCACATCCCCCCACCCCTCAAACTGTCTCCTCCGGAGACCATAGGTTTTTCAATGTCTGTGAGTCAGCAGCTGTTCTGCAAAGAAGTTCCGTCTGTCCTTTTTTCAGATTCCACATGTCAGTGAAAGCATTTGATGTTGGTGTCTCATTGTATGGCTGACTTCACTTAGCATGATAGTTTCTAGGTCCATCTATGTTGCTAAAAATGCTGGTATTTTGTTCTTTTTGATGGCTGAGTAATATTCCATGGTGTATATGTACCACATCTTCTGGATCCGCTCCTCTGTCGATGGACATTTAGGCTGTTTCCATGTCTTGGCTATTGTAAATAGTGCCACAATGAACATTGGAGTACATGTGTCTTCGCGAGTCGTGGTTTTCTCTGGATAGATGCCCAGGAGTGGGATTGCTGGATCAAATGGTAGTTCTATGTTTAGTTTTCTGAGGCATCTCCATACTGCTTTCCACAGTGGTTGCACCAATTTACAATCCCACCAACAGTGTACTAGTGTTCCTTTTTCTCCATACCCTTTCCAGCACTTAACTGTTTGTAGACTTTTGGATGATGGCCATTCTGGCTGGTGTAAGGTGGTACCTCAGAGTGGTTTTGATTTGCATCTCTCTAATAATGAGTGACGCTGAACATCTTTTCATGTGTTTTTTGTCCATCTGTATGTCTTCTTTGGAGAACTGTCTGTTTAGATCTTCTGCCCATTTTTGGATGGGGTTGCTTGTTTTTTTGGTATGGAGCTGCAGAAGTTGTTTATAAATTTTGGAGATTAATCCCTGGTCAGTTGATTCACTTGCAAAGATTTTCTCCCATTCTGTGGGTTGTCTTTTTGTGTTGTTTAGGGTTTCCTTTGCTGTGCAGAAACTTTAAAGTTTGATTAGATCCCATTTGTTTATTTTTCTTTTTATTGTCAATACTCTGATAGGTGGATCTGAGAAGATGTTGCTGTCGTTTATGTCAGAGAGTGTTTGGCCTATGTTTTCCTCTAGGAGTTTGATAGTGTCTGGTCTTATACCTAGGTGTTTAATCCATTTGGAGTTTCTTTTTGTGTATGGTGTTAGGGAGTGTTCTCATTTCATTCTTTTCCATGTGGCTGTCCAGTTTTCCCAGCACCACTTATTGAACAAGCTGTCCTCTCTCCATTGTATAGTCTTGCTTCCTTTGTCATAGATGAGTTGGCTGTAAGTGCATGGGTTTAATTCTGGGCTTTCTATCCTGTTCCACTGATCTATATGTCTGTCTTTGTGCCAGTACCATGCAGTTTTGACGACTTTTGCTTTGTAGTATGCTTTTGCTTTGTAGAAGTCCGGGAGCCTGATTCCTCCAGCTCCATTTTTCTTTTTCAGGATGTCTTTGGCTATTCTGGGTCTTTTGTGCTTCCAAACAAACTTTAAAGTATTTTGTTTGAGTTCTGTGAAACATGTCCTTGGTAATTTGATAGGGATTGCATTGAATCTGTAGATTGACTTGGGTAGTATAGTCATTTTGATAATATGAACTCTTCCAATGCACGAACATGGTATATCTTTCCATCTATTTGTGTCATCTTTGATTTCTTTCATCAGTGGCTTGTAGTTTTCAGAGTATAGGTCTTTTGTTTCTTTAGGTAGGTTTACTCCTAGGTATTTTATTCTTTTGGATGTGATGGTAAATGGGATTGCTCCCCTAATTTCCTTTTCTGCTTTTTCACTGTTAGTATATAGAAATGCTGTCGATTTCTGTGTATTGATTTTGTATCCTGCAACTTTGCCAAGTTCGTGGATGAGCTCTAACAGTTTTCTGCTAGAGTCTTTAGGATTCTCTAGGTATAGTATCATGTCATCTGCAAATAGTGATAGTTTTACTTCTTCCTTTCCAATTTGGGTTCCTTTTATTTCTTTTACTTCTCTGATTGCTGTGGCTAGGACTTCCAGAACTATGTTGAAGAGTAGTGGCGAGAGCGGACATCCTTGTGTTGTTCCTGATCTCAGCGGGAATTCTTTCAGCTTTTCACCATTGAGAATGATGTTTGCTGTGGGTTTGCCGTATATGGCCTTTATCATGCTGAGGTAGGTTCCCGTTATGCCCACTTTCTGAAGGGTTTTTATCAGAAATGGGTGTTGGATTTTGTCAAAGGCTTTTTCTGCGTCTATTGAGAGGATCATATGGTTTTTATTCTTCAGTTTGTTAATGTGGTGTATCACACTGATGGATTTGCGGATACTGTAGAACACTTGCATCACTGGGATAAATCCCCCTTGATCATGATGTACAATCCTTTTAATGTATTGTTGGATGTGGTTTGCTAGTAGTTTGTTGAGGATTTTTGCATCAATGTTCATCAGTGAAATTGGCCTATAGTTTTCTTTTTTTGTGGAGTCTTTGTGTGGTTTTGGTACCAGGGTGATGGTGGCCTCATAGAATGAGTTTGGGAGTATCCCTTCCTCTGCAATTTTTTGAAGTAGTTTCAGAAGGAGAGGTGTTAGTTCTTCTCTAAATGTTTGATAGAATTCGCCTGTGAAGCCATCTGGTCCTGGACTTTTGTTTGTTGGGAGTTTTTTTAATCACAGTTTCAATTTCAGTTCTTGTGATGGGTCCATTCATCTTACCTTAGGTGTTGCATTCTAAGTGTTGATTTATTCTTTAAAAATTTTTTCATTTTGGAGTTCCTGTTGTGGCTCAGCACTGATTATTCCAACTAGGATCCATGAGGATGCGGGTTCAATCCCTGGCCTTGCTCAGTAGGTCAAGGATCCAGCATTGCCATGAGCTGTGGTGTAGATCACAGACACAGCTTGGATCCTGCATTGCTGTGGCTGTGGCATAGGCCAACAGCTGTAGCTCCAATTCAACCCCTATTCTGGGAACTTCCGTATGTCACAGGTGCAGCCCTAAAAAGCAAAAAAAAATTTTTTTTTCACTTTGAAAAATTGCAGTAAAATATACCTAATATAAAACTTGGCTTTTTAACCATTTTTTATTTTTATTTTTTTTTCTTTTTCTTTTTAGGGCTGCACCCACGGCATATGGAATTTCCAAGGCTAGGGGTTGAAACATAGCTGCAGCTGCTGGCTGTAGCCACAGCCACAGCAACACCAGATCCAAGCCACATCTGTGACCTATACCACAGCTCAGAGCAATGCCAGATATTTAACCCACTGAGTGGGGCCAGGGGTTGAACTGGCCTCCTCATGGATACTAGTTGGGTTTGTTAGTGCTGAGCCACAATGGGAACTCTCTTTAACCATTTTTAAAATTAAGTAGAGTTGATTTACAATGTTGTGCCAATTTGTGCTGTATAGCAAAGTGATCCAGTCATATTCACATATATGTGTATATATATATACATTCCCTTTTCTTTCTCCTTTTTTTTTGTCTTTTGTCTTTTTAGGGCCACACCCACAGTATATGGAGGTTCCCAGGCTAGGGGTCTAATTAGAGCTGTAGCTGCTGGCCTACACTACAGCCACAGCAACGCAGGATCTGAGTCGTGTCTGGGACCTATACCACAGTTCATGGCCCAGATCCATAACCCACTGAGCGAGGCCAGGGATTGAACCCTCAACCTTATGGTTTCTAGTCGGATTCGTTTCCACTGTGCCATGACAGGAACTCCTCCCTTTTCTTATATCTTCCATTGTGGTCTATCCTAAGAGACTGGATATAGTTTCCCATGCTATACAGTAGGACCTCCTTGCTTATTCATTCTAAACGCAATAGTTTGCATCTACTAACCCCAAACTCCCAGTCCATCCTACTCCCTTCCCCTCCCCCTTGGCAATCACAAATCTGTTCTCCATGTCTGTGAGTCTGTTTCTGTTTTGTAGATAGGTTCATTTGTGTCCTATTTCAGATTCCACATATAGGTGATATCATACGGTATTTGTCTTTTTCTGACTTACTTCACTTAGTATGAGAATCTCTGATTGCATCCATGTTGCTGCAGATGGCATTATGCCATTCTTTTGTATGGCTGAGTACCATTTTAACCATTCTTAAGTGTTCTCTCCAATAGCATTAGTATATTCACATTCCTGCACAACCATCACAACCTTCCATCTCTAAAATTAGCTCTCCCTCTTTTGAAATGAAAGTAAATAATCTGTCTGCTGGCTTTGGTGCTTCTTCCTGCCTGGGGATCTGCTGTCAGGTGGCAGACTGAGTGATTCCTTGCTCCTGGGAAGCCTCTTTTTCTAAGGGATGGTTCTGAAAGGAAATGAAAAGGTCTGAAGACCGGAGACACCACCCGCCCAACTGAAGACTGACTTTGTCAGAGTCCACAGGAGCTGAGGATTTGCATTACAGCTCAGCCCCCAGGTCCTCAGACCTCTTGTTTGCTGACAAGACAAGATGGGTTTTATGGGGAAGGCAGAGCAGAGTCCTCAGGTTTCTATAACATCTGGAGCTGCAGAGCTGGGGAAGATTTGGTGCTGAGGGACATGGTGGCAACAATATCAATGGCCCAAATCAGCCACCTCAGCTGCCTGCATGATGCCACACAAGAAGCAGTAGGAGGAAGCAGGGAGGTGGCTGGGGGGACCAAGTGGCACAGGATCTGCCCTCAGGGAGTGAGAAGGACACTGTTCTGGCATGCTGGCTGGAGGAAAGAGTGCGCCCTCATATTTGGAATCAGCTTCGCATTCCTGTCAGACACCTCCCCTTTCTTCCCACACAAGCTGAGAAATGCAGTTAGCTGGGAGCAGGGCGGGGAGGAGTTGAGAAATTTCCAGCGGAGGACTCTGGTGGCCTTCCACTCTTTCCCCAATGATTCAGTCTTCCTCTGGCATCACATGAATGAAAGATACTGTCTCCACAATGATTTACTCAACACCTATTTGCTAAAGACCTCCTCGTTGTGAACGTGACCTCACCCACACTCAGCCTATTGTATCAAAGTGTGTTGATGACGAGTGTTAAAAAGCTCACAATGTACAGCCAGTATTGTGCTGAATGTGAACACAGAAAAGACAGGAGCCTGGTGTCCTCGCGACTGGGTTAAATGTCACCTTTGGAGGACTGGGTTATGTTCCCCTTTGATGTGGGGATGAAAGTTTGCCCTTTGTATGGTCGGGGAAGTTGCTGTGGTGTTGCCCAGGAGCTCTGCTAGGGAGGGAAGTAGGTGTTCTTCTCAATCAATTAAAGAGTCCACTGCAAGTGAGTTCAAGGTCATGGAGTTTGCACAGCCTGGACTTGGCTGAACGCTGCACTGCCATTTTTTCCTGGGGGGATGTTCTCCTCAGAGGGGGCCAGGGCAGCCTGTTCCTGCTCCAGTGATAACCAGCCATTCACTGCTTCTGCGGCATCATGTTGGATGTGGGTTACAACTCCCTCTATTTTTCAACTCCCCTTTTGTGGCCAGGAAGCCTGATGATGGCGTGGAGAATGTGACCTCCTTGTTCATCATCTACGTTGATTCACGAGAAATGTTATCCTGGACCCACACTCCTGAAGGGAAATTTAAGTAGAAAGAGCAAGAGACTTGGTCAGTGAGTTGATTGGCATCCTGTCAGTCTGTGCATCTGTCTGCCTCTTTCCCCCTTCCTCTCTTGTGTCTGTCTGTGTCTCTTTCTCTCTGTTCTCTTTCAGTCTCTCCCTTGCTCTAACTCTGTCTGGTGTCTTTTTCTGTGTATGTCTCAGTATGCTTAGCTTTTTGTATATTGTTTCTCTGAGCATATGTTAGACTCTGTGTGCCAAGTGCTATGCTAGATTCTGAGAGTAAAGGCAAATGAGACCCTGTGAATAATACAACCATACCAACTGGCATTGTTGCTAGTTGCTTAGCATGGACCAGATTCTGTATTAAGAGCTTTTTAAAAAAATTTTTTTTCATCTTTTAGGGCCATGCTTGTGGCATATGGAGGTTCCCGGGATAGGGGTCTAATCGAAGCTGCAGCCACCAGCCTACACCGCAGCTCATGGCAATGCCAGATCCTTAACCCACTGAGTGAGGCCAGGGATCGAACCCACAACTTCATGGTTCCTAGTCAGATTCATTTCCCCTGTGCCATGATGGGAACTGCTGTATTAAGAATTTTATATATATTATTGTATTTAATCCTCATAACAATTGAGGTTACAACATTACCCATGTCACAGATAAGGAACCTATAAATCAGACATGTTTATAACTTGCCCCCCGTCACATAGCTTGTAAGGGCTTAGGTCTGCCTGACTCATGAATCTACATTGTTTCCTGCTACACTTACTTTGCCCTTTGTTAACTTGAGTTCCTGGGGACTCCAGGCTTCCCACAGGAATGTTTTATGGTAACAAATCACTTCCAGGTTATTGGTCTGTTCAAGGTCTAGGAAGTGATGTGCAAATTAAAAAAAATTTTTTTAATTAAAAAAGTTTTTCGTACTCAGTGAATTTTATTACTTTTATAGTGGTACAATGATCACCACAACTTTGAACTTTGAAATGTGATTAAGAGAAGGAGAGGAGGAGGAGGAGAGGAGAGGGAAAGAAAGAGAGGCATGCATGCAGAGGGACAGATGAAGATAGTGATGGAGATTATGGTACATGGAATGACTGCCAACAGGGTCCTGCTTTATAGCATTGGGAACTCTACCCAATATTCTGTGATAATCTATATGGGAAAAGAATATGAGAAAGAATAGATGCATGTATATGTATAACAAAATCGCTTTGTTGTATAGCAGAAATTATCATAACATTGTACATCACCTGTGCTTCAATGAAACTTAAAAAGTGAGAAAGAAAAGAGCAAAGGAAAAAAGATATTGATGAAGAGACTCAAAGGTAAAAGAGAAACGAGGTAGAAAGAGACAGACACACTAAGATACTCGCAGAAAGAATGAGGGAGAAGGAAGGAGAGAGCGCGCTCGCAAGAGAGACATGTAGACAAATAGATGTACCAACCCATTGATCAAGTTTATTGCTTTCTTTCAGTTTTTCTTTTATTAGTGTGGGTCCAGTATGTTTCCTTACATTTCCTACGAATTGATATGAATGATAAGCACTGATGTCCAGTACTATGTGTGAGCTGTAGGGAATAGAAAAGATTGGCAAGAATGCGGCAACTCTGAAACCTGAATACAAACTTTTTTTGTTCCTGGTGATCAGAACACAGTAGAACCATTATTTAACTGCCTCACGTGTACGTAACATAAGTGATGAACATAGACTTGGGAGTCTATGCTGAAGGAATTCACACCTCAGCTCCTCCACTTCCTAGTTGTGTGACTTTGGGTAAGTTTTTGAACTTTGAGCCTCAGTTTTCTGATCTGTAAAATGGCCATAATAGTGATACAACTGTTGTGGAGTTCTTGGGAATTTTTAAAGCAATGATGTCCAAAAGCGTTGGACACAAATAACTTTGGCCATTTTTATTTTATGAACAGTGTTGGTGAAGTTAATTTAATTGAAAATCCTGAATAAACTCACCTGCTATTAGGCTGCAGGAGAGACATTGTCCTCCTTTTAGAACGTGGTGACTTAGTTTCCAGGGGCCGCTCTCCTCAGCCCGAGAACTGTGGTGACCTGGAACCTTCAGCTCTGATGCCTACAATTTGCTTATCAAGCAGCTGTAACCCCTCCCGCAACACTGGGCACTTTCACCTGCAGGAACATTTGATGATGCGGTTCTCTCTGCCCAGAACACTCTTCCCTTCATTTTCCCAACATTTCCAATGGTCAAAAGCCCAAGAACTGCTTTGCATAGTTTTCCCTAACACACAGAGATAGAATGAATACTTCTCTCTTCTGTAGACCCAGGCTGCTGTGGGAACATCTCTGCTGAGGCCATTGTTACAGTCTGTCTAATCAGAAGCAGGGTGTCTGGCAGTTCCTTGGTGGCTCAGTAGGTTAGGGATCTGGTGTTGGTCTGGGTAGTTGCTGTGGCACAGGTTGGATCCCTGACCTGTGGGAACTTTCCTGTGCCTCTGGCTGAGGGGAGAGGGTAGAGGGAGAGAGAGAGAGAGAGAGAGAGAGAGAGAGAGAGAAGGAGGAGGAGAAGGGAGGAGGGGGAGGAGGAGGAGAAGAAGAAACAGTGTATCTGCCCCTCCCTGTAGATTGTGAGTTCTTTGCAGACTGACAGTGTCTTAATTGCCTTTGTGTTCTTATTGCATGGGCAGCATCCCTGAAGATTTGGGGGATGGGTAGGAGACAGAGAGACTTTGGCCATTTGTCATGCTCCAAAGTTTTCCTTACCTTTGCTAAATAGTTACCAGGAAAGCCCAACGAGCATATTAGACATTTCCATCCCACAAAAGATGAGACGGGGTGTGGTTGTAGATTAGTTTTACATTTTATATAAGACTTGCAGTCCATCACAATATTTTCAGTTTTTTTTTTTTTTTTTTAGGGCCTCACCTGCAGCATGTGGAAGTTCCCAGGCTAGGGGTCAAATTGAAGCTACAGCTGCCGGCCTACACCAGAGCCACAGCAACTCAGGATCTGAGCTGATTCTGCGACCTACACCACAGCTCACAGCAACACTGGATCCTTAACCCACTGAGCAAAGCCAGGGATCGAACCCATGTCTTCATAGATCTTAGTAGGATTCGTTAACCACTGAGCCATGAAGGGAACTCCCTCAGGTTTGTTTCTTTGAAGCGTCTCTGGCAGAGTTTAAAACAGCCCACTCTTAAGCCCAAAGGAAATAGGAAAGGTTGTGATTGGATACTGTCACTGTCAATCATTATCAATATGATAGGGAGGTGGGTTACCTGGAGAGGTGCTTTCTAGGTGGTATTCATTACCTAGACTATGGACCAATCTTGTTTAGTTCACCCCTTCTATCTTGGGGGATCTTGATTGACCATCTGGACTTTTAAAATGTTGAATGCTTGGAGTTTCCGTCATGCTCAACAGTAATGAACTTGACTAGGATTCATGAGGATATGTGTTCAGTCTCTGGCCTTGCTCAGTGGGTTAAGGATTCGGAGTTGTCATGAGCTGTGGTGTAGGTTACAGATGCAGCTTGGTTCTGGCGTGGCTGTAGCTGTGGCTGTGGCTGGCAGCTACAACTCTGATTTGACCCTTAGTCCAGGAACTTCCATGTGCCACAGATATGGCCCTAAAGAGCCAAAAAAAAAAAAAAAGTTGAATACTTGAAGAGAAGACATTTGCATAAGTCTGAGAAATCAATATAAATACTATCTAATTCCTTAATATTAAGTAGATAAAAAAGACTTTGCTGTAAAGCTCTTCACATTGATGTCTCAGAGTTCAGAAACTCTTGCAATTTATAGAAGAACCTGCCTATCTTTTCTGGGCTTATGGGGGAGCGAAGTCTGCCATGATATTTGAACAAAACTGTCTCTAAAACTCCAGGATATGTTATGGTCACACAGTACAGAGCAGGTACAGAGCAGTAGTTGGTAAATGCTTAATGAAAAACAAGTTTATGCTGCTTAAATACATTCCTTCAGACAGACGTCAGTGTCTATCATTTTGACACGAGATGAGCAAAGCAACAGCGTAAGCTGAGGAACTAGTTTTGCATGGCCTGGCTTTAAACTTCCTCAGATTTCACTAGTTCGTCACTCTATGCATGACTTTACGTATCTGAAACACAGGCTGATTCAGATCCTGGGCAGGACTTAAATTTCCTGGAACTAACTGTGAACTCTGGGCAGGTAGCAACCGTGGCCTCCACTCATTGGGCTTTAACTGACTTCAGCCAAAGAGCTAGGCCCCTGGCACCCAGGCTTACGCATTGCACAGAATGGTTTGAGGTCTCCCTTTCCCCAGATCACCTGACGAAGTGTTATGAGCCCCTTCTCCCCTTGACCACTGAAAAATCCAGACTGGTCTGAGGTCTGCTGAGAATGAGTTCTCATTTCTTTAGTTTTTAGTCTATTTTTTTTTTTCTCTTTAGGGCTGTGGCATATGGAGGTTCCCAGGCTAGGGGTCTAATTGGAGCTCCAGCTGCCGACCTACACCGTAGTCATATCAAGGCAGAATCTGAGATGCGTCTGCAACCTATACCACAGCTCACAGCAACGCCGGATCCTTAACCCACTGAGCGAGGCTAGGGATCAAGCCCATAACCTCATTACTAGTTGGATTCATTTCTGCTGAGCCACAACAGGAACTCCTTTAGTTTTTAGTCCTACCTTGGCCATAGGAGACCCTATGCCCTGTCATATCGAGCATGATCGACAGTGCTTCTCTGTTTCGTGGTGGGGGGAGCGAGTGGCGAATCACCAGGCTGTTTTGTCAAGTACAGTGAGGGTTACAAGTGCCTTCGAGGCTGGAAGACTTCAGGATGAGCCCTGGTTGGGTGGTTCTTGGGTGGTGGCTTGCTGAGTTTTGTCTTCACTCTTGTCATTAGCCCATCATTCATAAGCTGCCTTTTAAGGTTGGATGTGCCACAGGGCTGACCAATTTGCCTTAGTCAAAGGGTGACTCTTGATGATTTAGTTTCTGAATCTGCACTTGCCAGCTTCCTTGTGCCACATTTCAAGCACAGGTTGCCATTGAGTTTGCTTTTCCTGGGAGAACTGCCAGTCCCCACACTGTGTGGCAAAGCAGGAGCTGGAGAGGAGGGTTAAGGCTGAGACTGCAACAAGTACAGTGGTGACCTGCATGCGAGCAGGAGCTCTGGGGCTGGGGTCCTAGCCACGCTGCTTGTCCACTGCATGGCTGGCTCCGGGCAAGCCTGGTAGGCTCTCTGGCCCTCAGGAGCCCCATTGTGATCATAACACACACCTTCATGGGGTAGGGAGGGGAGGACTAGGGAGATGCCTGTAAACAACAGTGTCATAGGGGTTGAGCTGCATGGGACACCCTGAACAATGTTCCTTATCCACTTCTTTCTTGCTATTTGGGTACCAGCATGTATTCTGTCTGCTGTGTGGGGTGCCATCTTGGATACTGAATGGAAGGAGGCACATGGGGTGGTTTTTTAGGAACCCACAACTGAAAATAAACATCTTCAGTGCACTTCAAGCAAAGCTTGCATAGATATCACATAAAACAGTGTATATGTATAAAAAATTAGATTCTGGATTTTCCATCGTGGTGCAGCAGAAATGAATCTGACTAGACACTATGAGGTTGCAGGTTCGATCCCTGGCCTTCCTCAATGGGTTAAGGATCTGGTGTTGCCATGAGCTGTGGTGTAGTTCACAGACTCGGCTTAGATCTTTTGTTGCTGTGGCTCTGGTGAAGACCGGTTGCTGTAGCTCCGATTTGACCCCTAGCCTGGGAACCTCCATGTGCCATGGATGTGGCCCTTAAAAGCAAAAATAAATAAATAAATAAATAAATAAATAAAGAATTATATTCTTGAAAAGTTCTCTTTTGGCCTAGTGGTTAAGGATTCAGTATTGTCAATGCTGTGGCTTGAATTCAGTGCCTGGCCCGGGAACTTCTGCATGTTGCGGGTGCAGCAAAACAATAGCAACAACAACCACAACAAAACACACACACAACCCCCCTCCAGGAAAAAAAACCCCAAAATTAGGTTCTTGCACAAAAAAATTTACATTTTGTATTTTGGTGAACGGGAAATTGTACTGTTTGGGAAATGGATCTTCATCTGTCTGCCAGTGTGCCATTAGAAATCCAGGGGTTTTTTGGTTAATGAAAAACAGAGGAGTTATAAAGTGAGGGTGAAGATGTTTCATGCTAGCACTTTCCTAAATGCCTTCAGAACACTTTGTATACAAGATCTTTGGGATTGAAAGGTGTCTGGTGTCCAAAAAGGGCTGGAAACAAAAAAGGGTTAAGAAATGTTTCTTGACTATGCAGGTGTCTTTCTCTGACCCCAGTGGGCAATGCCTATTAAATATATTAGGATTTATGGGAGTTCCCATCGTGGTGCAGTGGAAATGAATCTGACTAGTATCCGTGATGATGCGGGTTTGATCCCTGGGCTTGCTCAATGGCTCAGGGATCCGTTGTTGCCATGAGCTGTGTGGTGGGTCGCAGACATGGCTTGGACCCCACGTTGCTATGGCTCTGGTGTAGGTCAGTAGCTGCAGCTCTGATTCAACCCCTAGCCTGGGAACTTGGGTATGCCACTAGCGTGGCCCTGAAAAACAAAAACAAAAACAAAAACAAAAAAATTAGGATTTATGAGACATCTATTAGTAAGGAAACCTTGTATAACCCAACACCTTTCAAGTTCGAGATCTTTCCCAGATAACTCCTATTTAAATCCAGTGAGTAAAGGTTGAGAAATATAGCTTTAATTGTTGGGTGTGGCATCAGATTGCTTGTGCAAGGCTGAGTTGTGAATGGGTTTTCCTGGAAAATTCTCAAGAGAAGAGGAATACAGACGGAAATTATATGGACTTCTGAGTAGGCTTTTGTCCCTGCTTCAAAAAAATTCCCATTTCCTCCATTTTTTTCTTAGGAACTATTTCAAACATGCAGGAAACCTGAACGGTTAGTTGTATGATCAGGCCACCCATGATGGCTGTTCTCTTGTTCTCTGTCCATCCCCTGCTTGACCAGTCCCCGCCTCACCTATACCCTACTCACATGCCTCCACAATCCTCCTAATTGTAGGGTTTAATCAATAACTACCTAGGTGCTTGCCCCCACCCCAGCCACTGGTTTCCCTGGTAACTGGTGAGCCAACCTGATGCCACTTAGGCCAATTCCCCCTGTAAAGAGTAGCCTCCTTATTCCCTGAGTGGAGAACATTGCTGCTGGTTTCTGCCTGCGGTCTGCATCACGTGGTAGATAGGGTGGTGTGCCAGGACATTTTTCTTCTGATTTGTAAGATTCCCTATTCAATAGACCTTTGATGTCTCTGTCTCTGTCTCTGGGCTCTTTCTTGGGTCTCCAGGTTGGGCAGTTACAAGGCTTACAGACCTAAGGGGTGCAGCCCAATGTTAGTACAATGAATTCCCAAGTTACATACATATTATGACACATCACTTAAGAATACGGATATCAGAGTTCCCATTGTGGCTCAGAGGTAATGAACCTGATTAGCATCCATGAGGACATGGGTTCGATCCCTGGCCTCACTCAGTGGGTTAAGAACCCGGCCGTTGCTGAGAGCTGTGGTAATATCGCAGACGTGGCTTGGATCTGGCATTGCTGTGGCTGTGGTGTAGGCTGGCAGCTGTTGCTCTGATTTGACCCCTAACCTGGGCAATTCCGTGAGCCCTCGGTGTGGCGCTAAAAAAAATAAAGGAATACAGATATCTGTCTACAGAACCACAATGTCATTATCCCTATTATGAAAACTGTCTAAAATCAACCTAATGTTTGATCCAATTGTTAGCCCATCTTTATAGCTGTTTTATAAAAAAATAAATTTTAGTGTACACTTCTTTTTTAGTTGCTGTTACTTATGTTGTCTTAGAATAATAGTTCCTCTCTCTCTCTCTCTCTCTCTTTTTTTTTGCTTTTTAGGGTTGTAATTGCAGCATATGGAGGTTCCCAAGATAGGGGTCTAATCAAAGCTCCAGCTGCAAGTCCACACCACAGCCACAGCAACGTCAGATTCAAGTCACAGACGAAGCTTATGCTACAGCCACAGCTCACAGCAACGCCAGATTCTTAACCCACTGAGCAAGGCCAGGGATTGAACCCACGTCCTCATGGATGCTAGTTGGGTTCACCAGCTGCTGAGCCACGATGGGAACTCTATGCCACAGATTCTTAACTTACTTCGACACAGTGGGAACTCTTTGTTATCCTTTTTGATATTCGAATTATACTAAATTTGCTCAGTAGGAGCTCTTTCAAGGTTTTTTTTTTTGGTCTTTTCTAGGGCCACACTTTCGGCGTAAGGCTAGGGGTCTAATCCGGGCCGTAGCTGCCGGCCTATGCCACAGCCACACCAACTTGGGATCCAAGCCGCATCTGCGACCTACACCACAGCTCACGGCAATCCCAGATCCTTAACCCACTGAACGAGGCCAGGGATGGAACCCACAACCTCATGGTTCCTAGTCGGATTCGTTAACCGACTAATTCATTAGCCACAACGGGAACTCCAAGTTGTTTTTTTAATGTAAAATTTTTACCTGAATTCTTACATACAGAGAAATACACAAAAATTAAGTGTATAGTTCAGAAGTTTTCCAGAACTGTGTAATCAGTTCTCAGATCAAGAAACAGAACAACTCCAGTATCCCAGGAACCCCTATTATACCCTCTTCCTATAACTACAGCCCTCAAAAGAGGTACCACCAGCCTTGCTCCTAAATCTGTTGACCAGTTTGGGGATTTTGTATAAAAGGGATTGCAGAGCCTGTACTATTTTGTGTCTGGCTTCTTTGTTTATCATTCTGTTCATGAGATTCATCTGTAATGTGTAGTTGTGGTTCAATGTTTTCCTCCCTCCTACAGTTTCTTTATTCTAATGGCAGTGGACATCTAGGTTGTGCCAGGTTCTGACCTGTTAAAACACAGCTGCTGTGAACATTCCCATACCTGCCTTTGGGTAAATACAATGTTTTTCTTCCTATTTTTTGAAGGGGGGACATACTCCTAGCAGTGGAACTGTTCTTCCTGTTTTTTGAACAGGGGGACATAAACCTAACAGTGGAGTTGTTTGTTAATAGAGCATGTTCAATTTTATTCAATACTGACAAATGGTTTTCTCTCTGGATATAACTCTTTGTGTGCTTTGACTTTCCGGCAGAAGATGTCCTGGGCTCATTGTGTATGTTCTCTACCTGAGCCTTGCTGCTTTTGAGTAAAGGATAGATTTTAAAATCCAAGGTCTGGGAATTCCTGTCGTGGCTCAGTGGAAATGAATCTGACTAATATCCATGAGGATGCAGGTTTGATCCCTGGTCTTGCTCAGTGGGTTAAGGATTCGGTGTTGCTGTGAGCTATGGTGTATGCCAGCAGCTACAGCTCTGATTCAGCCCCTAGCCTGGGAACCTGTGGGAGTGGCCCTATAAATAAATAAATAAATAAATAAATAAATAAATAAATAAATAAATCTGACATGGAATTTATCCAGTGGCTTAAGAAGGTGAGTGTCCTGCTCAGAATATTGACTGTGGGGCCCTTCTAGACAAATACTAATCTTGAGTTCCCACTCTTTGCCCCTCCCCCTCCTTTCTCTGAATCTCTTTTGGAAGCTTTTCAGGGTTTCCACAGGGAGGGGTGCCCATGAGAGGGTGCCCTCCCTTCTCTCACCTAGAGGTTCGATGGCCGCCAACCCCACTCCCACCCCTCCAGGTTGTGATGGTTAGTTTTGTGTGTCAACTGGGCTAGGCTCTGGTGCCCAGTGGTTTGGCCTTATACCTACATCTAGGTTTTGCCTAGATGCTGCTATGAAGGTCTTTTTGAAAGTTAGGATTAAACATGTAAGTCTGTTGATTTTGAGTTAAGCAGATTGCCCTTCATGATGTGGTGGGTTTCGTTTGATCAATTCAAATCCTTAAGAGGAAAGACTCAGGTCTCTTGAAGGAATTCTGCCTCCAGACTGCCTTTAGACATAAGACATCAACTTCTTGGGGGTGGGGGTGGGGGTGGGGATATATTAGGAGTTTGAGATTAGCAGATCACACAACTATTTGTAAAATAGAGAAACAACAAGGACCTGCTGTACAGCACAGGGAATTATGTTCAGTATTTTGTAATAATCTATCATGGAGGATAATTTGAAAAAAGAATATGTCTATGTATAACTGAATCACTTTGCTGTACACCTGAAACTAATACATTATAAATTAACTGTATTTCTGTATTTCGGAGTTCCCATCCTGGCTCAGCGGTAATGAACCTGACCAGTATCAATGAAGATGCGGGTTCGATCCCTGGCTTTGCTCAGTGGGTTAAGGATCTGGCATTGCCGTGAGCTGTGGTGTAGTTTGCAGACAAGTGCTGGATTTGGCGTGGCTATGGCTGTGGTGTAGACCAGAAGCTGCAGCTCGGCGATTTGACCCCTAGCCTGAGAACCTCCATATGCTACAGGTGCGGCCCTAAAAAGCAAAAAAAAAAAAAAAAAAATTTACTATTTCAATTAAAAATAAAAGACATCAGGACATCAGTTTCTTGCTGGAATTGCCAGCCTATTCCCTGGATTTGGGATTTGCTGGCCCCAACGATCATGTGAATCCCTATATCCCCACTCCCCCACCTTTGTCTCTCTCTTTCACTACCTGCCCCCTCACCCGTTCCCTACACACACACACCCTACAGGTTCTGTTTCTGTGGAGAACCCTGATAGAACACAGATTATCCCAAACCTCGGACAGTATGGTTGGGGTCTCTTCTGGGTGACTGGAAGTAGCCTAGCAGGGTGAGAAGAGACGGTTACGGTCCAGGCAGATGTGGAATGTAGTGGGATGAAAAAGGGCCCTGCGGAAAGACTGGGCACAGGACATGGTGGGTAAGATCCCATCTCCCACTCAGAACTTGGCTACTGTGTCTGCCTGCAGGGGTGACCTTTGATTTGGAACTGGAGCGTCCTCCTGGGCCAGAAGTAGCCTGACACTCCCTGATCTGGTGAGAGAGGAAGAGGCTGTTTATGATACCTCATGTGCCTCTGGGGTCCCCTGACCTCTGGTTCCTGTTGGTGTCTCTCAGGCTGTGTAACCCAGCAGGCTCATATTTGGGAAAGCCTTCCCCTTGGCAGCAGGAAAAGCTGATTATTCTGGTTGCTTAAAGGCCCAGGGGAGTTCCCGTTGTGGCTCAGCAGTAATGAACCCAATTAGTATCCATGAGGATGTGGGTTAGATTCCTGGCCTCGCTCAGTGGGTTAGGGATCCAGTGTTGCTGTGAGCTGTAGTGTAGGTTGCAGATGAGGCTTGGATCTGGTGTGGCTGTGGCTGTGGCTGTGGCATAGGCTGGCAGCTGCAGCTCTGATTTTATCCCTAGCCTGGGAACTTCCATATGCCATGGGTGCGGCCCTAAAAAAAAAGAGAGAGAGAGAAAGAATATGCTATGCTAATAGCCTTGAGGTGGGACATGCACTCACTGTGGGAGTGACAGTGGGGTTAACTTCATCTGGCAGCTGGGGGCTGAGAGCGGGTGAGCCCTCTGGAGGAAAACTGGGAGCTGAGACCAAAGCTGGAAAAATGGATGCTGGGAGGGCAAAACGGACAAATGAGCCAGCAAACACGCCCACTGCATGATTTCGATGGCCGTGGTGAAGGTAACAGTTTTTCTCAGAAATGAAATATTGAACATGCTTGAAACTTTGGGATTGTTTTGAGATCCTTAAGATTTTGTACCTTTTTGTCCAGAAGAGCGAATTCGGGCCTGAGAAAATGCAAAAGCAGGGGTCATTGGTTACTTTAATTATTAAAAGAATTCCCCTGTAGAACACTTAGGTGTTTCTTCAGCTGCTCTCATTGGTTGTTGCTAGTACCAGGCACTGGCCTTCCACTGGAGATGGAGGAGTGAATACCACCACCACCAAGAACGCAGTAACAGTGTTCGCTCCAACACAGGCTGATCTGCAGCATCACGTAGGGATTATTTTGAATTAATTAAATTTAAGAAGTTGAGTTATATATGTGCTAAAGTACACAAACCTTAACTGTACAACCCCAATCCCATGTTTTGGCTATAAAACAGGAGGATTCTCCCTAGGCTGGACTCAGTAACCCTCTCTACTTAAAAACGTAAGAGCCATCATCCAGACTTAGAAAAGAGCTTTGGGAAAAGATTCCTTGCCACCAAACTCATCCCTGTTCTCTTTGACTGTTGGTCATCCATCCTTGCCAAATGATTCTAATGAATTCTGCCAGATGTACTTGCCTCAGGGTAGACTGTAATTAGGATTTACCTCCTGGAGGGCAAATGCTTATCTTCTGTGCCAACGATACCCTCTGTGTTCACAGCACTCACTCCTAGAGCACCTGAGTTGTCTTATCAAACCCCCAACCCTTTCCCAGCATGAAGCTTCAGGCAGAGCCACCATCTGGCAATCAGAGCTTGGCGTGGAAGATGAAATGATTTTGTTCTTTTTGGTCTTCCTAGCAGTCAACAAGAGAAAAGCATTTAATTGCCCTCAAATCTCAGAGATCAAGGAAGCGTGTAATGTTGTTTCTTCCCTTGTGCCTGTGATCTCCCCACTTTGACAGGATTTTCTTTTTCTTGGTGGCACTTATCAAAGCAGGAGACAGGATGGGCATCAAGGTGAGGTTGACCTGGTATAGAAAAGTCCGTGCTGGTCCCACTGTATATAATCTGCTGAGAGGCAGGAGAAAAGATGCTCCAGAAAAGAAGTTTACGTTGTTTTAATTCTCAAAATATTGCTTGTAGGAATAAGATCTTTATTTAATCCTAATCTCAGTATCTGCTTTACAAGGAAGTTTAGGGGATAAAGAATGACGCTCAACTCAGTCAAAAATAGCAATTTCAATAATGTAGATAAGTGAAGGAAAGTTTTTTTTTTTTGTTTTGTGTTTTGTGTTTTTAGGGTTGCACCCATGGCGTATGGAGGTTCCCAGGCTAGGGGTCTAATCAGAGTTGTAGCTGCCGGCCTACGCCAGAGCAACAGCAATGCAGGATCCAAGCTGGGTCTGTGACCTATACCACAGCTCACAGCAACGCTGGATCCTTAACCCACTGAGCAAGGCCAGGGCTTGAACCCATGTCCTCATGGATGCTAGTCAGGTTCGTTAACCATTGAGCCACAACGGGAACACCTAAAGTTATTTTTTAAATCATGAAAATTACCAACCCCCTTTTCATGTGTTAAAGAAACACATGAAATTCATACATAGAACTCTTCCCCAGCTTGTTGTTTAAGCTGATTAGATTCTTTTCTTTTTTTTTTTTTTTTTTGTCTTTTTAGGGCCACACCTGTGACATATGGAGGTTCCCAGGCTAGGGGTCTAATTGGAGCTGTAGCCGCCGGCCTATGCCACAGCCACAGCAATGCCAGATCCAAGCCATGTCTTCCACCTATACCACAGCTCATGGCAATGCTGGATCCCTAACCCACTGAGCAAGGTCAGGGATTGAACCCGCAACCTCATGGTTCCTAGTCAGATTCGTTTCCACTGCGCCATGATGGGAACTCCTAAGCTGATTAGATTTTGATTAAAAAAATGAGTTCAGGGAGTTCCCTTGTGGTACAGAGGGTTAAGGACGTGGCATTGTCACTGCTGTGGCTTGGGATGAATCCATGGCCTGGGAACTTCCACATGCCAAGGGTGTGGCCAAAAAAAAAGAAAGAAAGAAAAATGAATTTGAATTTAGGTCACTAATTCCCTATTTTTTTAAAAAAACAGATAGTCATATCTTCAAGTAGCCAGATTTTTTTTTTTTTTTTTAAATGGCTGCACCAGCTCCCAAGCCAGGGATTGAATCTGAGCCACAGCTGTGACCTATTATGCAGCTGTGGCAATGCTGGATCCTTTAATCAACTGCACTAGGCTGGGGATTGGACCTGTACCTCTAACAGTGACCCCAGCCTCTGCAGTTTGATTCTTAACCCACTGTACCACAGCAGGAACTCCATGAATTTCTGTTCATGCAGTTTATACCTGGAGAATGATCCATGGGGAAATGATCTTTTCAATACGGATTTTTCTCTGAATTAAGCGGTAGATTCTTGTCTGGTTTTCCTTAGCAGTCAGATTTCTCAAGTGGAGATACCGTGGACTCTGTCAGTGCCCCAGGCCCCTGCTTCTCTCTACTTTGCTTCCTGAATAGTGCTCATCACAGTCTGAAATTACTTGCTTTTTGTCTGTCAGGCCCCTAGAATGAATGGGCAAGTATTTAAAGCCCTTGGATATTTTTGGTTGCCTTTGGAGTTGGTCCTTTCTCCTGCTCACAGCACCACCTGAACACTGTCTCTCTCTCTGGCCTCTTATCCTTCCCATCCCGGTTGAACTGTGCCCTTCCCCATTTCCTGATACTTCCCTCCCCAGTCAGCACCTCTGCACTTTTGACCCACTAGCTGAGTAAGAACCCCTTGCTGGGTGCTCTTTGGACTTCCCTCATCACCAGGTTATCTGGCCATATTCTTATCGCCCATTTATTTGCCTAGATTCCTGCACCATACATGCAGTTGCGGCTCACTCTCTGCTGGCTCTGCAGATCCTGGAAAAGAGCCCGGCACATAGATATTTTTTGGACCAATGAATGAATGATTGAATGAAATACCCAAAAGTAGCTTAGAAGTGATTCCACTTTTGCTGATTGGAGGTCACATGATAAATTATGTTTTCTTTTTTGTTGTTGTTTCTTGTTTTGGATTATAGTCAGTTGTTACTTTTTTTTTGTCTTTTGTCTTTTTGAGGGCTGCACCGTGGCATATGGAGGTTCCCAGGCTAGGGGTCTAATTGGAGCTGTAGCTGCCGGCCTACACAGCCACAGCAACGTGGGATCCGAGCTGTGTCTGTGACCTACACCACAGCTCACAGCAATGCTGGATCCTTAAGCCCACTGAGCAAGGCCAGGGATCAAACCCAAAACCTCATGGTTACTAGTTGGGTTCATCAACCACTGAGCCACGACAGGAACTCCCGAATTATGTTTTCTTTATTACAATTAGCTATCAGAAAGTCGGACAAGGAAAAGGTGAGAAATCACTTCCCCAAAGCAGATTTATAATAATCTACAGGTGCTATGGGAACCTGGGTTGGAGATCAAGGTATTTGCATCTATACCCTCATTTTGCCATGTTCTAGAATTTCTAAAGCATTGAAGAGCAGATTCTAAAGTACTCTCAGGGTTAGGAAAAAAATGCAACCAATTCCTTTGGGCTCTAAAGGTTTTGATTCTACACTTCCTGATTTATTAATATCACCTGTTAGGCAGATCTAATTGAGCTGAGCTGAGGTGTAGCAGGCTGGTCCTTCGTGGCAAGATTTATGGGCTTCCTATGCCAGGCTAACTGAGGAAGGGAAGGCAGCGTTCATCAAGAAGTTAGCTGGATGCTGAGGGTGTCTTGGTTCCTATTACTGGAAGACTGTACAGCCAAGGATCAGCCTGCAGGATCGGAGCGATAACCAAGAAAATATTCAATGCGAGTGTCACCAGGAATAGTTCCCCAGATGGGCCAATATAAATGATTCATTTGGAACTAATGGGACAAAGAGGCAGGTTGAGTGGGATATGTAGTTGGCAAAGAATTACCCCAGCCAAGTTCTTAGTGAGGGGCTCTTGAAGGGTCTCGAATGATTTGTTTTGAAGAGCTTCCCTACCACAGGTCTTTCATGCCTGTAGGTCATGAAGGGCTATTAGAAACTACTCCCCACCCCATCCAGTGCTTTCCCTGCATCAGAAACTGCGCAGCCTTGAGCTAGGAAGAGTCATGAGTGCCCACGTGTGACAGCCCAGGCCCTCCTGCTTTAAGTGTTGGGGCAACTTTGGGCTGTGTCTGTGGTTGGGAGTCCAGAGGACTATGGCCACCTTTTGTTTTAAAGACTAGTTTTGGAATAATGTGGGACAAATTCCCCTTGATGAGAGGAGGTTGTTGGGAAAAACACTGCCAGGAGAACCTTCCGGACTGTTGGTCAAATTGGCAGAGGACGACTTCTTAGTAGCCTGGTCTCTCTAAGAACTTGACCTAGACAGATCCAAGAAATTCTAGGCATTGTCTAAAATTAAACCTGTGGAAAGATTAAGGTACAAAGGCTTTTTTAGTTTGGCCTTCATACTTTCCTTCAAGATTTGGATTGATAGGAGTCCTTGTGTGGCTCAGTGGAAACAAAACCGACTAGTATCAATGAAGATGCAGGTTTGATCCTTGGCCTTGTTTAGTGGGTTAAGGATTTGGTGTTGCTGTCAGCTGTGGTGTAGGTCACAGACAGGGCTTAGATCCAGCACCGTGTTGCTGTGGCTGTGGTGTAGGTCAGTAGCTGTAGCTCCAATTCAACCCCTAGCCTGGGAACCTCCATATGCTGTAGATTCAGCCCTAAAAAAACAAGATATGGATTGATAGAATCTTAATTAATACCAGAAAATTGGGAATGTTGGAGATTATGGATTTTAATGAACTTTTTTTTCTTTTTTTTTTAGGGCGGCACTTGCGACATTTGGAGGTCTACGTTACACTGGAGCCAACGTCACAGCCACAGCAATGCTGGATCCTTAGTCCCCTGAGCATGGCCAGGGATTGAACCTGCATCCTCATGGGTATTAGTCAGATTTGTTTCCACTGAGCCACAATGGGAACTCTGAATTTTTTTTTTCCTTACAAAGTGACTGAATTACCTCAGATAAACAAAAAAACAAACAAACAAACAAAACCCTGCTAAATCCCTGTGGGTCACCTTTACTGGGCTCATTGCTCTTGTGGTGTTAATTTTAACATCTAGAGCCTTTGAATTGCCAGAGGCAATAGTTTTAGATGTGGGGCCATCAGCTTTCCTTAGTGAACTGCCTTTTAATTGAAGGAGGCTGTTTTGGGCTGGACTAAGGGAATTTGGGGGGTGGGGAGCCAGGAGGAGGAACGTGAAGGGGTGGATAGAGTCTTTTCACTGGGTGGGCCTCTGGGGTTATGTCTGCTGGATCCCACCTGAGCCTTGCATGAGGTTGATCTACAAAAAGGGAAATTGTAGTTAGCTAGGTTATGTGCAGATTTCTCCCCAGCCTTTTTAAAACCCCAATATAAGGAAAGTTTCTCCAGTGCCTGTTCAAATGACCAACTACCTGTGGTCTTGACAAACTGAAGTCTGAATCTGTATGGTAGAGTTGGAAGGGAGACCTTACTTTTCCGGGTCATAGGAAGTTTTCTTGTAAGAGTGGATCATCCATTGGATTTAAACCCAGGTTCCCAGTGGGTCAGAGCTGTCATTCTGGGCCTTATGTTGTTCGCCAATCTGATGATGACTTTGGGATGTTTGGGTCTTCACTCACTGTCATCCACTGCTCAGCTGTTAGCCGGGTATTTCTACTCAGGATTCTCAAAGTTGTGATGCTTTGGGGAGGGTGTGGGGCCCAGGAATCTTACTTATCTTCTGGTGGTCCGCAAAGTGGTCCTTAAAGTAAAAGTTGGGGAGAACTGAAGTTCCCATTGTGGCTCAGCAGAAATGAATCTGACTAGCATCCGTGAGGGTGCAGGATCAATCCCTGGCCTCGCTCAGTGGGTTAAGGATCCAGTGTTGCCATGAGCTGTGGTGTAGTTCATGGATGTGTCCCAGATCCTGTGTTGCTGTAGCTATGGTGTAGGCCAGCAGCAATGGCTCCAATGATTGGACCCCTGGCCTGGGAACCTCCATTTACCGCAGGTGCAGCCCTAAAAGCCAAAAAAAAAAAAAAAGTTGGGGAGGACAGTAAGTGAGCCCTACTTGCAGGCTCCATAGCCTCCTTTGAGCTTTTGGGTCTGAGAAATAAGAGGAGCCCTTTGAAGGAAATCTCTAATGATACATTTATCTGGGTGAAATCTACATTTAAAACCCCTATGGTCAAGGACATGAAGCAAAGTTGAAAAGGCTGCTACTTTTCAGGACTTGAAAACCAAGTAGGTGAGGCCCCTGCCCATTCCCCTACTTCTGTGAATATTAAATTTCTTTTTCCTGCCTCATCTTCCCTCCTGCCATTTGCTTAGGCAGTATGATTTATAACCGTGGTTCCAGCTGCGGGAGAAGAGGCAGGAAGGTGCAGTGTTTGAAGCTCTGTGTTTGCACACTGTGAGATCTGGGGCCCAGCCTGGGTGCCCTTGCCTGAGGGCTGAGCTTTTCCCCGGGGAAAGTCTTTAGGTCTGCAAAGGCCTGCTGCTCTGTGCTGCCCCCTGGTGGAATGTGGTGCCCCTGACAAGGTGCTCCAGGCCAACTGCATGAGAACAGGACAGTTGGGGGTATAACAAACTGGGGACTGGGTGTCAAGGAGAGTTTCCCTGGTTTGACTCATGTACAGGGAAAAACTTGCAAGACAGATAAAATCCTATGGAAAATTCTATGCATGGACCCCATCATCTGCAGCTTCAGTTTCTGCCCTTGAATCCCAACATGTGATTGTCCTTGTCCCTTGTGGTCTGGCTTCAAGATCCCATCTCAAACTAATTATTCTCAATAATGAAAATCTTGTAAATTCTTAGCTGAAATCAGATGTATCCTATGCCATATCTGTTAGTTTCGAAGTTCCATTTAAAGAGGTAATAAAATTAGGCATGTCCTGTTCTTAGTAAATCCAAGCTGGGTCCCAGCAATTCCTGCATCCTTTCATATAAGGGGGCATGGGATTCTAGTTAAGAATGTGGGCTCTGGAGTCAGAACTCCCCAGGCTCAAGACCCAGCTCCATGAACTGAGAGTGAGATGACTACTGTGTGTTATGAGGATGAGATGAGATGACACCAGTAAAGCATTTTGTACAGTGCCTGTCACATAACCATATGGATGTTAGCTGCTTTATTGTCTACGTTCTTACACGTCATTCATTAAATGATTTTTTTTTCTAGACTACCTGGAAACTCCAAAGTTTGCTGACTGCATTCTTCTTTTTTATTTTCAAATTAAAAAAATTTTTATTTTTCTATGGAGATATAGTTGATTTACAATGTTTCAGGAGTATTAGCAAAGTGCAAAGTGATTCAGTTAGATATATCTATCTATCTACCTACCTACCTACCTACCTATCCCTTTTCAGATTCTTTTCCATTATAGATTATTACAAGATACTGAATATAGTTCCCTGTGCTATCCAATAGGTCCTTGCTATTTATCTACTTAATTTTTTTAATTTATTATTTATTTATTTATTTATTTATTTTTTGTCTTTTTTCTTTTCTAGGGCCGTTCTCATGGCATATGGAGGTTCCCAGACTGGGGGTCCAATCGGAGCTGTAGCCGCCAGCCTATGCCAGAGCCACAGCAACGCCGGATTCGAGCCGCATCTGTGACCTACACCACAACTCATGTCAATGCCAGATCCTTAACCCACTGAGAGAGGCCAGGGATCGAACCCACCACCTCATGGTTCCTAGTCGGATTCGTTAACCATAGAACCACGACGGAAACTCCATGTTTATCTACTTTAAATATAGTAGTGTGTCTGTTAATCCCAAATTCCCAACTTATCTCTCCCCACTTTCCCCTTTGGTAACCATCACTTGGTTTTCTATGTCTGTGAGGCTGTTTTGTAAATAATTTGTATAATTTAAAAATATTCCACAATATGTGATGTCATATAGTATTTGTTTTTCCTTTCTGACTGAATTTCACTTAGTATGATAATCTGTAGGTCCATCCATGTTGTTGCAAATGGCATCATTTCACTCTTTTTGATGGCTGAGTAGTAGTCTATGTATATAATATATATGTGAAAAATCTCTTATCTTTCAAGTGTGGATAGTCTACGGGAAATAGCAGACACAGCCTCAGCCCAGTGGGGTTCATAGCAGGTGTGGTGATGGTGGGGAAGCAGTCTTTCCTCATCACTATGATTCCAGGAGTCAAACTGTGTGTGCTTTTGGCAGCTCACAGGTATCTGCATTAAAGAAAAACTTGCTCTGCTTCTAATGTGTCTAAACTCTTCACCTACCACAGTAAAAGACAAAAACATAAACAACAAAATTTGTACTGTGAGATAAATCAGTAGTGACAGTCATTCTGACCGTTCTGGTCCCCCAAATAATAAAACATTGAATATTTCCCATGAACCTTGGCTCCCAAACAAAAACAGTTTTATCACCATTTTTTGCTGTGTTGTTGGCTGGGGTTTTGTTAGAGGAGCAGTCATGTGAGCAAGTTGCTGCTTTCTCACCATGAAGGGACTCCTGGAAACTTTGTAACCTTGGTCATATTTTGTATTTTTCCTTTTAAGTCCTCCTTATGTTATTTATTTGGTGAGCCAGTCCTTCTGAAGACTGATTCCCTTGCTCTCTTTGAAGGTGAATTTTTCTTTCCTTTTGTAAATTCTTCTTTGAGTATTCCTTTGATACCTGTCACTCCTGGGTCATGCTAAAGTGAAAAAGCTCAAAGATGTCCTGTCTGGGCCTCTTTGTTACTAGGTTACAATTTAAAAAAACTTATTTTAGGAGTTCCCATTGTGGCCCAGCACAAGTGAATCTGACTAGGAACCATGAGGTTGCAGGTTTGATCCCTGGCCTCATTCAGTGGGTTAAGGATCTGGCATTGCCATGAGCTGTGGTGTAGGTTGCAGACGAGGTTTGGATCTGGCCTGGCTGTGGCTGTGGCTATGGCCAGCAGGTGTAGCTCCGTTTTGACCCCTTCCCTGGGAAACTCCATATCCCACGTGTGCAGCCCTAAAAACAAACAAACAAACAAACAAACAAACCCAAAACCCCCCTGATTTTAAAATACTTTTATACTTAGGGAAGGTGACAAAAATAGTAGAGTTCATATATCCTCTATATTCAACTCTCCCTAATGATAACATCTTTTGTAAACCACAGTATTTTACCAAACTAGGAAATTGATATTGGGTTAACTCAATTACAGACCGTATTCAGATTTTACCAGTTTTGTTTCCATAGTGAAGTGGTTATCATGTTTGCCTGACAAATTTCACCAGTTTTTACATGCACTGTTTTTTTTGGGGTGGGTGGGTGTGTATATGATTCTATGAAATACTATCGCACGTATAGAAAACTATTCCACTGTCACAAGGAAACCTGTGTCACACTCTCCCCTTGACCTGTCCTCTGACAACTACTGATCAGTTCTTTATAACTGTCATTTCAAGAATGTTGTATAATGGAATCACACAGTATGTAAACTTTTGAGATTTTTTTTTTCACTTAGCCTAATGCATTTATGATCCATTCAAGTTGTTATATGTATCAATATGTTTCTTTTTGTTGCCTAGGAGTATTCCACTGTGTGATACACTGTACTGCAATTTGTTTACCTTTTTGCCTGCTGAAAGATAGTTGGGTCACTTCCTGTTTTTGGCTATTGCAAATAGAACTGCTGTGTCGGGGAGTTCCTGTTGTGGCTCAGTGGCTAACGAATCCAACTAGGAACCATCAGGTTGCGGGTTCGATCCCTGGCCTCCATCAGTGGGTTAAGGATCCAGCGTTGCTGTGAGCTGTGGTGTAGGTCGCAGATGCGGCTCAGATCCTCATTGCTGTGGCTTTGGCA
The DNA here is from genome assembly GCF_016906955.1 of Phacochoerus africanus. NCBI lineage: Eukaryota > Metazoa > Chordata > Mammalia > Artiodactyla > Suidae > Phacochoerus > Phacochoerus africanus. The sequence continues at coordinate 66,618,820 of NC_062552.1, forward strand.
TAGGCCAGCGGTTGCAGCTCCGATTAGACCCCCTAACCTGGGAACCTCCATATGCTGTGGGAAGCAGCCCTAGGAAAGGCAGAAAGACAAAAAACAAAACAAACAAAAAAACCTGCTGTGGACACCTGTGTAATTTTTTTGGTGCGTGAGTGTAAGTTTTATTTCTCTAGGTTTGGGTGAAAATTTTATGCCATAAATTGTGTTTGCGATTGTATTTATGTAATTACTTGTGTCAAGTTTGGCAGTGCTTCTGAAATTGCCCTGGGTAAATGGGAAAAGAGCAGGGGTAGCTTAATATATAAGTGATGCATTTAGGCCAAGTGAAGTCAGCACCATGGCATTTGGTGCTATTGATTTTTTGACTGTACTTCAAATAGAGGCAAGTGATGGGAGAATTGAGTCATCACAAAACACATGGTAGCACAGCCCTGCCAAAATCAAATGCATTTGTGTGGAAGCATTCATCCTGTTGCCATATTGTAAGAGTGATTTTATTCTAGCAGAAAAAACCATCCAACTCATTATATTAAAACTATTGTTCATTTGAATTTTTATTGGTTTTATAGTTTTGTTTTTATTTCATTTATAAATGTGCTATTTTTTTTGCTTTTTTTTTTTTTAGGGTGGCACTTGCGGCATGTGGAGATTCCCAGGCTAGGGGTCGAATCAGAGCTACAGCTGCTGGCCTATGCCAGAGCCACAGCAACGCCAGATCCCAGCCACATCTGTGACCTACACCACAGCTCATGGCAACACTGGATTCTTAACCCACTGATCAAGGCCAGGGATCAAACCTGAATCCTCATTGATCCTAGTCAGGTTTGTAACCCCTGAGCCACAATGGGAACTCCTATAAATGTGTTTTAATTTTATGACTGTGGACCAGCATATGATCTGCTCAACTAGTCAGTAAAACTACTATAGTGCATGTGATTTAGTAGTGGTGCTGGTACTGGATACAGTCAAAGTGAGACAGGAGGGAAGGGGTCAGGGCAGAACTTTTAAAAGAATGTCATAGTCATTGCGGATCTGACATAAACTGGTTAGAACCCCCTAAGCCCAAGACGGCAGAAGGTTTGACTTCCATAGACCTTGGGCCTCATTATGCGTTCATTGTAATACGTTAGTATGTTAAGTGACATGCCCACAGGTACATGACAGTCTGAGGCCAAAGGCCAAAAAGTAGGTGGTGGCTCAATTCCTAGAAACCGCTGCCCCTTCCCCCCCCCCCCTGCCCTGAAATAGTTGGACTAATTCTCCAACTCTTTAACCTATGAATTTACCCAGCCCATAGAAACAATCCACCCCATATTTCGGGGTGCTCTTACCTTCTGAGATGGGCCACATTCTGCCTATGGAGTGTGTATCTCTCTCATTATACCTGTTTTCACTTTACTGTGGCTCACTGCTCTTGAATTCTTTCCTTGGTGAAGCCAATAGCCCTGACTTGGCCTCCGATCCCAGGAACTCACTTGAGACCTGAGACATGACTAGCCTCTCACGCTCCATTTTCCTGCAACCTCTTTACAAAGGAGATTAATAAATCTACTTCTTGCCTATCACTTTGCCTCTCTCTGAATTCCTTCTGCATGGAGCAGAAACGGAGCTTCCTTTAGGACTTAGATGAGTTGTGAGGTTTCAATTGGAAGATTGTGAGTTCCAGTCCCATCTGAGGTGCATTCGAGTTTGAGTCCCATCGGAGGTGTGTGGTTTCAAAAGAAATACACAAATACATGTATTTAAAAAAAAAATCTGTAAGGATGGGGATTTATACTGTATTTTACATTTTACATTATATATATATATATATATATATATATATATATATATATATATAATATAGTTTGTATATTGGATCCAACAGGGGTAAAAACGGTGGCTTAAACAAATGTAGAAGGTCCACTCTCTCCTAAATGTGTGGGCTACTAAGTTGTCCAGAAATGTGCTGTCCTCCAGAGACCCACCTTCCTATTAGCTTGCTCCCCTGCCTGCTCCTAGATTGGTGCTTCTCAAAATTTAATGTGAATATGAATCACCTGGAGAATTTTTTTTTTTGCCTTTTAGGGCTGTACTCAGGCATATGGAATTTCCCAGGCTAGGGGTTGAATTGGAACTACAACTGCTGCCCTACACCACAGCCACAGCAATGTGGGATTCAAGCCGTATCTGTGACCTACACCATAGCTCACAGCAATGCCAGATCCTTAACCCGCTGAGGGAGGCCAGGGATCCTGCATCCTCATGGATATTAATTGGGTTCGTTACCACTGAGCCAAAACAGGAACTCCAGTTCAGTCTTGTCTTTCTCCATGATGAAACCCTTTGTGCCAATTTTGAAATGATTTTCTTTTACCTGAACAAAGGTGTCCTCATATTCCTGTCTTTGCACATGTATTCCTTTTGTCCTTTCCTATGAGCCATTTGCACCCAAATTGGGGATAGTTGGCAATGGGGCACATCCCAAAGTACAGGGGTTATGTAAACTTGTTTTTTTTTTTTTTTTTTTTTTTTTTTTTTTTTTTTTTACAGAGACCCCTTTGAGAGAGATTGGATAGATAAGCACAGATGATAGCTTCTCTGCAACCTCTCAAACCTTCTGTTCTGCTAATGGGAGCCATGAGTTCACCCTTAGCCTTGAAAGGCCAGGCTCTAGCTTCTAGACCGTGTCCACCCCCTTCCCCCACTGCAACACAGGCCTGAAGAGTTACAGTGAGTTTTTGCTGTAGAGAGACTAGGACAAACCTGGAAGCGAAATGCCCTGGATTCTATTTGAAGATGTTATTGACTCATTGGGAAGCCTTCGGATACTCAATTTCATTAACTCCCATATAGAATCCTAGTTTAACCGAGGCTGGAATATGTAACAGATTTTTCCTTACTTTGAGAAGATCTTATATTTGCCTACAGATAATCAAAATTAAGGGTGCATGTGTGTGCATGCATGTATTATAAGAAATATAAAATTCCTTTCAGTGTTTTTTTTTTTTTGGGGGGTTTATTGTTCTAGTTAGAATAGAATCATCAAGGAAAAATTCCTGGGTGCAATTATGCTTCAAGTGATATTTCTTTTAGAAAACAAATCATCAACAAAAACTACCCATAAGATTTAAGGAACTCATTGTATTTTCCATTCTCGTTAATTCTATTTTTTACATCTTATTATCCTTGTTAAATCAGGAACTCATCATTGCTTTTCTTTTTGTGATAATTGCTGTTTTAGTCACTTTTTCTGATTTTCTCCTTGATTTGTTAACCTAATAGACTTAATGGCTGTATTAAAAATAATTACATGGGGAGTTCCTATTGTGGCTCAGTGGAAATGACCCTGACTAGTATCCATGAGGATTCGGGTTCAATCCCTGGCCTCGCTTAGTGGGTTAGGGGATCCCGAGTTGCTGTGGTGTAGCCTAGCAGCTACATCTCTGATTCTACCGCTAGCCTGAGAACTTCCATATGCTGTGGGTGCGGCCCTAAAAAGAAAAAAAAGAATTAGATGAATGAAAACGTCATGTCCTAAAAATCCGCTATTTCTGCACACAAGGCCCAGCTTTCAGAAAAATAAGTGCTTTTGGCTCCCTTCTTTCTATTCTTGGCCTTTGATATGCGTGTGCTGGTTGGTTAACCCGGGGAGGACCCCCTTAGCCAGTGACAGTCATCAGCTGTGTCTGACAGAGGCCTAATCCCTGGCAGCTTTTTCTTATCCTTACAGTGGAATTCCTCTGTTCTTTCCCAGAATGCAGGCTTCCCTCTTTGGATGGTCTGCATCAGTGCCAGGAGTTTTGTCATGAAGAAAGCGATGAACAGGAGACTTTCATTGTGCTTCAGTTTAGTCACCTGGTAATTCAGCACTATTGTGATATATCAAGAGTAGAGCCCTGGCAGCTCACAGCTTCTGATTTAAAGGCAAACAGATATAATGGCAAGACAAAAAAAGTAATGTTCAAACTGAATTACAGGAAATTCTTTTCCTACTCAGTCCTCATGTGAGCCCAGGGTTTGTCCCATGTGGTTTCATGGCTTCCGATTGCTCTTTTGCTGTCTTTCAGCAGAGTTGTACACACAGTGAGAACTCCCTGGTGGTGGCCCTGGGCCAGCAGTGTCTTCCTGGTCTTCCTGTGCAGAGTGATGGATAAGAGAGGCAGCTGAGAAGTTTTCCTATACGTCCTCTCGGCGGGGAGCAGGGCAAGGAGGAGAATGTGGGTTTGAGTCAGGCCTGGCTCTGTTGGGTAACTCAAGGGTAAGATTTTGGCCTTTCTGGGCTTCGGTTTCTCATCTGTAAAATGGAGATAATACTACTTGACTCATAGGATGGATGTCATGATAAAGTGGGAGAAAAAAAAGGGGGGGGGTGCAAACACTTACAGCAGCGCCAGGCATGAAGTAGGTGCCAGCTGGCTGGTCCTCCCTCCTCTTTGTAAACCTCCAGGCGACCTAGCACATTCAGAGTAGTGTGTTTCTGTCTGGGAAAAGGCTATATTAGTTGGTAAGCTGCTCCAGTGACCCAGTCAATAGACTTAAGAATTATGGTCCCCGAGTCAATCGACCTATTGTTATTAAATTGCCTTGGCCCTGCTGGTTTCTGGAGTTGTCATTTTGCACTGCAATTGATTTACAGTTTTCTTCCTACCCGTCTCTCGCCGTCGTAGGCAGTAGATGGCGCCATTTTACCAACAATCAATGGTTTTCACACATGGCATAACATGTTCTTTTGATTTGTCCAGCAGTGAAAAAAAAGGAGACAGTTCTTAATGCCTGCATCAGCATAACCGTATATTCCAGCAGATCAGATAAATCCCTTTACAATTCCATGTTTCTTTCATTTATAACAGAGAGTGTGTAATGTTTAGAAATCACCCAGAAGTTCACATATTTGATTTTTTCCCCCATGGTTTAGGAGAGCAAGAAAACTTGGAGAAGATTAAAAGGGAAAGCATGCATTTGATTGGAAAGGGAAAATGAAATGTATGAGGAGATGTCAAATAAATAGGGCTTACTTGGTATGTAAAGAATGGATAGGTGCTGTTGTGGGGGCCTCTAACCATGAAGGGCTCCTAGGGAAGATGGTAAAGCAGCTGATACTCTCTCCCATGGGAAGAATAGAATGAAGAGAAGTGGGCTTACTGACCATAGGGGAGAGATAAGGTAAATACTTTTGGAACCAAGAGTGTGTCATCGGAATGAGGAAAATTTTCAAAAATTTCTTGATTAATATTAAAAATAAATTAGACAAGATCTCCATGTGTCCAGATAGGATTATTTGCAGTTCTGCCAGAAGACTGAGCATTGTTCCCTCCCTTGGTAGGATGCTTATTTGAAGCCTGACATGATAGTAGGTTGGGGTGATGCTCATTGTAGCCCTTTGGCACAGGCTAGGACTGGATATGACCTAACAGGACTATTAGTGATTTCAGAGTGTGCCATTACTGTACATTGTATATCGTACTATATGTAGTGATATTAGAGAGCTCCAGTGTTGCTAGCATTTTTTCCTAAAATACTTACATAAGGGCTGGTCGAGAGGGAAGGCAATGACTTGACTATAGGAAGAGAGGGAATCAGATGTCTTCTTTGGGACACTTTTTTTTTGAACTTCTCACTTGTTACTTTTCATATGATGGCTCAGACTGTAGTATTGTTTTGTTTGTTTGCAATTTCTTATTTATACCTGTAATAGCTGGTAGATCAGTATGAGGAGGACTAGCTCCTACCATTATTCATGATTACACATCGAGTCCACAGGAGGGCGCCAAACAATTGCTAAACTTCACAGATTTGCCCAACGGTCCCATCTAGAAAGGCCACCTTGGATGGGTCTCTTTTCTTCCTCTCCTGCCCCACAAAATCAGCCGTCCTCCTTTCAGTCCTCCTCTCAGCTTCATCCTGGAGAAATGGCACAACTTTTCAGGTCCTTCAGATTCGTCAAAGCAATAATACATAAGATAATAAAACTTTCCATTGCTGATAAGAACTGCCCTTCTTTGCTTAATTTAGCTGTTGGACTAACAGTTAACAGCTTATTTTTCCAAAGATTATTCATCAGAAAAAGTTATGGTGGTGATATGAAGAAAGAGGGTGTTGGTGATGGAAGATTGGGAGAGGGGACTAAAATCCAGTTCAGCTAATTTCCCCCCTTACTGATTATAAATGTAAGACATGTTCATTGCAAAAAACTTGCAAAAGATACAGACGAGTGTAAAAAAGAAAACAATAGTCTCTATTCTACCACTTACGGATAACTACAATTACTATTTTGAAATATTTCCTTCTATCTAACTATAGGATTTGGAAAAACTGAGGCAACTGCTTGTAGATCTAGATCATTGAAGGGCTGAAAGATGAATTGAAGAGCAGAAATGGTAAGTCACGTGCAGGTGGAAGAGTGGGTGAAGAAAAATCTGTTCTCAGAACAGTGAGATAGGGATTCAGAAAGAAAAAGAAAGACTCAGGAGTTCCCATGGTGGCTCAGCAGTAATGAACCCAACTAGTATCCACGAGGATGTGGGTTTGATCCCTGACTTTGCTCAGTGGGTTATGGATTTGGCTTTGCTGTGAGCTGTGGAGTAGGCTGACCGCTGCAGCTCCAATTTGACCCCTAGCCTTGGAACTTCCATATGCTGCAGGTGCAGCCCTAAAAAGATAGGAAGAAAAAAAAAAAAAGACTGTTGACCTCAAACAGCAACAGAGAGTGGCCCCTAGGTTTCCTATGCTTCTGTACTTAGTTTCAAGATTAGGCCTGTTGAGCCAAATAGTCTGTCTTGGGACCCGTGAGGAGTTGTTCAGCAGCCTTTCAGTAGCCCAAAAAGGGTGTTCTCATTACTTGAAATCGAAGACCTCTGACTGCTCCCAGGCCCTGCAGTCAGCCACCCTGGGACCTGGCACCAGCCCCAGAACCCCCTTGGAGTTGCAGCCAGCTGTGCCAGGACCTGACCCTGCACACAGGGAGCCAGTTCCAGCCTTGGGAGCTTACCATTCAGGGCTCTGCAGCCAGCACAGCAGGACCTGGCTCCACCGACCAGCACCAGCTCCAGGACACCCCAGGCTGTGGAGCCAGCTGTATCGGGGCCTGGCCTCACCTGCTAGTGGGCCAGAAGCCACCAGATGAGGCAGGGCCTGGCCGCCAACTGGGTTGGGGGCCAGCCCTGCCTACCATCATTCCCGCAGTAACTGACCCCACCTACACAGCCTTCATAGGGGGCAACCCTAGAGCATAAGCTCTGGTGACCAGAGGGGAGGGTGGCCCATAGGACAGCTCCTACATAAAGCGACATCTCCCAGATTGGAGAGCATTACCATCCTGCTGAATACATAGAAATAAATATGGAATAAACATGGAGTAGGCAAGATTAGGAGACAGATAAATATGTTCCAAATGAAGGAACAGGACAAAACCCCAGAATAAGAACTAAGAGATATGAAGATAAGCCATCTACCTGATAAAGAATTCAAAGGAAAGTTCATGAAGGTGCTCAAGGATTGGGAGAAGGATGGATGTCCACAGTGAAGGGTTTAACAAAGAGTTAGAAAACATCAAGAAGAATGAAACAAGCTGAAGAGTGTAATAACTAAAATAAAAGATATGCTAGAAAGGGAGTTGCTGTTGTGGCTCAGAGGTAACAAAACCGACTAGTATCCATGAGGACGTGGGTTACGCTAGAAAGGGAGTTGCTGTTGTGGCTCAGAGGTAACAAAACCGACTAGTATCCATGAGGACGTGGGTTCAATCCCTGGCCTTGCTCAGTGGGTTAAGGATCCAAAGTTGCTGTGAGCTGTGGTGTAGGTCACAGATGTGGCTCGGATCCCTCATTGCTGTGGCTCTGGTGTAGGCCAGTGGCTACAGCTCCGATTGGACCCCTAGCCTGGGAACCTCCACATGTCTTGAGTGTGGCCCTAAAAAAGACAAAAAAAAAAAAAAGAAAAAAAAAGAAAAAGAAACACAACATTGCCAGCACTCCAGAAGATCTCCCTGGGCCTCTGGCTCAGACCCCAAGGCAATTGTGATTCTGACTTTTATCACCATGGCATTTGCAGATTTCATCCATACTGTTGTGTGCAGTTGTGGGGCATTTCTACTCATTGGTGTATAATATTCCATCCTGTGAAAATAGCACAATTTATCAAAAAAGGATCTCTGACTAGAATAGTTACATGAAATAATAGATGTGTAATAATTATTTTCCATTGATAACTGTATGGATAATTCCCTTTTACATTCTCTCATGCACTGTGGGGTATAGTGCTGATGTGTTGTGCAGATTCCCTTGAATTCCTTCTAACTCAATTCACCAAGCTTCGCTTCCAACAGCCAGTTTCCATGACTCTTTTTTTTGGAGGATGGCCCCCAGCCCACTGGGACCCACCTCACACGCCTGCACAAAGAGCTGGAAGTGCCGGGAGATTGTCCAACATCCATTGAGTGCGTGCAGAGGCTAAGCCTTCTCAGATTGAACTCTCAGATGAGACTGTGGACCCTGGAGATAGTGCATAAGCCAGAACTTCCCCTTCAATCTTTGTTTCTATCTCAACCCAATCACAAATGAAAAGTGGTACCTTGGTTACAGCCTTGTAACAGCCCTGTAACAGATCATAAAGCAGAGGACCCAGCTAAATTTTGCCTAGACACCTGATCCATGGAAACTATGAAATGATGATTGTGTGTGTGTGTTTTCTTTTTTTGGCCTTTTTAGGGCTGCACCCATGGCATACAGAAGTTCCCAGGCCAGCGGTTGAATTGGAGCTGCAGCTGCTGGCTTATGCCGTAGCTACAGCAACACAGAACCCAAGCAGAGTCTGCAACCTATACCACAGCTCACTGAAATGCCAGATCCTTAACCCACTGAGCAAGGTCAGGGATTGAACCCACAACTTTATGGATACTAGTCAGGTTCGTTAACCACTGAGCCACAGTGGGAACTCCTAAATGTTTTTTTTTTTTTCCCCCACATTTTCTTCCACTGTTACTGGGATATGATTGACATACAGCACAATCTAGGTTTAAGATATACAGCATGATGATTTGATTTACATACATCATGAAATCGTTACCACGGTAAGTTTAGTGAACATCCATCGTTTCATATAGATACAATAAAAGAAAAACACTTTTTTCCTGTGATAAAGATTCTTAGGATTTACTCTCTTAACCACTTTCATATAATATCATCCATCAGTGTTAATTATATTTATCATGTGGCACATTATATCCCTAGTACTTAATTTATCTTATAATTGAAAGTTTGTACTTGTTGACTGTGGGGTTTTTTTTTCTAGGGTCGCACCCACAGCATATGGAAGTTCCTAGGTTAGTGGTTGAATCAGAGCTGCCGCTGCTGCCTACACCTAAACCACAGCAATGTGGGATCTGAGCCGCATCTGCAACCTATGCCACAGCTCAGAGCAATGCTGGATCCTTAACCCACTGAGCAAGGCCAGGGATGGACCCCGAATCCTCATGGATACTAGTCAGGTTTGTTACACTGAGCCAAAACAAGAACTTCCTGTATTGTTTTTTGATGCCAAATATTGGGAAAATTTGTTTTGCAACAATAGAGAGATAATACAGTACATTGCTTGGTATTCTCCCATTTCCTGTCTTTCTCCCCCAATTCTCTAACCATTTTTTCCAGAGGGCTCTTTCTTTCTTTTTTTCTTTTTTTGGCTGCCCCACAGCATATGGAGTTCTCAGGCCAGGGATCATATCCAAGCTGCAGTTGCCACCGGGGATGAAGCTGCATCCGGTCACGGCAGAGATGCTGCTCATCCTGTTGCACCACAGCAGTAACTCCCAGAGGGCTCTTTTAAAATAAGTCACTTGCACACGAATCTTGTCTAAGACAGTTGGTCCACGGAAGCAGATTCTAAGGATGGGATTCTAAAGTTGGATGACGCCCCAGCAAGATGGCAACAAGGACCATTACCAGATTAGGTGAAGGGCTGTAGTTTGGCACATCGGAGCCTCACAAATACTGACACTTTCAGGTTCCAGTTTATGCACAATCTCTAGGATTTGAGAAATTTGAGGGAAGTGTAATGAAAAGGACAGTGGAGGACTTGGTTCATTCTGGATATTTACTGATGCATTGGTGAGAGAAACTGACAAGATCATTATCAAAATAAAGTGTGATGTGAATGTCTGAAGGCTTCTGATGCACCAGTGCAGTGAGAGCGCAGGTGATGCTTGAGCTAAAGTGCAGGGTCTGTGTGTAAGAGCAGAGAGTAGTATGTTAGCAGCTTCTTTCATGCAGAAGTTAAGATCCCAATAGGGAAGCTGTAAGCCCCTGAGACTTGAGTGGGGACAGTGGGGTGCACAGAGACCTTTGGATGGCCAGATTTCCCCAAGCCCCTGTGACTGCAGAAATGTACCATTTCCTCCAGCACCTAACCCTTGTCTAAAGACTGTGCAGAAGTTGCAACTGGAGCGCATGCTCTGCACAGGCCATGCTGTCCTTATACTCTGCCCTTATCTCCCTTCCTCGCCATTAGACTAGGCATTTTGATCAGATATTATGTCCCACATGGTGAAGGGCTGGCTCTGCGGAAGGAGAAAAGAGCTGAACTGTAGGAGCTGGTTCATAAATAGCAGCGTATTAGCCTGGGAATGGGTTTGGAGAGTGATGGCCTGGGAGTGTAGACCATAGCATTAGATAAGGAAAGAGTTTGTTACCATGAATATCCTTGCCTGTGATTCAGGATTTAATGTTCTGGCAAGGGCTCTCGGAGCCAGTCTCAATATGTTGCTGGAAGCTTGGAAAGAGTGATGGCACATGTTGAAGGAGGAAGAAAGGCCAGAACTGCCTTGGCATAATATCAAGCAAGGGATCAAAGTCTCAGAGCAGTGAGCATATGTGCTTGTTATCAGCTTATTATCTCTTAGCTCCAAATTCACTTTTTTTTCTTTCTTTTTGCCTTGTGATTTTGGAGCTAGATTGTGTAACCATTTCTCCTTTGCCATCTGGTGCAATATTAGGCTTTAACAACAGAGGGTGCAAAAGGGCTAAGCCACAGTAAAACAGAGGAAGGGGCTTTACTTCCTGGTTTTGGGGTGCTTTTTTTTCCTTTTCCTGTTGTTGTTGTGGCTGCGTAACAGTAGGCAGAGACCGGTGGGTACTCACTTGCCTGCAAGTTGCTGTGACAATCCAATAGGCTGCTTGCTGTGGACCAGCTTGAGTAAACTTGACTCTTCAGGGAGGAGGGGGATTAGTAATCAGAATGGTTTGGTCCCCAAGGTCCTCCCACAGAGGCCCAGTGATCATGGTGTAATTATGAACAACAAGGACAGGCATTCTACTAGAATACTGCTACACTTATACAGCAGAAAAACACAACAGCAAAACAAACTCCAGGTCTGGTGGCCTACAACTTGACTTGAATGACCACAATGGAGAGTCATGGCCCTTCACCCACTGTCCAGACCCAAGCCAGTCTGCAGACTCAGAGTTCCTTGATTTAAGGGCAGGAAGGACCTAGTAATGTTGCCACACGTCTATACCGTAAATCTTCTCTCAGGTGTTCCCTAGTGGGCCTGGCGGCCGTTCACTAGAGGAAATGTGTCCTGTGCATTGGAGAAAAGACGTCCTGGGTCTTTCTAGATACTGGCTCTGTACTGATGCTCATTTCTGGGGAAGTAAACTGCTGGCAAGGCCCATAGTCAAAGTGGGGACTTACAGTGGTCTGGTGACAAGAGGAAACTTAACTAACTCACTACGGCTCCAGTTGATCCATGGACCCTTCCCATGGTTATTTTCCCAGTACTCAAATGCAATATTGGACTATACACACAATTGGTATCTATACCTATACTGGTTCAATGACCCATACATTAAGGGCCATTTATGATAGGACAGGGCTAAATAAAAGCTTCTAGAACTCCCCTTCCCTACAAGGGAGTAAATTAGGAGCAATGGTGGGTGAACTATAGATATTATTGCCTCCATCAAAGGCTTAAGACATGTGGGGTTGGTGATACCAGCACATTCCCGTTTAAATTGCCCGTTTCACCTGTGTAGCATTTGGATAGATTTTTAGAGAATGACTAAGAACAATGTAATCTTAATCAGGTAGTGACTGACTGCAGCTTCTGCTTCAGATTCCTTTTCCCTGGAAAGGGCAGCAGTTTGTCTTAACTAGAATCCAAAGCCTTCTAGGTATGGGTTTGCCTTTCCTGTCTTTAGTTTCTCAGCCAGTTCCACTTCCAAAGTCTCCCAGAGTGTCTGATATACCATTATCTGAGGGCTCCCAGAGTGTCTGATGTATCAAAAAAAAGCGTCTTGCATGTCACCCTGACCAAGGTATACTCACTTTGTGTTAAGGAGGTACAGCAATGAACATAGGATCATGGAGTCATGTGCTCCGTGGACATATGATCCAATGAACACACGGTCATGCAGTCATCACTTTACCGTACAGTTCATAGTATACTGATGGGTTGAAAACCATTGGAATGGCTTTCTGAAGATGTGGCTAAAATGCCACTTTGAAGATGATCCTCCTCAAGGTTGAAACACTGTCCTTTAAAGTGCAGTATTTCTTCTGAGTCAGTGGCCGTTATGTGGTTTCGTGTAGGGCATGAGTCTGGGTTCCAAGGGATGGAAGAACGAGTGGGCCTGCTCACCATCAATCCCAGTGTCTTGTGTGGTGGATATGTACTTTTTGTCTCTGCACGTGGAGGTTCTGAAGTTCTAGAGGTTCTGGCTTACTGCCATCATCAGGGATCTCAGTCAGAGTCCTACTAAATCTAAACCGTGTTGATACTTTGACATTTTAGACTTCTCATGCCCTTAGAGAGTGTAATGGCACTCTGGTCCTAGTGGCAAGCTAATTGACCCCTATTACCAAGAGGCATAGGGTTGCTGTTCCATAATAAGGGTAGACAGAATATGTTTAGAACTCAGGAGATCCGTTGGCATACCTCTTGGGGCTCTCATGTGAAAAAGGAAAAGGAATGATGGGGACAGAGGTCTGACAGCAGCAGATCAGCCGTGAGCTCAGTCCTCTCAGGTATGAAGGTGTAGGTCACCCACCAGGTAAGCAACCTAGACCAGCAGTGGCTAGCCAAAGGGAGAGGAATCTAGAACTGGCGGTAGAGAAGCATAAATCAGTGGTATTGGGAGTGTCCTTGTGGCACAACAGATGAAGGATCCCTTGTTGTCACCGTAGCAGCTCAGGTTGCTGCTGTGTCTTGTTGTGGGTTTGATCCTTGGCCTGAAATTTCCATGTGACGAGGGTGAGGCCAAAAAAAAAAAAAAAATCAGTTGTTCCCAGGAGTGAGGGAGGGGAATGAGACATGAGTAGGCAGAACACAGAAAATTTTTATGGTAGTGAAATTCTTTATATGATACTATAATAATGGGCACATATCACTATACATTTGTCCAAACCCATGGAACGTAGAAAAGTACGAATGAAACCTGAGGCAAACTGTGGACTTGGGATAATTATGATGGGTCAGTGTGGGTTCATCCTTTCTAAAAAATGTAGCATTCTCCTGAGTGGTGTTGATAATAAGGGAGGCTATATGTGTGTGGGGACAGGGCGTGCGTAGGAAATCCCTGTACTTTCTCAGTTTTGTCGTAAAGCTAAACCTGCTCTAGGAGTTCCCTTGTGGTGCAGCGGGGTAAGGATCTGGTGTTGTCGGTGCGGTAGCTTGGGTTGCTGTGTGGGTTTGATCCCTGGCCCGGGAACTTCCATATGCTGTGGGAGTGGCTATAAACAAACAAATATATAAATAGATAGATACAAAGTACAAAAGGGTGGTATAGTTTCAAAACTAACTGCAGCAGCAGAGACTATATGGTTTGTCTTACTAACTTCCTTCTGTAAAAAGAATCACCTTGGGATTTTGCATCATGGTTCAGTGGTAATGAACCTGACTAGTATCTATGATGTGGACATGGATTTGACCCCTGGCCTCACTCAGTGGGTTAAGGATCCGGAATTGCGGTGAGTTGTGATGTAGGTTGCAGACGTGGCTTGGATCCTGTGTTGCTGTGCCTGTGGTGGAGGCCAGCAGCTACAGCTCTGTTTTACCCCTAGCCTGAGAACTTCTACAGGCTGAGAGTGCAGCCCTAAAAAGCAAAAACAAACAAACAAAAAACCAATAAACTAATAACATCTGTTAAATTAAAAAAAAGAATCACCTTGGTGATAAGAATACTCATAATTTATAGAGGCTTGTATACATTTGGCACTGTTCTAGGTAATTCACATTTGTAAACTCCATCTTCAAAAAACCCTATGAATTTGGTAGTGTTATTGTGATAATTTTACAGATGAAGAAACTGAGACCTTAAGCTGAAGTAACTAAATGATCTCAAATTGAGGAGGTTGTGGATGATAGAAAAACTTTTGCGTGGAATAACCCGAAAGAATTCAGGAATAGACTTTTGATCCTTTGCTTCAAGGTGGGTTGGCTGAAGAGCAGATTTGGTGGTGGGTGGGTGGATGCAAAGAGGACAGCTGTTCCAGGTGGAGGGAATGGAATAAACAGATGCACACAGAGCACAAATAGAGATGTATACTGGATGAGCAATAGATACATGAGTTTGGTCAGAGGGCAGGCCTGGTGAAAGGAAAGGAATGGGAGATACATTTTTAAAAGCAGAACTGGGTCATAGTAGGTGGAGTTCTTAAGCCAAGTTAAAAACTTTGAATCTTATTTTTGGCAGCCACAGATAGTGATTGAGGATTTTTGAGGGCGTGATCATAGAGCTCCTCAGAAGAGTGGTTTCTAAATGCCAGGTCGTACCCAGAGCTCAGTTTGACTCCCTAAGAATTGTTTGGGTCCTTGTAGGACATTTGATTCTGTCAAAGCATTCATAAGATATTTGGTTTACCCCCAAATGTCCTTTATATTTGCAGAACTGTTGGGTCCAGTCCAAAACATCCAAAAGACATTTGTCCATGGTGCAAAGATTCTTAATATTTGGTCCTGTCCAGAACCATTTGTCATAGACCAAATTGTTTTCATGGATTTTTTTTTGTCTTTTTTGCTATTTCTTGGGCTGCTCCTGCGGCATATGGAGGTTCCCAGGCTAGGGGTTGAATCGGAGCTGTAGCCACCGGCCTACGCCAGAGCCACAGCAACGCGGGATCCGAGCCGCGTCTGCGACCTACACCACAGGTCACGGCAACGCCGGATCATTAACCCACTGAGCAAGGGCAGGGACCGAACCCGCAACCTCATGGTTCCTAGTCGGATTCGTTAACCACTGCGCCACGACGGGAACTCCTTTTTTTGCTTTTTAGGGCTACACCTGCAGCATGTGGAAGTTCCCCAGCTAGGGGTCAAATCAGAGCTATAGCTGCCGGCCTACGCCACAGCCACATCCACGCCAGATCCGAGGTTCATCTACGACCTACACCACAGCTCACGGCCATGCTGGATCTTTAACCCACTAAATGAGGCCAGGGATTGAACCCTCAACCTCGTGGTTCCTGGTCGGATTTGTTTCTACTGCACTGTGACGGGAACTCCTGTCATGGATGTTTTGGATAGAACCAGATTTCAAGGACCTTTTGGCATGGATCACATATCTTACAGACCAAATGTCTCATGGACTTTTTGGATCAAATGTCTGCTAACCATTTGGGGACATTTGAAAAATACAGATACCTCGCACACTCCTGAGGAATTCACCAAGCTTATGTCTGTTGACTGTCTTTTCCTTTTATCCTCCCTGACAGCCAGGTTCTATTTCCACCTTTTTTTTTTGGCTTCTTAGAGCTGCGCTGTGGCATATGGACTTTTCTAGGCTTCTAGGCTAGGGGTCAAATTGAAGCTGCAGGTGCTAGCCTACGCCACAGCAACATCAGATCTGAGTCACATCTATGACCTACACCACAGCTCATGGCAATGCTGGATCCTTAACCCAGTGAGCAAGGCCAGGGATTGAATCTGCATTCTCACAGATCCTAGTTGGGTTTGTAACCACTGAGTTACAATGGGAACTCTTCTATTTTCACTTTTAAGTGAAGGACCCCTTTTTTGCTCCCTCACATTTATTTGTGACATGGGTTAATTTTGACTTTTGGTTACGTACCTATTGTGTCTGAAGTTATTCAACCCAGTCTTCAAATGCTTGGCAACCTAGGTCTTTTTCCTTTTTTGAGGTCTTGCTAAGAAGACTCATGAAAATCACTCTCTTTGGAGTCCAAAAGTGAATTGACTCTTTCTGATAGGTTTTTAAAAAGACCATTTTTAGATTTCTCTTTGCCTTCTCTTTCCAAGCTAAATACTATCTGTCCTTTTAATAGTTTCAGTGATGTCATGGTGTCAGACCTTCACTAGTCCATCAGCTTCTAGTTTGCCTGTGATGTTCTGTGCCAGTGGCACCCAGAATGGCACCCAGTGCTCTAGATATTCTGATCCACACAGACTAGAGGGGGATGTCTACCCCTCCTCCCCCCATACTCAACTGGGCTGTAGATTTCATAGCTTGGAGATTCATCCAGCAACTCCATCCCTCTGCTGTGTCTTTCAAAGCTGGGCTGTTAAAGTCACTAAGATATTTCCATTCTAGTTCTTTCTCATCTCTTTTTTTACAAAGATCACCCCGAGTTTAATATAATATAATATGATATGATATAATATATAGTAATAGAATAGCTTAAATCATATGAATAGCTTAACTATACATTTATTAATAAATTATTTTGAAACCAAAAAATTTTTTTTCTGCTTAAGGTTTTTTTTTTAAAGGATAGTTGATTTACAGTATTGTGCCAATGTTGTATAGCAAAGTGACTCAGTCAAATATATATGTATGTATATATATATGTGTGTGTGTGTATATATGTATATATTCTTTTTTTTTTTTTTTTAAATGTTTGGCTATACCCACGACATGTGCAATTTACAGGGCCAGGGATCAAACCAGAGCTGTTGCAGAGACAATGCCTGGTAGTTATGCTGTAAACCACAAGGGAAGTCCTCTTCTTCTTATTTCGTCTTCTATCATGTTCTATCTCAGGAGACTGGATATAGTTCTCTGTGCTATACATCAGGACCTCCTTGCTTATCCATTCTAAATGTAATAGTTTGCATCTACTAACCCCAAACTCCCCTTCCATCCCACTCTGTCCCCCATCCCCCTTGGCAACCACAAGTCTGTTCTCTGTGTCTGTGCCTTCTCATCTCTTTGAACAATGATATGTGCAGTTAGTTCCTAGAGAGTTATTGAGGAATTGTATTCACTAATTTAGCCAATTTATTATCCCATCTAGCTTTCTGGGATGGGCAATTTAGTGCAATACTGCCACAGTTGTAATTCCATCTTTTTCTCTCATTTTTCCTTTAAAAAATGACAAAAAATGTTTTTAAAAAAAGTGCTAGGTTTTGTTTTCCTTTCCGACATAAAACTAAAAGGCAAACTGTTTTGTTTGCATGTTGTTCCTCAATCACAGAGAATAAGAACTTTCTTTCTTTTTCTTTTTTTTTGAGAATAAGAACTTTCAAAATGGAATTTGGTTTTGTCCTTTAGTTGGCGGAGATGTGAGCTGATTAGTGTTTTTTGTTTTCTTTTCTTAAGATACGTGGATGCAGAAGAGAAAATTGATACTGAGGACATTAGTAAAATGTGATAATATGTTCTTTTATAAAAATTAAGAAGTGATGTACATACCGTAAAAACTCACCTTTTAAAGTGTATAATTCAGTAGTTTTTAGTGTATTCACAAGGTTGAGAACCCATCACCACTCATTCCAGAACACTTTCATTATCCCTGAAGGAACTCCGTACCGGTTAGCAGTCAATACTCAGTCCCCTGTGTCCCAAGCCCCATGAGATTTCTGACTTTGTGCTGTCTTCTGTGTGTGGAGATTTGAGCCTTGCACTCCTAGAACTGGCTGGCACATGTTTTTCTGCATCCTAACCTGTGCGGGGAGAGTCATGCTTTAAGAGTGTCCCAATGTCTCATCTATTCAATTACACTGGATTCTTAGGAAGAGATGAACTCATTTTTGATAGAAAAGGAGTTTTGCTCAAGATTATCTCCCCTACCTGGGCTTCAGCTTCTTCAACATTCATGTTTCCCTTTCCAACCAAATGCCCATTCTCTTTAAAGAAAAGAAAGAAGCAAAATAGAAGTCGAGCAGTTCTGCTTTCTCTGTGATCTATTAACATTGCATGATAATCTCTATTTGACAGACCTCTATCCTCCTTGTTCCTGCTCCAAACAAAATCACAAATACTCTTATTTTTTCCTCATTGTCTTTGGCATCACTGCTGCATTCTGGGCTTTAGCCTTTCTGACACAATTGCTATTGATTGGTGCCAACTTTTGCAGTAATTTTGGCTCTGGGTCCCTTGACCCCATATGTGGTATATGTATCCAAAATCTGAGCTTGCTAGGACAGATTTTTTTTTTTTTTTTTTTTTTGTAGCCACATCAACCCTTGCTCACTTTTTTCTTTCCTGGGGATCTTTTTTGGAAGCTAGGTCTGAATTTTATTTCTTCCTGCATAATCTCCCCTTGTAGAACCACAGGCTATGGACCCTTAGCTGTTTTCTCTTTGCCATATAGCCAGAAGGTTTGCCTCTGATTATACCAGCTCTTTCTCCCCTGATCCTCATCATTCCAGGATGACAAAGTCTCTTGCTCCCCAAGGATGCTGTCAATTCATCCTCACCAAACAATTCTCCTATGTTGGTCCAGAAGAGTAGTTTTCCTCATTATTTCCTGCACCTCTGAGAGATCATACTGTCAGGCTGAATTTGTCAGATGTACTTTCATGAATGGTCTAGGACATTACCTTTCTAAGACTTTAGTGGTATGTGATCATTTGTTCTTTTATAAACATTCATGAAGTGCACCTTGCAGAAATCCACCTGAGAGCAGGGATGAAAGGAGAGGAGGAAGCTCGCATCCTCAGCTGATGGACAACAGGGGCACACAGGAATATAACTTATTTTTCCAGGAGGTGATGTCATTTTAACCACCACTTTTTGGGACTTGTATGTTAATTTACTTACTTTCCTTTGTAGATTGATGATCAGTTGGAACTCTAATTCTATAGTAACTATGACTTTGGGCAGATTACTTATCAATTCTGAGTTTTGTTATCTTTGTATGTAAAGTGAGAATAAGAATTCTTAGCTCGTAGTATTTGTCACAGATTAAAGGTGTCTGCAAATATTTTGGGCACTCCTCCTGTTGACAGGTAAAATCTGTTTGCTCCTTAAATCTGAGCTCTCTGATTGCTTGACCAGTGGCTTATAGCAGAAGTGACAGTGTACCAGTTTCTGGCATAAGAGACTAGCAGCTGCTTCTTTCTTTCTTTTTTTTTTTGTCTTTTTTTGCCATTTCTTGGGCTGCTCCCGCGGCATATGGAGGTTCCCAGGTTAGGGTCTAATCGGAACTGTAGCTGCTGGCCTCCACCACAGCCACAGCAACGAGGGATCCAAGATGTGTCTGCAACCTACACCACAGCTCACGGCAACGCCGGATCGTTAACTCACTGAGCAAGGGCAGGGACCGAACCCTCAACCTCATGGTTCCTAGTCGGATTCGTTAACCACTGCGCCATGACGGGAACTCTGAGACTAGCAGCTTCTATTTCCCCTTTCTAGGAAAACTTATTCTGGGTGTCCTGAGCTACTGTGTCCACATATCCTGAGACCACCAGGCTGGAGTGTATGAGACAGGCAGCTGAGCTCAAGCTTCCTGCTATATCCACCAAAGGTATAAACATGTGAATGAAGTCATCTAGGACCTTCCAACCAGCCCATCAGTCGATGACTCCTTAACTGAAATTGATGCCATGTAGAGCAAAGAAATTGTCCAAATGAGTCTTGATTGAATTCTTGACCCACAGACTCATGAGATATAACTGTTTTTTAAGTTGTTTAGTATATACAGCAGTAGAAAACCAGAACAGAATTTGGTACCTGGAAGTGAGTGCTTTTCTAATAAGAGCCAAAAATATATGGCTTTGGGACTAGGCAGTAGGCAGAAGCGGGAAGGCCTTGAGGAGCCTTGATGAAGATTGGAAGTCCATGAAGAGACTACTGGTGAAGCCTGGAAAGAGGGAGGAAATTCATTTTGGAAGTTGGAAAAGATGTGATCCTTGTAGTGGAGGAAAGTTTCACAGTATTGTCTACTGTCATGTGGAACAACAGGACATAAACCTGACAAACTGACTGATTTGGCTAAAGACATTCCTTGGCAGAATATTGAAGGTGCCAACTTGTTTCTTTGAGCTGCTTATGATAAAGTGTGAGTAGACATGAGTGGTAAATTTTTTTTTTTTGCAGTATTCAAACAATTTTTAAAGGAACTGTAAGGACCTAGGATTTAATGGGTTGAAAATAAAACTTTCTCATGCCCTGCTTCTCCACTAGCAATGGACTTTTGAAGTAAAAAGTGATGTAAAAAGTGGTTAACAAATCTGATGAGGAACCATGAAGTAAAAAGTGACCTCAAGGCACAGTCACATCAAGGATATGACTGTAACACCTTTTGTGAATCCTCCTAAAGTATGTTTTTTTTCTTTTTATGGTCTCACCTGCGGCATATGGAAGTTCCCAGGCTAGGGGTCAAGTCGGAGCTGCAGCTGCCAGCCTATGCCACAGCCACATCACTGCCAAATCTGAGCCACATCTGTGACCTATGAAGCAGCTTTTGGCAATGCTGGATCCTTAACCCACTGAGCAGGGCCAGGGATTGAACCCACATCCTTATGGATAATAGTTGGGTTCTTAACTCGCTGAGCCACAACGGGAACTGCCAGAAGTGTTTAAAAGCATGTCTAGAACTAGAAAAGAGGCTTCTAATTATCCCATAACACTCTGATTCAGCCCAAGGCAGAGAGGAAACTGCTTTAAAAAGATTTGTGGGTATGGCTTTTATCTGATGGAGTGTATCCCATTGAAATTCATAGAAATCCTATAGACTTTTTAAGAGTATTGAACTGATGGAAGCCTCATCGACTTTGATGGAAATGGACAAAGATAATTCAAAATAAAAAAGAGTTCTCAAATTTCAATGGGTAAGAAGCAAATAGGAAGGCTACTAAACTACAGCTACAGATAGGTGTATAGTAAAGGAAGTTGATTCAGAGAGTAAAATCAAGAGATGTGGAGACGTCCCAGGAAACATGACTGGACCCTAATCCAGGCACTGATGATATTGGAGCAACTGTGTTTCAGAACTATCATGGGCCAGTGACTGCTCTGTGCCTCCTGTTCTGTTCGCTTTTGAATAGGGGTACCTATTGCTCCTAGCTATGCCTGCCTCACGGTTGTGTGTGCGTGTGTTTTGTGTGTACGTGTGTCTGTGTGGTGGCAGACAACCTGTTTACAGATCTTCATACTGAGAGGAGAAACTATACCTGAGGGGTCTCCTCTTCACCTGGACCTGATTTAGATGATGAGATCCCAGACTTAGAGATAACCTAGTCCTTTGGGGACCTTGGAAGGGAGCGGGTGGATTTTGCACAGGGAAAGAATGTAAATCACGTGTGACCAGTGGGTAATTTGTGGTAGATTAAATATATAACACATTTCTTGACATTTTTCTCATCATGAAGTAGAATCTACGTCCCTGCCTCATGAATCTAGTAGACTCTCTGACTGCCTTACAAATAGAGGATGGCTGGATGTGGTGTCAGTTTCCAGACTCAAGCCTTGAGAGACTTGCAACGACCTTTTTGTTTTTTTGTTTTTTTTTTTGGCTACACCCATGGTATGCGGAAGTTTCTGGGCCAGGGGTTGAACACCCACCATGGCAGTGACAACGCAAGATCCTTAACCATTTAGGTCACTAGGGAACTCCAGCTACTACTTTTTGGATCAGGGTTTTTAGGAGTCCAAAGCCACTGTGTAAGAAGTCCAAATTTCCTGAAACAGTCATGCAGGAGAGGCCATGTACAGACGTTCCTGTTAACAGTCCTAGCCAAACCAAGCCTTCCAGCCATCACTGCCAAGGTGCCATACATGTGATTGATCCCATCTTTGACCTTCCAGTTGAGCTCTTTTGCTATCTACAAACCACTGATCAACCTCTGTCCATACCATGTGGAGAAGAAGAATTGCCTGGTTGAGCTCTGGCTGAGTTCCTTACCCATGAAATGATGAGATGTAATAAAAGAGTCATTGTCCATAGGTGTTAAGTATTGGGGTAGTGCGTTGTTTGGCAGTAGATAATTAGAACAGTTGTGAGGATGAAATGAGATTGTAAAGCACTAGCTCCCATCATGGCTCAGTGGTTAATGAACCCGACTAGTATCCATGAGGACTCAGGTTACATCCCTGGCCTCACTCAGTGGGTTAAGGATCCAGCATTGCTGTGAGCTGTGGTGTACATTGCAGATGTGGCTCAGATCCTGCATTGCTGTGGTTGTGGTGTAGGCTGGCAGCTGCAGCTCCAATTTGACCCCTAGCCTGGGAACCTCCACATGCCATGGGTGTGGCCCTAAATAGACAAAAGAAAAGAGATTGTAAAGCACTAAACACAGTTGTAAGTAGTCATAATAAGTAGTCATTACATGCTAGGGCTGGCTCTTACCAGTATTATTCCAATTCTCACTCTTCCTCTGAAACTGTGCCCTTTAACAATAACCATGGCCAGAATTTGTCTTTCAACCAGCATATACTGAATGCCTAATCTGTACATCCTTTGGGCTAGGTGATGTCATAATACAGCCTGGTGACAGATTTGAGTCCTCGAATTTTGAGCTAAGAATGCACATTCTTTGGGAAGCTGTAAGTCACTCCACCCTTTTGATGGGCCCTCCTTGGCAACCTTCTCTACTCCCTATGTGCTCAGTTTGTACCATATTTATAACAATGGATATGTTGCTTTGTTGATGATGTACAGTTACTTCATGTACTTGTGACCTGTCTTCCCAATAAGAGTGTCAACATCCTGAGGGGCAGGATCTTGAATTCAGGGTCCTTTTTCTTTCCTTCTGGGGATATTAGTGGGGCCAAAACCTGATAATATTTGAAAAATTTGGGATACTCCATAAGTGTTCCTGGAACTCAGGAGAAACCTCAGTGCATCTGAATGGAAAGAAACATCCTCTCTTGGGAAATTCCTGATTATCCAGAGGTGACTCCTTAAAGAAGGCCCTGGAGACCAGACTTCTGGTCTCGAATAGGCTCTTCTCTTCATACCATCTCTTCAAACAATCTGCTGTTTCTTTAGAACAGAGCCTTCTCTAGGATGGTAGAGACTTTTTCTGGTTCTCCTGTGAATTGTCAGTTGAGGTATTTTGGCTGCCCACCTGGGGCTTGCATGCTGTTAGAATGGTGTGGATGACACCTTTGCTGCCTTTGGCTCTTCTGTTTCCCTCCATCAGCACCCAGGGATTTGTGATTTTGTAGCTGGGTGAGAAGGGAGGATTTTTTGTTGTTGGTGGTGGTGTCCTTTTTTTTTTTTTTTTTTTAACTTTTTGGGCCGCACCCGAGGCATATGGAAGTTCCCAGGCTAGGGGTCCAGTTGGAGCTACAGCTGCTGGCTTACACCACAGGCACAGCAACGTGGGATCCAAGCCGCTTCTTTGACCTACCCCACAGCTCATGGCAACACGGGATACTTAACCCACTGAGCAAGGCCAGAGATCAAACCCTCAACCTCACGGTTCCTAATCAGGTTCGTTAACTGCTGAGCCAAGATGGGAACTCCAAAGGGAGGGATCTTTGATGGGAGGCGAGGACCAGGAGTCAAGGCCACAGAAGAGGGAAGGAACCCGTGTGGGGTTTTACGCTTACAGCTCTTTGCTCTGGGTTGGAGCCCCTGTGGTTGGAGAATGACAGCCTTAATCTGATAGAACTCGTTAGAGACTTGGGGAAATTTTAGCAAGTGAATGGAATAGTTCAAAGGAGACCCTCCAAACTCTGGGCACAAGCAGAACTGCCTCAGGCTCCAACTGTGGCACAGTGTGTGGCAGGAAGCCCTTCTCTTGGCCTCTGCCTGGGACCTACCAATATTCTGACATGCTTCCGCTGACTGGAAGATGAATAGTTGGGCTCAGGCCATCCTGCTTTCCCAGCATATAAAGGAAATGGAACTTTGGACTCACCATCTGTTGGGCCAGGGGAAACTCAGGCACACCTCTGTTCGGACTAGCTTTCCTCGGGATACTTTTTCTTTTCTTTTTCCCTCTCTTTCTCCTCTCTTTTTTCTTTTTAAGATTGCACCTGCAACATATGGAAGTTCCAAGGCTAGGGGTTGAATCAGAGCTGCAGCTGCCAGCCTACACCACAAAGATCCAAGCCACATCTTTGACCTGCACTGCAGCTTGCAGCAATGCCAGATCTTTTAACCTACTGAGTGAGGCCAGGGATCAAACCCGAATCCTCATGGATACTAGTCAGGTTCTTAACCTACTGAGCCACAACGGGACTCCTTAGTTTACATTTTTTCTCTCTTCTTTTTTCGTCCAGTTTTATTGAGATATAATCAACCTACAGCGCTGTGTAAGTTTAAGGTGAACAGCGTCATGATTTGACTCACATACATCATGCCATGATTACTATAATCAGTTTAGGGAGCATTCATTAACCTCACATAGATACAAAATGAAAGAACTTTTTTCCTTTGTGATGAGAACTCTTAGGATTTATTCTTTTACAACATTCATATAAAACATACAGCAGTGGTAATTTTATTAATTCTATGGTACATGGCATCCCTCGTACATATTTATTTTATAACTGGACGTTTGTCCTTCTTGACCATCTTCCTCCAGTTCCTCCCACTCCCACCTTGTGCTGCTGGTAACCACCAATCTGATCTCTTTTCCATGAGCTTGTTTGGTTTTTTAAGTATCAGAGACCACAATACTATGTTAGTTCCTGGTGCCCAACATAGTGATTCGGTATGTCTGTGCATTACCAAATGGCACCATGAAAAGTCTAATTACCATCTGTCACCCCTCAAAGATATTACATGATTATTGCCCATACTCCCCTCACTGTAGGTTTCATCCCGTGGCTCATTTATTTTGTAACTGGAAGTTGGTGCCTCCTGATCTCTCTGTTTCCCTCATTCCTCCACCCTCTTCCCTCTGGCAACTGCCTGTTTATTCTCTGTACCCATGGCTGCTTCTGTTGTGTTATGTTTGTTTATTTGTTTTGTTTTTTAAGAGTCCGTATCATCTCTTGATTTAGGAAATATGAGTGCTTGTTGGAAACGGAACCCGAATGTCAGTTAAGAGCATTCTCTTTTTTTCCTATTAAAATGTATGATTCATTGTATTTCAAATAGTTTTTTTTATTATTTAGAACTGTGGCTTTAATGGATTTATGTTTGCGATCATGTGGTAGATGCAAGATCTTGTCGTCATTAAAGGATAGCCTGTTGTTTACTGAATGGCCACTCAGAGTTCTCACTGTGGTGCCATCCCACATTGCTCCTGTGAGGACGCGGGTTCAATCCCTGGTCTCACTCACTGGGTTAAATATCTAGCAATGCCGCAAGCTGTGGTGTAGGTCTGGTGCTGCTATGGCTGTGGTGCAGGTTGGCAGCTATAGCTCTGGTTGGATCCCTGGCTGGGGGAACTTCCATATGCTGCAGATGCAGTTGTATAAAAAAGAGAGAGAGAGTGAGTGAGAATGGACTCTTGACTCCATTCAGGGCTGGGTACTTGAAGGCCTTCGTCTCAACAGCAGGCCCTACAATTTCATTGGTGTGACTCAGAAGTGAGATCAGATGATCCTGTCCTTGCTGGTTGCTCTAAATCTCATCAAAAATGTCTTTTACGGCACAGCAAATATGATGGATGGAGGATCTAAATTTTGTAATTCGGAAGATCTGTGTTTACATGAAATCTGAATTTATATGTCAGTAGCCTCTTTTTTGGAACTTTAGAGCAAGCCAGGGCAGGAACAAGAGTAGGGAAGACTGAAAAGCTTAAAAGAAAAAAAAGCAGTTGAATCACACAGAACATTGTAAGAAAAATAAGAAAAATAAATAATGAAAATTGACAATAAAGACATGAAGAGCTTATTTTCCATTTCAATTTGTCTTTATGAACGATGCCTCTTTGGTCTTTTATGAAGGTTAAATTACATTTGAAATGAGATCTTTTAAATGAGATGTCTTTTGGGTGATTATTTTACACACCTTCAAAACGCATTTTACTTCTTTGTAGGGGGTGGGGTAGAAAGATGAATTCTGAAGTTGAGAGGAAAATAATTTCAGGAGGTAATGGATGAACTTGGTCTGGAAGATTAATCAGGGCAGTTGCAAGAGAGAGTCAAATGCATAACGGAAGTAGAACTAAATATCTGATTGTAATTAAAACTTTAGGTTTCTAATGGCTGCATGAAAGATATTTTAATAAACGTGAAATGCACTTTCTAAATGGCACGCTAACTTTTAATGACTTGGGTGTTTTGTTTGATTAGTAACCTGGACTGTTAAATTAAAGCCAACTGCAAGTGCATGATAAAATATTGATGGTTTCAGGCAAATGAATTGGGGGAGTTATGCTTGACAGATTTTTTGTATCATTAAGGATTTTAACTGGTGGAAAATATATATTGCTGGTGCTTAAAGATAGTTAAAGAGGATCTTCCTGTTTATATGACCTCGTTTTAATTTTACAGTAATAATAAGGGGGAAATCTGAATTATTCACAGATGGTTGGTCAAGAGAGGTCACTTAATTAAAAAAGTGTTATTTTAATTACACCTGTTTCACATTCTTGGAATAGGAAATTAAATATTTTGAAGCATTTGATTATTTCTGTTTCACAGAGTACCTGGACTTCTGCTGACTCTTGTGAAGGCCTGAGATTGTTTTGTGTGAGAAGCTTTCACTTTTGTTAGCAGAAAGTTTTGCTTTAAAAATTAGGATTAAAATTTTTTTTTTCCAGTGATAGTTTTAGAGAAGACATACATGCAAACCTACACACACACTATATTCTTATTTACGTGGGACAATTTTCTTTCTTTTTTTTGCTTTTTAGGGCTGTACCCGTGGCTTACGGAGGTTCCCAGGCTAGGGGTTGAATTGGAGCTACAGTTGCTGGTCTATACCACAGCCACAGCAACTCGGGATCTGAGCCGCGTCTGCAACCTATACCACAGCTCACAGCAACGCCAGATCCTTAACCCACTGATCGAGGCCAGGGATTGAACCCGCAACCTCATGGTTACTAGTTGGATTTGTTTCCGCTGCTCCATGACAGGAACTCCTATGTGGGACAATTTCTAAATGGATACATAGAAAATATAAGACATGGTTACTTCTAGGGAGTTGAACTGGGGAATCAAAAGGATGGGAGAATTTTCTTACTCTTTTTGGGAAACAGAATACCTTTTGCAATGAGTATGCCTTAGTTTTATTAAAGAATTATTTCCTTTGAAACCCAGATTTATCTTTCAACAATTCAGCTGTCCCTTTTCATGCCTCTTTCCCCAAAACAGAATTTTCTTGATTCTGTCAGATGATGTGGTTAATTTTAAGGAGCTTTCCCCCCTTTCTTCTATTCCTCTAATCATTCATCCATCCTCACATATTAGTGTTCAGTGTCTCTGACTGCTTTTTTTAGCCTAAATAAAAGTAACTAGAGTGCTCACTGAGGTGCAGTGGGTAAAGAATCCAACTGCAGGCATTCCCATTGTGGCTCAGCGGTAACGAACCCAACTAGTATCCACGAGGATGTGGGTTTGACATCTGGCCTCGTTCAGTGCGTTAAGGATCTGGTATTGCCATGAGCTGTGGTGTAGGTTGCAGACATGGCTTGGATCTCGTGTTGCTGTGGCTGTGAAGTAGGCCGGCAGCTGCAGTTCTGATTCAATCCCTAGCCTGGGAGCTTCCATATGCCTTGGGTGCAGCCCTAAAAAGAAAAGAAAAAACAAAAAACAAAAAACAAAAAACCAAAAAAACAACTGCAGTCACCGCAGAGGTGTGGATTTGATCCCCAGCTTGGGACAGTGGGTTAAAGGATCTGGCATTGCTGCAGCTCAGATTTAACCCCTGGCTTGAGAAGGTCCACATGTCACAGGTGGGGCCATAAAAAAAAAAAAAGAAAAATTAAAAAAACATTGCCCCTGCCCCCCGCTGGACTGGACAAGAAAAAGTGAGACTTCAAGAAGATGGTGGAATCTTGCAGAGGTTTTAGGGCAGTGATTCAGACTCAGGCTCTGTGTGCCTAGATATTCCCTCACTTAGAAAGAAAACACTTGTGTCTCCTTAATTAATGAGAGATTTGCAAAGTGCCTGAAGGACATCTTGAGAGCGATGGAACTGCCTCTTTGTAAAGGAAAGGACCAGCTCTTCCTCAGGTGCTGACCTCTGGGTGTTTCAGAAGCATAGGCTGTTTGAGGCTGAAAAGACACAGGAAGACTGCTGGAGACACACACACACACACACACACACACACACACAGAAACACACACACAGAAACACACATATACACACATTTGTCCTTTGCTAGCTCCTCCGATGACTGGACCTGAAGAGAGGGAAGGATATGAAATTAACTCGTGTTTTGCCAATTATTTTTTTGCTATGAGTTTATAGTTTCTACATCTTTGTGGGCTTCTTGACTATGAAATGAAGATATTCTATGTCAGTGTTATTCAGAAAAATAAATGAATACTCAACTGCTATATTAAAACATGGTAATTTTTTTTTACTACTTCTAAGGAATTATAGTTGAATTTATTTTTGAGTTAGCTAATTCCCATATTAATAAATGGTAGTAGTAATAATGATAACAGTGACATTGCATATTCACTATACTAAGTGGATATACATACATTATCCATTTAATTTCTTTTGTGACTCTATGGAGTGAGCTAAATTTTACAGATGAAGAAACTGAGGCTTCAGAGAATTTAAGCAACGTGTTGGTAAATGACAGAGGCAGAGATTAGAACCCAAAGTATTATAGGCACATCTTGTAGGTGTTGCCGGTTTGATTCTAGCCCACTGCAATGAAGTAAATATCACATAAAGAGGCTTTTTGGATTCCTAGTGCACATAAAAGTTAGGTTTATACTATAGTCTGTTATATTTGCAATAGCATTATGGTTTAAAAAACAATGTACATAATTAAAAATACTTTATGGCTAAAAAATGCTGACTATCATATATAATGCAGTGTTGCCACAAATCTTCAATTTGTAAAAAATGCAGTAACTGT
This sequence comes from Phacochoerus africanus, assembly GCF_016906955.1. NCBI lineage: Eukaryota > Metazoa > Chordata > Mammalia > Artiodactyla > Suidae > Phacochoerus > Phacochoerus africanus. Next base: position 66,647,912 of record NC_062552.1, read on the forward strand.
AAAGCATAATAAAATGAATCAATATAAACCAAGTTCTGCTTATAGTATGTAATTTGACTGCCTTAACAGAAACACAAATGTAGTAGCTTAAACTATAGTTATAGTGCTATGGTCTGTGATACTTAAAATCTATGAAGATCTGGGACTAAGAACATGTGCACTTGTGTTTCCACAATTATTAGGGTCTCAGGCTCCTTCTTGCCCTGCCATCCTCAACATGGAGCTTCCATTTCATTCAAGAAGGCTGTTCTAGCTGCCAGCATGCTACCCACATTCTGGTCAGCAAGAAGGAGGAAAAAGAGGCAAGCTCCTTCCCTTAGAGGGCATAATCCTGAAATTCCCCACCTCACTTGTACTCCCATCCCATTGGCCAGAACTAGGTCACATGGCCAACTAACTGCAGGGGAATCTGGGGAATGTAGTCTTTGTTCTGAGTAGTTCTGTGTTCCACTGAAATTTTGTGTTTTTTACCCCCTAAAGACAAGGGGAAGGATGGATGTCAGAAGACTAGCAGTTATCTTCCTCACCTATTTTGTAGGATTGCCAAATTTATCTTAAGTGAGCTTCATTTGTCAAGAATACCAATATTAGGGAAAAATTTCTGATAAACAGTGCTGTCCAACCACAGAAGAGGATTGAGCTATTTTCACTAGAGGCTATTCAAACAAACGGTGGTTGACAAACACTATTGTACATGGTATCAGTGGTCTAAACATGTATACTGTATATTGCATAAGTGTTGGACAGTCTTATGTTTCTTCCATTTTTGAGATTTTGTAGTTCACTTAAAATTGTTTAGTGGTTATACCATATATGTTGACCCCATAAATATACGTATGGATGAAACCATGAACAAATTCTTGGACCTTCAACTGTATAGAATATTACTTAGAGATTTAGATCTATATTTGAAATTTCTGAAGTTATATATCACATACTGAGCTTATTATCTCCTTTATTTCACTTTAAACCACTTACCATTTTTATTTTTTTAAAATTTATTATTATTATTATTTTCTTTTCAGGGCTGCACCTGTGGCATGGCAAAATTCCCAGGCTAGGGGTAGAATGAGAGCTGTGACTGCCAGCCTATGCCACAGCCACAGCAACTCAGGATCCAATCTATGTCTGTGACTTAGATCATAGCTCACGGCAATGCCAGATCCTTAACCCACTGAGTGCGGCCAGGGATTGAACCTGCATCCTCATGGATACTAGTTGGGTTCTTAACTCTCTGAGCTACAATGGGAACTCCCTGAATTTTATTATATTTTTAGTTGTACAACCATCATCACAACCAAGTTTTAGAACATTTCCATCCCAAACCCCAGTCTACCCCTCCTTCCTCCCTCATCTGTCCCTTTTGGTAACCATAAGTTTTTCAAGGTCTATGAGTCTGTTTCTGTTTTGCAGGTAAGTTAATTCATATCCTTTTTTAAGACTCCATATACAAGTGACATCAAATGACATCTGTCTCTCACTGTCTGGCTAACTTCACTTACTATGATAATTTCTAGGTCCATCCATGTTGCTGCAAATGCCATTGTTTCTTTATTATGGCTGAGTAATATTTCATTGTATATATGTATCACACCTTCTTTATCCATTCCTCTGTTGGTGGACATTTAAGTTACATCCATGTCTTGGCTATTATACATTGCACTGCAATGAACCCTGGGGTACATATATCTTTTCAAGTCATAGTTTTCTTAGGATAGATGCCCCAGAGTGAGATTGCTGGATCATATGGGAATTCTATTTTTAGTATTTTTAGAAAATTCCATACTGTTTTCCATAGTGGTTAGATCAATTTACATTCCCACCAATAGTGTAAGAGGGTTCTCTTTTCTCCACACCCTCTCCAGCATTTATTGTTTGTAGACTTTTTGATGATGGACATTCTGGCTGATGTGAGGTGGTACGTCAGACTAGTGTGATTCATATTTTACTGATAATTAGTGATGCTGAACATCTTTTCATGTGTTTTTTGGCCATCTGTATGTTTTTGGAGAAATGCCTGTTTAGATATGCTGCCCAATTTTTTTTTTTTTGGGTGGGGTTATTTGCTTTTTTGGTATTGAGCTGCAAGGAGGTGTTTATATATTTTGGAGATTAATCCCTTGTCAGTTGCTTCACTTGAAAATATTTTCTCCCATTCTGTGGGTTACATTTTTGTTTTGTTTAGGGCTTCCTTTACTGTGCAAAACATTTTACGTTTAATTAGGTCCCATTTATTTATTTTTGTTTTCATTTTCATTAGTCTAGGAGGTGGATCTGAGAAGACATTTTTGTGGTTTATGTCAGATAGTGTTCAGCCTATGTTTTTCTCTAAGAGTTTTTTTTTTTTTTTGGGGGGGGGGGGTCTCATTAGGGCAGCACCCTTGGCATATGGAGGTTCCCAGGCTAGGGGTCGAATTGGAGCTGTAGCTGCTGGCCTATGCCACAGCCACAGCAACACCAGATCTGAGCCATATCTGTGACCTCCACCATAGCTCACAGTAATGCCAGATCTCTAACCCACTGAGAGAAGTCAGGGGTTGAACCTGTGTCCTCATGAATATAGTCAGATTCATTTCCACTGAGCCACTTTGGGAACTCCCTTTCTGAGAGTTTTATAGTATCTGGTCTTACATTTAGGTCTTTAATCCATTTTGAGTTTATTTTTATGTGTCGTGTTAGAGAATGTTCTCATTTCATTCTTTTATATGTAGCTGTCCAATTTCCCAGCATCACTTATTGAGGAGATTTTTCTTTTCTCTATTACATATTCTTGCCTCTTTGCCTCTAGATTAGTTGACCATAGGTGTGTGGGTTTATTTTTGGGATTTCTATCCTGGTCCATTGAACTATATTTCTTTTTTTGGTGCCAGTGCCATACTGTTTTGATGGCTGCAGCTTTGTAGTATAGTCTGAAGTCAGGGATCCCGATTCCTCCATTTTTCTTTCTCAGGATTGCTTTGGCTATTCTGGGTCTTTTGTCTTTCCATACAAATTTTAAAATATTTTGTTCTAGTTCTGTGAAAAATGTCATTGGCAATAAGATAGGGATTTCATTGAATCTGTAGGTTGCCTTGGGTAGTATAGTCATTTTGACAGTATTGATTCTTCCAACCCAGACTGTGGTATATCTTTCCATCTGTTTGTGTCATCATAGATTTCTTTCATCAGCATCTTAAAGTTTTCAGAGTCCAGGTCTTTTGTCTCTTTAGGTAGGTTTATTCCTAGGTATTTTATTCTTTTTGATGAGATGGTAAATGGGATTGTTTCCCTAATTTCTATTTCTGATCTTTCATTTTTAGTATATAGAAATGCAATAGATTTCTGTTTATTAATTTTGTGTACTTCACCTTTACCAAATTCATTGATGAGCTCTAACAGTTTTCTGGTAGCATCTTTAGGATTTTCTAGGTGTAGTATCATGTTATCTGCAAACAGTGATAATTTTTACCTCTTCCTTTCAAATTTGGATTCCTTTTATTTCTTTTTCTTCTCTGACTGCTGTGGCTAGGACTTCCAAAACCACTTACCTTTTTTATTACCATGCTACCACTGCTCTTTCAGGCTTTACACTGGAAATTTTGACCTATAACTCTCCATTAACTCCATTATTCTAACTCTTATCAACATTATATATATTTTTGCCCCTCTGACTTTTTTTTAAAAAATTTTAACCATTAAAAAACTTAAATATAATTATTTTACAATGTTGTGTTAGTTTTAGGCATATAGCAAAGCGTTTCAGTTACACACACACAAACACACACACACACATTTCTTTTCAGATTCTTTTCCATTATAGGTTATTACAAGACATTGATATCAAATATAGTTCTTGTGCTATATAGTAGTTTCTTTTTGTTTATCTACTTTATATATAGTATTGAGTATATGTTAACCCCAAACTTTTAATTTATCTCCCCCTCCATCCCCTCTGGTAACCATCAGTTGGTTTTCTACATTACAACTGGTTTTATGCTTTTTCATCCCTCCTACTCTTCCTTCTGCTATCCCTATAGGTCAGACTCATCTTCTTCTATATCTATATGACCATTCTGTCTTCCTAAGGACTCTGTCAACCTCCATACTGTGTACCCTCCAGTCTAGCCTTCACACTGCTGATATGTGATTCGTATTTCATGACTTTTATCATGATTCTCCTGGTACTCAAGAACTCCATCTGGCTCCATCTTACCCAGTACTTTATTTTATTTTATTTATTTTTTTTGGGGTCACATCCATGGCATATGGAGGTTCCCAGGCTAGGGGCCCCAGGCTAGGGGCCAAATCAGAGCTGTAGCTGCTGGCCTATTCCACAGCCACAGCAACACCAGATCCTTAACCCACTGAGCAAGGCCAGGGATCACACCTGCATCCTCATGGATACTAGTTGGATTAGTTACACTGAAGCAAATGGGAACTCTCATGCCCAGTATTTTAAATCATATTCTTTGCTCTGACTTTGGTCAAGGCCCTTCCCCTCCTTGCTCTCTCTAGTCTTACCAACCTTATTTCCCTCCACTCCCATCACACATCTTCTTCTGTGGTCAGATGTTTCTACTGTCTTTCTTCATTTGAATTCTCTCTTTTGCTCCCCTCTACCTCTTCCTTTCTTCTTTTCTCCCTTCTTTCATCAACAAATAATTCTGAATGCCCACTACATGCTAGTCTCTGGACATAGAACTGAACAAGCTAAGACACAATTCCTGCCCCAGGGAGTTTATAATTTAGGTTAAAATTTCCCATAACAGATTATGTTCCCCATAACAGATTATGCTCTTTTATGCCTCTGAGTTTTGTTTTAGTTTGTTTTCATCCAGCCATCTACACCAAGCTCATCATCTAAGGCCTAACTTGTGTTTGACTTCTCCTTCAGGCACATTCTCTGAACATGTCAATGCACTTCTAGTCCTAAAGGCCTTTAGTGCACAGTTGTCACTGCATAGTTTAGCTTCTGTTTTTTCTCATGATATGCTAATGGTGTTATAGTATTTTTTTTTAATTTGAATTTAATTAATTTATATTATTATTTTTTCTTTTTAGGGCTACACATGCAGCATATGGAAGTTCCCACGCTAGGGGTCAAAATCGGAGCTGCAGCCGTCAGTCTATGCCACAGTCACAGTAACACTGGACCTGAGCTGTGTCTGTGATGTACACCACAGCTCATGGCAATGCTGGATCCTTAACCCACTGAGTGAAAGCCAGGAATTGAACCACTGGTGGGATACTAGTTGGGTTAAAAACCCACTGAGCCACAATGGGAACTCCCTTTTACATTCTTGAGAACAAGAAATATGTCTTGTCTGTGTACTGATGTCCATATACATACATAGGCTGTATTTGGACCTCTGCTCCTCTCTCTGTGAGTATAAAACCCTTGACACCCCAAACTTTCAAAATTCCCAAATTTATAAAAGTAGACTTGTTTTAAATAAGGCTCCTGACCTTTTCCAGATTTGTATTTTTATCCAGAGCTAAGTGTAATCTTTGGGTACTCTCATACACAATCAAAAAGCCTTTTCATTGTTCACTGAAGGTATCTCTAACCCATAGGGCCATTTTCCATGTGTTAACAAAATTCTACAGCTTCAGGTTCATTGCCACAGGCTCAGAGAAAGGAGAGAATGACAGAGGAGGCAGAACTGAGTGGATAACTGCTGGAATTTCAGAGTAAGACAGAGCTGGGTTCAAATCCCTGATGAGGGAGCCTATGTTCTCTCCACTCACACTAAGTCTGGTACCTCAGTCATACCACTTAGCTTTGTGGTCTCAATTGCGTTTTCTAGCTCTGTGGTCCTCAATCATCTTGAGCAAATTTCTTAAATTCTTCTAATCTCAGTTTTCTCTTTTATAAAATGGGGATCATGCTTAAATGAGCTAATGTCTAGAAAGTCCCTGGTACAGTACCTGAGATGTGGTCAATTAAGAAAAGAACACTAATGCTATATTTTTTAGGATTGCTAGCTAAGCTAACTAAGTGTCTCCCAATCACCAGTATGATGGGGTTTAATATTCAAATTTGAGACTTAGCAAAATACAAATTGCCAATGGCCATGCGTCTCCTAGACTGCTGTGAACACAAAGTCTATGAGTGCTAGAAGCTTAGTGAGCATTTGAGATCCAACACCAAGCTTAGTGGCCTGGTGTTGGATCTCCAGAGAGGCTGAGCATCTGATTTGCTGATTGATGGTGGAGGATGGTTAGTTGGGGAGGGTTAGAGTAGAGAGGACAGACAGACAGCTCAGGGCCCGCCTAGCCACCTGCATCTACATTTCAAGTTCATCCTGGATTGGAGCATAACTTGATCGGCTCTGTGAGGAAGCAGCACATGGCTTCTCGAAAGATTTTATGAATGGGGATGAGAAATGGAGGCAAGCCAAAGATAGCAGCTGGGCTATTCTCTCTGACCAAGCAAGATTAAAAGACATCTTTTATGGAATAGGTTTTGGGTTTATGTGACATTCTGTTCTCTGGGGACAGTCTCACTTCCACCTCTGGCCCTTACTCTCCTTTGTAAGCCCTGGGAGACAGGCCTGTCCCAGGCACAGCCCCTAAGGGTGCGGGCAGAGAAAAAGGCTGCTCCTCCCCAACCCCTACCAGGAGATTCAGGCCCCACCTGTCAGGACCCAAGGCAGACAGAGTTAAGGTGTGTGCCTGCGGCTTGGTCATTGGCTCCAGGATCTGAACAAAGCCCCAGCAGGGACAACGATCACAGGAAACCAGATTCTGCCAAGAGCCAGTTACAGGGCTACTGTATATACCCATATGCCATAAATCTGTGGAAGGATGAAGGAGGCTGCATGTGGCCACACAGAAGCACATCTCTGAGCATCAGAGTCGCTATCAACCAGGGGAAGGCCTGGAGTGAGGGTGGCACAGGCTGGGTACCTGCGATGCAGGTTGAAGAAAAGAAAAGGAAGATCCAGAATTAGGGAAGCTATCCTGCAATGAGGACTTATTGTTTGTTTGTTTGTTTTTGTTTAAACCCTCAGCACCCAGTTTGTTCTCACTTATTATCTTTTGCTTTTAGAGTCCCCCCCAACACCCCTCCAATACCTTGAGAATAGATTTGTGTGGTAAAGTCTAACCACCAATTTTCATGCGCTCTCTTCTTTCCTTACTAATATATCCCATGGAATACCCATAAGTTTGTCACTTTTCTTCTCAGCCGAGGGCTGGCCTGTGCACATGTCCAGCAGGGTGGCAGAGGGGGCCTGCGGAGTGGAGGCTGGGCTTGGGCGGCTGCTGCGTTCCGACCTCTCCCCACTAGCCAGATGCCTCCTCACAGCTTTGCACATAGATGCCTTTGAAGCAGAAAATAAATCCCACCCTTCCTTTGAGGCCCCTTTTGTAATATTGCTTTCCTCTGCTGGTTGGATTAGTTAAAATTTCATCAGATTCTCTTAAGAAAAAATTTCCCTGTTGTCACATCATGAAAAGAGAGGATATTCTTGAAGATGTTTGCCACCCTCAAGAAATAAGAGAGAATCTGATCTGCTCTGATTTGGGGAACTTAATTTCTCTTGCAAGCTAAAGCTGCTCAGATGAAATGTTTTGAAGCAAGAAAAAAAAAAAAAGGCACATGTGTGTGTGTGTGCGCTTTGTGGTTTTATTAAAAGGAAAAAAATAAGACCCCTTCTTCTACACCCACTAGTCCAGTGTTCTGTGTTTTCTGGGGCATGAGAGTGGGCAGGTTTACAGACTCTGGCAAAAAATACGCATTTCAATAACTAGCTCAAAACAGTATCAGCCAGAATGAGATTATGAGACCAGAGCAGTAGGGGGCAGTCTGACACAATAGAAAAAATGTTGCTAGGCTAATAAAACATCAGAGACAAGGCTCTTTGAGACAACAAAGACAAAAATTGTGCTAAGAGCTGTAAATCTTGCATGCTAAATTCCCATGCAAGAGACAGTCGTGGTTGTATCATAATTAAACATGCTACTAAAACATAAATCCCTTACTGATAACTTCCTCTTAGTAGCCTCATTTCCCATGGAGTGAACCAGACGCTGGTCACCCATTAACATTAATTGGAAGGATTTCTGGTGTCTTCAGCACAGAATGCGTGTTGGAAACAACAAAAGAAAAGTGAATCACCATCGTCATTGCCACCAAGTACCAAGTGTGCCTGGACCACCTTTCTGAATACGGGGTTGTGTTCGTGCACAAGGATAAGATGTGATGGTTGATTCCAGTATCTTCTGAGCCAGTGAGGCTCTGTAGAAGGAGAAAAGCCATTTATTTCTAGGTATTGTAGCAGTTTTTAGGGCCTCTATAACAAAGTACTGCAAATTGAGTGTCTTCAAACAACAGAAATTTGTTTTCTCAGTTCAGGAGGCTAAAAGTCTAAAATCAAGATGTTGGCAGGGCCATGCTCCATTTAAAGATTTTTGGGGAGAATATTTCATTGCCTCTTCCTAGCTCCTGGTGGCAACCACTGAACCCTGATGTTCCTTGGCTTGCAGTAGCAAAACTCCAATCGCTGTCTCTGTCTTTGCATGGAGTTCCTGCTGTGCCTCTGTCTTTACATGACTGTTTTCTCCTCCACCTCCTCCTCTTCCTCCCTTTTTCCCTCCCAGTCCTCCTTCTTTCTGGCTGCACTTGCAGCATTTGGATGTTTCTGAGCCAGGTGTCAAATTGGAGCTGCAGCTGGGGTCTATGCCACAGCCACAGCAACACCAGATCCTAGTTGCATCTGTGACTTACACCACAGCTTGCGGCAATGCTGGATCCTTAACCCACTGAGCAAGACCAGAGGTTGAACCTGTAACTTCACAGAGACAGTGTCGGGGTCCTTAACCTACTGAGCCACAATGGGAACTCCTACATGGCTGTCTTATAAGGACACCAGATATATTCGATTAGGGGCCCACCCTACTCCAATATGTCCTCATCTTAACTAATTATATACGCAAGGACGCTACTGCCAAATAAGGTCACACTGTAAAGTACTGGGGATCGAACTGTGTCTACCTTTGTGGAGGGACTCAATTGAGCCCAAAACAAGTATTTAGAAACTTGCCCTCTGTATTTCTTATCTATTGCTGCATGACAGGTTACCCCAAGCCTAATCAAAACTTCTCCAGGGGAAGATTCACTGCCAAGTTCATGCATATGGCTGTTAGAATGCCTCCAGTCTTTACTGGCTATTGGCTGGAGAGGTCAGTCCTTGTCATGTGGGCCCCTCCAGAGGGCTCATCCCAGTTTGGCAGCTGGCTACCCCTAGTGAGGACCCTGAGGGAGACAGCAAGTGACAAAGGGTGAGTGGGAAGAAAGGCACAGTCTTTTGTAACCTATTCTTGGAAATGATATGAATTTGCAGTATTCTATTTGTCAGAAGCAAGCCATTTTGTCTAGCCTACACGCGGGAGGAGGGATTATCCAGCGCATTGTAAGGAAGAGCTCACTGGCCCTTGTATGTTTCTCCTTTACTCTCACTGCACCACCACACCCACAGCCCACATGACACCAGATGGGGTGGAGGGTGTTCTGCACAGCAAGCAATTCTGCACCACCACTTGGGAGTCCTGCAATTGAACTCAATCCCGATGCTATCTACCTGGAGAGAGCATCAGATCCCACAGGTTAAGGGCTTAGTCCCATAATATACCCCAACCCCTTGCCCAGATGCCAATCCCAAATCCAGGTTGTCACCTATGCTTCTGTCTGACTGGCCATAAATCAGAGGTTCCCACCACCCCATCCTCTGGTTCAGTTAATTTGCTTGAGAGGCACACAGAACTCAGAAAACACTTAGTAGATAACTACTTTATTATAAAAGGGTTTATAACTCTGGAACAGTTAGATGGGAGAAAAGCATAGGGCAAAGTGTGTGGGAAGAGGGTATTGGAGCTTCCATGCTATCTCTCTACATTCCCACATGTTCACTGAACCCTGTCCCTTTGGGTTTTTAAGGATGCTTCAATACTTAGGCACCACTGATTAAATCACTGGCCATTGGTAACAGAATTCCATTTCTAGCTTCTCTCTCTGGAGGTTGGGATGTGATGGTGGTGGGGCTGAAAATTCCAACTCTCTAATCAAGGTTGGTTCCCCAGACAACCAGTTTCCATCCTTAGGTTACCTAGGAGTTTCCCCAAAGTCTTGTTGGCATAAACGGATGTGTTGTTGAAAGGACTTTGTTATGAATAACAAGAGATACCTTTATCCCTCTTGTCACAAATACGTTGGAAATCCTGTGCCAGGAACTGGATGGAGACAAAACACACTTTAAAAAAAATTATTATTGTAAATCACGATATCATGGTCATGCCCAGGAGGAGGCAGGAACTCTTGGGAACCACTATAGAGTCTGTCTCCCACATCGTCCTATAGATGATTCTTGAAACAGCTACCTGAGTGAGCCAGGCGAAGTGTAAATCAGTCACAACATGACCCTGGTTCAAACCCTCCAATGGCCCATCACTCTTACAACCTGAAGTCCCTCCCCGGGCCTAACGACTTGGCCCTGGGTCTCTCCGATCTCACTTCCTTCAACTTTCCTTCCTCTACCACTTTACTTCAGCCTCGGCTCCTTTAACAAAACATGCTGCTCCCACCCGGGGCCTCTGCCCTTGTTCCTCTGTTCAGTTTACTCTTCCCTTATAGATCATGTGCGTGGCTCACTCCCTCGCTTCCTTTGGAGATCTGCTTCACTGTCACCATATCAAAATAACACACCCTTTCTTTTCTCTGCTTCTTTTCTCTTAATGACAATCTTGTCTGACAGTTCATTATATATCTATTTATTATATGCTTCCTCCACTATAATATAATCTCTGTTAGGACTACACTTTGTTTTGTCCACTGCTGTTTCCCCAGGGTCTCGGCACACAGTAGGTGCCCAATTATTATTATTATTTTAATCTTTTTACGGCCGCACCCGTGGCATATGGAGGTCCCAGGCTAGGGGTTGAATTGGAACTGTAGCTGCTGGCCTACACCACAGCCACAGCAACACCAGATCAGAGCCATGTCCGAAACCTACACCACAGCTCACGGCAATGCCGGATGCTTAACCCACTGAGTGAGGCCAAGGATCCAACCTGCATCCTCATGGATACTAGTCAGATTCGTTTCCGCCGAGCCATGACAGGAGCTCCCCAGTGATTGTTTTTTGAATGAATGAATGAATGAATAAATGTTTCTCATTTGAACTTCAACCGCTTTCTCAAGTTACATCACATAACTAAAGACCTATCAGCTACTGATGGGGAGAGTCAGAACTCAAAACCCAGGCTGTTCTCTTTCCAAGATGCAAGAATTTTGAATGTTCTGCTTGTTTATTCGTATTGTTGTTAAAAATGGTATTAACAAGCACTGATCAGTTGCCTACTTTAGGAGTGGATTCTAAGTCCTTTACACATGTCATTTTTATTGTACTCAATACTCAAGACTCTGAGGTAGTCTTAATTTCATTTTATACCTGAGGAAACTAAAGCTAAGGAAATCTAAACAACTTTTCAAATTCATACAGTAGGTGGAGAACAGAACTGAAATCTAGATCAGGCTGACTTCAAAGCACTTCTGGCTGGACCCACAGGTCATGGTGCTGAGCGCTAAGTGCCCAGCTGAGGGAAGGGCACAGTCCCAAGAGATGATAAGTTCTTGAGGAACCAGCTCTCTGGGCCCCTGGAGGCAGAGAGGAAGATGACTTCTACCATGTGACTTCTGGGGGTTTCACAGAGGAACCTGGAGATGATGAGTATCTCCAGGGGCCAGTCAGACAAAGAGGACAAGGTGGTCCATGGCTTTGACATTGATGAAGGGACCATCCAGTGATGGAGAAGCAGAAGAGCCAAGAAGGAAGTATGATCGGTCACCAAAGCCTCTAAGGGGCCTCCCATGAACTTGAGGCCTCCAAAGGTCAGCGCCCAGCTGGCAGCTCTCAGGAGGCCTGAGAAGAGAAGGCACTGCTACATTCAGGACCACAGGATGGACTCAGACAACCCCAAGTCCATGTGTCAGCCTACTGCTGAGCGTACATGACAAAGGTTCCTTCACGTACTGGAGAGGCAGGGCCAGTCATGGCACTGAAAGAGCCCCCATCGTAAGTGGCCACTGACCTTGGAGGATCTGCTCATTGAGGCTGCGATCAGAGAAGAGCTAGACTTGCATTCACTGCAGACCTACGGATGACTCAGGGCTGCCAGAAATAAGCAGGCTGACAAGAAGCAGAAGTGCCCTGGATCCATAATCATTGGTTATTCAGTGACAGTGCCAGTCATTGGGGGCCCATATTTCCCCACTGCTTGATGCTCTTGTGTCTGCATCTTTTTTAGTGATAATGTGACACCTGAAGAATGGGCCCCCAAGGTTGGCCCCCAAAGGTCTCTATTCTGCTCAGCGACCGCTGCCCAGCCCCATCCTGGGATCTTCTCAGAGACACATCTTATGCCTCTGCTGAAGCCTCCAAGTTCATTATTGAGGACTTCAAGAAGCACATCACTGTCACCAGACTGCTGCCCATGACTTTAGCCCCAGCCCTGGCCCACCTCCTCATGAGCTCCGCCCTACTCTGGGCTCCAGCCTTGTGCCAGGAAATTTCCAGCAAATGAAGAGCACCTAGTCCTTAGAAACCTCTTTTGTGCCCTGACTTTGGGGCCCTTGATGTTCTGCCTCCTCTACCTCCTTCTTTCCTTTGTTATTGCTCATCTCTGCCCAGCCCTTTTTGATTCTTTCTTTCCTCATCTTCCCCCCTAATTCCTACTGGCTTTGTGTGTGTTTTTCAATCAAACCAAATAAAATGAAATGCTTTTCTATGCCTGCCTCTTGTTTTTCTCTCTCGTTTTCTCAGTTTCTCTCGTTCATCTTTTCTGCCATCTTTGAACTCTTCCCCTATGCAGAAGACTGTTTCAAGCTGTTGGACTATTTTTCTTTGCATATATAAAAATATAAATATGTATATTTCCATATATGCAAATATGTATTACATGTATTTTATATATATAAAGTAAATGTACTTTATTTCTCAGGGCAGTTTTAGGCTTATAGGAAAATTGAACAGAAAGTACTTAGAGTTTCCATATATTCCCCAATATCCACAAAAATTTCTCCTATTATTAGCATCTTACATTGGTGTGATATTTTTGTTACAATTGATGCACCAGTGTTAATACCTTATTCTTAGCTAAAGTGCACAGTTTACATTAGGTTTCACTCTTTGGGTTGTACATTCTATGGGTTTTGGCAAATGCTTTATGGCTCCAGTATTATACTGTTGTCCCTGCCTGCCCGCCTGCCACCTGGTCTCACTTTCCCATGATTTCAGTTACCCATGATCAACTGCAATCTTAAAATATTAAATGGAAAATTCCAGAAATAAACAATTCATATGTTTTTAATTGCCCGCCATTCTGAGTAGCATGATGAAACCTCATGCTGTCCTGTTCCATCCCACCTGGGATATGAATTATTCCTTTGTCCAGCTACCTTTGGTCACTTAGTAGCCATCTAGGTTATCAGGTCAATTGTCATGGTATTGCAGTGCTTCTATTCCAGTAGCTTTTATTTTATTATTTAAATAATGGCCCCAAAGTGTAAGAGTAGTGGTGCTCACAATTTGGATATGCTGAAGAGAAGCAGTAAAGTGCTTCCTTCAAGTGAAAATGTGGGAGTTCCCTTGTGGTTCAGCGGGTTAAGGATCTGGCATTGTCATTGCTGTGGCTCTGGTCCACCATGGTGGTGTGGTTTTGATCCCTGGCCCAGGCACTTCCATATGTCATGTATGTGGCCGAAAAACATGAAAAGATGAACAATTTTGTCTCCATAATAAGGAAAAGAAGTAAAGAAAAAAAATAATATGCTGAGGTCGCTAAGATATATAGTAAGAGTGAATCTTCTATCCCTGAAATTGTGAAGAAGGGAAAAGAAATCCGTGGAAGGTTTGCTGTTGCACATCAAACTGCAGAAGTTATGGCCATAGCATGGGGTAAGTGCATAGTTAGGATGGAAAAGGCATTAAATTACTCTAAGACATTTTGAGAGAGGGACCACATTCACATAACTTTAATTGCAATATATTACAACTGTTCTATTATTTGTTATTGTTGGCAATTTCTTACTATATTTACAAGTTAAACTTTATCATAGGTAGGTATGCATAGGAAAAAACAGTATGTATAGGGTTCTATTGTATCCTTGGTTTAAAGCATCCACCGGGGGTCTTGCAGTGTATTTCCCAAGGCTAAGGCGGGACTACTGTAGTGTCATACAGAATAGTCTCACTGCCCTAAATATGCCCTGTGATGTACCTATTCATCCTTCCTCTGTTTTCCCCCAACCCCTGGCAACCACTGATTTTTCATTCTCCCTAAATATTGCATTTTCCAGATTGTCATATGCTGGGGTCATACAGTATGTAGCCTTTTCAGACTGACTTCTTTCTCTTTGCAATATGTATTTAAGGTTCCTCTGTGTCTTTTTGTGGCTTGATGACTCATTTCTTTTTTAGCTGAATAATATCCCATTGAATAGGTATACCATGGTTTGTTTATACATTTACCTTTTGAAAGACATCTTAGTTGCTTCCAATTTTGGAGCTGATAGAAACACTTATGCTCAGGTTTTCGTCTTTTTTTTTTTTTTGTCTTTTTAGGGCCACACCCGTGGCATATGGAGGTTCCCAGGCTAAGGGTCGAACTGGAGCTGTAGCCACTGGCCAAATCCTGGAGTCACAGCAATGCCAGATCTGAGTGACATCTGCAACCTACACCACATCTCATGGCAATGCCAGATCCTTAACCCACTGAGCAAGGCCAGGGATTGAGCTTACATCCTCAGGGATGCTAGTCAGATTCATTTCTGCTGAGCCACGACAGGAACTCCAATGTGCAGGATTTTGAAGTCATAAGTTTTCAACTCATTTGGAAAATACTTAGGAGCATGATTGCCAGATCATATGGTAAGACTGCCTTTTAAGAAACTGCCAAGCTGTCTGCCAAGATATTTGCACCATTTTATGTTTCCGCCAGCAACAGATGAGAGTTTTAGTTGTTCCACATCCTCGCGAGCATTTGGTGGTGTCAGTATTTTGGATTTTTGCCATTCTAATAAGTTTGTTGTGGTGTTTTGTTTAAGTTTGCAATTCCCCTATGAAATATGATGCTGAACATCTTTTCTTTGTTTATTTGCCATTTGTATATCTTCTTTGGTGTGGTGTCTGTTCAGATCTTTTGCTCATGTTTAAATTGAGTTGTTTGCTTTCTTATCACTAAGTTTTAAGAGTTCTTTGTATATTTTGGATACAAGTCCTTTATCATTATGTGTTTTGCAAATATTTCCTCCAGTCTATGGCTTCTCTTTTCCTTCCTTTTTTTGGGCCATGACCATGGCATGTGGAAGTTCCTGGGCCAGGGATTGAACCTGTGCCATAGCAGAGACTCAAGCCACAGCAGTGACAACACCAGATCTGCTAGGCAACCAGGGAACTCTCTCTTTCATTCTTTTAAAGCAAATTCAGTTAAAGAAAATACAACTGAGATAAAAAATAGGATAGAATGAATTTTAATTTTTCTATTCAAGGATAGAATAGAAATTTTCCATTAATTTTTTCTATTCAAGGATAGAAAAATTTTTTATGATTGTTAATTTACTTCAAAAGACATACATAAATGTAAAAATTAAGTTGAATGTAGACAATTTTTGACAAATCACTATTATTGAAAATAATGAAAATAAATACAATTGAAAAAGTCTGTCCTATAATTTTGTGGTGGGTATAGTATTATATTGTGAGTATAGGAATAACATATAATTTCTTGATCACAAAAGAAAGGACCGATGGAATTGATTTTTTTGTTTAAAAATATAATTAAAATTTGAAGATGTATAAAATAATACTTTCTGGAGAAATATTTATCATAAATAGAATGATAAAGAGCTAGTATCCTGAATGTATAAAGCTTTAGAAAATCAGTTATTAAAAATTAAAAAAAAAATGGAGTTCCTGTCGTGGCACAGTGGTTAACGAATCCGACTAGGAATCATGAGGTTGTGGGTTCGATCCCTGCCCCTGCTCAGTGGGTTAACGATCTGGCGTTGCCGTGAGCTGTGGTGTAGGTTGCAGACGCAGCTTGGATCCCACGTTGCTGTGGCTCTGGCGTAGGCCGGTGGCTGCAGCTCTGATTAGACCCCTAGCCTGGGAACCTCCATATGCCGCGGGAGCGGCCCAAGAAATGGCAAAAAGACAAAAAAAAAAATTAAAAACACAGGCAAGGACAAAGACAATTCCTCAAAGATCTACAAATTGCTTACAAACCTTTAAAAAGTTCAACTTTACTGATAACTTGAAAGCAACCAAATTTAAGGCATGTAATACCATTTCACAAATCAAACTGGGAAAGACGACAGAATGAGGATACCTTACTGCCACGGTAGGCATGAAGCAGTCCCTTCACATACTGGTGAAGTGGTAAAACTTTTTTGAAAAGCAGATATGAAGCAATTAGTAAGAGCTTTACATTAAAAACATCCTAAACCTTTGACTCAGTATTCCTACTTCTGGGGATCTGTCCTAAAGAAATACTCTAAAACATAAACAAAATTTTTTTCACAACAACGCCAGTTACACCTTTGTTCAGGAGAGCAAAGTCATTTGTCCTATTTGTGTGGATAATTTTTGGGGCCTTGTAGTTACCTCACATCGATTCGGAAAAATATGTTCATAAAGAATTCTAAAGGCACACTTTCCCACTAATTCACCATCAGTTGGTCATTGAATGATTTCTTCGAAATCATAACAAAGGAAGTCCTAGGTCAAAGTGAGGACAGGGCAACCTTATGTGGGTCCTTTTGAAAGACCTGCAAGCCAAGGCCGTAGCAAAGCATGTTTGCCTGCAACAACATACTTGTCAGTTCTCCGCTGGCTAACACCCTGACTTTTTCAAGGGTCCTTCAAATGTGTCGTTTCCCCTGACTACCTCCTCACTGCACACCCATCAGTGTTTGCATAGCACTTGATAGACGCTCTCAATCTCACTGCCCCGTCACATTTGTTTCACGGTTCCTTTGCTCACTCTCTCCTGCTAGGCACAGCTGTCCTCTTCTATGACCTACCATGAAGTCCCTGGAAAGGAGGCTGGGCTCTTCCTTTGGCTATTCTGTGAAGTTTTTTTTTAGAGTGCAAAGCATGAGTGGAGTCCACTGTAAGGAGATTCACTGAAGGTTCCTGGCTGATGAATCAACTGTGACACGCAGAGGATAGTTTGTCTTTAACAGGACCCAGATCTCCTACAGTTACTGCCTGACGCACATCCTTTCCGAGGCTAGGGAGTCCCCACTTGCCTTAGGCATTGCTTATTTCTCAGAGTCTGGGCCCTGCGTACCTTTAGACCCAGGGCTGGTGATTCTCAGCCCAGCTTCCTGAGCAGATGAGCCATCTGCGCAGTAATACAAGGTTCCACCTCACACTTGGCTTAAAGCTCTGCTTCCACAGTGTTGAAATTCTTGATGTTGCACAAAGGACCCTGCATTTTTTTTCACCTTGTCCCGATCCCCACCAATGATAGTCCTGGGGATACGTTTCCTCCCCCATTTTAAACCTGCTTCTTAAAGTTCTTATTTTCTGTTGTATTGATGTCTTCTCAAGCCACTTAACAATGTAAATTACTAGTCACATCAAGAGGAAACTCTACCCTTAACCTATAGGGCAAGGCTTGGTTCTATGGTCTCCACAAGTTTTACTTTTACAAAATATTGATATTAGATGTTTCTCTGAATATGAGTATTTTAAGGGTTCAAGGGTTCCCAGAGTCCGTTCTAGCCTAGAGTCATGCTGTTATAGATGCTAATGCTCTTTGTGTCAGTTTTGACTCACTTGTCTTCAACTTTAGATGTGCACCAAAGGTAAACAGGCCCTTGGGAAATCTAGAAGCCCCTGCTTATGCATTAGAGTGATTGAGAATTTCCATTCATTAAAATACTGACTGTCTAAAGCAGTGCTGGTATGCACTTTATAATTCTTCTGAGTTCAGTGGTTTTCACGCTGGACCTGTTGGGATCATAAGAATTCCACGGAGAATGTATCAGCAGCCACTGCGGGGGACAAGGAAGAGGCCATTTAGATAGGGATTATGGGTCTCCCAACCTTGGTTTCACATAGAATGATACTGACATTTTCTTTTGTGCATTTTGTACTCACATAAGCATTCTGCTGCTAAAAATAAGATCTTGAAAACTATTGACCTAGTTTATTTCATTCAACTGCCATCTGGTAGAAGAAGCTGCTGGAATTTAGAGAGATTTAGTGGATTACACCAGGTAACCCTGATTATTAAACGGCAGAGCCAGACCTCAAGTGTGGCCTCTTGATTCCCAGTATACTTTGACATTTAGTGTTATATTTGTGTCCAGACTGTTTAAATAATTTCACTGGAATATTGGCTTTACTGAAGTTTGCTTGGCTTATATTTCCAGGAAAACCTGAACTCATTCATGGAGGTGCCACCTCTAACACTGTCTGGGCATCTCATAAATCCGTACCGTTGTTTGCAAGAGGACTGGGCAAGAAAGGGTGGAAAGTGCAAACCAAGAGACTATCACTGCTAGAAAAACAGGTGCACATTCCTGACTAGACAGCTCGGGGAGAAGAAACATGAGTGCCTGATGAATTCATAAAAAAGTGTTCAACTTTGGGAGTTCCTGTCATGGCGCAGCAGAAATGAATCTCACTAGGAACCAGAGGTTGCGTGTTTGATCCCTGGCCTTGCTCAATGGGTTAAGGATCCGGCATTGCTGTGAGCTGAGGTGTAGGTCGCAGACGCGGCTCTGATCTTGCATTGCTGTGGCTGTGGGGTAGGCCGGGAGCTGTAGCTCCTATTAGACCCCTAGCCTGGGAACCTCCATATGCCGTGGGTGTGGCCCTAAAAAAAAAAAGTGTTCGACTTGATTGGCCGTCAAAGGCATGTCAATTATAACAATCTGTTGCATAATACATTGATAAATTTTAAAAATACTGTGGGTAGTTGGCTAGGAGGGGCAAAATAGACACTCTTATACTCTGTTGGTGGAAGTTTAAGTTGATACCACTTTTGGAGGGTATTTTGGAATACCTTTCTAGATTTTAAATAGACCTATCCTTTTGTCTAGCAATCTAGGAATGTATTCTACAGCAAAACTCAAATAATAGCACAAATTTATTTGTACAAAGATATTCACTGTAGCTGTAGTAGTTTGGGACAGTGAAGGCAGAGGCATCTTTTCAGCTGGCTTCATGTTTCCATGTAGAGGGAATGTTACAAGGCTAATATTCCTGGCCTCTTGCCCCATGTCCTCACTTTTGTCAACACTGGGAAGGAGTGAAGGTTCTTGTTTGTGTATTTGGTACAAAGAGCTGAGTGTTTCTTTTGGGCCCCTTCCTCCCTCGCCCCTTGCTTGGACCCACCTACCTTCTGTGAGGCTGTGCTCCCACCTGTTCTTGGTCGTAGGATGAGCTCTGGTCACATGGAGCAACGTGTAGTTTTGAGGTAGTGGGTATCTTATTAGTAAACTCATTTGATTCTCATGTTCTCCAGAATCTGCTTAATCAGCACTAAAAGTGCTGTTTTCTTTCTATATCTGAATCCTGTGTCTTTATCTTTCCATTATTCTGAAATCCAATAGGAAAATTGGGAGTATTATTGATAGTTCATTCAAACCTCAGTAACAGAAAAAAATCTGAACAACCATATTGTCCATTAAATAAATTGTGGCACTCTCATTCAGTAGAGCGCCATGCTGCCATTACATAGGATGAGGTAATCTTATATTTGGACATAGAAAAATGTCCACAGCATAATGCCAAGGTGGAAAAAAAAAAAAGAGCAATTTTATAAGAGCTTACATAGTAGAGCTCACTTTTTTTTTTTTTTAAAGTGCACATATGGGAATTTTTATTGTGGCTTAGTGGGTTAAGAACTCAACATAGTGTCCATGAGGATGTGGGTTCAGTCCCTGGCCTTGCCCAGTGGGTTAAGGATCCAGTGTTGCAGCAAGCTGCGGTGTAGGTCTCAGATGCAGCTCAGATCCAGTGTTGCTGTGGCTGTGGCATAGGCCTCCGATTTGACCCCTAGCCTGGGAACTTCCATATGCTGCAGGTGCAGCCCTTAAAAAAAAAAAAAAAAGTGTGCATGTGCCCTAGCAGAATATTTGGGAAACAGTCGTCATGGTTACTTTCAAAGATTGTGTGGTGGGGAGTTTTTACTTCAATATATTCTGTTTTGCTTTAAGTTTTTGTTTTGTTTTACAATGGGTAAGAGTTATTTTTGTAGAAATAATAAAATCAGTTTTATTTTTCTAAAAGAAAAAGTTGTAGTTCTGTTACTGGTAAGATTAGATAATTTAGTTGTCAGAGATTACACTTAACAAAATTTCCCTCTTCTGGTTTACAAAGATAAGTGAGTGCCTTGAAGGTGATCAGAATGCATGGCCCTCAGGCTAGAAAAGGATACCTGGCCGTATTTACCTTGGATATTATTTTTGAGTTGGTATATGATTTCTCAATTTAATTCTCTGAACTCACAGGAGTCTTTTCTGTTTGACTTTCTGTCTTCTGATAGTAGAAGCAATATAAGTACTGTATCACTTTATATAAGGAATTTGAGCATCCGTGGATTTTGGTATCCGCCAGGGTCCTGGGACCAAAACCCTGTAGATACTGAGGGATGACTGTATACTGATTACATATAATGTGGAAAATATAGAAAAACACAAGAAGCAGAGAGGTAAATGGCTTATGATCCCGTCATCTAGAGGCAAATATTCTTAATATTTTATGTCATTCATGTCCAGTTTTTTCTATGTATGCATATTTGTGCACCGCTGATGTTGCATTCTAAATTCAGATTTGTAACCTGCTCTTCCTTTACTTGCTATTCTATCCTCAGCTTTTCCATCATGTCAGAAAACTTTATAAGCATAATTTTGAAAAATGATAATATTTTATCACATGGATGTATTTCATTTGGACAGCTTTTGAAATGCAATCTGAAAGGACGTGGTTCCAGATTTGGCCAGGGTGATATGTTGATATCTCTGTGGCTCACCAGGACTTTCCATAATAGTTTCAATATGGCTGCTGCAATGCCCAACTGCCCTAAGTTCATGTCTCTAATACTTGAACCCTGCTCTGGAAACAAAAGGCAAAGAGAAAAGGCATTTCTTTAAAAAACGTCCATTTTTGGGGGGGATGGGTGGGAAAGGGGAGGAGAAGAGAAAAACTGTGCTAAGTGTTAAGAGCTTTTAAAATATTTACACCCTTTGATTTAATAATTCTACATTGGAAATTCCTCTAAGGATGCTTTTCCTTATATCTTCTTGACCAGAACTTAGTCTCATGCTGGTTCTTGGACTAGTCAGGTTTTACTTCTGGGATTTGGTCACTGCCACCTAAACAAATGATCAAGGAGCTAAGAGGAGCAATTTGGCTACTGAATAGGTAACTGAAAGAGTTATTGCCTTCTTTTTTATTGGAAATAGTCTTGCAGCTAAATATTTGAGCTTAAGTCTTTTTGTAGGTTAGAACATTTTCTGTGGAGAGATTCAGAGAAGTAGAGTTACTAGATTAAAGGATACCACATATTTTTATGGCACTTGATGGTTCTTACTGACAGGAATTTCAATAGTCGTCTTTTTTTGGAATCCTCAATTTGTATTTGAAAGAAGGCAGTGAGACATTCGATTCCAACCCCCCCTGCCTCCCCCCCAAATAAATACTGCAAAGAAACTAAAACCTGTAAGTTTTCAGAGTTTTCTTTCCATAACCACTGAGTGGACTGAACTTGGACAGGATCATAATTGCTCTTTCTATCCCTGAGGAGAACAAGCTCTGAGGTGGATATGTCCCTCATGGAGGTTTGCTCTCTCTCCCAGCTCTTCTCATTCCGTCTCTTTCGATCATTTTCTCTTTTACCACTTCCACAAAAATGTAGAAGATAAAGTGAAACTCAGTTAATTTAGTTTTTTTTTTATATTATTGATTAGGCAGAAGATAGAAAAGTGTAAGAAGTAAAAACTCAGTCAAAGGAAGGAATTTTAAAATACTGCCGGTCTTGTGATATTTTCACTCTCTGCTTCAGATGATTTAGTCAACTGCTATCAGATTTTTTTTTTCCCCCTATAAAAGCATTAGTCACACTGGATTCTTTTAGGAGAAAGACAGAAATATGGTTAAATACTCAGGAGAACTGTTGTGCATGTTAAATAAAATCTGGATTTTAAAGAGAAGTGGAAGGATTTCTGGGCATGGCTCTCTAATGGATTCGGGCTTTGCAAGTGGGTGTGGTAATTAAGTCCACTTCCTTCTTCCACTTGTGCCTTTTTCTTCACCTACCTTGAAAAATTACAGTACCAATGGCACTTCAACAAAGACTTCTTCTTGCATTTATGGAATTGTCAGGAGCCACTGATGAATCTGAAGTTCCACTCCCTCGAGAATCGGTTGAAATTACTCTCACATATTTCTTAAGTTTTATCTTAATCTTGTATAAAAGATAATCTTTAGAAATTCTTTCCTCAGTAGACTGCTCTATTTTTCCATAAAATACACTTGCAAATAAGCCTGCAGATTTTTCAACACAATGCCTGCAGCAACATCCATGATAAATCCTTTCATGGCCTCAGCTTTCTGTAACCTTCTCCATCCCTCACAATGACAAACACTTTTTCTCATTCATCTTTTATTACAATTCAATATTGTACTCGAATATCATTAGCTTGTATGCAGCATTCCCCTCTCCCTCTCCTTTTTTTTCTTTAAAGGACAAACTACTGTTGTTGTGCACATTTCATCTGGAAATTGACTTTGGTGTTATAGGTTCTAATATATTTACACAACAGGTACAGGAAGGTATTGGAAAAAAGAAGAAATATTTTGAACATCGTAAACCTCTAGCAAAAATATGTGTGTAATAGAATCTGGTACTGTGGTATTACACACATTACAACTGTCACTGTGACTTAGAGCCTTAGTTTAGCTGAAAGAAAATCTATAACCCCAGAAATGCAACAATGTCTGAGTCACAGTTCAGGGTAATAAATGTTTTTCACAGAATACTGTAATCCATATTTCCAAAGCTGATGCAACAAAGGAATTTCTACTAGAAACCTTTCAATTTCATGGGTGGAGGCTCCAAAGCAGAGAGAAAGAAAAAAGTATTTAGAAAAAAGTGATACACCTGAGTGACTTGATAGACTGCCAGATATTCAGAAATCTTTAGCCACCTGGCTAGCAAATTGGTTGCTAAGTACTTTTCTCTGATACAAGGCTAGAGAGAACAAACTTTATTTAAATAAATTGGAGGGCGCATTGTTCTTCTCTTTAAACAGGTCTGTTCCCTTGAAGAGAATTGTCTTATGACCAGAATAACTGGGAAGAGGAATCCCACACTTGGATCATGAAGGGCTTTCCTCATGCTGGAGAAAGGAGGGAGTAATTAGGCCTTACAATTTTATTGCCTTTGGTAGGTCTAGGCAGAGGTTGATAGTCTGAGGAATATTCTCAAGTGTCTGTGATTGTCAGGCATGTTCTCTTAGTTGAGGGTGGGAGCAGATAGGGAAATTCTAGGCCAGCAAACAGGAAGGCAAATAACAGGTCTCAGGGAAGCATTGAAAAGAACTCCTATGCATTCGTTGAGACCCATTCAACTGTCCCTTTAGAAATTCTTTCCTCCCACTTTTCAACTCCCAAAGCAGCTTACTTGTATCCCTTTCATACCACTTATGATATGCTAAAGTGAGTTGTTCACATGGGCAGCAGATCAGTTTGTTGAAGATCAATTCCCCAAAGTCATTTAAGCAAATTAAATTCACCGAAAGTCAATTGAGGAAAGCAATTTGCTTAAAGCGAGTTTTTCTGTAAGTCTGTGATTTATTCATCATACGCTCCTGGAAGGCAGAAACCTTGTCTGATTCATGCCTGGTGTCCCTGCATATTACTTGGGGTTATTGAAGGGCTTAGTAGATGCTTAGTGCTTATTGAATTTAATTGAATATAACTATAATGATATGAAATAGCTTCATGTTTTTCTTGCTTTCCATATGTTCACCTTTTCCATCTGGGTTAAAACTTCAGATCACACCTGGGCTCTTGGGAAGTATTTTTCTGCCACACCTACCTTGTAGGCATAGAGTCTGCCTAGATTTATGTGGCAATTTCAGTTTTTTATCAGATTTAGAGCCCCTTGGCCCTTCCCCTCAATAGCTTGTGTTCTGCCTGTTTTACTGTAACATTTATTTCCCGTCTTTTTAGGGTCGCACCTGTAGCATATGGAAGTTCCCAGGCTAGGAGTAAAACTGGAGCTACAGCTGCTGGCCTACGCCACAGCCACAGCAACTCGGGATCCAAGCTGCATCTGTGATCTATACCACAGCTCACAGCGATGCTGGATCCTTAAGTCACTGAGTGAGGCCAGGGATCCTGAACCCGCATCCTTATGGATACTAGTCAGATTCGTTTCTGGTGAGCCACAATGGGAACTCCTCCTGTTCCTTTCATTTAGTTTCATTGTTGCTTCATTACATAGTTGATTCATCACCACTGGTTATAAGAAATGCATCGGACAGCTTTTCTGTTCTGAGAACTCACCTCTCAGACGTCAGCTGTACACAAAGTCCAGGGAAATTAAGGCAAGTAACTGGGACCGCTTTGGATGAAGGTAGTGGATGCGGTAACACTGCTGGATGCCCATCGTCAGCACTCCATCCCCTTTCTGCTCAGGATCCCCATTTTGTGAGGGTACTGAATGGCCACATGCCCAGGGGTAGCGGGGCCCTCTCTAGCTCCAGGGAGAGAATGAATGAATGGTCCAGTTCAATCTTAGTAATCCATTCCCACTTGCCAGTGAGTGGTTCAGGTATGTGTATCACACCCAGCACTGGCCAATGAGATGTAAGAGGATGCCCCCTGGGGGGCTGCAAAAGTTTTTCTCCCTTCTAAGACGGGTCACAACTGGGAGAAGGTTTCTTTCCTGCTTTGGATGTTGGTCTGTGAGGATCTGGTTCTTGGTACTGTTTCTTCTTGACCACAAGGAAGGAAGCCATGAGAAGCACCTAGAGGCGGAACCCAGACAGACCCCTGAAATTGAGCTACCAATGCACCAGTGCTGCAGCTGCCTCACCTCAGTCTTCCATGCTTAAGCCATGCTACCTGGGTTTTCTGCTGTTTTCAGCTAAAAACATCCCGACTAAAACAGTAAGTATTGTTGTGTACAAAATAGTTGAGTTCCCTGACAACGGACATTTGGTAGATGTCCTCTGAGTCCTTTAATCCTGGCCTGGCATGAAGCCTATATGACTTTAGAGTCAGCTTGTTCTGTGATCCAACTCTTTACTAGCTGTGTGACCTTGGGGAAGTTACTCAACTTCTCTGAGTCTCATTTACGTTCTCTGTGTCCCACATTGTTGGAAATTTGAGACTTCTCTGCGTCTTTGACCCTTATAACCCCCACACTGAGGATTTTGGAGAGTTTTGCTTCAAATGTTTTCCCATCATCCTGGCTTCTGTGGTTTATTTGAATCAGCTGCTTAACTGAGTCTGAGGGAGCAGCCCCTGTTGATCAGGGTATGGAGAACCTCAGAGGAAGAGCAGAGATAGTCACATTATTTAGCAGGTATGATGCAAATGCTGTTCTCTGGTTGCTAGAATTGTCACTGTGAGCTTGGAATTAATCTAAGGAAGGCAGGAGAGCCCTAGCTGCAATCCTCCCATGTAACAGGAAGTAGAGAAGAACCAATGTATCAGTCAGAACCAGATGGCACAGATGGGGAAATCAAGGAAAGTTTAATAAAGAGGTGATAGGAGTTCCCCTTATGACTCAGCGGAAATGAATCCAACTAATATCCATGAGGATGAGGGTTCGATCCCTGGCCTCACTCAGTGACTTAAGGATCCAGTGTTGCCATGAGAAGTGGTGTAGGTTGCAGATGTGGCTCGGATCTGGTGTTGCTGTGGCTCTGATTTGACCCTATCCTGGGAACTTCCATATACCACAGGTGTGACCCTTAAAAAGGAAAAAAAAAAAAAAAAGACTAAAAAAGAAGTGAGCAGGTTTAAGGGAAGTCAGTAAGGGATGGTTAAATAACTGCCAGAACTATGGTGGTAGAGAATTGTTGCTGCTCCTACTCTTGAACTGGGGAAGACTATCAGAAATGCATGAGACCCACATCTATCAGAGTGAGCTCTCTGCCAATCCTGGCTGTCAAGGGGCTATGATCCTTAGCAGAGGAATGCAACTACTGACACCCCACGGCCTGTGGGGAGAATAAATACACCGATCTCATTCTCTGTCATGCTCTGGTTTTCTCCAGCACCTCCTACTGACAGAACCCAACTGGAAGCCCAAAGGCAAGGGTGCCCATTGATGTAAGCTGAGTCAGCCTCTTCTCCGTTACCTGCCATATGCTATGGACTTAACTGTCCTCCAGGAAATAGTATCAATTCTGGGTTTGCTTTCATAACATTTGTGTTGGCTGGAGGGGGGTCTTTTTTTTTTTTTTGGCTGCCCCGCAGCATATGGAGTTTCCAGGCCAGGGATCAGATTGGAGCCACAGTTGTGATCTAAGCCACAGCTGGGCCAGGGATGAAAACCTGCATCCCATCGCTCCCATTGTGCCACTGTAGGAACTCCTGGGGAGGCATCTTTCATGCTAAACAAAAAAGATAAGGCAAATTGCTGGTAGCTTTTAAAATACTATGGACTGAGAAGGAGTAAAATTTTTAGAAGATTTTTGCACAGCCTATAAAAATCTGAATGAATATCTTTCAAGTGAGTCCTAGAATAATTAGAAATGAAAAAAGGAGACTTTCATTTGGATCTCACGATACAAGGCTGTAAAATAGCTCCTTTAGCTCACCCCTTGCTTGAAATATGGGACAAAGAAAAAAATTCTCAATTTTCTTCCTAGTGAGTAAAACACTAGGGTCTTAAATTTTGCCGCTAGTATATAAAATAGAGCTGATTCAAGTCCAAGTTTCCTAGTATTCCATGCCCAATAATATTCAGATGGGGGAAACATTCCATTCATTTATGGAAAACCCTGTATTTGAGATCATAACACATTGTTAAAATGTAAGTCCGGCATGATATATTTCATATAGGCATTTTAAAAAATTAATATTTATTTATGAAAATATCCACTAACAAAGTAAAAGAATGGACAGAGGTTTTCTTAATAGGGCAGAAAAAGTCATTCTCAAACTAATAGCTAAGATCATTCTCCCCCCATTTATTTATTTATAAATGAATTAATTTTAAATTTGTATATAAATATAGAAAGTGATTGACATACAATATTATGTTAGTTTCAGGTATACTACATAGTGATTTGACATCTCTGTGTGTTATGGAATGATCACCTCAGTAAGTCTAGTAACCATCTGTCCTGATATGAATTTATTGTAATATTATTGACCATTCCTCTGTTGCTGGACATTCAGATTGTTTCCACGTCTTGGTTATTGTGTATTGGCTGCAATGAATATTGGGGTGCTTGTATCTTTCATTTTTTAAAAAAGTTAAAGTATAGTTAATTCACAATGTTGTGCCAGTTTCTGCCTTTTTTTTTTTTTTTGTCTTTTTAAGGCTGTACCTGTGGCATATGGAAGCTCCCAGACTGGGGGTTGAATCAGAGCTGTAGCTGCTGGCTTACACTAGAGCCATAGCAACCCCAGATCCTTAACCCACTGAGCAATGCCAGGGATTGAACCTGCATCCTCATGGATGCTAATCAGAGCTGTTTTCGCTGAGCCACAATGGGAGCTCATAGCTTCTGCTTTTTGAATTAAAGTTTTGTCCAGATAGATGCCCAGGAGTGGGATTGCTGGATCATATGATAGTTTTAGTTTTCTGAGGAATCTCCATACAACATTGTAAATGAACTACGTTTTAATAAAAAATTAAGTGAAAACATATTATTGACCATATTTTTTCTGGTGTATATCTTTGTGGCTTGCTTCTTTATACAAAATTTTAGTTTGTTTCAAAGTTATTATTTCAAAGTAGTTTTAATTAAATAGCCTTACTCTGTTGGATTTCTCTTTGTTTAATTATTCCTTCTAAGAATTTTAGAATATTCCAAATTCTCCATCAACATACCATATCTATGTCCCTCTAATTGATCCTCACCCTAAAAGTTTTCATCACTTTCTTCTGTCAGTTTTGCATATTTCCACACAGATATATTACTTCTTGGTCTTCTATCATTATCTTCAATCCTTTCTCCATTTCCTGTGGATAAGGCCTGAAACTTCCTTGATATAATCACGATTTCCATTGCATTAAGTGTGCTGATAGCCACAGGGTTACTTTTGGCAGTTTTTGTTAAATGTTCAGGTTCATATACTACTCTGTGCCTAGATGTGTTGATTTGAACTTGGCTTATGAACTTCTTTAAGCCATTTCACTCCTAAGAATTGTCAGACACCTCTAACATCTGTTTTGTTTGTTATTATAAGATTTTAATTTTTCATGAATACTTTGTGCATTATTTTTAAATTGAGGTATAGTTCATTTACAATATTATGTTAGTTTCAGGTATACAACACAGTGACTAAAATTTTTTATAGATTATACTCCATTTAGAGTTATTATAAAACATTGGCTATATTTCATGTGCTCTGCTCTACAATATATCTTTGTAGCTTATTTATTCTCTACATGGTAGTTTGTACCTCTTAATGCCCTACTCCTATCTTGCTCCTCTTCTTCCTCCCCTCTTTCACTGGTTAACACTAGTTTCTTCCCTAAGTCTGTGAATCGGATACTTTTTGTTATATTCACTAGTTCGTTGTGTTTTTAGATTCTACATAAGTGATAACATACAGGATTTGTCTTTCTCTGTCTGACTTATTTCACTAAGCATAATACTCTCCAGGTCCATCCATGTTGTTGCAAATGGCAAAATTTCATTCTTTTTTCTGGCTGAGTAGTAGTTCATTGTATGTATATATGTGTGTGTGTGTGTGTGTGTGTACCATATCTTATTTATTTATTTATTTTTGTCTTTTTGCCATTTCTGGGCTGCTTCCGCGGCATATGGGAGGTTCCCAGGCTAGGGGTCGACTCAGAGCTGCAGCTGCCAGCCTACGCTAGAGTCACAGCAACGCGGGATCTGAGCTGCATCTATGACCTACACCACAGCTCACGGCAATGCCGGATCCTTAACCCACTGAACAAGATCAGGGATTGAACCCTCAACCTCACGGTTCTTAGTCGGATTCGTTAACCACTGCGCCACAATGGGAACTCCCAACCATATCTTCTTTATCCATTCATCTGTTGATGGACATTTAGTTTGCTTCCATATCTTGGCTATTGTAAATAATGCTGCTATGAATATTGGGGTGCCATATACCTTTTCAAATTGGTGTTTTTGTTTTCTTTGGATAAATAGCTGGATCATATGATGGTTCTATTTTTAATTTTTTTTTTGTCTTTTCTAGGGCTGCACCTGAGGCATATGGAAGTTCCCAGGCTAGGGATCTAATTGGAGCTACAGCTGCCGGCCTACGTCACAGCCACAGCAATGCCCGATCTGAGCCGCATCTGCTACCTACACCATAGCTCATGGCAATGCTGGATCCTTAATCCACTGAGCGAGGCCAGGGATTGATCCCGCAACCTTATGGTTCCTAGTCAGATTCACTTCTGCTGTGCCATGACAGGAACTCCTATTTTTAATTTTTTGAGAACCCTCCATACTGTTTTCCACAGTGGTTGCACCAATTTACATTCCCATCAACAGTATAAAAGAGTTCTTTTTCTTTTTTTTTCTTTTTTTTTTTTGTCATTTTAGGGCAGCAACCATGGCATATGGAGGTTCCCAGGCTAGGGGTAGAATCAGAGCTGTAGCCACTGGCCTACACCACAGCCACAGCAACTCAGGATCTGAGCCATGTCTGTGACCTACCCCACATCTCATGGCAATGCTGGATCTTTAACTCACTGAGCAAGGCTGGGATCAAACCTGTGTCCTCATGGATGCTAGTCAGATTCATTTCTGCTGAGCCATGATGGAAGAGAGTTCCCTTTTCTCCACATCCTTGTCAACATTTATTATTCGTAGTCTTTTTCATGATCGCCTTTCTGTGCTGTAGTGATATCTCATTGTGGTTTTGATTTGCATTTTTCTGAGTATTAATGATATTGAGTATCTTTTCATGTGGCTGTTGGCCATTTGTATGCCTTCTTTGGAAAAATGTCTATTCAGGCCCATTTTAAAAATTGTGTTGTTTGCTTTCTTGATAATGAGTTATCTGAGAGGTTTATATATTTTGGATATTAACTCCCATTGTTTACACTATTTACAGTTATTTTCTCTCATTGAGTAGGTTGTCTTTTTCTTCTCTTGATAGTTTCCTTCACTGTGCAAAGCTTTTTATTTTCATGTAATCCCATATGTTTAATTCTACTTTTGTTTTCCTTACCTGAGGAGACAGATCCAAAAAAATATTGCTAAGATCTATGTCCAAGAATATACTCCTTATGTTTTCTTCTAGTTTTATGGTCAGGTGTTACATTTAAGTCTTTAATCCATTTTGGATTTATTTTTGGATATGATGTGAGAAAATAGACCAGTTTTATTGTTTCACATGAAGTTGTCCAGCTTTCCAATAACATTTATCGAAGAGACTATATTTTCCCCATTGTATATTCTTGCCTCCTTTGTCATAGGTTAATTGATCGTATAAACATGTGCTTATTTCTCGACTCTCTTTCTGTTCCATTGATGTACATGTCTGGTTTTGTGCCAGTACCATATTGTTTTAATTATTGCAGGTTTGTAGCATATTTTGAAATCAGGGATTGTGATACCTCTAGCCTGGTTTTCTTCAGATTGCTTTGGCTATTTGGGTCCTTTGTGTTTTCATACAAATTTCACAATTATTTATTCTAGTTCTGTGAAAAATGCCTTTGGTATTTCAATAGAGATTGTTTCGAATCTGTAGATTGCCTTGGGTAGTATTGTCATTTTAATAATTTTACTTCTTCCAATCCATGAGCATGGTATATTTTTCTGTTTGTTTGTGTTGTCTTCAGTTTCTTTCATCAATGTCTTATAGTTTTCAGAGTATAACTCATTTACTACTTTGGCTAGTTTTATCTATAGGTATTTTATTCTTTTTGATGCATTGTAAATGGGATTGTTTTCTTAACTTCCCTTCCTGATAGTTTATTAGTGTGAAGAAATACAACAAATTTCTGTCTATTAACTTTGTAACCTGAAAATCACTGAATTAATTTTTTAGTTCTAATAGTTTTTTTTTTTGTGGTGTCTTTATAATTTTCTATATATGGTATCATGTCATCTGCAAATAGTTTTTCTACTGCAGTTTTATTTCTTCCTTTCTATTCAAATTTCTTTTATTTCTTGTCTGTTTGCTGTGGGCTAAGATGATTATTAATACAAAATACTAAAGACTTCCAGGTAGAGCCAGGAAAAAGATAGGAATGTCCACTGTCACCATTATGTTTTTTTTTTTAATTAATTTATTTTTTTTAGGACCGCACCCATGGCACATGGAAGTTCCCAGACTAGGGGTAGAATCAGAGCTGTAGCCACTGGCCTACACCATAGCCACAACAATGCCAGATCTGAGCTGCATCTGCAACCTACACCACAGCTCATGGCAATGCCAGATCCTTAACCCACTGAGTGAGGACAGGGATTGAACCCGCGTCCTCGTGGATGCTAATCAGATTCGTTTCCACTGAGCTACGATGGGAACTCTACCATTATGTTTAATTTAGCATATTCTAGCCAATTCATTAAGACATGAAAAATAAATACAAGGTATGATTTTTAGAAAGGGAAAATAGAAAATTCTCGTTATTTATAGTTAGAGTAATTGTCTATTCTAAAAACCCATGAGTATTAGCTGAAAAGCGATTAAAACTAGTAATGGAGTTACAAAGGTGGCCACTTATAAATATTTTCCATGTCCTTAGTTGTATGTTAACAAGAAATATATAGAAACTTTATGATGTTATAATGAGGAGCCTGGCTATTTTTTGATACTATTTAACTTCTGATAGCTTTTAAGCCTTACTCTTATCTCTTTGATTTGTGCCAGACATCTGGGCAAACTGATAAGGAAGTGCATCTTTCTTTGGCACTCGTGGGCGGAAGCCCCTTTTTCCCATATGGGAATACATATCCTAGGCTACTCTATCCCTCCCCAAAACATAGTAAAAACCCAGACTTGTTTCTTTTTCTTATTTTCTCAAGCAGTTGTGGAGCTGCTTGAGAGCCCTGTCATGTGCACACTGCCCCCCTCAACTATGTGATTAATAAGCTTGTTCATACCTTCTTGACAAGTGGCCTCATAGTCTTGACTCTGGAACCAAACTTTGAATGGGGATACCTCCTACTTTTGAAAGGTGATTACAATAGATATATAGCAGACAAAAGGATTGAGATGAATAATAATAGCTAACATTTACTAGTATTTACTGTATTTTCACATACTGTTTTCAGAGCATTGAGTCATTTAATCTGTATATCAACCCTATGAGATTGGTGACATCATTACCCTCATTTTATAGATGAGGAAATAGAGGGCAGAAGTTAAGTATTCTGTACTAGGTCATGCATCTGATCAAAGCTGGGGTCAGGATATAAATCCAGAAGAATGGTTCAGGAGCCCTCTCTCAGCTACTGTATGGGAGATATACTTTATTAGCCATCCCATGTTTGGCTTAATATTTTATTTCAAAATCTACACTCAGGTCTACCTCATGGTGCCTACTACATGCATTATTTTTCTCTTGGTGAATGGTTTGGCCTTTTTTTTTTTTTTTCCTTTTTTTGGCTTTTCAGGGATGCACGTGTGGCATATGGAAGTTCCCAGGCTAGGGGTCAAATTGAAGCTACAGCTGCCGGCCTACACCACAGCCACAGCAACACCAGATCCGAGCCTCACCTGTGACCTACACCACAGTCACAGCAATAGAACCCACATCCTCATGGATCCTAATCAGGTTTGTTAACTGCTGAGCTGTTAAGGGAACTCTGGCATTTTTGCATTTAAATGCTGATTTGTGAGATATTAAAAAATCTAGCATGCCAAACCAGACTTTAAAGATGAAATGGAGGCACAGAATCTTAAACGTGTTTAAGAATCACACATCCATGAAGAGGCAAATCCAACATCAGCTTCCATTGCCTTTCTGATTTAATAATTGACATTGATATATTGCTTTAGAACCAAAAAATCATGCTATATACATTATTTCTTTTGTTAACCTCAACAATTGTGGGTAGGTAAATTAGTAGAGGTATAAATCCCTCATTGTCCATAGGAGGAAACTGAGACCCAGAGAGGTTATACAACTAATCCAAGATCACACACAGGTTAAATGGGTGTAGAAAGACCAAAACATTGTCTGATTTCGTATTTCTCATTGCACTGGGCTAGTTTCTGTGTTGAAGGTGCTTCTAAGAAATGTGCTTACATGTGGAGATGTGTGGTACCACATCTGCTTCCAGATGTGAATGATCTAAACTGGGATTTCCTGGGGACATAGGTGTCCTTTGGCTCCTGGAAAGCACCAAGCCCTGATAGTAATGTCTGACAGTGGTCAGAGTCTCAGGAGGTGCTTCATTGACCTGTTACTTTTAATCCTGGTGTGACTGAACCAGGGGATACCATGCTAGGGATGACAAATGCCAAGGAAGATATGACAGAGTCTCCCAGAGATGGCTGCAGCATTACTCCCATTCCACGTGCTCTTCTGCAATGTGACTTTGGCATTCTCTCATCAGGAGATGCAATCTGTTTCTCCAGTCCCTTGAATCTGGACCGGCCCTGTTTCTGCTCTGACCAGTAGAACATGGCAGAAGTGACGTTGTGCCATTTCCAGGTTTAGCTCATAACTGACCTAGCAGCTTCTGCTTCCTGCCTTTTGGAAGCCAGACAACATGTAATAAAAGCACCAACACTTAGAGCAGTGTTCTGAGAGCCCTTAAACATGTGGAGAGGTGTAGAAGGTTGAGACACCAAGTGGAGAGAGAGAGAGGGAAGCCAAGGAGCAATGAGGTGTAAGACATGTAGTCAGTAAGCTGTCTTGGAAGTGGATCCTTCAGCCCCAGCTTCCCGGTTGTAATAGAGATGAACTGCCCCAAGCAAGACCTCCTTGAATTTCTGATTTTTAAAATTACACGCAAAAGAAAAGGATGGCTTGAAGCCACTAAATTTTGGGGTTATGCAGCGAGAGACGACTAAACTGAAAGTAACTGTAGGCTACTTCTAGTACTAAGCCCGGAGGAGTCAACAACAGTAGACACTGGTGTTCCTTCTGTGTGGGGTACTTTTCATTTAGCAGAATGGACCGCAGTGGGAGTAGCCTCTGGTCACCGAGGATCATTTTCAGCTCTCAGGTGGTCTGTTTTGCCACTAAGATGTGATAATAATCAGAGAACTTGTTTATACATATCTGAGCTAAAATGTCATGATTCATTTTGAGGAAGAGGAAAATAATAATTCAAGTATGTGATTACATTTGCCTAGCTTTTTGCAGTTTCCAAGGTGCTTTTTCACATATAGCTCCTCTTTTGATCTTCCCAATGAGTCTGAGATAGATAGGTGATATTATTTCCATTTTTTAAAATGAGGAAATAGAGGCTCAAAAAGGTGATATGGTGCGCCTAGAGCCATGTGGCTAGGTTCAGAGGTAAGGCTAGACTCCAGATGTCTTTACTCACAGCCTCTTTCCACTCTAGCAGCCAACCAACTTATGAGGTGGGCAAAACAGAGAATGGGCTGTGGGGGAGCCATGCCTCTAGCAGATGTTTTAACCATTCTGGTAGGTGTACATTCAATGAAACTTGCTTGTTTCCAAGACAACAGGATTCAAAGGAAAACCTCAATTGCTCGGGAGGAGGCAGATTCACTGTCATTTCCATCCCTTTGAAGAATTGCACATTTTGATGGGCAAAGTGCCAGAAATAATTAAACCAAATAGCTCCACGGAGCCCTGATGGAGGAAAAAAGCAGAAGAAAAGAAACAGATTTATATGTATATAAATGTGGGTGGTGTTTCTGCTGAGAGAGCCTTTCAACAGAAATCACGACAATCCAGGAAAATCCAGGGATCAACACTCTGTAGAAAAGAACCACAATATGGAAAGAAAAAGAAGGGAGCACCTTGAAATGGAGACTTGGGGAGGTGGGGGAAGGAAAGGGAGGATGAAATGGGCAAAGGGGAGGGGCGTCTTGGCCCCTCAGTCCTTTCCCTGGTCCCCAGTGGAAGAAACAGCTTTTACCATGAATTCCTTAAGTCAAGTCAAGTGGCTCAAAGCATTCATTTTGTTTTTATTTGCTTTTCTTGTGAGGTATCCACTTGGCTCTAATTTCCTTTTTTGCTGTGGAGATCAAGAGATTTAGAGCAGAGAAGATATGGAATAATTCTTCGGTACTGGCTGCATGCCAGATTTTATTATAATTTTTTACTTAGCTTATAATGGGCTGAGAAATTTTCTCAGTCATGAGAGAGGGAAGAGCCTTTTTAAAAATTGAGGTATACTCGATGTACAATATTATATAAGTTAAAGGTGTATCATATAAATTCATAATTTTAAAGGTTATACTTCATTTATACTTATTATAAAATATCAACTATATTCCCCATGTTGTATAATATATCCTTGTAGTTTAGTTTATACATAATAGCTTGTACTTCTTAATCCCCTGCTCTACCAAGAAGGAGATGCTTTTGATTTCTTTCATTCTGATCTTTAATTCATTCAACATTTATTGAGCTGCTTATTCTACCGAAGGCCCTGCCTCAAGAATTGAGGATTCAGAAATGAGTAGGGCCCCCCATTTAGTAGCTCATATTTAATGTATCCACTTGCCTGGTCTTTATAGCTAAATAACAAAAGTGCTATATCTCTGTTGTGAGCTACTGAATAATTGTCCAATACATGGTTTTTATACAACATTCACTTATTCATGTAACCGGCAAATAATTATTATCTCTTAATAAGAGTCAGATGCTCTGCTATGTTTTGGACTTTCCAAAAAAAAAAAAAAAGAATAAAAGCAACATGTATAACAAAAGAATTAGTAGCCAGAATTTATCAAGAACTCTATAAGAGCAAATAAACCAACAGATGAATGAGCAAATTATATAAATGTGGGATTTACAGAAGAGAAAAGCATAAAATGTTAAAGAACGTTTGAGAAGATGTTCACCCTTACTAAGCTAGCATGGAAAAGCAAATTAAAATCCCTGCAAGATACTACTTTATTTTTACCTACTAGTTTGGCAAAAATAAAGTTTATTAATATCTAGTGTTTTTGACTTATAGGAAAGGGGCTACTTTTCTGTACTTCTTGTGGGAATGGTAAATGACCCTTGACTTTGAAGGACAATTTGATAGTATCTATTAAAAGTGTTTCTATCAAGAACAATTGAAAACAATATAAATGTCCCTGGAGTGGATAGATAGGACATAGAATATTCAGACAGTGAAATGTTACACAGAGGAAAAGTTAGAGCTATCCACATCAACATGGATTGGTCTCAAAAATATATAAAGTGAAAACAGTGAGCTGCAGAGTTGTATGTACTTTATGAACATATATGAAAAAAACCCCACATCAATTAATACCATACATTTTCTATGATATAGCTAAACAGTCTAGTAAAGATGCTTATCAGATTATAGTAGTAATCTCTTGGTTTTTCGTGGAAAACCAAAAGGATAGAAGAGGTCCAGGGGGCCTCATCTATATTTGTAATATACATTTTTTTTTGGCTGCTCCTGTGACATGAGGAAATTCCCAGGCTATGGATCAAACCCATACCATAGCAGTAACCAGAGCCACAGTAGTGCCAATGCTGGATCCTTAACCCACTCAGCCACCAGGGAACTCTAATATTTGTAATGCACATTTTAAGAAAAGACATCATGTCTAATTTATTAGCTAAAAATTAACTGAAAGGAAATAGTGTACAGAACACTCTTTCTGTCTTTGAGAAACTTTTGACTAAATGGTGTTATCTATGGGCAAAGCTGGGTTTAGAACCTAGGCCTCCAATTTCCTAGTGCAATGATCTGTCTCTTGGATGTGTGATAAATTTAACCACCTGTGAAACCAGAGAATGTCATACTCTGACTTTTTTTCTGCAAAGTAAGACCTTTTCCAGTTGGCGTAAAAGTTAAAGTGTTTTCTTTCTTTCTTTGTGTGTATGTATGGTGTTTTTTTTTTAATTTTATTGTAATGATTTTAATTTTTTCCATTATAGCTGGTTTACAGTGTTCTGTCAATTTTTGAGTGTACAGCAAGGTGACCCAGTCACACATACATATATACATTCTTTTTTCTTACATTATCATGCCCCGTCATAAGTGGTTAGATATAGTTCCCAGTGCTATACAGCAGGATCTCATTGCTTATCCATTCCAAAGGCAATAGTTTGCATCTATTAACCCTAAATTTCTAGTCTATCCCACTCCCTCCCCCACTCTCTCCCCCTTGGTAACCACAAGACTGTTCTCCAAGTCCATGATTTTCTTTTCTGTGGAAAGGTTCATTTGTGCCATATGTTAGATTCCAGATATAAGTGATATCATATGGTATTTGTCTTTCTCTTTCTGACTTACTTCACTCAGTATGACAGTCTCTAGTTCTATCCATGTTGCTGCAAATGGCATTATTGTGTTCTTTTTTATGGCTGAGTTGTATTCCATTGTGTATATGCACCACATCTTCTTAATCCATTAATCCGTTGATGGACATTTAGGTTGTTTCCATGTCTTTGTCATTGTGAATAGAGCTTCAGTGCACATGCGGGTGCTTGTGTCTTTTTTTTTTTAATTTGGACTAAGCTGACTTTATGAGTTTATTTATTTATTATTATTATTATTATTTTTGGCATGTGTCTTTTTTAAGGAAAGTTTTGTCTGGATATATGCCCAAGAGTGGGATTGCTGAGTCATATGGTAGTTTTATGTATAGTTTTCTAAGGTACCTTCATACTGTTCTCCATAGTGGTTGTACCAGTTTATATTCCCACCAACAGTGCAGGAGGTTTCCCTTTTCTCCACTCCCTTTCCAGCATTTGTTATTTGTGGACTTATTAATGATGGCCATTCTAACTGATGTGAGGTGGTACCTCATAATAGTTTTGATTTGCATTTCTCTAACAATCAGTGATGTTGAGCATTTTTTCATGTGCTTGTTGGCCATTTGAGTATCTTCTTTGGAGAATTGTCTATTCAGGTCTTTTGCCCATTTTTCCATTGGGTTGTTGGCTTTTTTGCTGTTGAGTTGTATAAGTTGCTTGTATATTCTAGAGATTAAGCCCCTGTCCTTTGCATCATTTGAAACTATCTTCTCCCATTCTGTAAGTTGTCTTTTTGGTTTCCTTTGCTGTGCAAAAGCTTGTCAGTTTGATTAGGTCCCATTGGTTTATTTTTGCTTTTATTTCTGTTGCTTTGGGAGACTGACCTGAGACAATATTCATATTCATCTGACATCTCTGATGTCAGAGAATGTTTTGCCTATGTTCTTTTCCAGGATTTTGATGGTGTTTTATCTTAATTTAAGTCTTTCAGCAATTTTGAGTTCATTTTGGTGCATGGTGTGAGGGTGTGTTCTAGTTTCATTGATTTGCATGCAGGTCTCCAGGTTTCCCAGCAATACTTGCTGAAAAGACTGTCTTTTTCCCATTTTATGTTCTTACATCCTTTGTCAAAGATTAATTGACATAGGTGTCTGGGTTTATTTCTCGGTTCTCTATTTTGTTCCATTGTTCTGTTTTGGTACCAGTACCACACTGTCTTGGTGACTGTGGCTTTGTAATATTGCCTGAAGTCTGGGAGAGTTTAAGGGGCATGTATATTGATGATTGTGATATCCTCTTCCTGAATGGATCCTTTAACCATTAAATAGTGTCCTTCTTTGTCTTTCTTTATGACCTTTGTTTTAACGTCTATTTTGTCTGATATGAGTATTGAAACTCCTGCTTTCCTTTCTGGTCCATAACTTTTCTTATCCCCTCACTTTCAATCTGTAAGTGTCCTTTGCCCTAAGGTGAATCTCTTGTAGACAGCATATTGAAGGTTTTTGCTTTTTTATCCACTCTGCCGCTCTGTGTCTTATGATTGAAGCATTCAGTCCATTGACATGTAAGATAATTATTGATAAATATGTATCTATTGCCATTTTAAACCTTGTTTTCTAGTTGATTCTATGTTTTTCCTTTATTCCTTTTTTTTTTTTTTGGTTGGATGATTTCCATTTATTTTATGCTTGTGTACTTTTCTCTTTAGTTTTTGTGAATGTAATGTTTGGTTTTGATTTGTGGTTGCCCTGTTTAAGTATGTTAACCCCTTCCTGTGTTTGCTTGCTTTAGACTGATAGTCATATAGGCTCAAACACATTATTAAAAAAAAGAGTCTTGATTTTCTTACTTTCCTTCTCCATGTCTATGATTTTGATGTCTTTTTAAAAACATCTTCATGTTTGTCCTTTTGCTGTTCCTTTATTATTGCTTTTACAGTAGTTTTTTTTCCCCATCTTTATGCATGTATGCTGGCTTATTTAAGTGATTGCTTTCCAGTTTTGCTTTCCTCCATCTTATTTCCTCTTACTTTTTTTATTTAGAGAAGCCCTTTCAGTATTTCTTTTAGAATGGGTTTAGTATTGCTGTACTCTTTTAGCTTTTGTTTGTTGGAGAAATTCTTTCTTTCTCTTATTTCCCCTTCTATTTTAAATGATATTCTTGCTGGGTAGAGTATTCTTGGCTGCAATTTTTTTCCTTTCAGAACTTTAAATATATCTTTGCCACTCTTTTCTGGCCTGTAGTGTTTGTGTAGAGAAATCAGCTGATAGCCTTATGGAGGTTTCCTTATAATTAATGCTTTGTTTTTCTCTTTCTGCCTTTAGAATCCTCTCTTTATCTTTAAATTTTGCCATTTTTATTATGATATGTCTTGGTGTGGGCCTGTTTGGGTTCAACTTGTTTGGGGCCCTCTGTGCTTCCTGTATCTTCATATCAGTTTCCTTTATTTTTTGGAAAGTTTTCAGACATAATTTCTTCAAATATATTTTCTTTTTCTTTTTTTTTGTCTTTTTAGCTATTTCTTGGGCCACTCCCGCAGCATATGGAGGTTCCCAGGCTAGGGGTCGAATCGGAGCTGTAGCCACCGACCTACACCAGAGCCACAGCGACGTGGGATCCGAGCCGCGTCTGCAACCTACACCACAGCTCATGGCAACGCCGGATTGTTAACCCACTGAGCAAGGGCAGGGACTGAACCCGCAACCTCATGGTTCCTAGTCGGATTCGTTAACCACTGCGCCACGACGGGAACTCCTTCAAATATATTTTCAATCCCCTTTTCTTTTTCTTCTCCTTCTGGAATTCCTATTATGCATAGATTGACCTGCTTTATATTATCCCATAGATCTCTTATATTGCTTTCGTGTGTCTTCTTTCTCTCTCTCTCTTTCTTTCTTTCTCTCTTTCTTTTTGGCTTTTTAGGGCCGCATCCATGGCATATGGAGGTTCCTAGGCTAGGGGTCAAATTGGAGCTATAGCTGCTGGCCTATGCCACAGCCACAGCAACACAGGATCTCAGCTGTATCTGTGACCTACACCACAGCTCACAGCAATCCCAGATCCTTAACTCACTGAGAGGCCAGGGATTTAACCCGCAAACTCACAGTTCCTAGTTGGATTTTTTCCACCTGTGCCATCACGGGAACTCCTGCTTTTGTGTTTATTCATTTGGTTTTCTGTCTGTTGTCCTGACTGGGCGATTTCCATTATTCTATCCTCCAAGTCACTAATTCATTCCTCTGCATTATTCATTCTGCTATATAGTGCCTTTAGCTCAGTTTGCATCTCTGCAAATGAATTTTCTAATTTTTCTATGTTCCTCCTTATAGTTTCTAGTTGCTTTCTAAAGGAAGCTGCATTACTGTTCATATCCTCTCTTAATTCCTTGATATTCAGCCTTAATTCCTTCAGTATTTTCACCATCTCCCTTTTGAACTCAATGTCTGTCAGACTGCAGAGTCCGTTTCATTGATTGCTGCTTCAGGTGAATTCTGTTCTTTTAACTGGGAATGGCTTCTGAGCTTCTTCATCTTGCTTATGTTTTTCTTTTTTTTTTGAGTTTAGGGAATCCAAACCATAGTCTCAGAGGACCACTTCTATGCAAGAGCACCCCTTTGTATTTTGTGGGGGGTTACTATTTATTTTTGGGGTGAGAATTTGGTTATTTGCTGTCTTTTTCTTTGGTGTGAGCAGGCTGTTATCCCCAGGGCTCTGAGTGTGTTTCCAGGGAGAAGGAGGCCATGGGTAGGGCTAGAAGTCAGTGCCTGGTTGCTGAGCTCTTAACAGCATCAAGGACCTGCAGAAATGTGGCTCAGGCTACTCTAGTTGCAGGGCCCTGGGAAGTAGTAATGAGCCTTAGGTGGATTTTTGAGGTGCCCAGAGCATTTGACAGTGGCAACAGTAGGGTGTGTGAATTCCCAGGAGAGTTAGAGCAACAACATGTAGTGTTCAATTGCAATGCCCTTCTCTGAGGTGATTGGGGTCTCAAGTGGTGCTTGTTCAGGGACTCCTAGTTGTAGTGGGGTACGCCGACCTCTGGAGTCAGAGATAACTGTGGTGGTTAGCCCCCGCCACCTTCATACCATGCAAGAAGCACCCCATCCTGCTTAGCCCATGCAGGAGGTGCTGCACAAGCCACTCCTAGTTGCAGGGTCCTGGGAAGTGACAGTGATCAAGTGTGTGGATGCTGCCCAATGCATTTGGCAGTGGCAGCAGTAGGGCTGGTGTGATCCCAGGGGTGTGAGAGCAACAACAGGTGGTGTTCAGTCACAATGCCCTCCTCTCTGGTAACCTCTGAGGTGATTGGGGCTGCAAGTGGTGCCTGTTCAGGGACCCCTAGTGTTGGCAGTCCACGTCCACCTCTGGAGTCAGAAATAACTGTGGTGGTTTGCCCCTGACACCTGTAGACCATGCAAGAAGTACCCCATATCACTTAGCCCACACAGGAGGTGCTGTACAGGCTGCTTCTAGTTGCAGGATTTTGGGAAGGGACAGTGATCAAGTGTCTGGCTGCTGCCCAGAGCATTTGGCAGTGGCAGCAACAGGGCAGGTGTGTTCCCAGGGGGGTGAGAGCATCAGTGAGTGGTGCTCAGTTGCAATACCCTCTTTTTTTTTTTTCCAACCCCTGAGGTGACTAGGGTTGCCAGTGGAGCCCACTCACAGACCCCCCAGTGGTGGCAGGTCATGCCTCCCTCTGGCCTCCAAGACAACCGTCCAGTCTGTCCCTGATGCCTGTAGATCATGCAAGAAGCACCATGTTGAACTTAGCCCCCCACTGCCCTTAGCCCACACAAGAGGTGCCCAGCCACCCATAGCCTGCACAAGAAGCGCCGGATCTCTCGTAGCCTGAGCAAGTGGCCTCTCCACACCCGAAGCCTGCACCAGAGGTGTCCCACCCTCTGAGAGCCCGTGTATATGTATGCAGGGAGATAACTATGGCAGTCTGCCCCTTTTCCTCTTGCCCTCCCCAACAATGACACCTTGCTTCTCCTGCAGATTCAGACCTCCTCCCGAGTTCCCTCTGCCACAACTCCCCAGGCCATAGCACACCACTCTCCTGCCTGTGGCACACCACTCCTTAGCCCCCCAGGCTGTCCTCACACAGCCAACCCTAGTCCTGTCCTCAGGTCTGACCTCCAGAGCCAAAGTCTCAGTGCCTAGCCCTGCCCAAGTGTCTCAGGCTGTGGTGTCTCAGGCAGTGGTGCAGATGATCTGTGTGGCTCTCACTCCGCTTTGCTGTTCTCAGTCCAGCTGCTGCACTTTTCTCGGCGACTTTGAGGTTCCTCAGTCTCGGCTGATCTCCTCATCGGTTAGGTAGCTTCCCAGGGTGTGGGTTCCTTTTCTCTTTCACAGCTCCCTCTAAGGAACGCTAGTCCTGTCCTGATTCTTTGTCTCTCTCTCTTTTGCTCTACCCAGTTATGTCAAGAGTTTCTTGCCCTTTTTGGAGGTTTAAGTTCTTCTGCCAGCATTCAGTAGCTGTTCTTTGTGAATCGTTTTACATGTAGATGTGTTTTTTTTGATGTGTTTGTGGGAGAAGATGAGCATAATGTCTTACTCCTCTGCCATC
Organism: Phacochoerus africanus; assembly: GCF_016906955.1. Classification (NCBI taxonomy): domain Eukaryota; kingdom Metazoa; phylum Chordata; class Mammalia; order Artiodactyla; family Suidae; genus Phacochoerus; species Phacochoerus africanus. The sequence goes on from NC_062552.1 coordinate 66,691,026, forward strand.
TCGATCCTTCCCCCTGGAGTTTTCATTTTTTAAAAAATATTTTTTATTAAAAATGAATAGGTACCAAGAATATTTATAATTTAGGTGTAAGATATACAGACTCATTAACCTACCACACAGTTGAAGGAATATAAGACTCATGCATTTTTTCACAATGGGATGATGAGAATATTTGGATTCTCCCATCAGAGACAAAACCTGAAGGACTTAATGGTTTCATCAGCACCATTTCCACAACTTCCTATCAGCCAAATAAACAAATGGTCCTATTTGGAAAACTGGAATCTTTTCCTTTTTGCATGCTAAATGGCTAGGCAGTGATTTATCTGGCTGCTCCTAGAGGGTGAGAAGTCACACAAGGCTCTGAGAGAGGGAGGTAGGCAGAATGTTTACATGTATTTAGCAAATGATAATGCAAACCATGCAAAATGTATAGCATGAAGGAAGCAAAATGTGCACTTGCTGTCTGGGAAGTAATTGAACATTTATAGTTTGGGAATAGCAAGTTCAGAGCTGAAGGAAGTGAGATTTTTGTTTCAGTCAATGAAAGAATCACTGTTCTTTGGAACTCAGTGGGGACTTAGGAGGAATTTACCTATCTAAGCAGTCCATTTTGGAGCTTCTTCAGGTCTTTATCTGAGAATTGATTTAAGCAAGAACTAGTTAAGACTCTATGCAAAACACAGACACCCACCCACCCTACACTCACAGACACATAGATGCTTGTGTGCAGGGAGGGAGGAGGGAGGAGTAGGGAGAACTGAGACAGAGGGGATGGATGGAGTTTAAGGCCATACTTTTGTCTTCCATGTTCTCTTACGTATCAGGGACCACAAGCTTTTACACATATAGCATAAAAGCCTTACAGTACCGTGTTGCCTTTACAAAATGACAGGTGTTTATTCCAAATGAAGGTTAGGAAATTGCTTGGTAGTGTAAGAGATCAAAACTAAAAATGGGAGTTCCCGTCGTGGCGCAGTGGTTGACGAATCCGACTAGGAACCATGAGGTTGCTGGTTTGGTCCCTGCCCTTGCTCAGTGGGTTAACGATCCGGCATTGCCGTGAGCTGTGGTGTAGGTTGCAGACGCGGCTCGGATCCCGCGTTGCTGTGGCTCTGGTGTAGGCCGGTGGCTACAGCTCCGATTCGACCCCTAGCCTGGGAATCTCCATATGCCTCGGGATCGGCCCAAGAAATAGCAAAAAGACAAAAAAAAAAAAACCAAAAAAACTAAAAGTGGATGATTAATGGGTCCCTAGCAGCTCCTAGCGGCCATTTAGGGCTCCCCAGCAACCATTGTCTCCCAAAGTCCCAATTCCCTCCTTGCAGATGGTACTGGAGCCCTCAGCTCCATCCCTCACCACAGCCTGTATGGTTGCCAGCTAGAATACAAGATGTAATATTTGGGACAGGGTCATACTGAAAAATGATTTGTTTACCTGAAATTCAGATTTAATTGGGTATATATTTTGGGGGGCATATTTTTATTTTATAAATATGGCACCTTGGAGTTCCCATTGTGGCTTAGTAGTAATAAATCTGACTAGCATTCATGAGGATATAGGTTCGATCCCTGGCCCTGATCGATGGGTTAAGGATCCAGTGTTGCCATGATCTGTGGTGTAGGTCACAGATGTGGCCTGGATCCCGTGTTGCTGTGGCTATGGAGAGCAGCTTTGACCCCTAGCCTGGGAACTTCCATATGCCACTAGTGTGGACCTAACCCCCCCCCCCCAAAAGGCACTTTATTTTTGTGAAATATGCCTGTGCTTCTTCCTTCCCCAATTTCTTTTCTAGTTCTGATCAAGTCAAAGTTCTCCATCCCCCAAAGACCCCTGACTGCTTCAGAAGGGCCCATGGTAGGTGACAGTTTTCCTTCTTGAGGACCCATAGTCTAATTAAAAAAAGTGTTCCACTCCCATTTCCGACCACACTAAGATCCTCCCTCCCATACTTGAAGATTACCCCACTATTTTAGAGAATTTCTACTGCCTGCTAGCCAAGAAGTTCTTTCCCTTCAGTATCTTCAGAGTGGAGAGATTGGAATGGATCTCATTGTGCAATATATTCAGGATTAAGACAGAATTATAATCTTTTCTCTAAATCTTATAGTGTCAGGAGGGGCATGGCAGGAAGAATCTGTCATTAGAAAGAGCACAACCTTACTAGTAGCCAATCACAAACACACCTGAAGTTCAGAAGATGGGCAAGCATTTCTTTCCTGTTCCTATTGGGCTATTCTTCCATCCAATCATAGTTAGTCTTGGAGGAAATCTAGAAGGTTTCTTCCACTTGGTTTGCCTTCCTAATTGAAGGCAGGGAGACCTGTTACCTTTCCTGCCTGGGAGGGCAATGGAGGTGCATCATCTCATCTCTGGATGAGGAACTAAGCCAGAGTTGGGCAAATTACAGCTTGTAGGGCAAATCCAGTTTACTGCCTGTTTTTCCACAACTCATGAACTAAGAATGGGTTCTACATTATAAAATGCTTAAAACAATCACATGAAGAATAATATTAAGTGATGTGGAATGTACCAAATTTGAAAGCTATGTCCTGGAACAAAGCTTAACTAACATGAACCTGGCTTATTTTGGAAATGGATTTTTCCGTTATTTTCATTTACTTTTTTTTGGTCATTGTCAGCTATGCCTTACATATGTACACATGTATATATGTCTGTTAGTGATTTCACCAAGGATAAGAACATAACTGTTAACTTGTCACAGTCTGCCTTCAATTAATATTATTCTCCTTTATATAAACATAAGAGTCTTACAGTAGTAAAGCTTCCATTTACCTGCCTCCCATTCCTTGTGTTATTGTTTTATTATTATTTTACTTCTACACTTGTTATAAATGCCACAATACCTTATTTTTGTTTTATATAATAATGTCTTTAAAAAACAGCTTTATTGAGATGTAAATTCACATACCATAAAATTCACCCATTAAAAAGTAAGCAATTCATAGGTTTTTGGTATATTACATTATTACTTTAAAAATTCTGATAAAACATGTATAACAAAATTTGCCATTGTAACTCTTTTTAATTACTTATTTATTTTGCTTTTTAGGGCCACATACATGGCATATGGAGGTTCCCAGGCTAGGGCTCGAATCAGAGCTACAGCTGCTGGCCTACACCACAGCTACAGAAGTGCAGGATCTGAGCCACATCTGCAACCTACATCTCAGCTCACAACAATGTTGGATCCTTAACCCACTGAGTGAGGCCAGGGATCAAACCTGTAACCTCATGGTTCCTAGTCAGATTTGTTTCTGCTGCACCACTATGGGAACTCCCATTTTAACTATTTTTTTTCTTTGTCTTTTTGCCATTTCTTGGGCCGCTCCCATGGCATATGGAGGTTCCCAGGCTAGGGGTCGAATTGGAGCTGTAGCCACTGGTCTACACCAGAGCCACAGAAATGCGGGATCCGAGCCGTGTCTGCGACCTATACCACAGCTCAGCAACGCCGGATCCTTAACCCACTGAGCAAGGTCAGGGATTGAACCCGCAACCTTGTGGTTCCTAGTCGGATTCGTTAACCACTGAGCCATGATGGGAACTCCCATTTTAACTATTTTTAAGTGTACATTTCAGTGGCATTAATTATATTCAAAATGTGCCACCGTCACTACTATCTATTTCCAAAGCTTTTTTCTAACCCCAAACTGAAACTCTGACTTTTAAGCAATAATTCTGTATTCCCTCCTCCCCGTAGCCCCTGGTAGTTTCTGGTCTTTCTGCTTCTATGAAGTATCTTATTCTAGGTATCTCATATAAGAGGAATCATAATATGTTTGTCCCTTTGTGTCTGGCTTGTCTCACTTAACATGTCCTCAAGGTTCATCCATGCTGTAGTATGCATGAGAATTTAATTTGCCTTTAAAACTGAATAATGTTCCATCATATATACATATATATGGAGAGAGGGAGAGGGAACACATTTTGTTTATCCATTCATCTGTTGATGGACTAGCTAATTACCTTTAGAGGAAATTAAGAATTAAGAAAAAAACACTCCTTATATACTTACCCATATATTTTTTCCTTTTTTATTACTCAAATGAATTTATCACATCTGTAGTTGTGTAATAATCATAACAATCTGATTTCACAGGATTTCCATCCCACAGCCCAGGCACATCCCCCCACCCCCCAAACTGTCTCCTCCGGAGACCATAAGTTTTTCAATGTCTGTGAGTCAGCATCTGTTCTGCAAAGAAGTTCGGTCTGTCCTTTTTTCAGATTCCACATGTCAGTGAAAGCATTTGATGTTGGTGTCTCATTGTATGGCTGACTTCGCTTAGCATGATAGTTTCTAGGTCCACCCATGGTGCAAAAAATGCTGGTATTTCATTCTTTTAAATGGCTGAGTAATATTCCATTGTGTATATGTACCACATCTTCTGGATCGGCTCCTCTGTCAATGGACATTTAGGCTGTTTCCATGTCTTGGCTATTGTAAATAGTGCCACAATGAACATTGGAGTACATGTGTCTTCGCGAGTCGTGGTTTTCTCTGGATAGATGCCCAGGAGTGGGATTGCTGGATCAAGTGGTAGTTCTATGTTTAGTTTTCTGAGGCAGCTCCATACTGCTTTCCACAGTGGTTGCACCAATTTACAATCCCACCAACAGTGTACTAGTGTTCCTTTTTCTCCATACCCTTTCCAGCACTTAACTGTTTGTAGACTTTTGGATGATGGCCATTCTGGCTGGTGTAAGGTGGTACCTCAGAGTGGTTTTGATTTGCATCTCTCTAATAATGAGTGACGCTGAACATCTTTTCATGTGTTTTTTGTCCATCTGTATGTCTTCTTTGGAGAACTGTCTGTTTAGATCTTCTGCCCATTTTTGGATGGGGTTGCTTGTTTTTTTGGTATGGAGCTGCAGAAGTTGTTTATAAATTTTGGAGATTAATCCCTGGTCAGTTGATTCACTTGCAAAGATTTTCTCCCATTCTGTGGGTTGTCTTTTTGTGTTGTTTAGGGTTTCCTTTGCTGTGCAGAAACTTTAAAGTTTGATTAGATCCCATTTGTTTATTTTTCTTTTTATTGTCAATACTCTGATAGGTGGATCTGAGAAGATGTTGCTGTCGTTTATGTCAGAGAGTGTTTGGCCTATGTTTTCCTCTAGGAGTTTGATAGTGTCTGGTCTTATACCTAGGTGTTTAATCCATTTGGAGTTTCTTTTTGTGTATGGTGTTAGGGAGTGTTCTCATTTCATTCTTTTCCATGTGGCTGTCAAGTTTTCCCAGCACCACTTATTGAACAAGCTGTCCTCTCTCCATTGTATAGTCTTGCTTCCTTTGTCATAGATGAGTTGGCTGTAAGTGCATGGGTTTAATTCTGGCCTTTCTATCCTGTTCCACTGATCTATATGTCTGTCTTTGTGCCAGTACCATGCAGTTTTGACGACTTTTGCTTTGTAGTATGCTTTTGCTTTGTAGAAGTCCGGGAGCCTGATTCCTCCAGCTCCATTTTTCTTTTTCAGGATGTCTTTGGCTATTCTGGGTCTTTTGTGCTTCCAAACAAACTTTAAAGTATTTTGTTCGAGTTCTGTGAAACATGTCCTTGGTAATTTGATAGGGATTGCATTGAATCTGTAGATTGACTTGGGTAGTATAGTCATTTTGATAATATGAACTCTTCCAATGCACGAGCATGGTATATCTTTCCATCTATTTGTGTCATCTTTGATTTCTTTCATCAGTGGCTTGTAGTTTTCAGAGTATAGGTCTTTTGTTTCTTTAGGTAGGTTTACTCCTAGGTATTTGATTCTTTTGGATGCGATGGTAAACGGGATTGCTCCTCTAATTTCCTTTTCTGCTTTTTCACTGTTAGTATATAGAAATGCTGTCGATTTCTGTGTATTGATTTTGTATCCTGCAACTTTGCCAAGTTTGTGGATGAGCTCTAACAGTTTTCTGGTAGAGTCTTTAGGATTCTCTAGGTATAGTATCATGTCATCTGCAAATAGCGATAGTTTTACTTCTTCCTTTCCAATTTGGGTTCCTTTAATTTCTTTTACTTCTCTGATTGCTGTGGCTAGGACTCCCAGAACTATGTTGAAGAGTAGTGGCGAGAGCGGACATCCTTGTGTTGTTCCTGATCTCAGAGGGAATTCTTTCAGCTTTTCACCATTGAGAATGATGTTTGCTGTGGGTTTGCTGTATATGGCCTTTATCATGCTGAGGTAGGTTCCCGTTATGCCCACTTTCTGAAGGGTTTTTATCAGAAATGGTTGTTGGATTTTGTCAAAGGCTTTTTCTTGCGTCTATTGAGAGGATCATATGGTTTTTATTCTTCAGTTTGTTAATGTGGTGTATCACACTGATGGATTTGCGGATATTGTAGAACACTTGCATCACTGGGATAAATCCCCCTTGATCATGATGTACAATCCTTTTAATGTATTGTTGGATGTGGTTTGCTAGTAGTTTGTTGAGGATTTTTGCGTTGATGTTCATCAGTGAAATTGGCCTATAGTCTTCTTTTTTTTGTGGAGTCTTTATCTGGTTTTGGTACCAGGGTGATGGTGGCCTCATAGAATGAGTTTGGGAGTATCCCTTCCTCTGCAATTATTTGAAATAGTTTCAGAAGGAGAGGTGTTAGTTCTTCTCTAAATGTTTGATAGAATTCACCTGTGAAGCCGTCTGGTCCTGGACTTTTATTTGTTGGGAGTTTTTTAATCACAGTTTCAGTTTCAGTTCTTGTGATGGGTCCATTCATCTTTTCTATTTCATCTTGGTTTAGTCTTGGAAAATGTACTTGTCTAAGAATTTGTCCATTTCTTCTAGGTTTTCCATTTTATTGGCATATAGTTGCATATAGTAGTCTCTTATGATCCTTTGAATTTCTGTGATGTCCGTTGTTACTTCTCCTTTTTCATTTCTAATTTTATTGATTTGAGTCCTCTCTCTTTTTTTCTTGATAAGTCTGGCTAAGGGTTTATCAATGTTGTTGATCTTTTCAAAGAACCAGCTTTCAGTTTCATTGATCTTTTCTATGGTTTTCTTTGTTTCTATTTCATTGATTTCTGCTCTGATCATATACTTTTTATTTATGGAATTTTTTGTTTGTTTACATATGACTGAGTTTCTCTCTGGTGCATTTCCTTTTATCCTGAAGAATGTACTTTTAATATTTCTAAATGCAGCATGTATCTTCTGGGGACCACACATTTGAAAATATCTTGATTTTCCTCTTCATTTTGGAAGAATATTTTTGCAGGATATAGAATTCTAGGTTGACAGTTTTTTCTTTGAGCACTTTAGTGATGTGATTCCATTGTCTGCTGGATTCCTTCTTTCCTATGCCAAGTCAGTTGTAATCTTTATTGTTTTTCTATTACATGTAATGCATCTTCTTTTCTTTATCTCCTTTAAAATTTTTATTTCTCTTTGTTTTTCAGCAGTTTAATATAATGTGAATAGGTTCTATTTTCTTTGTTTTTATTCTGCTCAGAGTCTGGAAAGCTTAGTAGATCTGTGGGTTTATTTTTATTTTTATTTTTGCTTTTTAGGTCTGCACCTGTGGCATATGGAGGTTCCCAGGCTGGGGGTTGAATCAGAGCTACAGCTGCTGGCCTATGCCACAGCCACAGCAATGTCCAATCTGAGCCTCATCTGTGACCTACACCACAGCTCACAGCAACACCAGATCCTTAACCCACTGAGCAAGGCCAAGGGATCCAACCTGAAACCTCAAGGTTCCTAGTCGGATTTGTTTCCTCTGTGCCACAATGGGAACTCCAAGGTTGATGTATTTTTTTAATCAAGTTCAGAAAAAACTATGACATTATATTTTCATTATAGTATTTCATTGTATTACTCAAATATATTTCATTATATTACCTCATTCTTTTTTCTCTATTTTAGTGACCTCAATAACAAGCCAATAGCAAGTAGGTTGGACTACTTGAAATTGTCATTGAGGTGCAGTTGATATTTTTCAGCTTTCTTTTTCTCTGTGCTTCAGTTTGTAACTTCTGTTGCCCCATGTTCGAGTTCATTGGTCTTTTCTTCTTTAGTGACCAATGTGCTGAAAAATTCACCCAGCAAATTATTCATTTTAAATATTACATTTTCCAGTTCTAGACTTTACATAGCTTTTTTTTTTTTTTTAAGAGTACCTATTTATTGGCTGAGATCATCCACTGGTTCACCTGTTATATCCATCTTTACCTTTAAATTCTTGAAAAAATATTCATAGCAGTTGTTTTAAAGTCCTTGTTGGCTGATTCCAATACCTGTGTTATCCCTGGGTCTATTTCATAGCAGATCTCCACCTTGGAGATAAGGCTCATCTTGTTGCCAATGTAAGGGGTGCCCCCACTCATGTGGTGCCTCCACCCGGGCGGCTCACTGAGAGGCAGATCCCACGCTGCTGGGGCTGCTTGGTTCGCCCGCTTGTTCGGTGGGTCTACAGCAGTCACCTCAGACCCAACAGGGCGGCAGCGCCGGCTCGGCTACTCTCCCCCAGTCTCCTGCCCTCAAGCCGCGGCGGCGGCCAGATTTTACATTTTTAAAAGTTCTAAAAAGAAGAAGAAAAAGAATACGCAACAGAGATTTTATGTGGCTCGAAAAGCCCGAAATATTTACTACCTGGCTTTTTATAGAAAAGTTTGTTAAGCTTTGTGATACAGGCTGGAAGGGATAAGGAAGTCTCTGCCATGTGGAATTGTGACTCCAAATGTTTATTTTACTTTTTCTTGGGCTAAATGAAGGTGAGCTGTACTACAGCTTGTCTTTATCTTTATTGGGGCCTTCACTTACACGCTGATGCAGAGGGTAATAATTTGAGCCTATGGTGATACATTCCCTTTCTCTACTGAAATGGCCGTGGAAGCATGGAGGTCCTCAGGTGGGACAGACACATCTGAAGCCCCAGTGGAAGTGCTTAAGAGAGAATCCTTCTAGCTGAGAAAGGCTGGCCAGAGCAGAGACACTTCTGAGCAGAACACGGGCAAGGCTTTCTCTCTTGTCTGATGCTTGCCTGCTGTGAGGACTTGCGTTAATGGGAAGAGAGAATGTGAATATCCTTTCTGCTGAGTGGTACCTAGAATCCTCTTCCAGGTCTTTGGGATGCCCTTGTGGGATGGGAGCATGTTTTATGTTAGGTACTGGTGATGAGCAACCCCGTTTATTATCTGTGTGGCTTTTAGAACGTCCTTCAGCCTTCTTATGGCAATCTCTCCAGAGGTTGCAAGTCTTCTCTTTTTCGTAATGGCCTGGTGAAAAGGGGCCGAGATATCACTTTCCTCCAGAATTTCTTTATCATTCCTTCTGTTCCATATTTAAGTGCTATTATCTGGAAGTTATTCTTCTCGGCAATAATTTGAAAGAAACTAACAGAGGCATCAAGCAGAGGAGACAACTTGCGTAGAATCTAAATGGGAGAGAGATTGAATTCCAGGTTAAATCTCCAGTCTGTTCCTTGAAACAGAGGCCTACAGATGAGAAGGCAAATAGAAAACAGTGGGTAAATATGCTGGAATGTACAGTGGGTAATGGATATTGAAGGATGATCTTGTCATGCATGTTAAACAGATACTTTTTATGAGTTTAAATTTAATTAGCATCTGGAAATTAACAAGGCTAGAAAGAAGGGCAATGTGCTTTTTAAGTGATGGCGATGGATAAGTTTGGAGTGTGTAGATAAATGAAGATTTAATTTGTAATACATAATGAGCCAGGTGCTTATAAAATAATTTGTTTTTCAAGTTGCTATCACAGAATAAAACAATGGAACCATCTGAAGTCAGGCAATGACTATTATTACAGTTTTTCTTTGGTTGAAAATCAACTTTTGTAGGTGGATATTGATTTGTTCAAGTTGGATAATGTAAATGTTTTCATTGTGATACCCTCTGTTTCTTCTTTAAGGGATGGAGCATAAAAATAAGTTTGGTACTATATCTTCTGCATATTTATCTTAAGTATATGTGTGTTGGATCAGGGTATGTTCTGGGAGGAAAGGGGAATGGACTTCTGCACCTTCTCTTCTAGAACCTTTTAGTGTTTAGAGCATTTGTTTTATGGTGCTCTTTTTGGCGGAGGGCCTGAGAAATGAACTTGAGCTAGAGGTGGAAGAAGGGATCCAGTTCAGTTTGAAAGCTGTATCATTTCTATTTTTCCTTTGGTCCTAAACTGTATGGATCTCAGAGTTCCTGTTACGGTGCAGCAGAGACAAAACCAACTAGGAACCATGACGTTGCAGGTTTGATCCCTGGCCTCGCTTAGTGGGTTGAGGATCTGGCGTTGGTGTGAGCTGTGGTGTAGGTCACAGATGTGGCTTGGATCCCACGTTTCCCTGGCTGTGGCTTAGGCGGGCTACAGCTCCAATTTGAGTCCTAGCCTGGGAACTTCCACGTGCTTCGGATGTGGCCCTAAAAAGCAAAAAACAAACAAACACCCCTCCCTCCCAACAACAACAAAACTATATGGGTCTCTCTAAAACATGAGTGGGGGTTGCCCTTTGTATCCCAAATGGTGCTGAACTGGGGTTGAGATCAGGCGCTCTGGCAGGAGACCCACGTGTTTGGGTGAAAGGCAGAGGCAGTCCCACCCAGGAGAGCTTGTTCCCCTGATAAGGGTAGCCCCTTGTACTGAGCTCAGCATGTGTGGACAGGCCTGAGCGTGTAGATTTTCTACTTCATGCATTGCAGGAGGTGAGAGGGGAGTGCTGTTTCTTGAGGACTTAGTCAACAGTTAAGCAGCTAAAGAGTTACAGGGGATACCCATACAGACAGTGGCTCATATGAAGGAGGTGCATGTCTGTGGCTTAGGCTTACACAGTACATTCTGCTTCAAGCTTCAAGCATCAGCCTGGCAACTGCCTTTCTCTCTTTTTCTTCTCAAAGTTGTGCCTTGTGAACTGAGGGAGAGTCATCTTGAACGGAAGCGGAAGACAAAGCTGCAGTGTTTTCATTTTTGCTAGGAATGAATTTGTGTTTCTATTTTTCATTTTCTTTCTCTTATCTCTTTCCAAGGAAGTGCATTTTAGGGTGTGTATCTGAGAGTGTGTAGGCAAGCCGCATATTCCAGGGAGATTCAGTAACTCATCTGGGTCTCTAGGCTTGGGGCAGGGTGTGCAGGGCCATCTCCTGTGGCTGTGCTCAGACCTGACGCTGTGGCTAGGTCTACCCGGGGCCTGAAAAATTCGGTTCCCAGGCCCACCTCCTGGAAATTCTGACTTGGCCATTTGGAGAACCTAGGAGTTTATGTTTGAAGAAAAGCACTGTGGTGCGTTCTGTTGGGCAGCTAGAGTTGGGAACCTGAGAGCCAGTACACCTGCAGCCTGTACCTGGGAGCATGATCTTCCCAGCACGTGGAGACTCTAAATGTCAGATGACACGTACAGTCATGAATTTTGGCATCAGAACTCCTTTGCCATCTTTGGGCCCTTATTATCTCTTTGATCTTTTCAGAGCACCAGGTTGGGCCTCCCTCTGCTTTCTGCACCTGGGAATCTTCCACATGACACAGGTATTGGGGGTAGGAGTCAAGGTAAGACCCAGACTCTGGGACCAGGTTCCTGTAACATGTGGTCTCTCTGAGAGGGAGGGTGAGTAATCTAGACCAGGCAGGGAATTACACGGCAGGACCTTGGGGGGGCTTCCTGCACTGGGCCCCATCATGCTCCAGGGAACTCGGCCACTTTCCTGCCAGCGGGAGATGATGAGGTCAGTTCTCTGAAAGTTCCACCCTGGAAAAGGAGATGGCAGGAAGGTGACTGGAAAATGCTTTTTTAAAATGTGTGGGACCCTCACAGAACCCTAGAGGGAAATAAATTTTGTAACTTTTAAAAATTATTATTGTTCCTAAATTTCCACAGTGGAGAATTAGGGACTAGTTTCCAGGGTGGGAAAGCTGTTCAGCTTTTGTGTATTTGACGTGGGATCTCTGGGGACTCAGGGCGCACTACGGGAAGGGCAGGGAAGAGGTGTTCCTGCCCCTCGGAGAGGGGTCAGGGGACCCAAAACAAGAGCTGAGATTTACGAGGTGTCTGCGTGTGGTTTAAAGCAGGGTAGGGAAGCAGTCCAGCTCTTCGTCTACAACCCTTTGTTTTGAGATAAATTTAAACAGGGCTGTGAAGAGAGTTTCACGTTTGTGCAAGTGCCTTTTACGAACAATAGTTTCCAACGATTTAATAATGACCTTGGCAATAATGACTTTCAGCCAAACAGCACAATTCTCAATCTGTCCCCAGCTTTGCCGAGAACACTTCCTGTGCTCCTTAATCGCTTCTCCCATCTGGGAAGGACCGGGCTCTCCGGAAGACACCTGTTTTCTTGACTGTTATTTTCAAAGCTTGGATCCCTGGCTGGATCCGAATCGTTGTAAGTGAGGAGATAGGGGCCAGAGGGTCAGGCTGTCTGTCCTGTGGGACAGAAATCACGAAATGTGTGTGAGATACAGCCATCATCTCAGCTCCTGCTGGTGAATTTTCATGTGAGGCTGGGTAGGGTTCAAGGACTTTTGTCTTTGTAAAGGTGAAGGAATTCACAGAGAAGGCGGAAAGTAAGATTGTGAAGAATGAAAATCAGAACTAGAAGAAAAAGAAACATAGCGTTAGAGGAGGGAAAATAATTTAGTTTAGAAAAAACTTATACGTCCTTAAGAGACCAGCACTTGTATTTAGATCATCCAGTGTATCCGTGAGCAAATTTCTTGGTACTTGGTAAAGACAGTGAGGCTTAAATGAACAAGGAAAGAGCCAAATTTTCTGTAAAGCTTCTCATGCTTGTGGGGTCTGAGGACTCAACATTACTAGACGGAGGTAGAGTTGAGGATGGGTGGGGTAGTGTTACTTGTTTGGTCTTTTCTTAGTCCCTGTCTTATAGCAGGAGTTACAGGTGAAATGGCCCCAGGCAATCCCCAGCAAGGGCTTTCTGGCTTTAGCAAATCTATCCTAATAGCGTAATTCACTTCCCAACATTGGCAGGTCACATCTGGACAACTTCCCACTAGAGTCTTGGTGCCTGACCCTCTCATGCCTCTAAGAGGGAAGCTTTGTGGGACAGCGGTGACTCCCCAACATGGAAGAGCCACCGTTGTCTTGGGCATTGCAAACATCCCTGTGATGTGGGCCTAGCAGGGAGCAGAGAGATGGTGCAGGAAATACCAAAACAATGTAAAACCAACTCCTTTCTCCAAGTACCATACTGCCCACATGCAAATTTACCAAAAAAAAAAAAAAAATTCCATGGAAAAAATATAAGAATGTTTGTTCAAGTAAGTTAGAACTGATAAACTTTTAACCAGCAACAGCAGAGTCCAGGAGTGATTGGCGTGTCAGGGGAAAGCAGAAATATTCTAAAAAGGAGAGTTTAAAATTCAAAGCCGGGTAACATAATAATAGCAATACCATTTAACCAGCAGGCAACAACGTATTCAAATACAAAGACACTGTTCCTAAAACTCAAAGCTCATAGAAGAGTTGGCCTCATTTGTTGGGGTGTTTGTGAGATATGAGCATCATTATCCTGATGTTGTGGGCAAGGAAATGGGGGCTCAGAAGGCCTGAATTGTTGTTTCCAGCATGTTCCATGGACAACAGTACGGAATTCTGATTGTAGGATGAAGCCTTGATCTGTCCCGGGAGCCCAAGGGTTCACCCTTTGCCTCCCACTAGCCTTTCTTCAATATCTTTCTGAGGCTTAACTATTACATTAATTGGGTTACTATACTGGTGTCTTTTGCTGGGGGAGAAGTGGCTACATAATTTTTGGAGAGTTATAAAACAGTATGTCTGAAATCATTTCATCTTTGCACATTTATACATGAAAAAAAGATATATGCCAATTTATTAACAGTGGTTATTTCTGATGTATGCAATTATGGATTATCTTTACATTTTTTTATCCCCTTGGAAGTGATAAATATGAGTATGCATTATTTTTGTATTAAAGAAAAAAATCCCTAAAATGGTAAGACAAAATATTCTAGGGTTTTAAAAAAACTTTCTAAGAGTTCCCTGGTGGCCTAGCAGACTAGGGATCTTGTCACTGCTGTGGCTTGGGTCATTGTTGTGGCTCAGATAACCACCCCACTTGTCCTGTGCTCTCAGCAGAGAGGCTACATCTGAGATTTGACAGGGATCTGCCCTGCAAGTTCTGCACAAAGGCTGGAGTTATATTAAAAAAGAGGATTTCCTGAAAAGCTGAAAATATAATGAATAGGTAGTTGGGAAAGCTGAGTTAGTGACAGACAAGTTGCTGGATTTCTATCATTTGACTTAATATTAATAAGCCTTCATTATCCCCACTTCTTCAGGTCTTGACCCTTTTTCTCTTTTTCAGAAAGGAATTGGTATTTCCTGTTTCTGCCATGAAATAAATGCAAAAATTAAGACTCCAAAATGGACCATTTATATCAAAGCCTCTGGTCGCAGAGTTGGCAGCTGTCCCTTGAGACCCATCCATCCAATCCTTCTTCCACAATTGTAGAAACCAAGATTTATGCCTTGGCACAGGGATTGGCCCCAGTTCCCTCCTCCCAGTGCCCCGAAGATCACACTTCCCAGCTTTCCTCTAGCCATGGAACCTGTAGTAGCTGAGTTCCAGCTGGAGGTTGTTAGAGGAAGTGGTGAGTGCAACTTAACAGGGGCTGTCCTTATAGGAAAGGGACTGCGTGCTTTTCTTTTTGCTGGCAGAGTCCAGAAGTGTAGTTTAACTCCAGCAGCCATTGTGGGTCATGAAGAGACCTTAGGAATAGGAGCAGCAAGAGAGGAGAAACCCGGGTTCCTGAGTGTGGAGCCCTATTCTAGTCCTGGGCTAATCAACCCCTCTTACTTTTTGAAAGTCAGAGGGAGAAACTAATTTGAGCTCTAGTTATATCGGATTATTCTTTTACTCACAGCAGAACTAAGTCTGACTAATACAGCAACTGTGAGCTGAAGGGAAGCTGATTTACTTGAACTTGGCAGACCATGAGCCTGTCTCTGAGGACTTAGGGCATGTGTTCCCTGAGCCCAGCACCTCCCCTGGGAGCTCAGCCAATAGCATAGTGTGAACCAGAGGGCAGAGCCCTGGTCACAAGTTGTGGCTCAGATTATAGCAAGGCCTTTGGTCAGGGAGGAACATAGCACTGGGGTGAGAGCATGGGCTTCGGGTCAGAAAGATCTGAGTTAAAGCACTGAATCTATTAACAATTTGTGTGATTTGAACTTCAGTGTTTGTGGTTGTAAGGATTAATCAGATATCATACTGAGAATATGTCAGTCACTGAGGCATAATAGGCACTAAAAATGTAGATGTTATTATTAAAATACATGAAATACATTAAGTATTAACAGGACTTTGTGCATCCAAGGTTTGTAAAACTCTTGCCTTTATGATTAATAACAAGGCATGGATTCAAGCTGTCTAAATGAATCCTCATAGGTGGAAATATAAGAGCTATTAAAAAAATCTCCTAGTGTAAAAATGTCTAGATACATGATATTTTTGCTCAACCCTCAGTGTAAAGGGGCAGCTTCTTGCTTAGAGAAAAAAAAAATCTCTGTCAATGAATAAGACTTGTGATAACTGCATTGGATCTGGATTCCTAATTTCAGAAAAAAGAACCATAGAGGCCAATTTTATTAGAAAGGGACTTGTTAGAGTAGTGGTTTCTGGAATTTCAGGAAGACCAGAGAACCAAGGTTGGAAAGTATCCAGCCAGGAGAAGTGTAGCCTGGAGAACTGCCAACCACACAGGCGATGGATCTTGTGAAGCTCCTGCTGGAGCCTCTGTCCACTGCTTGGCACCTGTGAGCAGGGGAGGGAACACTGGAACCTCAGCCAGAGCTGCCACAGAACAGAGCAGCCATGCCGGTCCATTTCCTTGTGTCTCCACCACCCACCTTGTGTCCCACCTAGGCCATTGAAGTCTGTGTGATGCTGGGTAGAGACTAGGTCACACACAGTCCAGTAGATGCAGAGGAGGGGAAAGGTAGCTTTGAAGCTCTTTAGACCATAGACTGGAAGGTGTCTTAGCCTGTGCTCCCCTAGAAGGCAGGGCTTTGATGTGGAGAGTTGGTTTTGGAAAGTGATCCTAGGGAAAAGAAGGGGGAAATGTGAAAGAGCTTTAGGTCTGAGATTATGTCTTTAAATTGAGGAGTTCGACTCTTCTCACCATCAGTGGAAATAAAGATGGGCTGAATGCAATTCAGTATGGAAATAAATTCACGGAATCACAAGGATTTACTGTAAAAATCAGACCTGATGCAGTTTGGAGGTAGAACTGTTGCAGTTAGGGGGCAACTGCAGTGGTATTACAGGAAATTATAAGACTTGAAGTAGGACAGGGACTGGGAGAAGCAAAAGAATGGGCCACAGGGTATCTAACTGCTGGACCTGATGGCTAATGGCTTATAGAGGAGAGAAGGGCAGTTTGAGATGGTAGCCTTGGTGCTTGGGAGATTGGTAATGTCTTCCACTGAGATCAAAGATACTGGAGAAGAGGGAGTCCTGTTGTGGCTCAGCCGGTTAAAAATCTGACTAGTATCCATGAGGACTCGTGTTTGCTCCCTGGCCTTGCTAGTGGGTTAAGGATCCGGTGTTGCTGTGGGCTATGGTGTAGATGGCAGATGCAGCTTACATCTGGCATTGCTGTGGCTGTGGTGTAGGCTGGCAGAAGCTCCTTTTTGACCCCTAGCCTGGGAACTTCCATATGCCATGGGTGTGGCCATATAAAGAAAAAAAAGATAGTAGAGAAGAGAGAGATATGGTTGGAGGTGGAGAGGGTGATGAGTTCATTTTGCATATGCTGAGCTGGGGCATCTGTGGGGATTGTGCTTGATATGTGGGTCTGGAGTTAGGAGAGAGGGCATGG